>NC_067491.1:58956059-59621559 GCF_947179515.1 Apodemus sylvaticus | reverse complement strand
TTAGCCTCAAAAGAGCACCAATAGGAGAAATTTCTCCGAAAAAATATGTCAGAATACCAAGTTTTAAGGAAATCCTGCAACGTGCGACATTATCTGGTTTGCCCTAAACAACACGTTGTTACTCGAAAACCTTTGGTGTTGCTCGTATGTCTCAGCGTGTAGCCTCAAAAGAGAATGCACAGGAGAGTTTGTTCTCGATAAATATGTCACAATACCACGTTTTAAAGAAATCCTGCATCGTGTGAAATTATCTTGTTTTTCCTAAACAACATGTTTTAACTCGAAAAGCTTTGGTGTTGAGTGTCTGTCTAATTGTGTAGCCTCAAAAGATAATGCACAGGAGAGTTTTCTCTCACAAGATATGTAAGAATACTACTTTACAAGGAAATACAGTTTTGCAGAGTAAAGTCAAATACATACATATTAGAAATACTTAAACTTTACGAGAAGAAATAACGCATTGTTCAAAATTTCTTGTATTTCCTAAACAACACCTTGTAACTCGAAAATATTTGGTGTGGCGTATATGTCTAAGCATGTAGACTCAAAAGGGAATGCACAGGAGAGTTTTCTCTCCAAAAAATATGTCAGAATACCACGTTTTAAGGAAATCCCGCATCATGCGAAATTATCTTGTGTTTCCTAAACTGCACGTTGTAACTTGAAAAGATTTGGTGTTGCGTGTATGTCTAAGCGTGTAGCCTCAAAAGAGAACACACAGGAGAGTTTTCTGTCGAAAGAATATGTAAGAATACCACGTTATAAGGAAATACAGTGTGGCCGAGTAAAGATAAATACATACGTATTAGAAAGACTTAAACTTTAGGAGAAGAAATAATGCATCGTGCAATATTATCTTGTTTTTCCTAAACAACACGTTGTAACTTGAAAAGCTTTGGTGTTGCGTGTATGTCTAAGGATGTAGCCACAAAAGAGAATGCACAGGAGAATTTTCTCGCGAAAAATATGTCAGAATACCACGTTTTATGGAAAATCCTCATCCTGCGAAATTATCTTGTTTTTCCTTAACTACACTTTGTAACTCGAAAAGCTTTGGTGTTGCGTGTATGTCTAAGCGTGTAGCCTCAAAAGAGAACACACAGGAGAGTATTCTCTCGAAAGAATATGTAAGAATACGACGTTATAAGGAAATACAGTGTTGCAGAGTAAAGACAAATACATACGTATTGGAAATACTTAAACTTTAAGAGAAGAAATAAAGCATCGTGCAAAATTATCTTGTTTTTCCTAAACAACACGTTGTAAATCGAAAAGATTATGTGTAACATATATGTCTAAGCTTGTAGCCTCAAAAGAGAACGCACAAGATAGTTTTCTCTCGAAAAGATATGTCAGAATACAACGTTTTAAGGAAATCCCGCATCGTGTGATATTATCTTGTTTTTCTTAAAGAACACGTTGTAACTCGAAAAGCTTTGGTGTTGCGTGTAAGCCTAAGCGTGTAGCCTCATAAGAGAACGCACAGGAGAGTTTTCTCTCGAAAGAATATGTAAGAATACCACATTATAAGGAAATACAGTGTTGCAGAGTAAAGACAAATACGTACATATTAGAAATACTTAAACTTTACGAGAAGAAATAACGCATCCTGCAAAATTATCTGGTTTTTCCTAAACAACACGTTGTAACTCGAAACGATTTGGTGCTGCGTGTATGTCTAAGCGTGTAGCCTCAAAAGAGAATGCACAGGAGAGTTTTCTCTCAACAAAATATGTCAGAATACCACGTTTTCAGTAAATCCTGCATCTTGCAAAATTATCTCGTTTTTCCTAAACCCAATGTTTTAACTAGAAAAGTTTGGAATTGTGTGTATGTCTAAGTGTGTAGCCTCAAAGGAGAATGCACAGGAGAGTTTTCTCTCGCAAGAATATGTAAAAATACCACGTTACAAGGAAATACAGGTTTGCAGAGTAAAGACAAACATGTACATATTAGAAATACTTAAACTTTACAAGAAGAAATAACACATCGTACAAAATTATCTTGTATTTCTTAAACAACACGTTGTAACTAGAAAAGATTTGGTGTTGCGTATATGTCTATACGTTTAGCCTCAAAGGAGCAGGGATAGGAGAATTTTTTCCAAAAAAATATGTCAGAATACCAAGTTTTAAGGAAATCCTGCAACGTGCGACATTATCTGGTTTGGCCTAAACAACATGTTGTTACTTGAAAACATTTGGTGTTGCTCGTATGTCTCAGCGTGTAGCCTCAAAAGAGAATGCACAGGAGAGTTTTCTCTCGATAAACATGTCACAATACCACGTTTTAAAGAAATTCTGCATCGTGTGAAATTATCTTGTTTTTCCTAAACATGTTTTAACTAGAAAAGCTTTGGTGTTGAGTGTATGTCTAATTGTGTAGCCTCAAAAGATAATGCACAGGAGAGTTTTCTCTCACAAGATATGTAAGAATACTACTTTACAAGGAAATACAGTTTTGCAGAGTAATGTCAAATACATACATATTAGAAATACTTAAACTTTACGAGAAGAAATAACGCATCATTCAAAATTTCTTGTATTTCCTAAACAATACCTTGTAACTCGAAAAGATTTGGTGTGGCGTATATGTCTAAGCATGTAGCCTCAAAAGGGAATGCACAGGAGAGTTTTCTCACCAAAAAAATATGTCAGAATACCACGTTTTAAGGAAATCCCGCATCATGCGAAATTATCTTGTGTTTCCTAAACAACACGTTGTAACTCGAAAAGCTTTGGTGTTGCGTGTATGTCTAAGCGTGTAGCCTCAAAAGAGAACACACAGGAGAGTTTTCTGTTGAAAGAATATGTAAGAATACCACGTTATAAGGAAATACAGTGTTGCAGAGTAAAGACAAATACGTACGTATTAGAAACACTTAAACTTTACGAGAAGAAATAGTGCATCGTGCAAAATTATCTTGTTTTTCCTAAACAACACGTTGTAACTTGAAAAGCTTTGGTGTTGCGTGTATGTCTAAGCGTGAAGCCTCAAAAGGGAATGCACAGGATAGTTTTCTCTCAAAAGAATATGTAAGAATACCACGTTACAAGGAATTACAGTGTTGCAGAGTAAAGACAAATACGTACATATTGGAAATACTTAAACTTTACGAGAAGAAATGAAGCATCGTGCAAAATTATCTTGTTTTTCCTAAACAACACGTTTTAACTCGAAAACATTTCATTTGGCATGTATGTCTAAAGGTGTATCCTCAAAAGAGAACGCACAGGAGAGTTTTCTCTCGAAAAAATATGTCAGAATACCACTTATTAAGAAATCCCGCATACTGTGAAATTATCTTTTTTTTCCTAAACAACACGTTGTAATTCGAAAATATTTGGTGTTGCGTGTATGTCTAAGGGTGTAGCCGCAAAAGAGAATGCACAGGAGAATTTTCTCGCGAAAATATTTCAGAATACCACGTTTTATGGAAAATCCTCATCCTGCGAAATTATCTTGTTTTTCCTAAACTACACTTTGTAACTCGAAAAGCTTTGGTGTTGCGTGTATGTCTAAGTGTGTAGCCTCAAAAGAGAACGCACAGGAGAGTATTCTCTCGAAAGAATATGTAAGAATACCATGTTATAAGGAAATACAGTGTTGCAGAGTAAAGACAAATACGTACATATTGGAAATACTTAAACTTTATGAGAAGAAATAAAGCATCGTGCAAAATTGTCTTGTTTTTCCTAAACAACACGTTGTAACTCGAAAAGATTATGTGTTACATATATGTCTAAGCTTGTAGCCTCAAAAGAGAACGCACAAGAGAGTTTTCTCTCGAAAAGACATGTCAGAATACAACGTTTTAAGGAAATCCCGCATCGTGTGATATTATCTTGTTTTTCTTAAAGAACACGTTGTAACTCGAAAAGCTTTGGTGTTGCGTGTAAGCCTAAGCGTGTAGCCTCAAAAGAGAACGCACAGGAGAGTTTTCTCTCAAAAGAATATGTAAGAATACCACATTATAAGGAAATACAGTGTTGCAGAGTAAAGACAAATACGTACGTATTAGAAACACTTAAACTTTACGAGAAGAAATAACCCATCCTGCAAAATTATCTGGTTTTTCCTAAGCAACACGTTGTAACTCGAAACGATTTGGTGCTGCGTGTATGTCTAAGCGTGTAGCCTCAAAAGAGAATGCACAGGAGAGTTTTCTCTCAACAAAATATGTCAGAATACCACGTTTTCAGTAAATCCTGCATCGTGCAAAATTATCTCGTTTTTCCTTAACCCAATGTTTTAACTAGAAAAGCTTTGGTGTTGTGTGTATGTCTAAGTGTGTAGCCTCAAAGGAGAATGCACAGGAGAGTTTTCTCTCGCAAGAATATGTAAAAAATATCACGTTACAAGGAAATACAGGTTTGCAGAGTAAAGACAAACATGTACATATTTGAAATACTTAAACTTTACAAGAAGAAATAACGCATCGTAAAAAATTATCTTGTAATTCCTAAACAACACGTTGTAACTCGAAAAGATTTGGTGTTGCGTATATGTCTACACGTTTAGCCTCAAAGGAGCACCTATAGGAGAATTTTCTCCGAAAAAATATGTCAGAATATGAAGTTTTAAGGAAATCCTGCAACGTGTGAAATTATCTGGTTTGCCCTAAACAACACGTTGTTACTCGAAAACCTTTGGTGTTGCTCATATGTCTCAGCGTGTAGCCTCAAAAGAGAATGCACAGGAGAGTTTTCTCTCGATAAATATGTCACAATACCACGTTTTAAAGAAATCCTGCATCGTGTGAAATTATCTTGTTTTTCCTAAACAACATGTTTTAACTCGAAAAGCTTTGGTGTTGAGTGTATGTCTAATTGTGTAGCCTCAAAAGATAATGCACAGGAGAGTTTTCTCTCACAAGATATGTAAGAATACTACTTTACAAGGAAATAGTTTTGCAGAGTAAAGTCAAATACATACATATTAGAAATACTTAAACTTTACGAGAAGAAATAACGCATCGTTCAAAATTTCTTGTATTTCCTAAACAACACCTTGTGACTCGAAAAGATTTGGTGTGGCGTATATGTCTAAGCATGAGGCCTCAAAATGGAATACACAGGAGAGTTTTCTCACCAAAAAATATGTCAGAATACCACGTTTTAAGGAAATCACGCATCATGCGAAATTATCTTGTGTTTCCTAAACAACACGTTGTAACTCGAAAAGCTTTGGTGTTGCGTGTATATCTAAGCGTGTAGCCTCAAAAGAGAACACACAGGAGAGTTTTCTGTCGAAAGAATATGTAAGAATACCACGTTATAAGGAAATACAGTGTTGCAGAGTAAAGATAAATACGTACGTATTAGAAATACTTAAACTTTACGAGAAGAAATAATGCATCGTGCAAAATTATCTTGTTTTTCCTAAACAACACGTTGTAACTTGAAAAGCTTTGGTGTTGCGTGTATGTCTAAGCGTGTAGCCTCAAAAGGGAAAGCACAGGATAGTTTTCTCTCGAAAGAATATGTAAGAATACCACGTTACAAGGAATTACAGTGTTGCAGAGTAAAGACAAATATATACATATTGGAAATACTTAAACTTTACGAGAAGAAATGAAGAACCGTGCAAAATTATCTTGTTTTTCCTAAACAACACGTTTTAACTCGAAAACATTTCATTTGGCATGTATGTCTAAAGGTGTATCCTCAAAAGAGAACACACAAGAGAGTTTTCTCTCGAAAAAATATGTCAGAATACCACTTATTAAGAAATCCCGCATACTGTGAAATTATCTTTTTTTCCTAAACAACACGTTGTAATTCGAAAATATTTGGTGTTGCGTGTATGTCTAAGGGTGTAGCCACAAAAGAGAATGCACAGGAGAATTTTCTCCCGAAAAATATGTCAGAATACCACGTTTTATGGAAAATCCTCATCCTGCGAAATTATCTTGTTTTTCCTAAACTACACTTTTTAACTCGAAAAGCTTTGGTGTTGCGTGTATGTCTAAGCGTGTAGCCTCAAAAGAAAACGCACAGGAGAGTATTCTCTCGAAAGAATATGTAAGAATACCACGTTATAAGGAAATACAGTGTTGCAGAGTAAAGACAAATAGGTATGTATTGGAAATACTTAAACTTTACGAGAAGAAATAAAGCATCGTGCAAAATTATCTTGTTTTTCCTAAACAACACGTTGTAACTCGAAAAGATTATGTGTTACATATATGTCTAAGCTTGTAGCCTCAAAAGAGAACGCACAAGAGAGTTTTCTCTCGAAAAGACATGTCAAAATACAACGTTTTAAGGAAATCCCGCATCGTGTGATATTATCTTGTTTTTCTTAAAGAACACGTTGTAACTCGAAAAGCTTTGGTGTTGCGTGTAAGCCTAAGCGTTTAGCCTCAAAAGAGAATGCACAGGAGAGTTTTCTCTCGAAAGAATATG
The DNA here is from genome assembly GCF_947179515.1 of Apodemus sylvaticus. Taxonomy (NCBI): domain Eukaryota; kingdom Metazoa; phylum Chordata; class Mammalia; order Rodentia; family Muridae; genus Apodemus; species Apodemus sylvaticus. The sequence continues at coordinate 59,615,152 of NC_067491.1, read as the reverse complement.
TAAGAATACCACATTATAAAGAAATACAGTGTTGCAGAGTAAAGACAAATACGTACGTATTAGAAATACTTAAACTTTACGAGAAGAAATAACGCATCCTGCAAAATTATCTGGTTTTTCCTAAACAACACGTTGTAACTCGAAACGATTTCGTGCTGCGTGTATGTCTAAGCGTGTAGCCTCAAAAGAGAATGCACAGGAGAGTTTTCTCTCAACAAAATATGTCAGAATACCACGTTTTCAGTAAATCCTGCATCGTGCAAAATTATCTCGTTTTTCCTAAACCCAATGTTTTAACTAGAAAAGCTTTGAAATTGTGTGTATATCTAAGTGTGTAGCCTCAAAGGAGAATGCACAGGAGAGTTTTCTCTCGCAAGAATATGTAAAAATACCACGTTACAAGGAAATACAGGTTTGCAGAGTAAAGACAAACATGTACATATTAGAAATACTTACACTTTACAAGAAGAAATAACGCATCATACAAAATTATCTTGTATTTCCTAAAAAACACATTGTAACTCGAAAAGATTTGGTGTTGCGTATATGTCTATACGTTTAGCCTCAAAAGAGCACCGATAGGAGAATTTTCTCCGAAAAATATGTCAGAATACCAAGTTTTAAGGAAATCCTGCAACGTGCGAAATTATCTGGTTTGCCCTAAACAACACGTACTTACTCGAAAACCTTTGGTGTTGCTAGTATGTCTCAGCGTGTAGCCTCAAAAGAGAATGCACAGGAGAGTTTGTTCTCGATAAATATGTCACAATACCACGTTTTAAAGAAATCCTGCATCGTGTGAAATTATCTTGTTTTTCCTAAACAACATGTTTTAACTCGAAATGCTTGGTGTTGAGTGTATGTCTAATTGTGTAGCCTCAAAAGATAATGCACAGGAGAGTTTTCTCTCACAAGATATGTAAGAATACTACTTTACAAGGAAATACAGTTTTGCAGAGTAAAGTCAAATACATACATATTAGAAATACTTAAACTTTACGAGAAGAAATAACGCATCGTTCAAAATTTCTTGTATTTCCTAAACAACACCTTGTAACTCGAAAAGATTTGGTGTGGCGTATATGTCTGAGCATGTAGCCTCAAAAGGGAATGCACAGGAGAGTTTTCTCACCACAAAAACTATGTAAGAATACCACGTTTTAAGGAAATCCCGCATCATGCGAAATTATCTTGTGTTTCCTAAACAACACGTTGTAACTCGAAAAGCTTTGGTGTTGCGTGTATTTCTAAGCGTGTAGCCTCAAAAGAGAACACACAGGAGAGTTTTCTGTCGAAAGAATATGTAAGAATACCACGTTATAAGGAAATACAGTGTTGCAGAGTAAAGATAAATACGTACGTATTAGAAATACTTAAACTTTACGAGAAGAAATAATGCATCGTGCAAAATTATCTTGTTTTTCCTAAACAACACGTTGTAACTTGAAAAGCTTTGGTGTTGCGTGTATGTCTAAGCGTGTAGCCTCAAAAGGGAATGCACAGGATAGTTTTCTCTCGAAAGAATATGTAAGAATACCACGTTACAAGGAATTACAGTGTTGCAGAGTAAAGACAAATACGTACATATTGGAAATACTTAAACTTTACGAGAAGAAATGAAGCATCGTGCAAAATTATCTTGTTTTTCCTAAACAACACGTTTTAACTCGAAAACATTTCGTTTGGCATGTATGTCTAAAGGTGTATCCTCAAAAGAGATGGCACAGGAGAGTTTTCTCTCGAAAAAATATGTCAGAATACCACTTATTAAGAAATCCCGCATACTGTGAAATTATCTTTTGTTTCCTAAACAACACGTTGTAATTCGAAAATATTTGGTGTTGCGTGTATGTCTAAGGGTGTAGCCGCAAAAGAGAATGCACAAGAGAATTTTCTCGGGAAAAATATGTCAGAATACCACGTTTTATGGAAAATCCTCATCCTGCGAAATTATCTTGTTTTTCCTTAACTACACTTTGTAACTCGAAAAGCTTTGGTGTTGCGTGTATGTCTAAGCGTGTAGCCTCAAAAGAGAACACACAGGAGAGTATTCTCTCGAAAGAATATGTAAGAATACCACGTTATAAGTAAATACAGTGTTGCAGAGTAAAGACAAATACGTACGTATTAGAAATACTTAAACTTTATGAGAAGAAAAATCACATCATACTACATTATCTTGTATTTCCTAAACAACACGTTGTAACTCGAAAAGATTTGGTGTTGCCTGTATGTCTAAACGTGTAGCCTCAAAAGAGAACCGACAGGAGATTTTTCTCTCTAAAAAATATGTCAGAATATCACATTTTAAGGAAATCCTGCATCATGCGAATTTATCTTGTTATTCGAAAACAACACGTTGTAACTCGAAAAGCTTTGATGTTGTTTTTATGTCTCAGATTATAGCCTCAAAGGAGAATGCACAGGAGAGTATTCTCTCAAAACAATATGTAAGAATACCACGTTATAAGGAAATAAAGTGTTGCAGAGTAAAGACAAATACTTAAGTATTAGAAATACTTAAACTTTACGAGAAGAAATAACGCCTCCTACAAAAGTATCTGGTATTTACTAAACAACACGTTGTAACTCGAAAAGCTTTGGTGTTGCGTGTATGTCTAAGCGTGTAGCCTCAAAAGAGAACACACAGGAGAGTTTTCTGTCTAAAGAATATGTAAGAATACCACGTTATAAGGAAATACAGTGTTGCAGAGTAAAGATAAATATGTACGTATAAGAAATACTTAAACTTTACGAGAAGAAATAATGCATCGTGCAAAATTATCTTGTTTTTCCTAAACAACACGTTGTAACGCAAAAGGACTTGGTGTTGGGTGTATGTCTAAGTGTGTAGCCTCAAAAGAGTATGCACAGGAGAGTTTTCTCTTGAAAGAATATGTCAGAATACCACTTTTTAAGGAAATCCCGCATCGTGCGAAATTATCTTCTTTTTCCTAAACAACATGTTGTAACTCGAAATGATTTGGTGTTGCGTGTATGTCTAAGTGTGTAGCCTCAAAAGAGAAAGCAGAGGTCAGTTTTCTCTCGAAAGAATATGTAAGAATTCCACGTTACAAGGAAATAGAGTGTTGCAGAGTAAAGACAAATACTTCCTTATTATAAATACTTAAACTTTATGAGAAGAAATAACGCTCCTTACAAAATTATCTTGTATTTCCTAAACAACGAGTTGAAATTGGAAAAGATTTGGTGTTGCGTGTATGTCTAAGCTTGTAGCCGTAAAGGAGAACGCACAGGAGAGTTTTCCCTCGAAAAAAATATGTCAGAATACCACGTTTCAAGGAAATCCCTCATCGTGAGAAATTATCTTGTTTTTCCTAAACAACACGTTGTAACTCGAAAAGCTTTGGTGTTGCGTGTATGTCTAAGGGTTCAGCCTCAAAAGAGAACGCACAGGAGAGTTTTCTCTCGAAAGAATATGTAAGAACACCAGGTTTTAAGAAAATACAGTGTTGCAGAGTAAAGACAAATATATACGTATTAGAAATACTTAAACTTTACGAGAAGAAATAACGCATCGTGCAAAATTATCTTGTATTTCCTAAACAACACGTTGTAACTCGAAAAGATATGGTGTTGCGTGTATGGCTAAACCTGTAGCCTCAAAAGAGAACCCACAGGAGAATTTTCTCTCGAAAAAATTGTGTTAGAATACCATGTTTTAAGGAAATCACGCATCTTGCAAAATTATCTTGTTTTTCCCAAACAACACGTTGCAACTCGAAAAGCTTTGGTTTTGCATGTATGTCTAAGCGTTTAGACTCAAAAGACAACGCACAGGAGAGTTTTCTCTCGAAAGAATATGTAGGAATACCACATTATAAGGAAATACATTGTTGCAGAATAAAGGCAAATACGTACATATTAGAAATACTTAAACTTTACTCGAAGAAATAACGGTTCGTCAAAATTATCTTGTATTTCCTATACAACACGTTGTAACTCGAAAAGATTTGGTGTTGCGTGTAAGTCTAAGTGTGTATCCTCAAAAGAGAAGGCACAGGAGAATCTTCTCTGGAAAGAATATGTAAGAATACCATGTTACAAGGAAATACAGTGTTGCAGAGTAAAGATAAATACGTACTTATTTGAAATACTTAAACTTTTCGAGAGAAATAACGCATCGTGCAAAATTATCTTGTATTTCCTAAACAACACGTTGTAACTCGAAAAGATTTGGTGTTGCGTGTATGTCTATACGTTTAACCTCAAAAGAGCACCAATAGGAGAATTTTCTCCGAAAAAATATGTCAGAATACCAAGTTTTAAGGAAATCCTGCAACGTGCGAAATTATCTGTTTTTTCCTAAACAACACGTTGTTACTCGAAAACCTTTGGTGTTGCTCATATGTCTCAGCGTAGAGCCTCAAAAGAGAACGCACAGGAGAGTTTTCTCTCGATAAATATGTCACAATACCATGTTTTAAAAAATCCTGCATCGTGTGAAATTATCTTGTTTTTCCTAAACAACATGCTTTAACTTGAAAAGCTTTGGTGTTGAGTCTATGTCTAATTGTGTAGCCTCAAAAGATAATGCACAGGAGAGTTTTCTCTCATAAGATATGTAAGAATACTACTTTACAAGGAAATACAGTTTTGCAGAGTAAAGACAAATACGTACATATTAGAAATACTTAAACTTTACGAGAAGAAATAACGCATCGTTCAAAATTTCTTGTATTTCCTAAACAACACCTTGTAACTCGAAAAGATTTGGTGTGGAGTATATGTCTAAGCATGTAGCCTCAAAAGGGAACGCACAGGAGAGTTTTCTCTCCAAAAAAATATGTCAGAATACCACGTTTTAAGGAAATCCCGAATCATGCGAAATTATCTTGTGTTTCCTAAACAACACGTTGTAACTCGAAAAGCTTTGGTGTTGCGTGTATGTCTAAGCATGTAGCCTCAAAAGAGCACACACAGGAGAGTTTTCTGTCGAAAGAATATGTAAGAATACCACGTTATAAGGAAATACAGTGTTGCAGAGTAAAGATAAATACATACGTATTAGAAATACTTAAACTTTACGAGAAGAAATAATGCATCGAGCAAAATTATCTTGTTTTTCCTAAACAACACGTTGTAATGCGAAAGGATTTGGTGTTGCGTGTATGTCTAAGTGTGTAGCCTCAAAAGAGTATGCACAGGAGAGTTTTCTCTTGAAAGAATATGTCAGAATACCACTTTTTAAGGATGTCCCGCATTGTGCGAAATTATCTTGTTTTTCCTAAACAACACGTTGTAACTCGAAATGATTTGGTGTTGCGTGTATGTCTAAGTGTGAAGCCTCAAAAGAGAAAGCACAGGACAGTTTTCTCTCGAAAGAATATGTAAAAATACCACGTTACAAGGAAATAGAGTGTTTCAGAGTAAAGACAAATACTTACTTATTATAAATACTTAAACTTTATGAGAAGAAATAACGCTCCTTACAAAATTATCTTGTATTTCCTAAACAACAAGTTGAAATTGGAAAAGATTTGGTGTTGCATGTATGTCTAAGCTTGTAGCCATAAAGGTGAACGCACAGGAGAATTTTCCCTCGAAAAAAATATGTCAGAATACCACGTTTCAAGGAAATCCCTCATCGTGAGAAATTATCTTGTTTTTCCTAAACAACACGTTGCAACTCAAAAAGCTTTGGTGTTGCGTGTATGTCTAAGGGTGCAGCCTCAAAAGAGATCGCACAGGAGTTTTCTCTCGAAAGAATATGTAAGAACACCAGGTTTTAAGAAAATACAGTGTTGCAGAGTAAAGACAAATATGTACATATTAGAAATACTTAAACTTTACGAGAAGAAATAACGCATCGTGGAAAATTATCTTGTATTTCCTATACAACACGTTGTAACTCGAAAAGATTTGGTGTTGCGTGTAAGTCTAAGTGTGTATCCTCAAAAGAGAAGGCACAGGAGAATCTTCTCTGGAAAGAATATGTAAGAATACCATGTTACAAGGAAATACAGTGTTGCAGAGTAAAGATAAATACGTACTTATTTGAAATACTTAAACTTTTCGAGAGAAATAACGCATCGTGCAAAATTATCTTGTATTTCCTAAACAACACGTTGTAACTCGAAAAGATTTGGTGTTGCGTGTATGTCTATACGTTTAACCTCAAAAGAGCACCAATAGGAGAATTTTCTCCGAAAAAATATGTCAGAATACCAAGTTTTAAGGAAATCCTGCAACGTGCGAAATTATCTGTTTTTTCCTAAACAACACGTTGTTACTCGAAAACCTTTGGTGTTGCTCATATGTCTCAGCGTAGAGCCTCAAAAGAGAACGCACAGGAGAGTTTTCTCTCGATAAATATGTCACAATACCATGTTTTAAAAAATCCTGCATCGTGTGAAATTATCTTGTTTTTCCTAAACAACATGCTTTAACTTGAAAAGCTTTGGTGTTGAGTCTATGTCTAATTGTGTAGCCTCAAAAGATAATGCACAGGAGAGTTTTCTCTCATAAGATATGTAAGAATACTACTTTACAAGGAAATACAGTTTTGCAGAGTAAAGACAAATACGTACATATTAGAAATACTTAAACTTTACGAGAAGAAATAACGCATCGTTCAAAATTTCTTGTATTTCCTAAACAACACCTTGTAACTCGAAAAGATTTGGTGTGGAGTATATGTCTAAGCATGTAGCCTCAAAAGGGAACGCACAGGAGAGTTTTCTCTCCAAAAAAATATGTCAGAATACCACGTTTTAAGGAAATCCCGAATCATGCGAAATTATCTTGTGTTTCCTAAACAACACGTTGTAACTCGAAAAGCTTTGGTGTTGCGTGTATGTCTAAGCATGTAGCCTCAAAAGAGCACACACAGGAGAGTTTTCTGTCGAAAGAATATGTAAGAATACCACGTTATAAGGAAATACAGTGTTGCAGAGTAAAGATAAATACATACGTATTAGAAATACTTAAACTTTACGAGAAGAAATAATGCATCGAGCAAAATTATCTTGTTTTTCCTAAACAACACGTTGTAATGCGAAAGGATTTGGTGTTGCGTGTATGTCTAAGTGTGTAGCCTCAAAAGAGTATGCACAGGAGAGTTTTCTCTTGAAAGAATATGTCAGAATACCACTTTTTAAGGATGTCCCGCATTGTGCGAAATTATCTTGTTTTTCCTAAACAACACGTTGTAACTCGAAATGATTTGGTGTTGCGTGTATGTCTAAGTGTGAAGCCTCAAAAGAGAAAGCACAGGACAGTTTTCTCTCGAAAGAATATGTAAAAATACCACGTTACAAGGAAATAGAGTGTTTCAGAGTAAAGACAAATACTTACTTATTATAAATACTTAAACTTTATGAGAAGAAATAACGCTCCTTACAAAATTATCTTGTATTTCCTAAACAACAAGTTGAAATTGGAAAAGATTTGGTGTTGCATGTATGTCTAAGCTTGTAGCCATAAAGGTGAACGCACAGGAGAATTTTCCCTCGAAAAAAATATGTCAGAATACCACGTTTCAAGGAAATCCCTCATCGTGAGAAATTATCTTGTTTTTCCTAAACAACACGTTGCAACTCAAAAAGCTTTGGTGTTGCGTGTATGTCTAAGGGTGCAGCCTCAAAAGAGATCGCACAGGAGTTTTCTCTCGAAAGAATATGTAAGAACACCAGGTTTTAAGAAAATACAGTGTTGCAGAGTAAAGACAAATATGTACATATTAGAAATACTTAAACTTTACGAGAAGAAATAACGCATCGTGGAAAATTATCTTGTATTTCCTAAACAACACGTTGTAACTCGAAAAGATATGGTGTTGCGTGTATGGCTAAACGTGTAGCCTCAAAAGAGAACCCACAGGAGAATTTTCTCTCGAAAAAATGTGTTAGAATACCATGTTTTAAGGAAATCACGCATCTTGCGAAATTATCTTGTTTTTCCCAAACAACACGTTGTAACTCGAAAAGCTGTGGTTTTGCATGTATGTCTAAGCGTTTAGACTCAAAAGACAACGCACAGGAGAGTTTTCTCTCGAAAGAATATGTAGGAATACCACGTTATAAGGAAATACATTGTTGCAGAATAAAGACAAATACGTACATATTAGAAATACTTAAACTTTACTCGAAGAAATAACGCTTCGTACAAAATTATCTTGTATTTCCTATACAACACGTTGTAACTCGAAAAGATTTGGTGTTGCGTGTATGTCTAAGTGTGTATCCTCAAAAGAGAAGGCACAGGAGAATTTTCTCTCGAAAGAATATGTAAGAATACCACGTAACAAGGAAATACAGTGTTGCAGAGTAAAGATAAATACATACTTATTAGAAATACTTAAACTTTATGAGAGAAATAACGCATCGTGCAAAATTATCTTGTATTTCCTAAACAACACGTTGTAACTCGAAAAGATTTGGTGTTGCGTGTATGACTAAGCCTGTAGCCTCAAAAGAGAACACCCAGGAGAGTTTTCACTCGAATGAATATGTCAGAATACCACGTTTTAAGGAAATCCCGCATCTTGCGAAATTTTCTTATTTTTACCTAAACAACATGTTTTAACTATAAAAGCTTTGGTGTTGCGTGTATGTCTAAATGTGTAGCCTCAGAAGCGAAGGCGCAGGAGAGTTTTCTCTCAAAAGAATATGTAAGAATACCTCGTTACAAGGAAATACAGTGTTGAAGAGTAAAGACAAATACATATGTATTAGAAATACTTAAACATTACAAGAAGAAATAACGCATCATACAAAATTATCTAGCATTTCCTAAACAACAAGTTGTGACTCGAAAAGATTTGGTGTTGCTTTTATGTCTAAGCATGTAGACTCAAAAGAGAATGCACAGGATAGTTTTCTCTCGAAAAAATGTCAGAATACCACGTTTTAAGGAAATCCAGTATCGTGCGAAATTATCTTTTTTTCCTTAACAACACATTGTAACTCGAAAAGCTTTCGTGTTGCGTTGATGTCTAAGTGTGTAGCTTCAGAAGAGAACGCACAGGAGAGTTTTCTCTCGAAAGAATATGTCAGAATACCGCGTTACAAGGAAATACAGTGTTGCAGAGTAAAGACAAATACGTACATATTAGAAATACTTACACTTTACGAGAAGAAAAAACACATTGCACAAAATTATCTTGTATTTCCTAAACAACATGTTGTAACTCGAAAGGATTTGTTGTTGCGTGTATGTCTAAATGTGTAGCCTCAAAAGAGAACCCACAGGAAAATTTTCTCTCAAAAAATATGTCAGAATATCACGTTTTAAGGAAATACTGCATCATGTGAAATTATCTTGTTTTTCCTAAACAACAGGTTGTAACTCGAAAAGCATTGGTGTTGCGTGTATGTCTAAGCGTGTAGCCTCAAAAGAGAACGCACAAGAGAGTTTTCTCTCAAAAGAATATGTAAGAATCCACGTTATAACGGAATATAATGTTGCAGAGTAAAGACATATAGGTACGTACTAGACATACTTAAACTTTACGAGAAGAAATAACGCATCATGCAAAATTATCTTGTTTTTCCTAAACAACACATTGTAACTCGAAAAGATTTGCTATTGCGTGTATGACTAAGCGTGTATCCTCAAAAGAGAACACACAATAGAGTTTTCTCTCGGAAAAATATGTCAGAATACCACGTTTTAAGGAAATACAGCATTGTGCGAAATTATCTTGTTTTTCCTAAACAACACGTTTTAACTCGAAAAGCTTTGGTGTTGCTTGTATGTCTAAGTGTGTAGCCTCAGAAGAGAACACACAGGAGAATTTTCCCTCGAAAAAATATGTCAGAATACCATGTTTTAAGTAAATCCCGCATCATGTGAAATTATCTTGTTTTTCCTACACAACCCGTTGTAACTCAAACAAATTTGGTGTTGCGTGTATGTTTAAACATGTAGCCTCAAAAGAGAACCCACAGGAAATTGAAGTGTGTAGCCTCAGAAGAGAACACACAGGAGAGTTTTCCCTCGAAAAAAATATGTCAGAATACCACGTTTTAAGTAAATCCCGCATCGTGCGAAATTATCTTGTTTTTCCTAAACAACATGTTGTAACTCGAAAAGCTTTGGTGTTTCTTGTATGTCTAAGCGTGTCGTCTCAAAAGAGAAAATTCTCCTGTGGGTTCTCTTTTGAGGCTACACGCTTAGACATACACGCAACATCAAATCTTTTTGAGTTACAACGTGTTGTTTAGGAAATACAAGATAATTTTGTATGACGCGTTATTTCTTCTCGTAAATTTTAAGTATTTCTAATAGGTACATATTTGTCTTTACTCTGCAACACTGTATTTCCTTATAACGTGGGATTCTTACATATTCTTTCGAGAGAAAACTCTCCTGTGCGTTCTCTTTTGCGGCTACAGGCTTAGACATACACGCAACACCAAAACTTTCGAGTTAAAATGTGTTGTTTAGGAAAAACAAGATAATTTCGCACGATGCGGGATTTTCTTAAAACGTGGTGTTCTGACATATTTTTGAAAGAAAAATTTCCTGTGGGTTCTCTTTTGAGGCTAAACGTGTAGACATATACGCAACACCAAAACTAATCGAGTTACAACGTGTTGTTTAGGAAATACAAAGCAATTTTGTACGATGCGTTATTTCTTTTCGTAAAGTTTAAGTATTTCTAATATGTACATATTTGTCTTTACTCTGCAACACTGTATTTCCTTATAACGTGGTACCCTTAAATATTCAATCAAGAGCAAGCTCTCCTGTGTGTTCTCTTTTGAGGCTACAAACTTAGACATACATGCAACACCAAAGCTTTTCGAGTTACAACGTGTTGTTTAGGTAAAAAAAAAAAGATAATTGCGCACGATGCGGGATTTCCTTAAAATGTGGTATTCTGACATATTTTTTCTAGAGAAAATTCTCATGTGGGTTCTCCTTTGAGGCTACACGCTTAGACATATGCGCAACACCAAATCTTTTTGAGTTACAATGAGTTGTTTAGTAAATACAAGATAATTTTTTACGATGCGTTATTTCTTCTCGTAAAGTTTAAGTATTTCTAATAGGTACATATTTGTCCTTACTCTGCAACACTGTATTTCCTTATAACATGGTATTATTACATCTTCCTTCGAGAGAAAACTCTCCTGTGCGTTCTCTTTTGCGGCTACACACTTAGACATACACGCAACACCAAATCTTTTCGAGTTACAAAGTGTTGTTTCCGAAAAAGCAGATAATTTCACACGATGAGGATTTCCATAAAAAGTGGTATTCTGACATATTTTCTCGATAGAAAATTCTCCTGTGGGTTCTCTTTTGAGGCTACACATTTAGACAACCACGCGACACGAAATCTTTTTGAGTTACAACGTGCTGTTTAGGAAATACAAGATAATTTTGTACGATGCGTTATTTCATCACATAAAGGTTAAGTATTTCTAGTAGGTACATATTTGTCTTTACTCTGGAACACTGAATTTCCTTATAACGTGGTATTCTCACATATTCTTTCGAGAGGATACTCTCCTGTGCATTCTCTTTTGAATCTGCACGCTTAGACATACAGGCAAGACCAAAGATTTTCGAGTTAAAACATGTTGTTTAGGAAAAACAAGATAATTTCGCATGAAGCGGGATTTCCTTAAAACGTGGTATTCTGACATACTTTTTTGAGAGACAACTGTCCTGTGCATTCTCTTTTGAGGCTACACGCTTAGTCATACACGCAACACCAAATCTTTTTGAGTTACAACGTGTTGTTTAGGAAAAACAAGATAATTTTGCACTATGCGGGATTTCTTCTCGTAAAGTTTAAGTATTTCAAATACTTTCCTATTTGTCTTTACTCTGCAACACTGTATTTCCTTATAACGTGTTATTCTTAGATATTCTTTTGAAAGAAAACTCTCCTGTGCATCCTCTTTTGAGGCTACATGCTTAGATATACACGCAAAATCAAAGCTTTCGAGTTACAATGTGTTGTTTAGGAAAAGCCTGATAATTTCGCAAGATGAGGGATTTTCATAAAACGTGGTATTCTGACCTATTATTTCGAGAGAAAATTCTCCTGTCGGTTCGCTTTTGAAGCTACATGCTTAGGCATACATGCAACACCAAATCTTTTTGAATTACAACGTGCTGTTTAGGAAATACAAGATAATTTTGTACGATGCGTTATTTCTTCTCATAAAGTTTATGTATTTCTAATAGATACGTATTTGTCTTTACTCTGCAACACTCTATTTCATTGTAATATGGCATTCTTACGTATTCTTTCGACAGAAAACTCTCATGTGCGTTCCCTTTTGAGGCTACACACTTAGACATACACGCAATACCAAAGATTTTCGAGTTACAACGTGTTGTTTAGGAAAAACCAGATAGTTTCGCACTATGCAGGATTTCCTTAAAACGTGGTATTCTGACATATTCCTTCGAGAGAAAACTCTCATGTGTGTTCTCTTTTGAGGCTACACACTAAGTCGTACACGCAACACCAAATCTTTTCGAGTTACAACGTGTTGTTTAGGAAAAACAAGATTTTTTTGCACGATGCGGGATTTCTTCTAGTAAAGTTTAAGTATTTCCGATACATTCTTAGTTGTCTTTACTCTGCAACACTGTATTTCCTTATAACGTGGTATTCTTACATATTCTTTCAAGGGAAAACTCTCCTGTGCATTCTCTTTTGGGGTTACAAGCTTAGACATACACGCAACAACAAAGCTTTTCAAGGTACAACGTGTTGTTGAGGAAAAACAAGATAATTTCGCACTATGGGGCATTTCCTTAAAACGTGGTATTCTGACATATTTTTTCGAGAGAAATTTCTCCTGAGGGTTCTCTTTTGAGGCTACACGGTTAGACATACACGTAGCACCAAATCCTTTTGAGTTACAATGTGTTGTTTAGGAAATACAAGATAATTTTTTATGATGCGTTCTTCTCGAGTTTAAGTGTTTCTAATAGGTACATATTTGTCTTTACACTGCAACACTGTATTTCCTTATAACGTGGTATTCTTACATATTCTTTCGAGAGCAAACTCTGCTGTGTGCCCTCTTTTGAGGCTACACGCTTAGACATACACGCAACACCAAAGCTTTTCGAGTTACAACATGTTGCTTAGGAAAAACAAATAATTGGGCACGATGCGGGCTTTCCTAAAAACGTGGTATTCTGACATATTTTTTCAAGAGAAAATTCTCCTGTGGGTTCTCTTTTGAGGTTACACGCTTAGACATACATGCAACATCAAATCTTTTTGAGTTACAACGTGTTGTTAGGAAATACAAGATAATTTTGTATGATGCGTTATTTCGTCTTGTAAATTTTAAGTATTTCTAATAGGTACATATTTGTCTTTACTCTGCAACACTGTATTTCCTTATAACGTGGTATTCTTACATATTCTTTCGAGAGAAAACTCTCCTGTGCATTCTCTTTTGTGGCTACACGCTTAGAAATACACGCAACACCAAAGCTTTTCGAGTTACAACGTGTTGTTTAGGAAAAACAAGATAATTTCGCAAGATGCGGGATTTTCTCAAAACGTGGTATTCTGATATATTTTTCGAGAGAAAACTCTCCTGTGCGTCCTCTTTTGAGGCTACATGCTTAGTCATACACGAAACACAAAATCTTTTCGAGTTACAACGTGTTGTTTAGGAAAAACAAGATAATTTTGCATGATGCGGTATTTCTTCTCATAAAGTTTAAGTATTACAAATACGTTCGTATTTGTCTTTAATCTGCAACACTGTATTTCTTTATAACGTGTTATTCTTACATATTCTTTTGAGAGAAAACTCTCCTGTGCGTTCTCTTTTGAGGCTACATGCATAGATGTACACGCACCCCAAAGCTTTCGAGTTCCAATGTGTTGTTTAGGAAAAATGGATAATTTCGCAAGATGCGGATTTTCTTAAAACGTGTTATTCTGACATATTATTTCGAGAGAAAATTCTCCTGTTTGTTCTCTTTTGAGGCTACATGCTTAGACATACACGCAACACCAAATCATTTTGAATTACAAGGTGTTGTTTAAGAAATACAAGATAATTTTTTACTATGCGTTATTTCTTCTCGTAAAGTTTAAGTATTTCTAATAGGTAGATATTTGTCTTTACTCTGCAACACTGTATTTCCTTATAACGTGGTATTCTTACATATTCTTTCGAGAGCAAACTCTCCTGTGTGTTCTCTTTTGAGGCTATATGCTTAGACATACACGCAACACCAAAGCATTTCGAGTTACAACATGTTGTTTAGGAAAAACAAGATAATTTTGCATGATGCAGGCTTTCCTTAAAACGTGGTATTCTTACATATTTTTTCGAGAGAAAATTCTCCTGTTGGCTCTCCTTTGAGGCTACACGCTTAGACAAACGCGCAACACCAAATCTTTTTGAGTTACAACGTGTTGTTTAGTAAATACAAGATAATTGTGTATGATGCATTATTTCTTCTCGTAGAGTTTAAGTATTTCTAATAAGTACATATTTGTCTTTACTCTGCAACACTGTATTTCCTTAAAACGTGGTATTCTTACATATTCTTTCGAAAGAAAACTCTCCTGTGCGTTCTCTTTTGAAGCTAAATGCTTAGTCATACAGACAACACCAAATCTTTTCGAGTTACAACGTGTTGTTTAGTAAAAACAAGATAATTTTGCATGATATGGGATTTCTTTTCTTAAAGTTTAAGTATTACAAATACGTTCGTATTTGTCTTTAATCTGCAACACTGTATTTCCTTATAACGAGTTATTCTTACATATTCTTTTGAGAGAAAACTCTCCTGTGCGTTCTCTTTTGAGGCTACATGCATAGATATACACGCAACACCAAAGCTTTCGAGTTAGAATGTGTTGTTTAGGAAAAACATGATAATTTCGCAAGATGCGGATTTTCTTAAAACATGTTATTCTGACCTAATGTTTCGAGAGAAAATTCTCCTGTTTGTTCTCTTTTGAGGCTAAATGCTTAGACATACACGCAACACCAAATATTTTTGAATTACAACGTGTTGTTTAAGAAATACAAGATAATTTTGTACGAGGCATTATTTCTTCTCATAAAGTTTAAGTATTTCTAATAGGTACATATTTGTCTTTACTCTGCAACACTGTATTTCCTTATAACGTGGTATTCTTACATATTCTTTCGAGAGCAAACTCTCCTGTGTGTTCTCTTTTGAGGCTACACGCTTAGACATACACGCAACACCAAAGCATTTCGAGTTACAACGTGTTGTTTAGGAAAAACAAGATAATTTCGCACGATGCAAGCTTTCTTTAAAACGTGGTATTCTTACATATTTTTTCGAAAAAAAAAAACTCTCCTGTGGGTTCTCCTTTGAGGCTACATGCTTAGACATACGCGCAACACCAAATCTTTTTGAGTTACAACGTGTTGTTTAGTAAATACAAGATAATTGTGTACGATGTGTTATTTCTTCTCCTAAAGTTTAAGTATTTCTAATAGGTACATATTTGTCTTTACTCTGCAACACTGTATTTCCTTATAACGTGGTATTCTTACATATTCTTTCGAGAGAAAACTCTCCTGTGTGTTCTCTTTTGAAGCTACATGCTTAGACATACACGCAACACCAAAGCTTTTCGAGTTAAAACGTGTTGTTTAGGAAAAACAAGATTATTTCGCACGAAGCGGGATTTCCTTAAAACGTGATATTCTGACATATTTTTTGAGAGAAAACTATCCTGTGCGTTCTCTTTAGAGGCTACACGCTTAGTCATACACGCAACACCAAATCTTTTTGAGTTACAACGTGTTGTTTAGGAAAAAAAAGATAATTTTGCACGATGCGGGATTTCTTCTCCTAAAGTTTAAGTATTTCAAATACGTTCTTATTTGTCTTTACTCTGCAACACTGTATTTCCTTATAACGTGTTATTCTTACATATTCTTTTGAGAGAAAACTCTCCTGTGCGTTCTCATTTGAGGCTAAATGCTTAGATATACATGCAACACCAAAGCTTTCGAGTTACAATGTGTTGTTTAGGAAAAACATGATAATTTTGCAAGATGCGGGATTTTCTAAAAACGTGGTATTCTGACCTATTATTTCGAGAGAAAATTCTCCTGTGGGTTCTCTTTTGAGGCTTCACGCTTAGACATACACGCAACACCAAATCTTTTTGAATTACAACGTGTTGTTTAGGAAATACAAGATAATTTTGTACTATGCGTTATTTCTTCTCGTAAAGTTTAAGTATTTCTAATACGTACATATTTGTCTTTACTCTGCAACACTCTATTTCCTTGTAATGTGGTATTGTTACGTATTCTTTTGAGAGAAAACTCTCCTGTGCATTCTCTTTTGAGGCTACATACTTAGACATACACGCAACACCAAAGCTTTTCGAGTTAAAACGTGTTGTTTAGGAAAAACAAGATAATTTCTCACTATGCGGGATTTCCTTAAAACATGGTATTGTGACATATTCCTTCGAGAGAAAACTCTCATGTGCATTCTCTTTTGAGGCTACACGCTTAGTCATCCACGCAACACCAAATCTTTTCGAGTTACAATGTGTTGTTTAGGAAAAACAAGATAATTTTGCACGATGCGGGATTTCTTCTCATAAAGTTTAAGTATTTCCAATACGTTCTTAGTTGTCTTTACTCTGCAACACTGTATTTCCTTATAACATGGTATTCTGACATATTCTTTCGAGGGAAATCTCTCCTGTGCATTCTCATTTGAGATTACACGCTTAGACATACATGCAACAACAAAGATTTTCAAGTTACAACTTGTTGTTTAGGAAAAACAAGATAATTTCGCACGATGCGGGATTTCCTTAAAACGTGGTATTCTGACATATTTTTTCAAGAGAAAATTCTCCTGTGGGTTCCCTTTTGAGGCTTCATGCTTAGACATATACGTAACACCAAATCCTTTTGAGTTACAATGTGTTATTTAGGAAATACAAGATAATTTTTTAGGATGTGTTATTTCTTCTCGTAAAGTTTAAATATTTCTAATAGGTACATATTTGTCTTTATTCTGCAACACTGTATTTCCTTATAACGTGGTGTTCTTACATATTCTTTCGAGAGCAAACTCTGCTGTGTGCTCTCTTTTGAGGCTACACGCTTAGACATACAGGCAACACCAAAGCTTTTCGAACTAAAACGTGTTGTTTAGGAAAAAAAAGATAATTTCGCACGATGGGGGATTTCCTTAAAACGTGGTATTCTGACATATTTTTTGAGAGAAAACTCTCCTGTGCGTTCTCTTTTGAGGCTACACGCTTATTCATACACGCAACACCAAATCTTTTCGAGTTACAATGTGTTGTTTAGGAAAAACAAGATAATTTTGCACGATGCGGGATCTCTTCTCATAAAGTTTAAGTATTTCAAATACATTCGAATTTGTCTTTACTCTGCAACAATGTAGTTTCTTATAACGTGTTATTTTTACATATTCTTTTGAGATAAAACTCTCCTGTGCATTCTATTTTGAGGCTACATGCTTAGATATACACGCAACTTCAAAACTTTTGAGTTACAATGTGTTGTTTAGGAAAAACAAGATAATTTCGCACGATGCGGGATTTTCTTAAGACGTGGTATTCTGATATATTATTTCGAGAGAAAATTCTCCGGTGGGTTCTCTTTTTAGGCTACACGCTTAGACATACACGCAAAACCAAATCTTTTTAAGTTACTACCTGTTGTTTAGGAAGTACAAGATAATTTTGTACGATGTGTTATTTCATCTGGTAAAGTATAAGTATTTCAAGTACGTACGCATTTGTCTTTATCTGCAACACTCTATTTCCTTGTAATGTGGTATTCTTACATATTCTTTAGAGAGGAAACTCTCCTGTGTGTTCTCTTTTGAGGCTACACGCTTAGACATACACACAACACCAAAGCTTTTCTAGTTACACAATGTTGTTTAGGAAAAAAAAGATAATTTCGCACGATGTGGGATTTCCTTGAAACGTGGTGTTCTGATATATTTTTTGAAAGAAAATTCTCCTGTGGGTTCACTTTTGAGGCTACACGTGTAGACATACATGCAACACCAAAACTAATTGAGTTACAAGGTGTTGTTTAGGAAATACAAAACAAATTTGTACGACGCGTTATTACTTCTCATAAAGTTTAAGTATTTCTAAAAGTATGTATTTGTTTTTACTCTGCAACATTGTATTTCCTTATAACGTGGTATTCTTACATATTCTTTTGAGAGCAAACTCTCCTGTGTGTTCTCTTTTGAGGCTACACGCTTAGACATACACGCAACACCAAAGCATTTCGAGTTACAACATGTTGTTTAGGAAAAACAAGATAATTGCGCACGATGTGGGATTTTCTTAAAACGTGGTATTCTGACATATATTTTCAAGAGAAAATTCTCCTGTGGGTTCTCCTTTGAGGCTACATGCTTAGACATACGCGTAACACCAAATTCTTTTGAGTTACAACGTGTTGTTTAGGAAATACAAGATAATTTTGTACGATGCGTTATTTCTTCTCGTAAAGTTTAAGTATTTCTAATAGGTACGTATTTGTCTTTACTCTGCAACACTGTATTTCCTTATAACGTGGTATTCTTACATATTCTTTCGAGAGCAAACTCTCCTGTGTGTTGTCTTTTGGGGCTGCATGCTTAGACATACACGCAACACCAAAGCTTTTCGAGTTACCATGTGTTGTTTAGGAAAAACAAGATAATTTCGCACGATGCGGGATTTCCTTAAAACGTGGAATTCTGACATATTTTTTGAGAGAAAACTCTCCTGTGCATTCTCTTTTAAAGCTACACGCTTAGTCATACACGCACCACCAAATCTTTTCGAGTTACAACGTGTTGTTTAGGAAAACAAGATAATTTTGCACGATGCGTTATTTCTTCTCGTAAAGTTTTAGTATTTCAAATACATTTAAATTTGTCTTTACTCTGCAACAATGTATTTCCTTATAGCGTGTTATTTTTACATATTCTTTTGAGAGAAAACTCTCCTGTGCGTTCTCTTTTGAGGCTACATGCTTAGATAAACACGCAACACCAAAAAATTTGAGTTACAATGTGTTGTTTAGGAAAAACAAGATAATTTCGCAGGATGCGGGATTTTCTAAAAACGTGTTATTCTGACATATTGTTTTGAGAGAAAATTCTCCGGTGGGTACTCTTTTGAGGCTACACGCTTAGACATACACGCAAAACCAAATCTTTTTGAGTTACAATGTGTTGTTTAGGAAGTACAAGATAATAAAACGTGGTGTTCTGACATAATTTTTAAAGAAAATTCTCCTGTGGGTTCTCTTTGGAGGCTACACATGTAGACATACATGCAACACCAAAACTAATCGAGTTACAACGTGTTGTTTAAGAAATACAAAACAATTTTTTTACGATGAGGTATTACTTCTCGTAAAGTTTAAGTATTTTTAAAAGTATGTATTTGTCTTTACTCTGCCTCACTGTATTTAGTTATAACATGGTATTCTTACATATTCTTTCGAGAGTAAACTCTCCTGTGTGTTCTCCTTTGAGGCTACAAGCTTAGACATACACGCAACACCAAAGCTTTTTGAGTTACAACGTGATGTTTAGGAAAAACAAGATAATTGCGCACGATGCGCGATTTCCTAAAAACGTGGTATTCTGACATATTTTCTCTAGAGAAAATTCTCTTGTGGGATCTCTTTTGAGGCTACACATTTAAACATGCACGCAACACCAAATCTTTTTGAGTTACAACATGTTGTTTAGGAAATACAAGATAATTTTGTAAAATGCATTATTTCATCTCGTAAATTTTAAGTATTTCTAATAGGTACCTATTTGTCTTTACTCTGCAACACTGTATTTTCTTATAACGTGGTATTCTTACATATTCTATTGAGAGAAAACTCTCCTGTGTGTTCTCTTTTGAAGCTATATGCTTAGACATACACACAACACCAAAGCTTTTCAAGTTAAAACGTGTTGTTTAGGAAAAACCAGATAATTTCGCACGATACGGGATTTCCTTAAAACGTGGTATTCTGTCATATTTTCTTGAGAGAAAACACTCCTGTGCGTTCTCTTTTGAGGCTACACGTTTAGACGTACACGCCACACCAAATCTTTTCGAGGTACAACGTGTTGTTTAGGAAATACAAGCTAATTTTGTACGATGCATTATTTCTTCTCGTAAAGTTTAAGTATTTCTAATACGTACGTATTTGTCTTTACTCTGCAACACTCTATTTCCTTGCAATGTGGTATTCTTACATATTCTTGCGAGAGAAAACTCTCCTGCGCGTTCCCTTTTGAGGCTACACACTTAGACATACATGCAACACCAAAGCTTTTTGTGTTACAACGTGTTGTTTAGGAAAAACAAGATAATTTCGCACGGTGAGGCATTACCTTTAAACGTGGTGTTCTGACATATTTTTTGAAAGAAAATTCTTCTGTGGGTTCTCTTTTGAGGCTACATGTGTAGACATACACGCAACACCAAAACTACTCGAGTTACAACGTGTTGTTTAAGAAATACAAAGCAATTTTGTACGATGCGTTATTTCTTCTCCTAAAGTTTAAGTGTTTCCAATACGTACGTATTTGTCTTTACTCTGCAACACTGTATTTCCTTATAAAGTGGTATTCTTACATATTCTTTCAAGGGAAAACTCTCCTGTGTTCCCTTTTGAGGCTACACGCTTAGACATACACACAACACCAAAGCTTTTCGAGTTACGTGTTGTTTAGGAAAAACAAGATAATTTCGCACGATGAGCGCTTTCCTTAAAACGTGGTATTCTGACATATTTTTTTGAGAGAAAATTCTCCTGTGGGTTCTCTTTTGAGGCTACACGCTTAGACATACACACAAGATCAAATCTTTTTGAGTTACAACGTGTTGTTTAGGAAATACAAGATAATTTTGTATGATGCGTTATTTTTTCAAGTAAATTTTAAGTATTTCTAATAGGTACATATCTGTCTTTACGCTGCAACTCTGTATTTCCTTATAACGTGCTATTCTTACATATTCTTTCGAGAGAAAACTCTCCTGTGCGTTCTATTTTGCGCCTACATGCTTAGACATACACGCAACAACAAAGCTTTTCGAGTTACAACATGTTGTTTAGGAGAAACAAGATAATTTCGCACGATGCTGGATTACCTTAAAACGTGGTATTCTGACATATTATTCGAGAGAAAACTCTCCTGTGCGTTCTCTTTTGAGGCTACATGCTGAGTCATACACGCAACACCAAATCTTTTCGAGTTACAATGTGTTGTTTAGGAAAAACAAGAAAATATTGCACAATGCGGGATTTCTTCTCATAAAGTTTAAGTATTTCAAATACGTTCGAATTTGTCTTTACTCTGCAACACTGTATTTCCTTATAATGTCTTATTCTTACATATTCTCTAGAGGGAAAACTCTCCTGTGCGTTCTCTCTTGAGGCTACACGCTTAGATATACACACAACACCAAAGATTTCGAGTTACAACATGTTGTTTAGGAAAAACATGATAATTTCGCAAGATGCGGGATTTTCTTAAAACATGGTATTCTGACCTATTATTTCGAGAGAAAATTCTCCTGTGTGTTCTCTTTTGAGTCTACACGCTTAGACATACACGCAACACCAAATCTTTTTGAATTACAACCTATTGTTTAGGAAATACAAGATAATTATTTACGATGCGTTATTTCTTCTCTTAAAGTTTAAGTATTTCTAAAACGTACATATTTGTCTGTACTCTGCAACAATCTATTTCCTTGTAATGTGGTATTCTTACATATTCTTTCGAGAGCAAACTCTCCTGTGTGTTCTCTTTTGAGGCTACACTCTTAGACATACACGCAGCACCAAAGCTTTTCGAGTTACCACGTGTTGTTTAGAAAAAACAAGATAATTGCGCACAATGCGGGATTTCCTTAAAACGTGGTATTCTGACATATTCCTTCGAGAGAAAACTCTCATGTGCGTTCTCTTTTGTGGCTACACGCTTAGACATACACGCAACACCAAATCTTTTCGAGTTACAATGTGTTGTTTAGGAAAAACAAGATAATTTTCACGATGCAGGATTTCTTCTCGTGAAGTTTAAGTATTTCCAATACGTTCTTAGTTGTCTTTATTCTGCAACACTGTATTTCCTTATAATGCGTTATTCTTCATATTCTTTCGAGGGAAAACTCTCCTGTGCATTCTCATTTGAGGTTACATGCTCAGACATACACGCAACAACAAAGATTTTCAAGTTACAACTTGTTTTTTAGGAAAAACAAGATAATTTCGCACGATGCGGGATTTCCTTCAAACGTGGTATTCTGACATATTTTTTCAAGAGAAAATTTCCCTGTGGGTTCTCTTTTGAGGCTACACGCTTAGACATACACGTAACACCAAATCCTTTTGAGTTACAACGTGTTGTTTAGGAAATACAAGATTATTTTTTTAGGATGTATTATTTCTTCTCGTAAAGTTTAAGTATTTCTAATAGGTACGTATTTGTCTTTACTCTGCAACACTGTATTTCCTTATAACGTGGTGTTCTTACATATTCTTTTGAGAGCAAACTCTCCTGTGTGTTGTCTTTTTGGGTTACATGCTTAATCATACACGCAACACCAAAGCTTTTCGAGTTACCATGTGTTGTTTAGGAAAAACAAGATAATTTCACACGGTGTGGGATTTCCTTAAAACGTGGAATTCAGACATATTTTTCGAGAGAAAACCCTCCTGTGCGTTCTCTTTTGAGGCTACACGCTTAGTCATACACGCACCACCAAGTCTTTTCTAGTTACAACGTGTTGTTTAGGAAAAACAAGATAATTTTGCACGATGCGTTATTTCTTCTCGTAAAGTTTTAGTATTTCAAACACGTTTGAATTTGTCTTTACTCTGCAACAATGTATTTCCTTCTAACGTGTTATTCTTACATATCCTTTTGAGAGTAAACTCTCCTGTGCATTCTCTTTTGAGGCTACATGCTTAGATATACATGCAACACCAAAACTTGTGAGTAACAATGTGTTGTTTAGGAAAAACAAGATAATTTCGCAAGATGCGGGATTTTCTAATAACGTGTTATTCTGACATATTATTTTGAGAGAAAATTCTTCGGTGGGTTCTCTTTTGGGGCTACACGCTTAGACATACACGCGAAACCAAATCTTTTTGAGTTACAACGTGTTATTTAGGAAGTACAAGATAATTAAACGTGGTGTTCTGACATAATTTTTAAAGAAAATTCTCCTGTGGGTTCTCTTTTGAGGCTACACATGTAGACATACATGCAACACCAAAACTAATCGAGTTACAACTTGTTGTTTAGGAAATACAAATCAATTTTGTACTATGCGTTATTACTTCTCGTAAAGTTTAAGTATTTTTAAAAGTATGTATTTGTCTTTACTCTGCAACACTGTATTTCCTTATAACGTGGTATTCTTACACATTCTTTCGAGAGTAAACTCTCCTGTGTGTTCCCTTTTGAGGCTACACGCTTAGATATACACGCAACACCAAAGCTTTTCGAGTTACAACGTGATGTTTAGGAAAAACAAGATAATTGCGCACGATTCGGGATTTCCTTAAAACGTGGTATTCTGACATATTTTCTTGAGAGAAAATTCTCCTGTGGGTTCTCTTTTGAGGATACACACTTAGACATGCACACAACACCAAATCCTTTTGAGTTACAACATGTTGTTTAGGAAATACAAGATAATTTTGTATGATGCGTTGTTTCATTTCGTAAATTTTAAGTATTTCTAATAGGTACCTATTTGTCTTTA
This sequence comes from Apodemus sylvaticus, assembly GCF_947179515.1. Classification (NCBI taxonomy): domain Eukaryota; kingdom Metazoa; phylum Chordata; class Mammalia; order Rodentia; family Muridae; genus Apodemus; species Apodemus sylvaticus. The sequence goes on along the minus strand of NC_067491.1, from coordinate 59,591,406 downwards.
CTCTGCAACGCTGTATTTCCTTATAACCTGGTATTCTTACATATTCTTTTGAGAGAAAACTCTCCTGTGCGTTCTCTTTTGAAGCTGCACGCTTAGACATACACGCAACACCAAAGCTTTTCAAGTTAAAACGTGTTGTTTAGGAAAAACAAGATAATTTCACACGATGCGGGATTTCCATAAAACGTGGTATTCTGACATATTTTCTTGAGAGAAAACTCTCCTGTGCATAATCTTTTGAGGCTACACGTTTAGACGTACACACCACACCAAATCTTTTCGAAGTACAACGTGTTGTTTAGGAAATAAAAGCTAATTTTGTACGATGCATTATTTCTTCTCGTAAAGTTTAAGTATTTCTAACATGTACATATTTGTCTTTACTCTGCAACACTCTATTTCCTTGCAATGTGGTATTCTTACATATTCTTGCAAGAGAAAACTCTCCTGTGCGTTCTCTTTTGAGGCTACACACTTAGACATACATACAACACCAAAGCTTTTTGTGTTACAACGTGTTGTTTAGGAAAAACAAGATAATTTCGCACGATGAGGGATTTCCTTAAAACGTGGTGTTCTGACATATTTTTTGAAAGAAAATTCTTCTGTGGGTTCTCTTTTGAGGCTACACATGTAGACATACACGCAACACCAAAACTAATCGAGTTACAACGTGTTGTTTAGGAAATACAAAACAATTTTGTACGATGCGTTATTTCTTCTCGTAAAGTTTAAGTATTTCCAATACGTACTTACTTGTCTTTACTCTGCAACACTGTATTTCCTTATAAAGTGGTATTCTTACATATTCTTTCGAGGGGAAACTCTCCTGTGTTCTCTTTTGAGGCTACACGCTTAGACATACACGCAACACCAAAGCTTTTCGAGTTACAACGTGTTGTTTAGGAAAAACAAGATAATTTCGCACGATGAGGGCTTTCCTTAAAACGTGGTATTCTGACATATTTTTTCGAGAGAAAATTCTCCTGTGGGTTCACTTTTTAGGCTACACGCTTAGACATACAAGCAACATCAAATATTTTTGAGTTACAACATGTTGTTTAAGAAATACAAGATAATTTTGTATGATGCGTTATTTCTTCTAGTAAATTTTAAGTATTTCTAATAGGTACATATCTGTCTTTACTCTGCAACTCTGTATTTCCTTATAACGTGGTATTCTTACATATTCTTTCGAGAGAAAACTCTCCTGTGCGTAATCTTTTGTGCCTACACGCTTAGACATACACGCAACAACAAAGCTTTTCGAGTTACCATGTGTTGTTTAGGAAAAACAAGATAATTTCGCACGATGTGGGATTACCTTAAAACGTGGTATTCTGACATATTATTCGAGAGAAAACTCTCCTGTGCGTTCTCTTTTGAGGCTACATCCTGAGTCATAGACACAACACCAAATCTTTTCAAGTTACAACGTGTTGTTTAGGAAAAACAAGATAATATTGAACGATACGGGATTTCTTCTCTTAAAGTTTAAGTATTTCAAATACGTTCGAATTTGTCTTTACTCTGCAACACTGTATTTCCTTATAACGTCTTATTCTTACATATTCTCTAGAGGGAAAACTCTCCTGTGCGTTCTCTTTTGAGGCTACACACTTAGATATACACACAACACCAAAGATTTCGAGTTACAACATGTTGTTTAGGTAAAACATGATAATTTCGCAAGATGCGGGATTTTCTTAAAACATGGGATTCTGACCTATTATTTCGAGAGCAAATTCTCTTGTGTGTTCTCTTTTGAGGCTACACGCTTAGACATACACGCAACACCAAATCTTTTTGAATTCCTACCTGTGGTTTAGGAAATAAAAGGTAATTTTGTACGATGTGTTATTTCTTCTCTTAAAGTTTAAGTATTTCTAAAACGTACATATTTGTCTTTACTCTGCAACAATCTATTTCCTTGTAATGTGGTATTCTTACATATTCTTTCGAGAGCAAACTCTTTTGTGTGTTCTCTTTTGAGGCTACACGCTTAGACATACACGCAACACCAAAGATTTTCGAGTTACAACATGTTGTTTAGAAAAAACAAGATAATAGCGCACGATGCGGGATTTCCTTAAAATGAGGTATTCTGACATATTCCTTCGAGAGAAAACTCTCATGTGCGTTCTCTTTTGAGGCTATATGCTTAGACATACACGCAACACCAAATTTTTTCTAGTTACAACGTGTTGTTTAGGAAAAACAAGATAATTTTCACGATGCGGGATTTCTTCTCGTAAAGTTTAAGTATTTCCAATACGTTCTTAGTTGTCTTTATTCTGCAACACTCTATTTCCTTATAATGCGGTATTCTTACATATTCTTTCGAGCGAAAACTCTCCTGTGCATTCTCATTTGAGGTTACACGCTTAGACATACACGCAACAACAAAGATTTTCAAGTTACAACTTGTTGTTTAGGAAAAACAAGATAATTTCACACGATGCGGGATTTCCTTAAAACGTGGTATTCTGACATATTTTTTCAAGAGAAAAATTTCCTGTGTGTTCTCTTTTGAGGCTAAACGCTTAGACATACACGCAACACCAAAGCTTTTCGAGTTACAACGTGATGTTTAGGAAAAAAAAGATAATTGCGCACGATTCGGGATTTCCTTAAAACGTGGAATTCTGACATATTTTCTTGAGAGAAAATTCTCCTGTGGGTTCTCTTTTGAGGCTACACATTTAGACATGCACACAACACCAAATCCTTTTGAGTTACAACATGTTGTTTAGGAAATACAAGATAAGTTTGTACGATGCGTTATTTCATCTTGTAATTTTAAGTATTTCTAATAGGTACCTATTTGTCTTTACTCTGCAACACTGTATTTCCTTATAACGTGCTATTCTTACATATTCTTTCGAGAGAACACTCTCCTGTGCGTTCTCTTTTGAAGCTACACGCTTAGACATACACGCAACACCAAAGCTTTTCAAGTTAAAACGTGTTGTTTAGGAAAAACAAGATAATTTCGCAAGATGCAGGATTTCCTTAAAATGTGGTATTCTGACATATTTTCTTGAGAGAAAACACTCCTGTGCGTTCTCTTTTGAGGCTACACGTTTAGACGTACACGCCACACCAAATCTTTTCGAGGTACAACGTGTTGTTTAGGAAATACAAGCTAATTTTGTACGATGCATTATTTCTTCTCGTAAAGTTTAGGTATTTCTAACATGTACGTATTTGTCTTTACTCTGCAACACTTTATTTCCTTGCAATGTGGTATTCTTACATATTCTTGTGAGAGAAAACTCTCCTGTGCATTCTCTTTTGAGGTTACACACTTAGACATACATACAACACCAAAGCTTTTTGTGTTACAACGTGTTGTTTAGGAAAAACAAGATAATTTCGCACGGTGAGGCATTACCTTTAAACGTGGTGTTCTGACATATTTTTTGAAAGAAAATTCTTCTGTGGGTTCTCTTTTGAGGCTACACGTGTAGACATACATGCAACACCAAAACTAATCGAGTTACAACGTTTTGTTTAGGAAATACAATACAATTTTGTACGATGCGTTATTTCTTCTCCTAAAGTTTAAGTGTTTCCAATACGTACGTATTTGTCTTTACTCTGCAACACTGTATTTCCTTATAAAGTGGTATTCTTACATATTCTTTCAAGGGAAAACTCTCCTGTGTTCCCTTTTGAGGCTACACGCTTAGACATACACACAACACCAAAGCTTTTCGAGTTACGTGTTGTTTAGGAAAAACAAGATAATTTCGCACGATGAGCGCTTTCCTTAAAACGTGGTATTCTGACATATTTTTTTGAGAGAAAATTCTCCTGTGGGTTCTCTTTTGAGGCTACACGCTTAGACATACACGCAACATCAAATCTTTTTGAGTTACAACGTGTTGTTTAGGAAATACAAGATAATTTTGTATGATGCGTTATTTTTTCAAGTAAATTTTAAGTATTTCTAATAGGTACATATCTGTCTTTACGCTGCAACTCTGTATTTCCTTATAACGTGCTATTCTTACATATTCTTTCGAGAGAAAACTCTCCTGTGCGTTCTCTTTTGTGCCTACAATCTTAGACATACACGCAACAACAAAGCTTTTCGAGTTACAACATGTTGTTTAGGAGAAACAAGATAATTTCGCACGATGCTGGATTACCTTAAAACGTGGTATTCTGACATATTATTCGAGAGAAAACTCTCCTGTGCGTTCTCTTTTGAGGCTACATGCTGAGTCATACACACAACACCAAATCTTTTCGAGTTACAATGTGTTGTTTAGGAAAAACAAGAAAATATTGCACAATGCGGGATTTCTTCTCATAAAGTTTAAGTATTTCAAATACGTTCGAATTTGTCTTTACTCTGCAACACTGTATTTCCTTATAATGTCTTATTCTTACATATTCTCTAGAGGGAAAACTCTCCTGTGCGTTCTCTCTTGAGGCTACACGCTTAGATATACACACAACACCAAAGATTTCGAGTTACAACATGTTGTTTAGGAAAAACATGATAATTTCGCAAGATGCGGGATTTTCTTAAAACATGGTATTCTGACCTATTATTTGGAGAGAAAATTCTCCTGTGTGTTCTCTTTTGAGTCTACACGCTTAGACATACACGCAACACCAAATCTTTTTGAATTACAACCTATTGTTTAGGAAATACAAGATAATTATTTACGATGCGTTATTTCTTCTCTTAAAGTTTAAGTATTTCTAAAACGTACATATTTGTCTGTACTCTGCAACAATCTATTTCCTTGTAATGTGGTATTCTTACATATTCTTTCGAGAGCAAACTCTCCTGTGTGTTCTCTTTTGAGGCTACACTCTTAGACATACACGCAACACCAAAGCTTTTCGAGTTACCACGTGTTGTTTAGAAAAAACAAGATAATTGCGCATAATGCGGGATTTCCTTAAAACGTGGTATTCTGACATATTCCTTCGAGAGAAAACTCTCATGTGCGTTCTCTTTTGTGGCTACACGCTTAGACATACACGCAACACCAAATCTTTTCGAGTTACAATGTGTTGTTTAGGAAAAATAAGATAATTTTCACGATGCAGGATTTCTTCTCGTAAAGTTTAAGTATTTCCAATACGTTCTTAGTTGTCTTTATTCTGCAACACTGTATTTCCTTATAATGCGTTATTCTTCATATTCTTTCGAGGGAAAACTCTCCTGTGCATTCTCATTTGAGGTTACATGCTCAGACATACACGCAACAACAAAGGTTTTCAAGTTACAACTTGTTTTTTAGGAAAAACAAGATAATTTCGCACGATGCGGGATTTCCTTCAAACGTGGTATTCTGACATATTTTTTCAAGAGAAAATTTCCCTGTGGGTTCTCTTTTGAGGCTACACGCTTAGACATACACGTAACATCAAATCCTTTTGAGTTACAACGTGTTGTTTAGGAAATACAAGATTATTTTTTTAGGATGTATTATTTCTTCTCGTAAAGTTTAAGTATTTCTAATAGGTACGTATTTGTCTTTACTCTGCAACACTGTATTTCCTTATAACGTGGTGTTCTTACATATTCTTTTGAGAGCAAACTCTCCTGTGTGTTGTCTTTTTGGGTTACATGCTTAATCATACACGCAACACCAAAGCTTTTCGAGTTACCATGTGTTGTTTAGGAAAAACAAGATAATTTCACACGGTGTGGGATTTCCTTAAAACGTGGAATTCAGACATATTTTTCGAGAGAAAACCCTCCTGTGCGTTCTCTTTTGAGGCTACACGCTTAGTCATACACGCACCACCAAGTCTTTTCTAGTTACAACGTGTTGTTTAGGAAAAACAAGATAATTTTGCACGATGCGTTATTTCTTCTCGTAAAGTTTTAGTATTTCAAACACGTTTGAATTTGTCTTTACTCTGCAACAATGTATTTCCTTCTAACGTGTTATTCTTACATATCCTTTTGAGAGTAAACTCTCCTGTGCATTCTCTTTTGAGGCTACATGCTTAGATATACACGCAACACCAAAACTTGTGAGTAACAATGTGTTGTTTAGGAAAAACAAGATAATTTCGCAAGATGCGGGATTTTCTAATAACGTGTTATTCTGACATATTATTTTGAGAGAAAATTCTTCGGTGGGTTCTCTTTTGGGGCTACACGCTTAGACATACACGCGAAACCAAATCTTTTTGAGTTACAACGTGTTATTTAGGAAGTACAAGATAATTAAACGTGGTGTTCTGACATAATTTTTAAAGAAAATTCTCCTGTGGGTTCTCTTTTGAGGCTACACATGTAGACATACATGCAACACCAAAACTAATCGAGTTACAACTTGTTGTTTAGGAAATACAAATCAATTTTGTACTATGCGTTATTACTTCTCGTAAAGTTTAAGTATTTTTAAAAGTATGTATTTGTCTTTACTCTGCAACACTGTATTTCCTTATAACGTGGTATTCTTACACATTCTTTCGAGAGTAAACTCTCCTGTGTGTTCCCTTTTGAGGCTACACGCTTAGATATACACGCAACACCAAAGCTTTTCGAGTTACAACGTGATGTTTAGGAAAAACAAGATAATTGCGCACGATTCGGGATTTCCTTAAAACGTGGTATTCTGACATATTTTCTTGAGAGAAAATTCTCCTGTGGGTTCTCTTTTGAGGATACACACTTAGACATGCACACAACACCAAATCCTTTTGAGTTACAACATGTTGTTTAGGAAATACAAGATAATTTTGTATGATGCGTTGTTTCATTTCGTAAATTTTAAGTATTTCTAATAGGTACCTATTTGTCTTTACTCTGCAACGCTGTATTTCCTTATAACCTGGTATTCTTACATATTCTTTTGAGAGAAAACTCTCCTGTGCGTTCTCTTTTGAAGCTGCACGCTTAGACATACACGCAACACCAAAGCTTTTCAAGTTAAAACGTGTTGTTTAGGAAAAACAAGATAATTTCACACGATGCGGGATTTCCATAAAACGTGGTATTCTGACATATTTTCTTGAGAGAAAACTCTCCTGTGCATAATCTTTTGAGGCTACACGTTTAGACGTACACACCACACCAAATCTTTTCGAAGTACAACGTGTTGTTTAGGAAATACAAGCTAATTTTGTACGATGCATTATTTCTTCTCGTAAAGTTTAAGTATTTCTAATATGTACATATTTGTCTTTACTCTGCAACACTCTATTTCCTTGCAATGTGGTATTCTTACATATTCTTGCAAGAGAAAACTCTCCTGTGCGTTCTCTTTTGAGGCTACACACTTAGACATACATACAACACCAAAGCTTTTTGTGTTACAACGTGTTGTTTAGGAAAAACAAGATAATTTCGCACGATGAGGGATTTCCTTAAAACGTGGTGTTCTGACATATTTTTTGAAAGAAAATTCTTCTGTGGGTTCTCTTTTGAGGCTACACATGTAGACATACACGCAACACCAAAACTAATCGAGTTACAACGTGTTGTTTAGGAAATACAAAACAATTTTGTACGATGCGTTATTTCTTCTCTTAAAGTTTAAGTATTTCCAATACGTACTTACTTGTCTTTACTCTGCAACACTGTATTTCCTTATAAAGTGGTATTCTTACATATTCTTTCGAGGGGAAACTCTCCTGTGTTCTCTTTTGAGGCTACACGCTTAGACATACACGCAACACCAAAGCTTTTCGAGTTACAACGTGTTGTTTAGGAAAAACAAGATAATTTCGCACGATGAGGGCTTTCCTTAAAACGTGGTATTCTGACATATTTTTTCGAGAGAAAATTCTCCTGTGGGTTCACTTTTTAGGCTACACGCTTAGACATACAAGCAACATCAAATATTTTTGAGTTACAACATGTTGTTTAGGAAATACAAGATAATTTTGTATGATGCGTTATTTCTTCTAGTAAATTTTAAGTATTTCTAATAGGTACATATGTGTCTTTACTATGCAACTCTGTATTTCCTTATAATGTGGTATTCTTACATATTCTTTCGAGAGAAAACTCTCCTGTGCGTAATCTTTTGTGCCTACACGCTTAGACATACACGCAACAACAAAGCTTTTCGAGTTACCATGTGTTGTTTAGGAAAAACAAGATAATTTCGCACGATGTGGGATTACCTTAAAACGTGGTATTCTGACATATTATTCGAGAGAAAACTCTCCTGTGCGTTCTCTTTTGAGGCTACATCCTGAGTCATAGACACAACACCAAATCTTTTCAAGTTACAACGTGTTGTTTAGGAAAAACAAGATAATATTGAACGATACGGGATTTCTTCTCTTAAAGTTTAAGTATTTCAAATACGTTCGAATTTGTCTTTACTCTGCAACACTGTATTTCCTTATAACGTCTTATTCTTACATATTCTCTAGAGGGAAAACTCTCCTGTGCGTTCTCTTTTGAGGCTACACACTTAGATATACACACAACACCAAAGATTTCGAGTTACAACATGTTGTTTAGGTAAAACATGATAATTTCGCAAGATGCGGGATTTTCTTAAAACATGGGATTCTGACCTATTATTTCGAGAGCAAATTCTCTTGTGTGTTCTCTTTTGAGGCTACACGCTTAGACATACACGCAACACCAAATCTTTTTGAATTCCTACCTGTGGTTTAGGAAATAAAAGGTAATTTTGTACGATGTGTTATTTCTTCTCTTAAAGTTTAAGTATTTCTAAAACGTACATATTTGTCTTTACTCTGCAACAATCTATTTCCTTGTAATGTGGTATTCTTACATATTCTTTCGAGAGCAAACTCTTTTGTGTGTTCTCTTTTGAGGCTACACGCTTAGACATACACGCAACACCAAAGATTTTCGAGTTACAACATGTTGTTTAGAAAAAACAAGATAATAGCGCACGATGCGGGATTTCCTTAAAATGAGGTATTCTGACATATTCCTTCGAGAGAAAACTCTCATGTGCGTTCTCTTTTGAGGCTATATGCTTAGACATACACGCAACACCAAATTTTTTCTAGTTACAACGTGTTGTTTAGGAAAAACAAGATAATTTTCACGATGCGGGATTTCTTCTCGTAAAGTTTAAGTATTTCCAATACGTTCTTAGTTGTCTTTATTCTGCAACACTCTATTTCCTTATAATGCGGTATTCTTACATATTCTTTCGAGCGAAAACTCTCCTGTGCATTCTCATTTGAGGTTACACGCTTAGACATACACGCAACAACAAAGATTTTCAAGTTACAACTTGTTGTTTAGGAAAAACAAGATAATTTCACACGATGCGGGATTTCCTTAAAACGTGGTATTCTGACATATTTTTTCAAGAGAAAAATTTCCTGTGTGTTCTCTTTTGAGGCTAAACGCTTAGACATACACGCAACACCAAAGCTTTTCGAGTTACAACGTGATGTTTAGGAAAAAAAAGATAATTGCGCACGATTCGGGATTTCCTTAAAACGTGGAATTCTGACATATTTTCTTGAGAGAAAATTCTCCTGTGGGTTCTCTTTTGAGGCTACACATTTAGACATGCACACAACACCAAATCCTTTTGAGTTACAACATGTTGTTTAGGAAATACAAGATAAGTTTGTACGATGCGTTATTTCATCTTGTAATTTTAAGTATTTCTAATAGGTACCTATTTGTCTTTACTCTGCAACACTGTATTTCCTTATAACGTGCTATTCTTACATATTCTTTCGAGAGAACACTCTCCTGTCCGTTCTCTTTTGAAGCTACACGCTTAGACATACACGCAACACCAAAGCTTTTCAAGTTAAAACGTGTTGTTTAGGAAAAACAAGATAATTTCGCAAGATGCAGGATTTCCTTAAAATGTGGTATTCTGACATATTTTCTTGAGAGAAAACACTCCTGTGCATTCTCTTTTGAGGCTACACGTTTAGACGTACACGCCACACCAAATCTTTTCGAGGTACAACGTGTTGTTTAGGAAATACAAGCTAATTTTGTACGATGCATTATTTCTTCTCGTAAAGTTTAGGTATTTCTAATATGTACGTATTTGTCTTTACTCTGCAACACTTTATTTCCTTGCAATGTGGTATTCTTACATATTCTTGTGAGAGAAAACTCTCCTGTGCATTCTCTTTTGAGGTTACACACTTAGACATACATACAACACCAAAGCTTTTTGTGTTACAACGTGTTGTTTAGGAAAAACAAGATAACTTGGCACGATGAGGGATTTCCTTAAAACGTGGTGTTCTGACATATTTTTTGAAAGAAAATTCTTCTGTGGGTTCTCTTTTGAGGCTACACGTGTAGACATACATGCAACACCAAAACTAATCGAGTTACAACGTTTTGTTTAGGAAATACAATACAATTTTGTACGATGCGTTATTTCTTCTCGTAAAGTTTAAGTATTTCCAATACGTACATATTTGTCTTTATGCTGCAACACTGTATTTACTTATAAAGTGGTATTCTTACATATTCTTTCGAGGGGAAACTCTCCTGTGTTCTCTTTTGAGGCTACACGCTTAGACATACACGCAACACCAAAGCTTTTCGAGTTACAACGTGTTGTTTAGGAAAAACAAGATAATTTCGCACGATGAGGGCTAACCTTAAAACGTGGTATTCTGACATATTTTTTTCGAGAGAAAATTCTCCTGTGGGTCCTCTTTTGAAGCTACATGCTTAGACATACACGCAACATCAAATCCTTTTGAGTTGCAACATGTTGTTTAGGAAATACAAGATAATTTTGTATGATGCGTTAATTCTTCTAGTAAATTTTAAGTATTTCTAATAGGTACATATCTGTCTTTACTCTGCAACTCTGTATTTCCTTATAACGTTTTATTCTTACATATTCTTTCGAGAGAAAACTCTCCTGTGCGTTCTCTTTTGCGCCTACACGCTTAGACATACACGCAACAACAAAGCTTTTCGAGTTACAACATGTTGTTTAGGAAAAACAAGATAATTTCGCACGATGCGGGATTACCTTAAAACGTTGTATTCTGACATCATATTCGAGAGAAAACTCTCCTGTGCGTTCTCTTTTGAGGCTACACGCTGATTCATACATGCAACACCAAATCTTTTCGAATTACAACGTGTTGTTTAGGAAAAACAAGAAAATATTGCACGATGCGGGATTTCTTCTCGTAAGTTTAAGTATTTCAAATACGTTCGAATTTGTCTTTACTCTGCAACACTGTATTTCCTTATAACGTGTTATTCTTACATATTCTCTAGAGGGAAAACTCTCCTGTGCGTTCTCTTTTGAGGCTACACACTTAGATATACACACAACACCAAAGATTTCGAGTTACAACATGTTGTTTAGGAAAAACATGATAATTTCGCAAGATGCGGGATTTTCTTAAAACATGGTATTCTGACCTATTATTTCGAGAGAAAATTCTCCTGTATGTTCTCTTTTGAGGCTACACGCTTAGACATACACGCAACACCAAATCTTTTTGAATTACAACCTGTTGTTTAGGAAATACAAGATAATTATTTACGATGCGTTATTTCTTCTCTTAAAGTTTAAGTATTTCTAAAACGTACATATTTGTCTTTACTCTGCAACAATCTATTTCCTTGTAATGTGGTATTCTTACATATTCTTTCGAGAGAAAACTCTCCTGTGTGTTCTCTTTTGAGGCTACACGTTTAGACATACACGCCACACCAAATCTTTTCGAGGTACAACGTGTTGTTTAGGAAATACAAGCTAATTTTGTACGATGCATTATTTCTTCTCGTAAAGTTTAAGTATTTCTAATATGTACATATTTGTCTTTACTCTGCAACACTCTATTTCCTTGCAATGTGGTATTCTTACATTTTCTTGCGAGAGAAAACTCTCCTGTGCGTTCTCTTTTGAAGCTACACACTTAGACATACATACAACACCAAAGCTTTTGGTGTTACAACGTGTTGTTTAGGAAAAACAAGATAATTTCGCACGATGAGGGTTTTCCTTAAAACGTGGTGTTCTGACATATTTTTTGAAAGAAAATTCTTCTATGGGTTCTCTTTTGATGCTACACGTGTAGACATACACGCAACACCAAAACTAATCGAGTTACAACCTGTGGTTTAGGAAATACAAAACAATTTTGTACGATTCGTTATTTCTTCTCGTAAAGTTTAAGTATTTCTAATATGTACTTATTTGTCTTTACGCTGCAACACTGTATTTCCTTATAAAGTGGTATTCTTACATATTCTTTCGAGGGGAAACTCTCCTGTGTTCTCTTTTGAGGCTACACGCTTAGACATACACGCAACACCAAAGCTTTTCGAGTTACAACGTGTTGTTTAGGAAAAACAAGATAATTTCTCACGATGATGGCTTTCCTTAAAACGTGGTATTCTGACATATTTTTTCGAGAGAAAATTCTCCTGTGGGTTCTCTTTTGAGGCTACACGCTTAGACATACACGCAACATCAAATCTTTTTGAGTTACAACGTGTTGTTTAGGAAATACAAGACAATTTTGTATGATGCGTTATTTCTTCTAGTAAATTTTAAGTATTTCTAATAGGTACATATCTGTCTTTACTCTGCAACTCTGTATTTCCTTATAACGTGGTATTCTTACATATTCTTTCGAGAGAAAACTCTCCTGTGCATTCTCTTTTGCGCCTTCACCTTTAGACATACACACAACAACAAAGCTTTTCGAGTTACAACATGTTGTTTAGGAAAAACAAGATAATTTCGCACTATGCGGGATTACCTTAAAACGTGGTATTCTGTCATATTATTCGAGAGAAAACTCTCCTGTGTGTTCTCTTTTGAGGCTACACGCACAGTCATACACGCAACACCAAATCTTTTCGAGTTACAATGTGTTGTTTAGGAAAAACAAGAAAATATTGCACGATGCAGGATTTCTTCTCATAAAGTTTAAGTATTTCAAATACGTTCGAATTTGTCTTAACTCTGCAACACTGTATTTCCTTATAACGTGTTATTCTTACATATTCTCTAGAGGGAAAACTCTCCTGTGCGTTCTCTTTTGAGGCTACACGCTTCGATATACACACAACACCAAAGATTTCGAGTTACAACATGTTGTTTAGGAAAAACATGATAATTTCCCAAGATGCAGGATTTTCGTAAAACATGGTATTCTGACCTATTATTTCGAGAGAAAATTCTCCTGTGTGTTCTCTTTTGAGGCTACACGTTTAGACATACACGCAACTCCAAATCTTTTTGAATTACAACCTGTTGTTTAGGAAATACAAGATAATTTTGTACGATGCGTTATTTCTTCTCTTAAAGTTTAAGTATTTCTAAAACGTACATATTTGTCTTTACTCTGCAACAATCTATTTCCTTGTAATGTGGTATTCTTACATATTCTTTCGAGAGCAAACTCTCCTCTTCGTTCTCTTTTGAGGCAACACACTTAGACATACACGCAACACCAATGCTTTTCGAGTTACAACGTGTTGTTTAGAAAAAACAAGATAATTGCGCACGATGCGGGATTTCCTTAAAACGTGGTATTCTGACATATTCTTTCGAGAGAAAACTCTCATGTGCGTTCTCTTTTGAGGCTACACGCTTAGACATACACGCAACATCAAATCTTTTTGAGTTACAACGTGTTGTTTAGGAAATACAAGATAATTTTGTATGATGCGTTATTTCTTCTAGTAAATTTTAAGTATTTCTAAGAGGTAAATATCTGTCTTTACTCTGCAACTCTGTATTTCCTTATAATGTGGTATTCTTACATATTCTTTCGAGAGAAAACTCTCCTGTTCATTCTCTTTTGCGCCTACACACTTAGACATACACGCAACAACAAAGCTTTTCGAGTTACAACATGTTGTTTAGGAAAAACAAGATAATTTCGCACGATGTGGGATTACCTTAAAACGTGGTATTCTGACATATTATTCGAGAGAAAACTCTCCTGTGTGTTCTCTTTTGAGGCTACACGCTGAGTCATACACGCAACACCAAATCTTTTCGAGTTACTACGTGTTGTTTAGGAAAAACAAGAAAATATTGCACGATGCAGGATTTCATCTCATAAAGTTTAAGTATTTCAAATACATTCAAATTTGTCTTAACTCTGCAACACTGTATTTCCTTATAACGTGTTATTCTTACATATTCTCTAGAGGGAAAACTCTCCTGTGCGTTCTCTTTTGAGGCTACACGCTCAGATATACACACAACACCAAAGATTTTGAGTTACAACATGTTTAGGAAAAACATGATAATTTCGCAAGATGCAGGATTTTCTTAAAACATGGTATTCTGACCTATTATTTCGAGTGAAAATTCTCCTGTGTGTTCTCTTTTGAGGCTACACGCTTAGACATACACGCAACACCAAATCTTTTTGAATTACAACCTGTTGTTTAAGAAATACAAGATAATTTTGTACGATGCGTTATTTCTCCCCTTAAAGTTTAAGTATTTCTAAAACGTACATATTTGTCTTTACTCTGCAACAATCTATTTCCTTGTAATGTGGTATTCTTACATATTCTTTCGAGAGCAAACTCTCCTGTGTGTTCTCTTTTGAGGCTACATGCTTAGAAATACACGCAACACCAAAGCTTTTCGAGTTACAACGTGTTGTTTAGGAAAAACAAGATAATTTCGCACGATGAGGGCTTTCCTTAAAACGTGGTATACTGACATATTTTTTCGAGAGAAAATTCTCCTGTGGGTTCTCTTTTTAGGCTACACGCTTAGACATACACGCAACATCAAATCTTTTTGAGTTACAACGTGTTGTTTAGGAAATACAAGATAATTTTTTATGATGCGTTATTTCTTCTAGTAAATTTTAAGTATTTCTAATAGGTACATATCTGTCTTTGCTCTGCAACTCTGTATTTCCTTATAACGTGGTATTCTTACATATTCTTTCGAGAGAAAACTCTCCTGTGTGTTCTCTTTTGTGCCTACACGCTTAGACATACACGCAACAACAAAGCTTTTCGAGTTACAACATGTTGTTTAGGAAAAAAAAGATAATTTCGCGCGATTCGGGATTACCTTAAAACGTGGTATTCTGACATATTATTCATGAGAAAACTCTCCTGTGTGTTCTCTTTTGAGGCTACACGCTGAGTAATAGACGCAACACCAAATCTTTTCGAGTTACAACGTGTTGTTTAGGAAAAACAAGATAATATTGAACGATACGGGATTACTTCTCGTAAAGTTTAAGTATTTCAAATACGTTCGAATTTGTCTTTACTCTGCAACACTGTATTTCTTATAACGTGTTATTCTTACATATTCTCTAGAGGGAAAATTCTCCTGTGCGTTCTCTTTTGAGGCTACACACTTAGATATACACACAACACCAAAGATTTCGAGTTACAACATGTTGTTTAGGAAAAACATGATAATTTCGCAAGATGCGGGATTTTCTTAAAACATGGGATTCTGACCTATTATTTCGAGAGAAAATTCTCCTGTGTGTTCTCTTTTGAGGCTACACGCTTAGACATACATGCAACACCAAATCTTTTTGAATTACAACCTGTTGTTTAGGAAATACAAGATAATTTTGTACGATGCGTTATTTCTTCCCTTAAAGTTTAAGTGTTTCTAAAACGTACATATTTGTCTTTACTCTGCAACAATCTATTTCCTTGTAAAGTGGTTTTCTTACATATTCTTTCGAGAGCAAACTCTCCTGTGTGTTCTCTTTTGAGGCTACATGCTTAGACATACACGCAACACCAAAGCTTTTCGAGTTACAACGTGTTGTTTAGGAAAAACAAGATAATTGCGCACGATGCGGGATTTCCTTAAAACGTGGTATTCTGACATTTTCCTTCGAGAAAAAACTCTCATGTGCATTTTCTTTTTAGGCTACATGCTTAGTCATACACCCAACACCAAATCTTTTCGAGTTACAACTTGTTTTTTAGGAAAAAACAAGATAATTTTGCACGATGCGGGATTTCTTCTCATAAAGTTTAAGTATTTCCAATACGTTCTTAGTTGTCTTTACTCTGCAACACTGTATTTCCTTATAACGTGGTCTTCTTACATACTCTTTCGAGAGAAAACTCTCCTGTGCGTTCCTTTTTGAGGCTACACGCTTAGACATACACGCAACACCAAAGCTTTTCGATTTACAACTTGTTGTTTAGGAAAAACAAGATAATTTAGCATGATGCGGGATTTCCTTAAAACGTGGTATTCTGACAAATTTTTACGAAAGGAAATTCTCCTGTGGGTTCTCTTTTGAGGCTACACATTTAGACGTACACGCCTCACAAATACTTTCGAGGTACAACGTGTTGTTTAGGAAATACAAGCTAATTTTTTGCGATGCGTTATTTCTTCTCGCAAAGTTTAAGTGTTTCCAATATGTACGTATTTGTCTTTACTCTGCAACACTGTATTTCCTTATAACGTGGTATTCTTACATATTCTTTCAAGAGAAAACTCTCCTGTGCGTTCTCTTTTGAGGCTACACGCTTAGACATACATGCAACACCAAAGCTTTTTGAGTTAAAATGTGTTGTTTAGGAAAAATAAGATAATTTCGCACAATGCAGGATTTCCTTAAAACGGGTTATTCTGACATATTCCTGTAGACTCAAAAGAGAACGCACAGGAGAGTTTAATCTCGAATGAATATTCAGAATACCACGTTTTGTGTAAATCCCGCATTGTGAGAAATTATCTTGTTTTTTCCTGAACAACACGTTTTAACTCGAAAAGCTTTGGTGTTGCGTGTATGTCTAAGTGTTTAGCCTCAGAAGAGAAAGCACAGGAGAGTTTTCTCTCAAAAGATTTTGTAAGAATACCTCGTTACAAGGAAATACAGTGTTGCAGAGTAAAGACAAATATGTACGTATTAGAAATACTTAAGCTTTATGGGAAGAATTAACGCATCTTGCAAAATTATCTTGTTTTTCCAAAATAACACGTTGTAATTCGAAAAGATTTGGTGTTGCGTGTATGTCTAAGCATGCAGCCTCAAAAGAGAAAGCAGAGGAGAGTTTTCATTCGAAAGAATATGGAAGAATTCCATGTTATAAGGAAATACAGGGTTGCAGAGTAAAAACTAATATGTAAGTATGAGAAATACTTAAACTTTACGAGAAGAAATAATGCATCGTACAAAATTATCTTGTATTTCCTATACAACACTTTGTAACTCGAAATTATCTTCTTTTTCCTAAACAACACGTTTTACCTCTAAAAGCTTTAGTGTTGCGTGTTTGTCAAAGTGTGTAGTCTCAGAAGAGAACGCACAGGAGAGTTTCTCTCGAAAGAATATGTAATAATACCACGTTACAAGTAAATACAGTGTTGCAGAGCAAAGACAAATACATATGTATTAGAAATACTTAAACTTTACGAGAAGAAATAACTCATCGTACAAAATTATCTTGTATTTCCTAAACAAGACGTTGTAACTCGAAAAGATTTGGTGTTACATGTATGTCTAAGCTGGTAGCCTCAAAAAAGAACGCACAGGAGAGTTTTCTCTCCAAAAAATATGTCAGAATACCACGTTTTAAGGAAATCCCGCATCTTAGGAAATTATCTTGTTTTTCCTAAACAACACGTTGTAACTCGAAAAGCTTTGGTATTCTGTGTATGTCTATGAGTGTAGCCTCAAAAGAGAATGCACAGGAGAGATTTCTCTCAAAAGAATATGTAAGAATACCACGTTATAAGGAAATACAGTGTTGCAGATTAAGACAAATACATACTTTTAAGAAATACTTAAACTTTACGAGAATAAATATCGCATCATACAAAATTATCTTGTATTTCCTAAACAACACGTTGTAACTCAAAAGATTTGGTGTTGCGTGTATGTATAAGCATGTTGCCTGAAAAGAGAATGCACAGGAGAGTTTTCTCTCGAAAAAATATGTCAGAATACCACGTTTCACGGAAATCCCGCATCTTGCTAAATTATCTTGTGTTTTTCCATAACAACACGTTGTAACTCGAAAAGCTTTGGTGTTGCGTGTATGTCTAAGCGTTCAGCCTCAAACCAGAATGCACAGGAGAGTTTTATCTCGAAAGAATATGTAAGAATACCACATTATAAGGAAATACATTGTTGCAGAGTAAAGGCAAATACTTACGTATTGGAAATACTTAAAGTTTACGAGAAGAAATAATGCATCGTGCAAAATTATCTTGTATTTCCTAAACAACGCGTTGTAACTCGAAAAGATTTGGTGTTGCGTGTATGTCTAAGCATGTAGCCTCAAAAGAGAATGCACAGGAGAGTTTTTCGAAAAAAATATGACAGAATACCACCTTTTAAGGAAATCCCGCATCTTGCGAAATTATCTTGTTTTTCCTTAACAACACGTTGTAACTCAAATAGCTTTGGTGTTGTGTGTATGTCTAATTGTGTAGCCTAAAAAGAGAAGCACAGGAGAGTTTTCTCTCGAAAGAATATGTAAGAATACCACATTATAAGGAAATACAGTGTTGCAGAGAAAAGTCAAATACGTATGTATTAGAAATACTTAAACTTACGAGAAGAAATAACACATCGTACACTATTATCTTGTAGTTCCTAAACAATGCGTTGTAACTGGAAAAGATTTGGTGATGCATGTATGTCTAAGCGTTTAGCCTCAAAAGAGAACGCACCGGAGAGTTTTCTCTCGAAAAAATATGACAGAATACCATGTTTTAAGGAAATCACGCATCTTGCGAAATTATCTTGTTTTTCCTAAACAACAGGTTGTAACTCGAAAAGCATTGGTGTTGCGTGTATGTCTAAGCGTGTAGCCTCAGAAGACAATGCACAGGAGAGTTTATCTCGAAAGAATATGTAAAAATACCACGTTACAGGGAAATACAGTGTTGCAGAGTAAAGAAAAATACGTACTTATTAGAAATACTTAAACTTACGAGAATAAATATCGCATCATACAAAATTATCTTGTATTTCCTAAACAACACGTTGTAACTCAAAGGATTTGGTGTTGCGTGTATGTATAAGCATGTAGCCTGAAAAGAGAATGCACAGGAGTGTTTTCTCTCTAAAAAATATGTCAGAATACCACGTTTTACGTAAATCCTGCATCTTGCTAAATTATCTTGTTTTTCCTTAACAACACGTTGTAACTCAAAAAGCTTTGGTGTTGCGTGTATGTCCAAGCGAGCAGCCTCAAACCAGAACGCACAGGAGAGTTTTCTCTCGAAAGAATATGTAAGCATACCACGTTATAAGGAAATACAGTGTTGAAGAGTAAAGACAAATACGTACATATTAGAAATACTTAAACTTTACCAGAAGAAATAACGCATCTTAAAAAATTATCTTGTATTTCCTAAACAACACGTTGTATCTCGAAAAGCTTTGTTGTTGCCTGTAAGTCTAAGCGTGTAGCCTCAAAAGAGAACGCACAGGAGAGTTTTCTCTCGAAAAAATATGTCAGAATACCACGTTTTAAGGAAATCCTGCATCGTGCGAAATTATCGTTTTTTCCCTAAACAACATGTTTAAACTCGAAAAGCTTTGGTGTTGCGTGTATGTCTAAGTGTGTAGCCTCAAAAGAGAACACACTGTAGAGTTTTCTCTCGCAAGAATATGTAAGAATACCACGTTACAAGGAAATACAATTTTGCAGAGTAAAGACAAATACGTACATATTAGAAATACTGAAACTTTATGAGAAGAAATAACGCATCGTACAAAATTATCTTGTATTTCCTAAACAACACGTTGTAACTCGAAATGATTTAGTGTGGCTTGTATGTCTAAGCATGTAACCACAAAAGAAAACGCACAGGAGAGTTTTCTTTCGAAAAATATTACAGAATACCACGTTTTAAGGAAATCCCGCATCTTGTGAAATTATCTTGTTTTTCTTTAACAACACGTTGTAACTCGAAAAGCTTTGGTGTTGCGTGTATGTCTAAGTGTGTAGCCTCAAAAGACAATGTACAGGAGAGTTTTCTCTCGAAAAAATATCTAAGACTCAAAAGAGAACCCACACGCTTAGACATACACGCAACACCATATCCTTTCAAGATACAACGTGTTGTTTAGGAAAAACAAGATAATTTTGCACGATGGGGGGTTTCCTTAAAACGTGGTATCCTCACATATTTTTTCGAGAGAAAATTCTCCTGTGGGTTCCCTTTTGAGGCTACATGTTTAGACATACACGCAACACCAAATCTTTTCGAGTAACAACGTGTTGTTTAGGAAATATGAGATAATTTTGTACAATGAGTTATTTCTTCTAGTAAAGTTTAAGTATTTCTAATGGGTACGTATATGTCTTTACTCTGCAACACTGTATTTCCTTACAACGTGGTATTCTTACATATTCTTTCGAGATAAAACTCTCCTGTGCGTTCTCTTTTGAGGCTACACGCTGAGACATACAAGCAACACCAAAGCTTTTCGAGTTACAACTTGTTGTTTAGGAAAAACAAGATAATTTTGCACGGTGCCGGATTTCCTAAAAACGTGGTATTCTGACATATTTTTTCGAGAGAAACTTCTCCTGTGCATTCTCTTTTGAGGCTACAAGCTTAGACATACACGCCACACCAAATCTTTTCGAGTTAAAACGTATTGTTTAGGAAACACAAGATAATATTTCACGATGCGTTATTTATTCTCGTAAAATTTAAGTATTTCTAATAAGTACATATTTGTCTTTATTCTGCAACACTGTATTTCCTTGTAACGAGGTATTCTTACATATTCTTTTGAGATAAAACTCTCCTGTGCATTCTCTTCTGAGGCTACACACTTAGACATACATGCATCTCCAAAGCTTTTCGAGTTAAAACGTTTTGTTTATGAAAAAACAAGATAATTTCGCACAATGCGGGATTTCGTAAAAACGTGGTATTCTGACATATTTTTTTGAGAGAAAACTATACTGTGCATTCTCCTTTGAGGCTACATGCTTAGACATACATGCAACACCAAATCTTTTCGAGATACCACATGTTGTTTAGGAAATACAAGATAATTCTCTACGATGCCTTATTTCTTTTCGTAAAGTTTAAGTATTTCCAATACGTATGTATTTGTCTTTACTCTGCAACCCTGTATTTCCTTATAACAAGGTATTCTTACATTTTCTTTTGAGAGAAAACTCTCCTTTGCATTCTCTTTTGAGGCTACGCAGTTAGACATACACGCAACACCAAAGGTTTTCGAGTTAAAACGTGTTGTTTAGGAAAAAACAAGATAATTTCCCTTGATGCGGGATTTCCTTAAAACGTGGTATTCAGACATACTTATTCGAGAGAAAACTCTCCTGTGCATTCTCTTTTGAGGCTACATGCTTAGTCATACACGGAACACCAAATCTTTTCGAGTTACAACCTGTTGTTTAGCAAAAACAAGATAATTTTGCACGATGCTTTATTTCTTCTCGTAAAGTTTAAGTATTTCAAATATGTACATATTTGTCTTTACTCTGCAACACTGTATTTCCTTATAACGTGGTATTCTTACATATTCTTTTGAGAGAAAACTCTCTTCTGCGTTCTCTTTTGAGGCTACATGCTTAGACAGACACGCAACACCAAAGATTTTCGAGTTACAACTTGTTGTTTAGGAAAAACAAGATAATTTCGGACGATGCTGGATTTCCTTAAAATGTGGTATTCTGACATACTTTTTGAGAAAAAAAACTCTCCTGTGTGTTCTTTTTTGAGGCTACAAGCTTAGACATACAAGCCACACCAAATCTTATCGAGTTACAACATCTGGTTTACAAAAAACAAGATAATTTTGCACGATGCGTTATTTCTTCTCCTAAAGCTTAAGTATTTCCAATACGTATATATTTGTCTTTACTCTGCAACACTGTATTTCCTTATAACGTGATATTCTTATATGTTCTTTCAAGAGAAAACTCTCCTGTGCATTCTCTTTTGAGGCTACATTCTTAGACATACACGCAACAGCAAAGCGTTTCGAGTTACAATGTGTTGTTTAGGAAAAACAAGATAATTTCGCACGATGCGGGATTTCCTTAAAATATGATATTCTGACATATTTTTTCGAGAAAAAAATTCTCCTGTGGGTTCTCCTTTGAGGCTTCAAGCTTAGACATACATGCAACACCAAATGTTTTCGAGTTAAAACGATTTGTTTAGTAAAAACAAGATGATTTTGCACGATGCCTTATTTCTTCTCGTATGTTTAAGTATTTCCAATACGTACGTATTTGTCTTTACTCTGCAACACTGTATTTCCTTATAACGTGATATTCTTACATATTCTTTCGAGAGAAAACTCTCCTGTGAATTCTCTTTTGAGGCTACATGCTTAGACATGCACGCAAGACCAAAGCTTTTCGAGTTACAACGTGTTGTTTAGGAAAAACAACATAACTTTTTACGATGCATTATTTCTTCTCGTAAAGTTTAAATATTTCTAATATGTATGAATTTGTCTTTACTCTGCAACACTGTATGTCCTTGTAACGTGGTATTCTTACATATTCTCTTGAGAGAAAACTCTCCTGTGCGTTCTCTTTTGAGGCGACACTCTTAGACATACACGCAACCACAAAGCTTTTCGAGTTAAAATGTGTTGTTTAGGAAAAACCAGATACTTTCTCACGATGCGGGATTTCCTTAAAACAAGTTATTCTGACCTATTTTTTTGAGAGAAAATTCTCCTGTGGGTTCTCTTTTGAGGCTTCAAGCTTAGACATACACGCAACACCAAATGTTTTCGAGTTAAAACGTTTTGTTTAGTAAAAACAAGATAATTTTGCACGATGCCTTATTTGTTCTTATAAGTTTAAGTATTTCCAATAAGTATGTATTTATCTTTACTCTGCAACACTGTATTTCCTTATAACGTGGTATTCTTACATATTCTTTCGAGAGAAAACTCTCCTGTGCGTTCCCTTCTGAGGCTGCACGCTTAGACATACTCGCAACACCAAATATTCTCGAGTTACAACGTGTTTTTTAAGAAAAACAACATAACTTTTTACGATGTGTTATTTCTTCTTGTAAAGTTTAAATATTTCTAATACGTATATATTTGTCTTTACTCTGCAACACTGTATGTCCTTGTAACGTGGTATTCTTACATATTCTCTCGAGAGAAAACTCTCCTGTGCGTTATCTTTTGAGGTGACACTCTTAGACATACACGCAACCACAAAGCTTTTCGAGTTAAAACGTGTTGTTTGGGAAAAACAAGATAATTTCGCACGATTCGGGATTTCCTTTAAACGTGGTATTCTGATATATTTTTTCGAGAGAAGACTCTCCTGTGCGTTCTCTTTTGAGGCTACACACTTAGTCATACACGCAACTCCAAATCTTTTCAAGTTACAACGTGTTGTTTAGGAAAAACAAGATAATTTTGCACGATGCGTTATTTCTTCTAGTAAAGTTTAAGTATTTCTAATACGTACGTACTTGTTTTTACTCTGCAACACTGTATTTCCTTATAACATGGTATTCTTACATATTCTTTCAAGAGAAAACTCTCCTGTGCGTTCTCTTTTGAGGCTACACGCTTAGACAGACACGCAACACCAAAGTTTTTCGAGTTACAACTTGTTTTTTAGGAAAAACAAGATAATTTCACACGATGCGGGATTTCCTTAAAACGTGTTATTCTCACATATTTTTACGAGAGAAAATTCTCCTGTGGGTTCTCTTTTGAGGATACACATTTAGACATACAAGCAACACCAAATCTTTTCGAGTTACAACGTGTTGTTTAGGAAACATAAGATAATTTTGTATGATGATTTATTTCTTCTTGTAAAGTTTAAGTATTTCTAATACGTAAATACGTATTTCTATTTACTCTGCAACACTGTATTTCCTTTTAACGTGGTATTCTTACATATTCTTTTGAGAGAAAACTCTCCTGTGCATTCTCTTTTGAGGCTACATGCTTAGACATACACGCAACACCAAAGCTTTTCGAGTTACAACATGTTGTTTAGAAAAACAAGATAATTTCGCATGATGCAGTATTTCCTTAAAACGACGTATTCTGACATATTTTTTCAAGAGAAACCTCTCCTGTGAGTTCTCCTTTGAGGCTACAAGCTTAGACATACACGCAACACCAAATCTTTTCGAGTTACAACGTGTTGTTTACAAAAAACAAGATAATTTTGCACGATGCGTTATTTCTTCTCCTAAAGCTTAAGTATATCCAATACGAACGTATTTGTCTTTACTCTCCTGTGTGTTCTCTTTTGAGGCTACATGCTTAGTCATACACGAAACACCAAATCTTTTTGAGTTGCAACGTGTTGTTAATGAAAAAAAAGATAATTTTGCACGATGCATTATTTCTTGTATTTACTCTGCAACACTGTATTTCCTTATAACGTGGTATTCTTACATATTCTTTCAAGAGAAACTCTCCTGTGCGTTCTCTTCTGAGGCTGCACGTTTAGACATACACGCAACACCAAAGCTTCTCAAGTTATAACGTGTTGTTTAGGAAAAACAACATAACATTTTACGATGCGTTATTTCTTCTCATAAAGTTTAAGTATTTCTAATACGTATGTATTTGTCTTTACTCTGCAACACTGTATGTCCTTGTAACGTGGTATTCTTACATATTCTTGTGAGAAAAAACTCTCCTGTGCGTTCTCTTTTGCAGCGACACTCTTAGACATGGACGCAACCACAAAGCTTTTCGAGTTAAAACGTGTTGTTTAGGAAAAACAAGATAATTTTGCACGATGCGGGATTTCCTTAAAATGTGGTATTCTGAACGCACAGGAGAGTTTTATCTCAAAAAATTTTTAAGAATACCACGTTATAAGGAAATACAGTGTTGCAGAGTAAAGACAAATACATGCATATTAGAAATACTTAAAATTTAAGAGAAGAATTAACACATCGTGCAACATTATCTTGTTTTTCCTAAACAACACGTTGTATCTCGAAAAGATATGGGGTTGCGTGTATGTCTAATCGTGTAGCCTCAAAAGAGAACCCACAGAAGAATTTTCTCTCGACAAAATATGTCAGAATACCACGTTTTAAGGAAATCCCGCATCGTGCGAAATTATCTTGTTTTTCTTAAACAACATGTTGTAACTCGAAAAGCTTTGGTGTTGCGTGTATGTCTAAGCGTTAAGCCTCGAAAGAGAATGCACAGTAGAGTTTTCTCTAGAAAAAATATGTAAGAATACCACGTTATAAGGAAATACAGTGTTGCAGAATAAAGACAAATACGTACGTATTAGAAATACCTAAACTTATGAGAAGAAATGACGCATCTTAAAAATTATCTTGTATTTCCTAAACAACACGTTGTAACTCGAAAATATTTGGTGTTGCGCATATGTCTAAAAGTGTAGTCTCAAAAGAGAATGCACAGGAGAATTTTCTCTTGAAAAAATATGTCAGAATACCACGTTTTAAGGAAATCTTGCATCGTGCGAAATTATCTTGTTTTTCCTAAACACCACGTTGTAACTCGAAAAGCTTTGGTGTTGCTTGTATGTCTCAGCAGGTAGCCTCAAAAGAGAATGCACAAGGGAGTTTTCTCTCGAAAAAATAAGTCAGAATACCATGTTTTAAGGAAATCCCGCATCGTGCGAAATTATCTTTTTTCTCCTAAACAACTTGTAACTCGAAAAGCTTTGGTGTTGCGTTTTTGTCTAAGCGTGCAGCCTCAAAAGAGAACACAACGTAGAGTTTTCTCTCGAAAGAATATGTAAGAAAACCACGTTATAAGGAAATACAGTGCTGCAGAGTAAAGACAAATATCTACGTATTAGAAATACTTAAACTTTACGAGAAGAAATAATGCATCGTGCAAAATTATCTTATTTTTTCCTAAACAACACATTTTTTTTTTATTTTTTTATTCGATATAATTTATTTACATTTCAAATGATTTCCCCTTTTCTAGCCTCCCCACTCCCCGAAAGTCCCGTTCGTTCTGTGGAGGCTTGGTGACCCAGAGTAGGGGGATGCTAGAGAGCAGTAAGGCAGGAGTGGGTGAGTGGATAGAGGAACACCACCATAGAGGAAAATGGGAGGAGTCAGAGAGGATATGGAATGGAGGGTTTGCCATCCAATGGAAACCAGAAAGGCGGATATCATTTCAAATGTAAACAAATAAAATGATTAATTAAAAAAATTTTTTTTCAAAAGCCTGGTATCAGTAGATGCATCTGGAGTACTTGAGTTCTTCAAAGTTAGGAATAAATGTGGAATGTTCAACTTCAAATTCCTTTAAGTCCTGTATCAAATAATAATTTATTTGCCTCTTTCTGTTTTACCTAAGAATAAAAGTTAAATATCAGTGAATTGTTTGTTCTAATGTTAACCTCTGCTTTTAAGTTTAGAAGAATCACAGTATCTCCTGGCACATGCTTTGAGATTAATAAAAAGTAATAGAAGAAACTGTTAATGATGGTTTCTAAAGAGGGCATTCTATGGCTCTGAACTTCTTCTTTATCCTTGTCTTTTCCAGAGTAGCAGGGAGAAGGAGATGTAGACTTGACATCTAAATAAAAGACCCTCACTATGTCCCTCACTTCTAGCTTCTCAAAAAAGATTCTGCTATTCAAGAATGTTGTTGGAGCCAATAAACATCAGAATTACTTTTATTATAAATCCATGAATACAAGAAGCACTGGCCATTAGAATGTGTATACTCATGGACCATGTATCTATCTGAGGTTCTACTGTAGTCAAGGAAGGCAAATGAAAACCTTCACGCTGAGGGCAATGTTGAAGATCTCTGTCAAATAAGTTGGAAACGGGGCTGTTGATGCTCCATCCTGAACTGCTTTAGACTGGTAGCTTGTACTTAAACTTTACGAGTAGAAATAACGTATCCTGCAAAATTATCTTGTTTTTCCTAAACAACACATTTTAACTCGAAAAGATTTGGAGTTGCATGTATGTCTAAGTGTGTAGCCTCAAAAGAGAATGCACAGGAGACTTTTCTCCCCCAAGAATATGTAAGAATAACACATTAAAAGGACATACATTTTTGCAGAGTAAAGACAAATACGTACATAATAGAAATACTTAACCTTTACGAGAAGAAATAATGCATCGTGCAAAATTATCTTGTTTTTTCTAAACAACACGTTGTAACTCGAAATGCTTTGGTGTTGCTTTTTTATCTAAGCGTGTAGCCTCAAGTGAGAACGCACAGGAGAGTTTTCTCAGGAAAAAATATGTCAGAATACCATGTTATAAGGAAATCCCGCATCTTGAGAAAGTATTGTGTTTTTCTTAAACAACACGTTGTAACTCGAAAAGCTTTGGTATTTTGGTATGTCTAAGCGTGTAGCCTCAAATGAGAATGCACAGGAGAGTTTTCTCTCGAAAGAATATGTAAGAATACCACTTTATAAAGAAATACAGTGTTTCAGATTAAAGACAATACATACGTATTAGAAATACTTAAACTTTACAAGAAGAAATAACACATCGTGCAAAGCTAACTGGTTTTTCCAAAACAACACGTTGTAACTCAAAAATATTTGGTGGTGCGTGTTTGTCTAAGCATGTAGCCTCAAAAGAGAACGCACAGGAGTTTTTTTTCTCGGAAAAAATATGTCAGAAAATCACGTTATAAGGAAATCCTGCATCGTGTGAAATTATCTTGTTTTTCCTAAACAACATGTTTTAACTCGAAAAGCTTTGGTGGAGCGTGTATGTCTAAGTGTGTAGCCTCAAAAGAGAACGCACAGGAGAGTTTTCTCTCGTAAGAATATGTAAGAATACCACGTGACAAGGAAATACAGTTTTGCAGAGTAAAGGCAAATAAGTACATATTAGAAATACTTAAACTTTACAAGAAGAAATAACGCATCGTAAAAAATTATCTTGTTTTTCCTAAACAACATGTTGGAGCTCGAAAAGCTTTGGCGTTACATGTATGTCTAAGCGTGTGGCCTCAAAAGAGAACACACAGGAGAGTTTTCTCTCGAAAGAATATGTAAGAATACCACGTTTTAAGGAAATACAGTGTTGCAGAGTAAAGACAAATACGTACTTATTAGAAATACTTAAACTTTACGGAAGAAATAATGCATCGTGCAATATTATCTTGTTTTTCTTAAACAACATGTTGAAACTTGGAAAGATATGGTGTTGCGTGTATGTCTAAACGTTTAGCCTCAAAAGAGAACCCACAGCAGAATTGTCTCTCGACAAAATATATCAGAATACCACGTTTTAAGGAAATCCCGCATCGGGCGAAATTATCTTGTATTTCCTATACAACACGTTGTAACTCGAAAAGATTTGGTTTTGCGTGTATGTCTAAGCATATAGCCTCAAAAGAGAACGCACAGGAGAGTTTTCTCTCGAAAAAATATGTCAGAATACCACGTTTTAAGGAAATCCCGCATCGTGCGAAATTATCATTTTTTTCTTAAACAACACGTTGTAACTCGAAAAGCTTTGGTGTTGCGTGTATATCTAAGCATGTAGCCTCAAAAGATAATGCACAGGAGAGTTTTCTGTAGTAAGAATATGTAAGAATACCACGTTATAAGGAAATATAGTGTTGCAGAGTAAAGACAAATACGTATTAGCAATACTTAAACTTTACGAGAAGAAATAATGCATCGTATAAAATTAATTTGTATTTCCTAAACAACACGTTGTAACTCGAAAAGATTTGGTGTTGCGTGTATGTCTAAACGTGTAGTCTCAAAAGAGAACCCACAGGAGAATTTTCTCTCGAAAAAATATGTCAGAATACCACGTTTTAAGGAAATCCTGCATCGTGCGAAATTATCTTTTTTTTCCAAAAGAACATGTTGTAACTCGAAAAAGTTTGTGTTGCTTGTATGTCTCAGCATGTAGCCTCAAAAGAGAATGCACAGGAGAGTTTTCTCTCGAAAAAATACGTCAGAATACCACGTTTTAAAGAAATCCCGCATCGTGCGAAATTATCTTTTTTTTCCTAAACAACTTGTTGTAACTCGAAAAGCTTTGGTGTTGCGTTTTTGTCTATGCGTGCAGCCTCAAAAGAGAACGCACAGCAGATTTTTCTCTCGAAAGAATATGTAACAATACCACGTTATAAGGAAATACAGTTTTGCAGAGTAAAGACAAATATGTACTTACTGGATGTACTTAAACTTTACGAGAAGAAATAACGCATCGTGCAAAATTATCTTGGTTTTCCTAAACAACACGTTGTAACTCGAAAAGCTTTGGTGTTGTGTGTATGTCTAAGCATGTAGCCTCAAAAGAGAACGCACAGGAGAGTTTTCTCTCGAAAAAATATGTCAGAATACCACGTTTTAAGGAAATCCCGCATCGTGCGAAATTATCATTTTTTTCTTAAACAACACGTTGTAACTCGAAAAGCTTTGGTGTTGCGTGTATATCTAAGCATGTAGCCTCAAAAGATAATGCACAGGAGAGTTTTCTGTAGTAAGAATATGTAAGAATACCACGTTATAAGGAAATATAGTGTTGCAGAGTAAAGACAAATACGTATTAGCAATACTTAAACTTTACGAGAAGAAATAATGCATCGTATAAAATTAATTTGTATTTCCTAAACAACACGTTGTAACTCGAAAAGATTTGGTGTTGCGTGTATGTCTAAACGTGTAGTCTCAAAAGAGAACCCACAGGAGAATTTTCTCTCGAAAAAATATGTCAGAATACCACGTTTTAAGGAAATCCTGCATCGTGCGAAATTATCTTTTTTTTCCAAAAGAACATGTTGTAACTCGAAAAAGTTTGTGTTGCTTGTATGTCTCAGCATGTAGCCTCAAAAGAGAATGCACAGGAGAGTTTTCTCTCGAAAAAATACGTCAGAATACCACGTTTTAAAGAAATCCCGCATCGTGCGAAATTATCTTTTTTTTCCTAAACAACTTGTTGTAACTCGAAAAGCTTTGGTGTTGCGTTTTTGTCTATGCGTGCAGCCTCAAAAGAGAACGCACAGCAGATTTTTCTCTCGAAAGAATATGTAACAATACCACGTTATAAGGAAATACAGTTTTGCAGAGTAAAGACAAATATGTACTTACTGGATGTACTTAAACTTTACGAGAAGAAATAACGCATCGTGCAAAATTATCTTGGTTTTCCTAAACAACACGTTGTAACTCGAAAAGCTTTGGTGTTGTGTGTATGTCTAAGCATGTAGCCTCAAAAGAGAACGCACAGGAGAGTTTTCATTCGAAAGAATATGTAAGAATACCACGTTATAAGGAAAAACGGTGTTGCAGAGTAAAGACAAATACATACTTTTTAGAAATACTTAAACTTTACGAGAAGAAATAACGCATCGTGCAATATTATCTTGTTTTTCCTAAACAACACATTGTAACTTGAAAAGATTTGGCTTTGGGTGTATGTCTAAGCATGTAGCCTCAAAAGAGAACGCACAGGAGAGTTTTCTCTCGAAAAAGTATGTCAGAATACCACGTTTTAAGGAAATCCCGCATAGTGCGAAATTATATTTTTTTTTCTTAAACAACACGTTGTAACTCGAAAAGCTTTGGTGTTGCGTGTATATCTAAGCGTGTAGCCTCAAAAGATAATGCACAGGAAAGTTTTCCCTAGTAAGAACATGTAAGAATACCACGTTATAAGGAAATACAGTGTTGTAGAGTAAAGACAAATACATATTAGAAATACTTACACTTTACGAGAAGAAATAATGCATCGTACAAAATTATCTTGTTTTTCCTATACAACACGTTGTAACTAGAAAATATTTGGTGTTGCGTGTATGTTTAAATGTGTAGTCTCAAAAGAGAACCGACAGGAGAATTTTCTCTCGAAAAAATATGTCAGAATACCACGTTTTAAGGGAATCCTGCATCGTGCGAAATTATCTTGTTTTTCCTTAAGAACATGTTGTAACTCGAAAACTTTGGTGTTGCTTGTATGTCTCAGCATGTAGCCTCAAAAGAGAATGCACAGGAGAGTTTTCTCTCAAAAAATATGTCAGAATACCACGTTTTAAAGAAATCCCGCATCGTGCAAAATTATCTTTATTTTTTCTAAACAACTTGTTGTAACTCGAAATGCATTGGTGTTGTGTTTTTGTCTAAGCGTGCAGCCTCAAAAGAGAACGCACAGCAGATTTTTCTCTCGAAAGAATATGTAACAATACCACGTTATAAGGAAATACAGTTTTGCAGTGTAGAGACAAATATGTACTTATTGGAAGTACTTAAACTTTATGAGAAGAAATCCCGCATCGTGCAAAATTATCTTGGTTTTCTTAAACAACACGTTGTAACTTGAACAGCTTTGGTGTTGCGTGTATGTCTAAGCATGTAGCCTCAAAAGAAAACGCACAGGAAAGTTTTCACTCGAAAGAATATGTATGAATACCACGTTATAAGGAAAAACCGTGTTGCAGAGTAAATACAAATACATACTTATTAGAAATACTTAAACTTTATGAGAAGAAATAACGCATCGTGCAATATTATCTTGTTTTTCCTAAACAACATATTGTAACTCAAAAGGTTTGTTGTTGCATGTATGTCTAAGCGTGTACCCTCAAAAGAGAACGCAAAGGAGAGTTTTCTCTACAAAGAATATGTAAGAATACCACGTTATAAGGAAATACAGTGTTGCAGAATAAAGACAAATATGTACGTATTAGAAATACTTCAACTTTACGAGAAGAAATAACGCATCTTACAAAATTATCTTGTATTTCCTAAACAACACGTTGTAACTCTAAAAGATTTGGTGTTGCGTGTATGTCTAAGCGTGTAGCCTCAAAAGAGAACGCACAGGAGAGTTTTCACTCGAAAGAATATGTAAGAATACCATGTTATAAGGAAAAACGGTGTTGCAGAGGAAAGACAAATACATACTTATTAGAAATACTTAAACTTTACGAGAAGAAATAACGCATCGTGCAATATTATCTTGTTTTTCCTAAACAACACATTGTAACTTGAAAAGGTTTGGTGTTGCGTGTATGTCTAAGCTTGTACCCTCAAAAGAGAACACAAAGGAGAGTTTTCTCTACAAAGAATATGGAAGAATACCACGTTATAAGGAAATACAGTGTTGCAGAATAAAGACAAAAACGTACGTATTGGAAATACATAAACTTTACGAGAATAAATAATGCATTGTACCAAATTATCTTGTATTTACTTAACAACACGTTGTAACTCGAAATGATTTGGTGTTGCGTGTATGTCTAAACATGTAGCCTCAAAAGAGAACACACAGGAGAATTTTCTCTCGAAAAAATATGTCAGAATACCACTTTTTAAGGAATTCCTGCATCGTGCGAAACTATCTTGTTTTTCCTATACAACATGTTGTAACTCGAATATCTTTGGTGTTGCTTGTATGTCTCAGCATGTAGCCTCAAAAGAGAATGCACAGGAGAGTTTTCTCTCGAAAAATATGTCAGAATACCACGTTTTAAGGAAATCCCGCATCGTGCGAAATTATCTTTTTTTTCCTAAACAACTTGTTGTAACTCGAAAAGCTTTGGTGTTGCATATATTTCTAAGCGTGCAGCCTCAAAAGAGAACTCACAGAAGAGTTTTGTCTCGAAAGAATATGTAAGAATCCCACGTTATAAGGAAATACAGTGTTGCAGAGTAAAGACAAATACCTACTTATTGGAAATACTTAAACTTTAAGAGAAGAAATAACGCATCTTGCAAAATTATCTTGGTCTTCCTAAACAAAATGCTGTAACTCCAAAAGCTTTGCTGTTGCGTGTATGTCTAAGCGTGTAGCCTCAAAAGAAAACACACAGGAGAGTTTTAAATCGAACGAATATGTAAGAATACCAAGTTATAAGGAAATACAGTGTTGCAGAGTAAAGACACATACATACGTATTAGAAATACTTAAACTTTACGAGAAGAAATAACACATCGTGCAATATTATCTTGTTTTTCCTAAACAACACCTTGTAACTCGAAAAGATATGGTGTTCGTGTATGTCTAAACCTGTAGCCTCAATAGAGAACCCTCAGAAGAATTTTCTCTCGACAAAATATATCAGAATACCACGTTTTAAGGAAATCCCGCATTGTGCAAAATTATCTTGTTTTTCTTAAACAACACGTTGTAACTCGAAAAGCTTTGGTGTTGTGTGTATGTCTAAGCGTTAAGCCTCGAAAGAGAATGCACAGCAGAGTTTTCTCTAGAAAGAATATTTAAGAATACCACGTTATAAGGAAATACAGTGTTGCAGAATAAAGACAAATACATACGTATTAGAAATACTTAAACTTTACGAGAAGAAATAACCCATTGTAAAAATTATCTTGTATTTCCTAAACAACACGTTGTAACTCGAAAAGATTTGGCGTTACCTGTTTGTCTAAAATTGTAGCCTCAAAAGAGAACCCACAGGAGAATTTTCTCTCGAAAAAATATGTCAGAATACCACGTTTTAAGGAAATCCTGCATCGTGCGAAATTATCTTGTTTTTCCTAAACAACACGTTGTAACACGAAAAGCTTTGGTGTTCCTTGTATGTCTCAGCATGTAGCCCCAAAAGAGAATGCACAAGAGAGTTTTCTCTCGAAAAAATATGTCAGAATACCACGTTTTAAGGAAATCCCGCATCCTGCGAAATTATCTTGCTTTTCCTAAACAACACGTTTTAATTCGAAAATCTTTGGTGTTGCGTGTATGTCTAAGTTTGTAGCTTCAGAAGAGAATGCACAGGAGAGTTTTCTCTCGAAAGAATATGTAAGAAAACCACGTTATAAGGAAATACAGTGTTGCAGAGTAAAGATAAATACGTATGTACTAGAAATAACTAAAATTTATCAGAAGAAAAAACGCATCGTGCAAAATTATCTTGTTTTTCCTAAACAACATGTGGTAACTCGAAAGATTTGGTGTTGCGTGTATGTCTAAGCGTGTAGCCTCAAATGAGAACGCACAGGAGAGTTTTCTCTCGTAAAAATATGTCAGAATACCACGTTATAAGGAAATCCTGCATCGTGCCAAATTATCATGTTTTTCCTAAACAACATGTTTTAACTCAAAAAGTTATGTAGTTGTATGTATGTCTAAGTGTGTAGCCTCAAAAGAGAATGCACAGGAGACTTTTCTCCCGAAAGAATATGTAAGAATAACACGTTTAAAAGAATACATTTTTGCAGAGTAAAGACAAATATGTACATAATAGAAATACTTAAACTTTACGAGAAGAAATAATGCATCGTGCAAAATTATGTTGTTTTTCCTAAACAACATGTTGTAACTCAAAAAGCTTTTGTGGTGGGTGTATTTCTAAGCCTCTAGACTCAAAAGAGAACGCACAGGAGAGTTTTCTCTCAAAAGAATATGTAAGAATACCATGTTAGAAGGAAATACAGTGTTGCAGAGTAAAGACAAATACATACGTATTAGAAATGCTTATACTTACGAGCAGAAATAACGCATCGTGCAATATTATCTTGTTTTTCCTAAACAACACGTTGTAACTCGAAAAGATTTGGTAGTGTGTGTATGTCTAAACGTGTAGCCTCAAAAGAGAATGCACAGGAGAATTTTCTCTCGACAAAATATGTCAGAATACAACGTTTTAAGGAAATCAGGCATCCTGCGAATTATCTTGTATTTCCTAAACAACACGTGGTAACTCGAAAAGATTTGGTGTTGCTTGTATGTCTATGCATGTAGCCTCAAAAGAGAATGCACAGGAGAGATTTCTCTCGAAAAATATGTCAGAATACCACGTTGTAAGGAAATCCGGCATCGTTGGAAATTATCTTGTTTTTCTTAAACAACACGTTGTAACTCAAAAAGCTTTGGTGTTGCGTGTATGTCTAAGCGTGTAGCCTCAAAAGAGAATGCACAGGAGAGTTTTCTCTCGAAAGAATATGTAAGAATACCACGTTATAAGGAAATATAGTGTTGCAGGGTAAAGACAAATACGTAAGTATTAGAAATACTTAAACTTTACGAGAAGAAATAACGCATCATACAAAATTATCTTGTATTTCCTAAACAACACGTTGTAACTCAAAAAGATTTGGTGTTGCGTGTATGTCTAAACGTGTAGTCTCAAAAGAGAACCGACAGGAGAATTTTCTCTCGAAAAAATATGTCAGAATACCACGTTTTAAGGAAATCCTGCATTGTGAGAAATTATCTTGTTTTTCCTAAAGAACACGTTGTAACTCAAAAACTTTGGTGTTGCTTGTATGTCTCAGCATGTAGCCTAAAAAAAGAAAATGCAAAGGAGAGATTTCTTTCGAAAAAATATGTCAGAATACCACGTTTTAAAGAAATCCTGCTTCCTGCGAAATTATCTTTTTTTTTTCCTAAACAACTTGCTGTAACTCGAAAAGCTTTGGTGTTGCATTTTTGTCTAAGCGTGCAGCCTCAAAAGAGAACGCACAGCAGATTTTTCTCTCGAAAGAATATGTAACAATACCACGTTATAAGGAAATACAGTGTTGCAGAGTAAAGACAAATACGTACGTATTAGAAATACTTAAAATTTACAAGAAGAAATAACACATCTTACAAAATTATCTTGTATTTCCTAAAAACACGTTGTAACTCGAAAAGATTTGGTGTTGCGTGTATGTCTAAACCTGTCGCCTCAAAAGAGAACACACAGGTGAATTTCCCTTGAAAAAATATGTAAGAATACCACATTTTAAGGAAATCCTGCATCGTGCAAAATTA
This sequence comes from Apodemus sylvaticus, assembly GCF_947179515.1. NCBI lineage: Eukaryota > Metazoa > Chordata > Mammalia > Rodentia > Muridae > Apodemus > Apodemus sylvaticus. The sequence goes on along the minus strand of NC_067491.1, from coordinate 59,555,851 downwards.
TTTTGTTTTTCCCAAACAACACGTTGTAACTCGAAAAGCTTTGGTGTTGAGTGTATGTCTAAGCATGTAGCCTCAAAAGAGAATGCCAGGAGAGTTTTCTCTCAAAAAAATATGTCAAAATACCACGTTTTAAGGAAATCCTGCATCGTTCAAAATTATCTTCTTTTTCCTAAACAACATGTTTTAACTCAAAAAGATTTGGGGTTGCGTGTATGTCTAAGTGTGTAGCCTCAAAACAGAATGCACAGGAGAGTTTTCTCTCGCAAGAATATGTAAGAATACCACGTTACAAGGAAATACAGTTTTGCAGAGTAAAGGCAAATAAGTACAAATTAGAAATACTTAAACTTTACGAGAAGAAATAACGCATCTTACAAAATTATCTTGTATTTCCTAAACAACACGTTGTAACTCGAAAGATTTGGTGTGGCATGTATGTCTAAGCGTGTAGCCTCAAAAGTGAACCCACAGGAGATTTTTCTCTCGAAAAAATATATCAGAATACCACGTTTAAGGAAATCACGCAGAGTGCGAAATTATCTTGTTTTTCTTAAACAACACATTGTAATTAGAAAATATTTGGTGTTGCGTGTGTGTCTAAGCATGTAGCCTCAAAAGGGAACGCACAGGAGAAGTTTCTCTCGAAAGAATATGTAAGAATACCACGTTATAAGGAAATACAATGTTGCAGATTAAAGACAAATATGTACGTATTAGAAATACTTAAACTTACGAGAAGAAATAACGCATCGTACAAAATTATCTTGTATTTCCTAAACAACACGTTGTAACTCGAAAAGATTTGGTGTGGCGTGTATGTCTAAGCGTGTAGCCTCAAAATAGAACACATAGGAGAATTTTCTCTTGAAAAAAATATGTCAGAATACCACCTTTTACGGAAATCCCGCATCGTGCGCAATTATCTTTTTTTTCCTAAACAACACGTTGAAACTCGATAAGCTTTGGTGATCCTTGTATGTCTAAGCGTGTAGCTTCAAAGAGAACACACAGGAGCGTTTTCTCTCGAAACAATATGTAAGAATACCACGTTACAAGGAAATACAGTGTTGCAGAGTAAAGACAAATACGTACTTTTAGAAATACTTAAACTTTATGTGAAGAAATAACGCATCATACAAAATTATTTTGTATTTCCTAAATAACGCGTTGTAACTCAAAAAGATTTGGTTTTGCGTGTATGTCTAAGCATGTAACCTCAAAAGAGAACACACAGGAGAGTTTTCTCTCCAAAAAATATGTCAGAAAACCACGTTTTAAGGAAATCCAGCATTGTGCGAAATTATCTTGATTTTCCTAAAGAACACGTTGTAACTCAAAAACTTTGGTGTTGCTTGTATGTCTCAGCATGTAGCCTAAAAAAAGAAAGTGCAAAGGAGAGTTTTCTCTCGAAAAAATATGTCAGAATACCACGTTTTATAGAAGTCCTGCTTCATGCGAAATTATCTTTTTTTTTTTCCTAAACAACTTGTTGTAACTTGAAAAGCTTTGGTGTTGCGTTTTTGTCTAATCGTGCAGCCTCAAAAGAGAAAACACAGCAGATTTTTCTCTCGAAAGAATATGTAACAATACCACGTTATAAGGAAATACAGTGTTGCAGAGTAAAGACAAATATGTACGTATTAGAAATACTTAAAATTTACAAGAAGAAATAACGCATCTTACAAAATTATATTGTATTTCCTAAAAACACGTTGTAACTCGAAAAGATTTGGTGTTGCGTGTTTTGTGGTGTCGTCTCAAAAGAGAAAACACAGGTGAATTCTCCCTTGAAAAAATGTGTAAGAATACCACATTTTAAGGATATCCTGCATCGTGCGAAATTATTTTGTTTTTCCCAAGCAACACATAGTAACTCGAAAAGCTTTGGTGTTGAGTGTATATCTAAGCGTGTAGCCTCAAAAGAGAACGCCAGGAGAGTTTTCTCTCTCGAAAAAATATGTCAAAATAGCACGTTTTAAGGAAATCCTGCATCGTTCGAAATTATCTTCTTTTTCCTAAACAACATGTTTTAACTCGAAAAGATTTGGGGTTGCGTGTATGTCTAAGTGTGCAGCCTCAAAACAGAATGCACAGGAGAGTTTTCTCTTGCAAGAATATGTAAGAATACCACGTTACAAGGAAATACAGTTTTGCAGAGTAAAGGCAAATAAGTACAAATTAGAAATACTTAAACTTTATGAGAAGAAATAACGCATCTTAAAAAATTATCTTGTATTTCCTAAACAACACGTTGTAACTCGAAAAGATTTGGTGTGGCGTGTATGTCTAAGCATGTAGCCTCAAAAGAGAACCCACAGGAGAGTTTTCTCTCGAAAAAATATGTCAGAATACCACGTTTAAGGAAATCACGCATAGTGCGAAATTATCTTGTTTTTCTTAAACAACACATTGTAATTAGAAAATATTTGGTGTTGCGTGTGTGTCTAAGCGTGTAGCCTCAAAAGAGAACGCACAGGAGAAGTTTCTCTCGAAAGAATATGTAAGAATACCACGTTATAAGGAAATACAGTGTTGCAGATTACAGACAAATAAGTACGTATTAGAAATACTTAAAGTTTACGAGAAGAAATAACGCATCGTACAAAATTATCTTGTATTTCCTAAACAACAAGTTGTAACTCGAAAAGATTTGGTGTGGCGTGTATGTCTAAGCGTGTAGCCTCAAAAGAGAACACACAGGAGAGTTTTCTCTTGAAAAAATATGTCAGAATACCACCTTTTACGGAAATCCCGCATCGTGCGCAATTATCTTTTTTTTTCCCTAAACAACACGAGGTAACTCGATAAGCTTTGGTGATCCTTGTATGTCTAAGCGTGTAACTTCAAAGAGAACACACAGGTGCGTTTTCTCTGGAAACAATATGTAAGAATACCACGTTACAAGGAAATACAGTGTTGCAGAGTAAAGACAAATACGTACTTTTAGAAATACTTAAACTTTATGTGAAGAAATAACGCATCATACAAAATTATCTTGTATTTCCTAAGTAATGCGTTGTTACTCGAAATGATTTGGTTTTGCGTGTATGTCTAAGCATGTAACCTCAAAAGAGAACACACAGGAGAGTTTTCTCTCCAAAAAAATATGTCAGAAAACCATGTTTTTAGGAAGTCCAGCATTGTGAGAAATTATATTGTTTTTCCTAAAGAACACGTTGTAACTCAAAAACTTTGGTGTTGCTTGTATGTCTCAGCATGTAGCCTAAATAAAGAAAATGCAAAGGAGAGTTTTCTCTCAAAAAAAACTATGTCAGAATACCACGTTTTAAAGAAATCCCGCTTCCTGCGAAATTATCTTTTTTTTTTTCCTAAACAACTTGTTGTAACTTGAAAAGCTTTGGTGTTGCGTTTTTGTCTAAGTGTGCAGCCTCAAAAGAGAACACACAGCAGATTTTTCTCTCAAAAGAATATGTAACCATACCACGTTATAAGGAAATACAGTGTTGCAGAGTAAACACAAATAAGTACGTATTAGAAATACTTAAACAATACAAGAAGAAATAACGCATCTTACGAAATTATCTTGTATTTCCTAAAAACACGTTGTAACTCTAAAAGATTTGGTGTTGCGTGTATGTCTAAACCTGTCGCCTCAAAAGAGAACACACAGGTGAATTTTTCCTTGAAAAAATATGTAAGAATACTATATTTTAAGGAAATCCTGCATCGTGCGAAATTATTTTGTGTTTCCCAAACAACACGTTGTAACTCGAAAAGCTTTGGGGTTGAGTGTATGTCTAAGCGTGTAGCCTCAAAAGAGAACACCAGGAGAGTTTTCTCTCGAAAAAATATGTCAGAATACCATGTTTTAAGGAAATCCTGCATCGTTCGAAATTATCTTCTTTTTCCTAAACAACATGTTTTAACTCGAAAAGATTTGGGGTTGCGTGTATGTCTAAGTGTGTAGCCTCAAAACAGAATGCACAGGAGAGTTTTCTCTCGCAAGAATATGTAAGAATACCACGTTACAGGGAAATACAGTTTTGCAGAGTAAAGACAAATATGTACAAATTAGAAATACTTAAACTTTACGAGAAGAAATAATGCATCTTACAAAATTATCTTGTATTTCCTAAACAACACTTTGTAACTCGAAAAGATTTGGTGTGGCGTGTATGTCTAAGCGTGTAGCCTCAAAAGAGAACCCACAGGAGAGTTTTCTCTCGAAAAAATATGTCAGAATACCACGTTTAAGGAAATCACGCATAGTGCGAAATTATCTTGTTTTTCTTAAACAACACATTGTAATTAGAAAATATTTGGTGTTGCGTGTGTGTCTAAGCATGTAGCCTCAAAGGAGAACGCACAGGAGAAGTTCTCTCCTGTGCGAAATTATCTTGTTTTTCTTAAACAACACATTGCAATTAGAAAATATTTGGTGTTGCGTGTATGTCTAAGTGTGTAGCCTCAAAACAGAATGCACAGGAGAGTTTTCTCTCGCAAGAATATGTAAGAATACCACGTTACAGGGAAATACAGTTTTGCAGAGTAAAGACAAATACGTACAAATTAGAAATACTTAAACTTTACGAGAAGAAATAACGCATCTTACAAAATTATCTTGTATTTCCTAAACAACACTTTGTAACTCGAAAAGATTTGGTGTGGCGTGTATGTCTAAGCGTGTAGCCTCAAAAGAGAACCCACAGGAGAGTTTTCTCTCGAAAAAATATGTCAGAATACCACGTTTAAGGAAATCACGCATAGTGCGAAATTATCTTGTTTTTCTTAAACAACACATTGTAATTAGAAAATATTTGGTGTTGCGTGTGTGTCTAAGCATGTAGCCTCAAAGGAGAACGCACAGGAGAAGTTCTCTCCTGTGCGAAATTATCTTGTTTTTCTTAAACAACATATTGCAATTAGAAAATATTTGGTGTTGCGTGTATGTCTAAGTGTGTAGCCTCAAAACAGAATGCACAGGAGAGTTTTCTCTCGCAAGAATATGTAAGAATACCACGTTACAAGGAAATACAGTTTTGCAGAGTGAAGGCAAATAAGTACAAATTAGAAATACTTAAACTTTATGAGAAGAAATAACGCATCTTAAAAAATTATCTTGTATTTCCTAAACAACACGTTGTAACTCGAAAAGATATGCTGTGGCGTGTATGTCTAAGCGTGTAGCCTCAAAAGAGAACCCACAGGAGAGTTTTCTCTCGAAAAAATATGTCAGAATACTACGTTTAAGGAAATCACGCATAGTTCGAAATTATCTTGTTTTTCTTAAACAACACATTGTAATTAGAAAATATTTGGTGTTGCATGTGTGTCTAAGTGTATAGCCTCAAAAGAGAACGCACAGGAGAAGTTTCTCTCGAAAGAATATGTAAGAATACCACGTTATAAGGAAATACAGTGTTGCAGATTATAGACAAATAAGTACGTATTAGAAATACTTAAAGTTTACAAGAAGAAATAACGCATCGTACAAAATTATCTTGTATTTCCTAAACAACACGTTGTAACTCGATCAGATTTGGTGTGGCGTGTATGTCTAAGCTTGTAGCCTCAAAAGAGAACACACAGGAGAGTTTTCTCTTGAAAAAATATGTCAGAATACCACCTTTTACGGAAATCCCGCATCGTGCGCAATTATCTTTCTTTTTTCCTAAACAACACGTGGTAACTCGATAAGCTTTGGTGATCCTTGTATGTCTAAGCGTGTAACTTCAAAGAGAACACACAGGTGCGTTTTCTCTGGAAACAATATGTAAGAATACCACGCATAGTGCGAAATTATCTTGTTTTTCTTAAACAACACATTGTAATTAGAAAATATTTGGTGTTGTGTGTGTGTCTAAGCGTGTAGCCTCAAAAGAGAACGCACAGGAGAAGTTTCTCTCGAATGAATATGTAAGAATACCACGTTATAAGGAAATACAGTGTTGCAGATTAAAGACAAATACGTACGTATTAGAAATACTTAAACTTTACGAGAAGAAATAAAGCATCGTACAAAATTATCTTGTATTTCCTATACAACACATTGTAACTCGAAAAGATTTGGTGTGGCATGTATGTCTAAGTGTGTAGCCTCAAAAGAGAACACACAGGAGAGTTTTCTCTTGAAAATATATGTCAGAATACCACCTTTTACAGAAATCCCGCATCGTGCGCAATTATCTTTTTTTTCCTAAACAACACGTTTTAACTCGATAAGCTTTGGTGATTCTTGTATGTCTAAGCGTGTAGCTTCAAAGAGAACACACAGGACCGTTTTCTCTCGAAACAATATGTAAGAATAGCACGTTACAAGGAAATACAGTGTTGCAGAGTAAAGACAAATACGTACTTTTAGAAATACTTAAACTTTATGTGAAGAAATAATGCATCATACAAAATTATCTTGTATTTCCTAAATAACGCGTTGTAACTCTAAATGATTTGGTTTTGCGCGTATGTCTAAGCATGTAACCTCAAAAGAGAACACACAGGAGAGTTTTCTCTCGAAAAAATATGTCAGAAAACCACGTTTTAAGGAAATCCAGCATTGTGCGAAATTATCTTGATTTTCCTACAGAACACGTTGTAACTCAAAAACCTCGGTGTTGCTTGTATGTCTCAGCATGTAGCCTAAAAAAAGAAAATGCAAAGGAGAGTTTTCTCTCGAAAAAATATGTCAGAATACCACGTTTTAAAGAAATTCCGCTTCCTGCGAAATTATCTTTTTTTTTTTTCCTAAACAACTTGTTGTAACTTGAAAAGCTTTGGTGTTGCGTTTTTGTCTACGCGTGCAGCCTCAAAAGAGAAAGCACAGCAGATTTTTCTCTCGAAAGAAAATGTAACAATACCATGTTATGAGGAAATACAGTGTTGCAGAGTAAAGGCAAATACATTCATATTAGAAATACTTAAACTTTACAAGAAGAAATAACGCATCTTACAAAATTATCTTGTATTTCCTAAAAACACGTTATAACTCGAAAAGATTTGGTGTTGCGTGTATGTCTAAACCTGTTGCCTCAAAAGAGAACACACAGGTGAATTTTCCCTTGAAAAAATATGTAAGAATACCACATTTTAAGGAAATCCTGCATCGTGCGAAATTATTTTGTTTTTCCCAAACAACACGTTGTAACTCGAAAAGCTTTGGTATTGAGTGTATGTCCAAGCGTGTAGCCTCAAAAGAGAACGCCAGGAGAGTTTTCTCTCGAAAAAATATGTCAGAATACCACGTTTTAAGGAAATCCTGCATCATTCGAAATTATCTTCTTTTTCCTAAACAAGATGTTTTAACTCGAAAAGATTTGGGGTTGCGTGTATGTCTAAGTGTGTAGCCTCAAAACAGAATGCAGAGGAGAGTTTTCTCTCGCAAGAATATGTAAGAATACCACGTTACAAGGAAATACAGTTTTGCAGAGTAAAGGCAAATACGTACAAATTAGAAATACTTAAACTTTAGGAGAAGAAATAATGCATCTTAAAAATTATCTTGTATTTCCTTAAAAAAACCTTGTAACTCGAAAAGATTTGGTGTGGCGTGTATGTCTAAGCGTGTAGCCTCAAAAGAGAACCCACAGGAGAGTTTTCTCTCGAAAAAGTATGTCAGAATACCACTTTTAAGGATATCATGCATAGTGCAAAATTATCTTGTTTTTCTTAAACGACACATTGTAATTAGAAAATATTTGGTGTTGCGTGTGTGTCTAAGCGTGTAGCCTCAAAAGAGAACGCACAGGAGAAGTTTCTCTCGAAAGAATATGTAAGAAAACCACGTTATAAGGAAATTCAGTGTTGCAGATTAAAGACAAATACGTACGTATTAGAAATACTTATAATTTACCAGAAGAAATAACGCATCGTACAAAATTATCTTGTATTTCCTAAACAACACGTTGTAACTCGAAAAGATTTGGTGTGGCGTGTATGTCTAAGCGTGTAGCCTCAAAATAGAACACATAGGAGAATTTTCTCTTGAAAAAAATATGTCAGAATACCACCTTTTACGGAAATCCCGCATCGTGCGCAATTATCTTTTTTTTCCTAAACAACACGTTGAAACTCGATAAGCTTTGGTGATCCTTGTATGTCTAAGCGTGTAGCTTCAAAGAGAACACACAGGAGCGTTTTCTCTCGAAACAATATGTAAGAATACCACGTTACAAGGAAATACAGTGTTGCAGAGTAAAGACAAATACGTACTTTTAGAAATACTTAAACTTTATGTGAAGAAATAACGCATCATACAAAATTATTTTGTATTTCCTAAATAACGCGTTGTAACTCAAAAAGATTTGGTTTTGCGTGTATGTCTAAGCATGTAACCTCAAAAGAGAACACACAGGAGAGTTTTCTCTCCAAAAAATATGTCAGAAAACCACGTTTTAAGGAAATCCAGCATTGTGCGAAATTATCTTGATTTTCCTAAAGAACACGTTGTAACTCAAAAACTTTGGTGTTGCTTGTATGTCTCAGCATGTAGCCTAAAAAAAGAAAGTGCAAAGGAGAGTTTTCTCTCGAAAAAATATGTCAGAATACCACGTTTTATAGAAGTCCTGCTTCATGCGAAATTATCTTTTTTTTTTTCCTAAACAACTTGTTGTAACTTGAAAAGCTTTGGTGTTGCGTTTTTGTCTAATCGTGCAGCCTCAAAAGAGAAAACACAGCAGATTTTTCTCTCGAAAGAATATGTAACAATACCACGTTATAAGGAAATACAGTGTTGCAGAGTAAAGACAAATATGTACGTATTAGAAATACTTAAAATTTACAAGAAGAAATAACGCATCTTACAAAATTATATTGTATTTCCTAAAAACACGTTGTAACTCGAAAAGATTTGGTGTTGCGTGTTTTGTGGTGTCGTCTCAAAAGAGAAAACACAGGTGAATTCTCCCTTGAAAAAATGTGTAAGAATACCACATTTTAAGGATATCCTGCATCGTGCGAAATTATTTTGTTTTTCCCAAGCAACACATAGTAACTCGAAAAGCTTTGGTGTTGAGTGTATATCTAAGCGTGTAGCCTCAAAAGAGAACGCCAGGAGAGTTTTCTCTCTCGAAAAAATATGTCAAAATAGCACGTTTTAAGGAAATCCTGCATCGTTCGAAATTATCTTCTTTTTCCTAAACAACATGTTTTAACTCGAAAAGATTTGGGGTTGCGTGTATGTCTAAGTGTGCAGCCTCAAAACAGAATGCACAGGAGAGTTTTCTCTTGCAAGAATATGTAAGAATACCACGTTACAAGGAAATACAGTTTTGCAGAGTAAAGGCAAATAAGTACAAATTAGAAATACTTAAACTTTATGAGAAGAAATAACGCATCTTAAAAAATTATCTTGTATTTCCTAAACAACACGTTGTAACTCGAAAAGATTTGGTGTGGCGTGTATGTCTAAGCATGTAGCCTCAAAAGAGAACCCACAGGAGAGTTTTCTCTCGAAAAAATATGTCAGAATACCACGTTTAAGGAAATCACGCATAGTGCGAAATTATCTTGTTTTTCTTAAACAACACATTGTAATTAGAAAATATTTGGTGTTGCGTGTGTGTCTAAGCGTGTAGCCTCAAAAGAGAACGCACAGGAGAAGTTTCTCTCGAAAGAATATGTAAGAATACCACGTTATAAGGAAATACAGTGTTGCAGATTACAGACAAATAAGTACGTATTAGAAATACTTAAAGTTTACGAGAAGAAATAACGCATCGTACAAAATTATCTTGTATTTCCTAAACAACAAGTTGTAACTCGAAAAGATTTGGTGTGGCGTGTATGTCTAAGCGTGTAGCCTCAAAAGAGAACACACAGGAGAGTTTTCTCTTGAAAAAATATGTCAGAATACCACCTTTTACGGAAATCCCGCATCGTGCGCAATTATCTTTTTTTTTCCCTAAACAACACGAGGTAACTCGATAAGCTTTGGTGATCCTTGTATGTCTAAGCGTGTAACTTCAAAGAGAACACACAGGTGCGTTTTCTCTGGAAACAATATGTAAGAATACCACGTTACAAGGAAATACAGTGTTGCAGAGTAAAGACAAATACGTACTTTTAGAAATACTTAAACTTTATGTGAAGAAATAACGCATCATACAAAATTATCTTGTATTTCCTAAGTAATGCGTTGTTACTCGAAATGATTTGGTTTTGCGTGTATGTCTAAGCATGTAACCTCAAAAGAGAACACACAGGAGAGTTTTCTCTCCAAAAAAATATGTCAGAAAACCATGTTTTTAGGAAGTCCAGCATTGTGAGAAATTATATTGTTTTTCCTAAAGAACACGTTGTAACTCAAAAACTTTGGTGTTGCTTGTATGTCTCAGCATGTAGCCTAAATAAAGAAAATGCAAAGGAGAGTTTTCTCTCAAAAAAAACTATGTCAGAATACCACGTTTTAAAGAAATCCCGCTTCCTGCGAAATTATCTTTTTTTTTTTCCTAAACAACTTGTTGTAACTTGAAAAGCTTTGGTGTTGCGTTTTTGTCTAAGTGTGCAGCCTCAAAAGAGAACACACAGCAGATTTTTCTCTCAAAAGAATATGTAACCATACCACGTTATAAGGAAATACAGTGTTGCAGAGTAAACACAAATAAGTACGTATTAGAAATACTTAAACAATACAAGAAGAAATAACGCATCTTACGAAATTATCTTGTATTTCCTAAAAACACGTTGTAACTCTAAAAGATTTGGTGTTGCGTGTATGTCTAAACCTGTCGCCTCAAAAGAGAACACACAGGTGAATTTTTCCTTGAAAAAATATGTAAGAATACTATATTTTAAGGAAATCCTGCATCGTGCGAAATTATTTTGTGTTTCCCAAACAACACGTTGTAACTCGAAAAGCTTTGGGGTTGAGTGTATGTCTAAGCGTGTAGCCTCAAAAGAGAACACCAGGAGAGTTTTCTCTCGAAAAAATATGTCAGAATACCATGTTTTAAGGAAATCCTGCATCGTTCGAAATTATCTTCTTTTTCCTAAACAACATGTTTTAACTCGAAAAGATTTGGGGTTGCGTGTATGTCTAAGTGTGTAGCCTCAAAACAGAATGCACAGGAGAGTTTTCTCTCGCAAGAATATGTAAGAATACCACGTTACAGGGAAATACAGTTTTGCAGAGTAAAGACAAATATGTACAAATTAGAAATACTTAAACTTTACGAGAAGAAATAATGCATCTTACAAAATTATCTTGTATTTCCTAAACAACACTTTGTAACTCGAAAAGATTTGGTGTGGCGTGTATGTCTAAGCGTGTAGCCTCAAAAGAGAACCCACAGGAGAGTTTTCTCTCGAAAAAATATGTCAGAATACCACGTTTAAGGAAATCACGCATAGTGCGAAATTATCTTGTTTTTCTTAAACAACACATTGTAATTAGAAAATATTTGGTGTTGCGTGTGTGTCTAAGCATGTAGCCTCAAAGGAGAACGCACAGGAGAAGTTCTCTCCTGTGCGAAATTATCTTGTTTTTCTTAAACAACACATTGCAATTAGAAAATATTTGGTGTTGCGTGTATGTCTAAGTGTGTAGCCTCAAAACAGAATGCACAGGAGAGTTTTCTCTCGCAAGAATATGTAAGAATACCACGTTACAGGGAAATACAGTTTTGCAGAGTAAAGACAAATACGTACAAATTAGAAATACTTAAACTTTACGAGAAGAAATAACGCATCTTACAAAATTATCTTGTATTTCCTAAACAACACTTTGTAACTCGAAAAGATTTGGTGTGGCGTGTATGTCTAAGCGTGTAGCCTCAAAAGAGAACCCACAGGAGAGTTTTCTCTCGAAAAAATATGTCAGAATACCACGTTTAAGGAAATCACGCATAGTGCGAAATTATCTTGTTTTTCTTAAACAACACATTGTAATTAGAAAATATTTGGTGTTGCGTGTGTGTCTAAGCATGTAGCCTCAAAGGAGAACGCACAGGAGAAGTTCTCTCCTGTGCGAAATTATCTTGTTTTTCTTAAACAACATATTGCAATTAGAAAATATTTGGTGTTGCGTGTATGTCTAAGTGTGTAGCCTCAAAACAGAATGCACAGGAGAGTTTTCTCTCGCAAGAATATGTAAGAATACCACGTTACAAGGAAATACAGTTTTGCAGAGTGAAGGCAAATAAGTACAAATTAGAAATACTTAAACTTTATGAGAAGAAATAACGCATCTTAAAAAATTATCTTGTATTTCCTAAACAACACGTTGTAACTCGAAAAGATATGCTGTGGCGTGTATGTCTAAGCGTGTAGCCTCAAAAGAGAACCCACAGGAGAGTTTTCTCTCGAAAAAATATGTCAGAATACTACGTTTAAGGAAATCACGCATAGTTCGAAATTATCTTGTTTTTCTTAAACAACACATTGTAATTAGAAAATATTTGGTGTTGCATGTGTGTCTAAGTGTATAGCCTCAAAAGAGAACGCACAGGAGAAGTTTCTCTCGAAAGAATATGTAAGAATACCACGTTATAAGGAAATACAGTGTTGCAGATTATAGACAAATAAGTACGTATTAGAAATACTTAAAGTTTACAAGAAGAAATAACGCATCGTACAAAATTATCTTGTATTTCCTAAACAACACGTTGTAACTCGATCAGATTTGGTGTGGCGTGTATGTCTAAGCTTGTAGCCTCAAAAGAGAACACACAGGAGAGTTTTCTCTTGAAAAAATATGTCAGAATACCACCTTTTACGGAAATCCCGCATCGTGCGCAATTATCTTTTTTTTTTCCTAAACAACACGTGGTAACTCGATAAGCTTTGGTGATCCTTGTATGTCTAAGCGTGTAACTTCAAAGAGAACACACAGGTGCGTTTTCTCTGGAAACAATATGTAAGAATACCACGCATAGTGCGAAATTATCTTGTTTTTCTTAAACAACACATTGTAATTAGAAAATATTTGGTGTTGTGTGTGTGTCTAAGCGTGTAGCCTCAAAAGAGAACGCACAGGAGAAGTTTCTCTCGAATGAATATGTAAGAATACCACGTTATAAGGAAATACAGTGTTGCAGATTAAAGACAAATACGTACGTATTAGAAATACTTAAACTTTACGAGAAGAAATAAAGCATCGTACAAAATTATCTTGTATTTCCTATACAACACATTGTAACTCGAAAAGATTTGGTGTGGCATGTATGTCTAAGTGTGTAGCCTCAAAAGAGAACACACAGGAGAGTTTTCTCTTGAAAATATATGTCAGAATACCACCTTTTACAGAAATCCCGCATCGTGCGCAATTATCTTTTTTTTCCTAAACAACACGTTTTAACTCGATAAGCTTTGGTGATTCTTGTATGTCTAAGCGTGTAGCTTCAAAGAGAACACACAGGACCGTTTTCTCTCGAAACAATATGTAAGAATAGCACGTTACAAGGAAATACAGTGTTGCAGAGTAAAGACAAATACGTACTTTTAGAAATACTTAAACTTTATGTGAAGAAATAATGCATCATACAAAATTATCTTGTATTTCCTAAATAACGCGTTGTAACTCTAAATGATTTGGTTTGCGCGTATGTCTAAGCATGTAACCTCAAAAGAGAACACACAGGAGAGTTTTCTCTCGAAAAAATATGTCAGAAAACCATGTTTTAAGGAAATCCAGCATTGTGCGAAATTATCTTGATTTTCCTACAGAACACGTTGTAACTCAAAAACCTCGGTGTTGCTTGTATGTCTCAGCATGTAGCCTAAAAAAAGAAAATGCAAAGGAGAGTTTTCTCTCGAAAAAATATGTCAGAATACCACGTTTTAAAGAAATTCCGCTTCCTGCGAAATTATCTTTTTTTTTTTTCCTAAACAACTTGTTGTAACTTGAAAAGCTTTGGTGTTGCGTTTTTTGTCTACGCGTGCAGCCTCAAAAGAGAAAGCACAGCAGATTTTTCTCTCGAAAGAAAATGTAACAATACCATGTTATGAGGAAATACAGTGTTGCAGAGTAAAGGCAAATACATTCATATTAGAAATACTTAAACTTTACAAGAAGAAATAACGCATCTTACAAAATTATCTTGTATTTCCTAAAAACACGTTATAACTCGAAAAGATTTGGTGTTGCGTGTATGTTTAAACCTGTTGCCTCAAAAGAGAACACACAGGTGAATTTTCCCTTGAAAAAATATGTAAGAATACCACATTTTAAGGAAATCCTGCATCGTGCGAAATTATTTTGTTTTTCCCAAACAACACGTTGTAACTCGAAAAGCTTTGGTATTGAGTGTATGTCCAAGCGTGTAGCCTCAAAAGAGAACGCCAGGAGAGTTTTCTCTCGAAAAAATATGTCAGAATACCACGTTTTAAGGAAATCCTGCATCATTCGAAATTATCTTCTTTTTCCTAAACAAGATGTTTTAACTCGAAAAGATTTGGGGTTGCGTGTATGTCTAAGTGTGTAGCCTCAAAACAGAATGCAGAGGAGAGTTTTCTCTCGCAAGAATATGTAAGAATACCACGTTACAAGGAAATACAGTTTTGCAGAGTAAAGGCAAATACGTACAAATTAGAAATACTTAAACTTTAGGAGAAGAAATAATGCATCTTAAAAATTATCTTGTATTTCCTTAAAAAAACCTTGTAACTCGAAAAGATTTGGTGTGGCGTGTATGTCTAAGCGTGTAGCCTCAAAAGAGAACCCACAGGAGAGTTTTCTCTCGAAAAAGTATGTCAGAATACCACTTTTAAGGATATCATGCATAGTGCAAAATTATCTTGTTTTTCTTAAACGACACATTGTAATTAGAAAATATTTGGTGTTGCGTGTGTGTCTAAGCGTGTAGCCTCAAAAGAGAACGCACAGGAGAAGTTTCTCTCGAAAGAATATGTAAGAAAACCACGTTATAAGGAAATTCAGTGTTGCAGATTAAAGACAAATACGTACGTATTAGAAATACTTATAATTTACCAGAAGAAATAACGCATCGTACAAAATTATCTTGTATTTCCTAAACAACACGTTGTAACTCGATAAGATTTGGTGTGGCGTGTATGTCAAAGCATGTTGTCTCAAAAGAGAACGCACAGGAGAGTTTTCTCTCGAAAAAATATGTCAGAATACCACGTTTAAGGAAATCCCGCATAGTGTGAAATTATCTTGTTTTTCCTAAACAACACATTGTAATTAGAAAATATTTGGTGTTGCCTGTGTGTCTAAGCGTGTAGCCTCAAAAGAGAACGCACAGGAGAAGTTTCGATCTAGAGAATATGTAAGAATACCACGTTATAAGGAAATACAGTGTTGCAGATTAAAAACAAATATGCACGTATTAGAAATACTTAAACTTTACTAGAAGAAATAACGCATCGTACAAAATTATCTTGTATTTCCTAAACAACACGTTGTAACTCGATCAGATTTGGTGTGGCGTGTATGTCTAAGCGTGTAGCCTCAAAAGAGAACACACAGGAGATTTTTCTCTTGAAATAATATGTCAGAATACCACCTTTTACAGAAATCCCGCATCGTGCGCTATTATCTTTTTTTTTCGTAAACAACACGTTGTAACTCGATAAGCTTTGGTGATCCTTGTATGTCTAAGCGTGTAGCTTCAAAGAGAACACACAGGACCGTTTTCTCTCGAAACAATATGTACGAATATCATGTTACAAGGAAATACAGTGTTGCAGAGTAAAGACAAATACGTACTTTTAGAAATACTTAAACTTTATGTGAAGAAATAACGCATCATACAAAATTATCCGTTATTTCCTAAACAACGCGTTGTAACTCGAAAAGATTTGGTTTTGCGTGTATATCTAAGCATGTAACCTCAAAAGAGAACACACAGGAGAGTTTTCTCTCGAAAAAATATGTCAGAAAACCACGTTTTAAGGAAATCCAGCATCGTGCAAAATTATCTTGTTTTTCTTAAACAAAACGTTGTAACTGGAAAAACTTTGGTGTTGCGTGTATGTCTAAGCGTGTAGTCTCAAAAGGGAACGCACAGGAGAGTTTTCTCTTGAAAAAATATGTAAGAATACCACGTCATAAGGAAATACAGTGTTGCAGAGTAAAGAGAAATACAACTTATTAGAAATACTTAACCTTTACAAGAAGAAATAACGCATAGTACGAAATTATCTTGTATTTCCTAAACAACACGTTGTAACTCGAAAAGATTTGGTGTTGCATGTATGTCTTAGCGTGTAGCCTCAAAAGAGAATGCAAAGGAGAGTTTTCTCTCGAAAGAATATGTCAGAATACCACGTTTTAAGGAAATCCCGCATCGTGCTATATTATCTAGTTTTTCCTATACAACACGTTGTACCTCAAAAAGCTTTGGTGTTGCGTGTGTGTCTAAGGGTGTAGCCTCAAAAGAGAATGGACAGGAGAGTTTTCTCTCGAAAGAATATGTACGAATACCACGTTATAAGTAAATACAGTGTTGCAGAGTAAAGACAAATACGTACTTATTGGAAATACTTAAACTTTACGATAAGAAATAATTCATCATACAAAAATATCTTGTATTTCCTAAACAACACATTGTAACTCGAAAAGCTTTGGTGTTGAGTATATGTCTAAGCGTGTAGCTTCAAAAGAGAATGCACAGGAGTGTTTTCTCTTGAAAGAATATGTAAGAATACCATGTTATAAGGAAATACAGTGTTGCAGAGTAAAGACAAATTCTTATGTATTAGAAATACTTAAACTATATGAGAAGAAATAAGGCATCGTACAAAATTATCTTGTATTTCCTAAACAACATGTTGCAACTCAAAAGGATTTGGTGTTGCGTGTATGTCTAAAGGTGTAGCCTCAAAAGAGAACCCACAGGAGAATTTTCTCTCGAAAATATATGTCAGAATACCATGTTTTAGGGAAATCCCGTATCATGCGAAATTATCTTGTTTTTCCTAAACAACTTGTTTTAACTCGAAAAACTTTGGTGTTGCCTTTTTGTCTAAGCAAGCAGCCTCAAAAGAGAAAGCAAAGGAGAGTTTTCTCTTGAAAGAATATGTAAGAATACCACGGTATTAGGAAATACAGTGTTGCAGAGTAAAGACAAATATGTACTTATTAGAAATACTTAAACTTTATGAGAAGAAATTACGCATCGTACAAAATTATCTTGCATTTCCTAAAAAAAAAGTTGTAACTCGAAAAAATTTGGTGTTGCATGTATGTCTAAGTGAGTAGAATCAAAGGAGAAGGCACAAGAGAGTTTTCTCTCGAAACAGTATATCACAATACCACGTTTTAAGGAAATCCCGCATCGTGCGAAATTATCTTCTTTTTCCTAAACAACTTGTTGTAACTGGAAAAGCTTTGGTGTTGCGTGTATGTCTAAGTGTGTCGTCTCAAAAGAGAACGCACAGGAGAGTTTTCTCTTGAAAGTATATGTAAGAATACCACGTTATGAGAAAATACAGTGTTGCAGAGTAAAGACAAATACTTACGTATTAGAAACACTTAAACTTTTTGAGAAGAAATAAAGCATCGTGCAAAATTATCTTGTTTTTCCTAAACAACTCATTGTAACTCAAAAAGATTGGGTGTTGTGTGTATGTCTAAGCGTGTAGCCTTAAAAGAGAACGCACAGGAGAGTTTTTTCTCGAAAAAATATGTCAGAATACCACGTTTTAAGGAAATCCCGCATCGTGGGAAAATATCCTGTTTTTCCTAAACAACATGTTTCAACTCGAAAAGCTTTGGTGTTGCGTGTATTTCTAAGTGTGTAATCTCAAAAGAGAACGCACAGGAGAGTTTTCTCTAGAATGAATATGTAAGAATATCATGTTACAAGGAAATACAGTGTTGCAGAGTAAAAACAAATACGTACATATTAGAAATACTTAACCTTAACGAGAAGAAATAACACATCGTGCAAAATTATCTTGTTTTTCCTAAACAACACGTTGTAACTCGAAAAGATTTGGGGTTGCGTGTATGTCTAAGCGAGTAGCCTCAAAGGAGAAGGCACAAGAGAGTTTTCTCTCGAAACAATATGTCAGAATACCACGTTTTAAGGAAATCCCGCATCGTGCGAAATTATCTTGTTTTCCAAACAACTTGTGGTAACTCGAAAAGCTTTGGTGTTGCGTTTTTGTCTAAGCACGCAGCCTCAAAAGAGAACTCACAGGAGAGTTTTCTCTTGAAAGAATATGTAAGAATACCACGTTATAAGGAAATACAGTGTTGCAGAGTAAAGACAAATACTTACGTATTAGAAATACTTTTTGAGAAGAAATAAAGCATCAAGCAAAATTATCTAGTTTTTCCTAAACAACACATTGTAACTCGAAAAGATTTGGGGGTTGCGCTTATGTCTTAGCGTGTAGCCTCAAAAGAGAAGGCACAGGAGAGTTTTCTCTCGAAAAAATATGTCAGAATACCATGTTTTAAGGAAATCCCGCATCGTGCGAAATTATCCTGTTTTTCCTAAACAACTTGTTGTAACTCGAAAAGCTTTGGTGCTGTGTTTTTGTCTATGTGCGCAGCCTAAAAGAGAATGCCCAGGAGAGTTTTCGATCGAAAGAATTTGTAAGAATACCACGTTATAAGGAAATACAGTGTTGCAGAGTAAAGACAAATACGTACATATTGGAAATACTTAAACTTTCTGAGAAGTAATAACGCATCGTGCAAAATTATCTTGTTTTTCCTAAACAACACATTGTAACTCGAAAAGATTTGGTGTTGCATGGATGGCTAAGCTTGTAGACTCAAAAAAGAATGCACAGGAGAGTTTTCTCTCGAAAAAATATGTCAATATACCACGTTTTAAGGAAATCCCGCATCGTGCGAAATTATCTTGCTTTTCTAAACAACACGTTGTAACTCGAAAAGATTTGGTGTTGCAAGTATGTCTAAGCCTGTAGCCTCAAACGAGAATGCACAGGAGAGTTTTCTCTAGAAAGAATATGTAAGAATACCAAGTTACAAGGAAATACAGTGTTACAGAGTAAAGACAAATATGTACGTATTAGAAATACTTAAACTTTATGAGAAGAAATAAAGCATCGTGCAAAATTATCTTGTTTTTCCTAAACAACACGTTGTAACTCGAAAAGATTTGGGGTTGCGTGTATGTCTTAGCGTGTAGCCTCAAAAGAGAAGGCACAGGAGAGTTTTCTCTCGAAAAAATATGTCAGAATACCACGTTTTAAGGAAATCCTGCATCGTGGGTAATTATGCTGTTTTTCCTAAACAACATGTTTTAACTCGAAAAGCTTTGGTGTTGCGTGTATGTCTAAGTGTGTCGTCTCAAAAAAGAACTCTCAGGAGAGGTTTCTCTTGAAAGAATATGTTAGAATAACACCTTACAAGGAAATACAGTATTCCAGAGTAAAGACAAATACATACGTATTAGAAATACTTAACCTTTACAAGAAGAAATAACACATAGAACAAAATTATCTTGTATTTCCTAAACAACACGTTGTAACTCGAAAAGATTTGGGGTTGCATGTATGTCTAAGCGTGTAGCCTAAAAGAGAACACACAGGAGAGTTTTCCCTCGAAAAAATATGTCAGAATACCACGTTTTAAGGAAATCCCGCATCGTGCGAAATTATTTTTTCCTAAACAACACGTTGTAACTCGAAAAGCTTTGGTGTTGCATTTTTGTCTAAGCCTGCAGCCTCAAAACAGAACGCACAGGAGAGATTTCTCTCGAAAGAATATGTAAGAATACAATTTTATAAGGAAATACAGTGTTTCAGAGTAAAGACAATTACGTACGTATTGGAAATACTTAAACTTTACGAGAAGAAATAATGCATCGTGCAAGATTATCTTGTTTTTCCTAAACAACACGTTGTAACTCGAAAAACTTTGGTGCTGAGTGTATGTCTAAGTGTGCAGCCTCAAAAGAGAATGCACAGGAGAGTTTTCTCTCAAAAGAATATGAAAGAATACCACGTTACAACGAAATACAGTGTTGCAGAGTAAAGACAAATACAACGTATTAGAAATACTTAACCTTTACAAGACGAAATAACGCATCGTACAAAATTATCTTATATTTCCTAAACAACACGTTGAAACTCGAAAGATTTGGTGTTGCCTCTATGTCTAAATATGTAGCCTCAAAAGAGAACCCACAGGAGAATTTTCTCTCGAAAAAATATGTCAGAATACCACGTTTTAAGGAAATCCCGCATCATGCGAAATTATCTTGTTTTTCCTAAACAACACATTGTAACTCGAAAAGCTATGGTGTTGCGTGTATGTCTAAGCATGCAGCCTCAAAAGAGAACACACAGGAGAGTGTTCTCTCAAAAGAATATATAAGAATACCACGTTATAAGGAAAAACCGTGTTGCAGAGTAAAGACAAATACATACGTATTAGAAATACATAACCTTTACAAGAAGAAATAACGCATCCAACAAAATTATCTTGTATTTCCTAAACAACACGTTTTAACTCGAAAAGAATTGGGGTTGCATGTATGTCTAAGCATGTAGCCTTAAAAGAGAATGCACAGGAGAGTTTTCTCTCGAAAGAATATGTAGGAATACCACGTTACAAGGAAAAACAGTGTTACAGAGTGAAGACAAATTCGTACATATTAGAAATACTAAAACTTTACGAGAAGAAATTAAGCATCCTACAAAATTATCTTGTATTTCATAAAAAACACATTGTAACCCGAAAAGATTTGGTGTTGCGTGTATATTTAAGCATGTAGCCTCAAAGGAGAAGGCACAGGAGAGTTTTCTTTCGAAACAATATTTCATAATACTATGTTATAAGAAAATCCCGCATCGTGCGAAATTATCTTGTGTTTCCTAAACAACTTGTTGTAACTCAAAAACTGTGGTGTTGCGTTTTTGTCTATGTGCTCAGCCTCAAAAGAGAAAGCACAGGAGAATTTTCTCTCAAAAGAATATGTAAGAATACCACGTTATAAGGAAATACAGTGTTCTGGAGTAAAGACAAATAAGTATGTATTGGAAATACTTAAACTTCACAAGAAGAAATAAAACATCGTGGAAAATTATTTTGTTTTTCCTAAAAAACACATTGTAACTAGAAAAGATTTGGTGTTGCGTGGATGTCTAAGATTGTAGCCTTAAAAGAGAACGCACAGGAGAGTTTTCTCTCTAAAGAATATGTAGGAATACCATGTTACAAGGAAAAACAGTGTTACAGAGTTAAGACAAATTCGTACGTATTAGAAATACTAAAACTTTATGAGAAGAAATTAAGCATCCTACAAAATTATCTTTATTTCATAAAAAACACGTTGTAACTCGAAAAGATTTGGTGTTGCGTGTATGTTTAAGCGTGTAGCCTCAAAGGAGAAGGCACAAGAGAGTTTTCTCTTGAAACAATATTTCAGAATACCACGTTATAAGAAAATCCCGCATCGTGCGAAATTATCTTGTGTTTCCTAAACAACTTGTTGTAACTCAGAAACTTTGGTGTTGCGTTTTTGTCTATGTGCGCAGCCTCAAAAGAGAATGCACAGGAGAGTTTTCTCTCGAAAGAATATGTAAGAATACCACGTTATAAGGAAATACAGTGTTCTGGAGTAAAGACAAATACGTATGTATTGGAAATACTTAAACTTTACAAGAAGAAATAAAGCATCGTGCAAAATTATTTTGTTTTTCCTAAAAAACACATTGTAACTAGAAAAGATTTGGTGTTGCGTGGATGTCTAAGCTTATAGCCTCAAAAGAGAATGCACAGGAGTGTTTTCTCTCAAAAAATATGTCAGTATACCACGTTTAAAGGAAATCCTGCATCGTGCTAAATTATCTTGCTTTTCCTAAACAAGACGTTGTAACTCAAAAAGATTTGGTGTTGCGTGTATGTCTAAGCGTTTAGCCTCAAAAGGGAACACACAGGAGAGTTTTCTCTCGAAAGAATATGTAACTATAACACGTTACAAGGAAATACAGTGTTCCAGAGTAAAGAAAAATACGTACGTATTAGAAATACTTAAACTTTACGATAAGAAATAACGCATCATACAAAATTATCTTGTATTTCCTAAACAACACATTTTAACTCGAAAAGATTTGGTGTTGTGTTTATGTCTAAGCATGTAGCCTCAAAAGGGAATGCACAGGAGAGATTTCTCTCGAAAGAATATGTACGAATACCACGTTATAAGGAAATACAGTGTTGCAGAGTAAAGACAAATACGTACATATTGGAAATACTTAAACTTTATGAGAAGAAATAATGCATCATGCAAAATTATCTTGTTTTTCCTAAACAACACGTTGTAACTCGAAACGCTTTGGTGTTGCGCGTATGTCTAAGCGTGTAGCCTCAAAGTAGAATGCACAGGAGAGTTTTCTCTCGAAAGAATATGTAACAATATCACGTTACATGGAAATACAGTGTTGCAGAGTAAAGACAAATACGTACGTATTAGAAATACTTAAATTTTAAGAGAAGCAATAACGCATCTTACAAAATTATCTTGTATTTCCTAAACAACACATTGTAACTCAAAAAGATTTGGTGTTGTGTTTATGTCTAAGCGTGTAGCCTCAAAAGGGAACGCACAGGAGAGTTTTTTCTCGAAAGAATATGTGCGAATACCACGTTATAAGGAAATAGAGTGTTGCAGAGTTAAGACAAATACGTATGTATTAGAAATACTTAAACTTTATGAGAAGAAATAATGCATCGTGCAAAATTATCTTGTTTTTCCTAAACAACACTTTGTAACTCGAAACGCTTTGGTGTTGCGTGTATGTCTAAGCGTGTTGCCTCAAAATAGAATGCACAGGAGAGTTTTCTCTCCAAAGAATATGTAAGAATACCACATTATAAGGAAATACAGAGTTGCAGAGTAAAGACAAATACGTACGTATTAGAAATACTTAAACTTTATGAGAAGAAATAAAGCATCTTGCAAAATTATCTTGTTTTTCCTAAACAAGACATTGTAACTCGAAAAGATTTGGTGCTGCGTGTATGTCTAAGCGTGTAACCTCAAAAGAGAACGCACAGAAGAGTTTTCTCTTGAAAAAATATTTCAGAATACCTCGTTTTAAACAAATCCCCCATCGTGCGAAATTATCTTGTTTTTCCTAAACAACATGTTTTAACTCAAAAAGCATTGGTGTTGCGTGTATGTCTAAGCGTGTAGCCTCAAAAGAGAACGCACAGGAGAGTTTTCTCTCAAAAAAATATGTCAGAATACCACGTTTTAAGGAAATCCCGCATCGTGGGAAATTATCCTGTTTTTCCTATACAACATGTTTTAACTCGAAAAGCTTTGGTATTGCGTGTATGTCTCAGTGTGTAGTCTCAAAAGAGAACACACAGGAGAGTTTTCTCTCGAAAGAATATGTAAGATTACCACGTTACAAGGAAATACAGTGTTGCAGAGTAAAGACAAATACGTACATATTAGAAATACTTAAACTTTATGAGAAGAAATAAAGCATCGTGCAAAATTATCTTGTTTTTCCTAAACAACTCATTGTAACTAGAAAAGCTTTAGTGTTGCGTGTATGTCTAAGCGTATAGCCTCAAAAGAGAACGCACAGGAGAGTTGTCTCTCGAAAGAATATGTAAGAATACCACGTTACAAGGAAATACAGTGTTGCAGAGTAAAGACAAATACGTACATGTTAGAAATACTTAAACTTTATGAGAAGAAATAATGCATCGTGCAAAATTATCTTGTTTTTCCTAAACAACACGTTGTAACTCGAAAAGATTTGGTGTTGCGTGTATGTCTAAGCGTGTAGCCTCAAAAGAGAATGCACAGGAAAGTTTTCTCTCGAAAAAATATGTCAGAATACCACGTTTTAAGGAAATCCTGCATCGTGCGAAATTATCATGTTTTCCTAAACAACACTTTGAAACTCGAAAAGCTTTGGTGTTGCGTGTATGTCTAAGCATGCAGCCTCAAAAGAGAATGCACAGGAGAGTGTTCTCTCAAAAGAATATATAAGAATACCACGTTATAAAGAAATACAGTGTTGCAGAGTAAAGACCAATACGAATTTATTAGAAATACTTAAACTTTCTGAGAAGAAATGACACATTGTGCAAAATTATCTTGTTTTTCCTAAACAACACGTTGTAACTCGAAAAGATTTGGTGTTGCGTGTATGACAAAGCGTGTACCCCCAAATAGAACGCACAGGAGAGTTTTCTCTCGCAAAAATATTTCAGAATACCACGTTTAAGGAAATCCCGCATCGTGGGAAATTATCTTGTTTTTCCTAAACAACACGTTTTAACTTGAAAAGCTTTGGTGTTGCGTGTATGTCTAAGTGTGTAGCCTCAAAAGAGAAACCACAGGAGAGTTTTCTCTTGAAGAATATGTAAGAATACCACGTTACAAGGAAATACAGTGTTGCATATTAAAGACAAATTCATACTTATTAGAATTACTTAAACTTTACAAGAAGAAATTACGCATCATAAAAAATTATCTTGCATTTCCTAAAAAACACGTTGTAACGCGAAAAGATTTGCTGTTGCGTGTATGTCTAAGCGAGTAGCCTCTAAGGGAATACACAGGAGTGTTTTCTCTCGAAACAATATGTCAGAATACCACGTTTTAAGGAAATCCCACATCGTAAGAAATTATATTGTTTTTCCTAAACAACTTGTTGTAACTCGAAAAGCTTTGGAATTGCGTTTTCGTCTAAGCACACAGCCTCAAAAGAGAATGCACAGGAGAGTTTTCTCTTAAAAGAATATGTAAGAATACCACGTTATAAGGAAATACAGTGTTGCAGAGTAAAGACAAATACGTACGTATTGGAAATACTTAAAACTTTACGAGAAGAAATAATGCATCGTGCAAAATTATCTTGTTTTTCCTAAGCAACACATTGTAACTCGAAAAGATTTGTTGTTGCATGGATGTCTAAGCTTGTAGCCTCATAAGAGAACGCACAGGAGAGTTGTCTCTCGAAAGAATATGTAAGAATACCACGTTACAAGGAAATACAGTGTTGCAGAGTAAAGACAAATACGTACGTATTAGAAATACTTAAACTTTATGAGAAGAAATAAAGCATCATGCAAAATTATCTTGTTTTTCCTAAACAACACGTTGTAACTGGAAAAGATTTGGTGTTGCGTGTTTGTTTAAGGGTGTAGCCCCAAAAGAGAATGCACAGCAGAGTTTTCTCTCGAAAAAATATGTCAGAATACCACGTTTTAAGGAAATACTGCATGGTGCGAAATTATCTTGTTTTTCCTAAACAGCACGTTGTAACTCGAAAAGCTTTGGTGTTGCGTGTATGTCTAAGAGTATAGCCTCAAAAGAGAACGCACAGAAGATTTCTCTTGAAAGAATATGTACGAATACCACGTTATAAGGAAATACAGTGTGGCAGAGTAAAGACAAATATGTACGTATTAAAAATACTTAAACTTTACGAGAAGAAATAACGCATCGTGCAAAATTATCTTCTTTTTCCTAAACAACACGTTGTAACTTGAAAGGATTTGGTGTTGCGCGTATGTCTAAGAGTGTAACCTCAAAAGAACACGCATAGAAGAGTTTTCTCTCGAAAAAATATGTCAGAATACCACGTGTTAAGGATATCCCGCATCCTGCAAAATTATCTTGTTTTTCCTAAACAACACGTTGTACCTTGAAAAGTTTTGGTGCTGCGTATATGTCTAAGCGTGCAGCCTCAAAAGAGAATGCACAGGAGAGTGTTCTCTCAAAAGAATATTTAAGAATACCACGTTATAAGGAAATACAGTGTTCCAGAATAAAGATAAATATGAATTTATTAGAAATACTTAAACTTTATGAGAAGAAATGACACATTGTGCAAAATTATCTTGTTTTTCCTAAACAACACGTTGTAACTCGAAAAGATTTGGTGTTGCGTGTATGACTAAGCGTGTAGCCTCAAAAGAGAACGCACAGGAGAGTTTTCTCTTGAAAAAAATATATCAGAATACCACGAATAAAGAAATCCCGCATCGTGAGAAATTATCTTGTTTTTCTTAAGCAACACGTTTTAACTTGAAAAGCTGTGGTGTTGCGTGTATGTCTAAGTGTGTAGCCTCAAAAGAGAACCCACAGGAGAGTTTTCTCCCGAAAGCATATGGAAGAATACCACGTTAAAACGAAATACAGTGTTGCATAGTAAAGACAAATTTGTACATATTAGAAATACTTAAACTTTACAAGAAATAAATACGCATCATACAAAATTATCTTGCATTTCCTAAAAAACACGTTGTAATTCGAAAAGATTTGGTGTTGCCTGTATGTCTAAGGAGTAGCCTCAAAGGAGAAGGCACAGGAGTGTTTTCTCTCGAAACAATATGTCAGGATACCATGTTTTAAGGAAATCCCGCATCGTGCGAAATTATCTTGTTTTTCCTAAACAACTAGTGGTAAATCGAAAAGCTTTGGTGTTGCGTTTTCGTCTAAGCACAGAGCCTCAAAAGAGAATTCACAGGAGAGTTTTCTCTTGAAAGAATATGTAAGAATACCACGTTATAAGGAAATACAGTGTTGCAGAGTAAAGACAAATACGTACTTATTGGAAATACTTAAACTTTACGAGAAGAAATAATGTATCGTGCAAAATTATCATGGTTTTCCTAAACAACACGTTGTAACTCGTAAAGCTTTGGTGTTGCGTGTATGTCTAAGCATGTAGCCTCAAAAGAGAATGCACAGGAGAGTTTTCTCTCAAAAGAATATGTAAGATTACCACGTTATAAGGAAAGACAGTGTTGCAGAGTAAAGAGAAGTGCGTACGTATTAGAAATACTTAAACTATACTAGAAGAAATAAGGCTTCGTACAAAATTATCTGGTATTCCTAAACAACACGTTGTATAGTTGCATAGTAAAGACTATGCAAATCTATGCAAGATTTGGTGTTTCATGTATGTCTAAGCGTGTAGTCTCAAAGGAGACGTCACAGGAGAGTTTTCTCTCGAAACAATATGTCAGAATACCACGTTTTAAGGAAATCCTGCATCTTGCGAAATTATCTTGTTTTTCCTAAGCAAATTGTTGTAACTCGAAAAGCTTTGGTGTTGCGTGTATGTCTAATCATGTAGCCTCACAAGGGAACGCACAGGAGAGTTTTCTCTCAAAGAATATCTAAGAATACTACGTTATAAGGAAATATAGTGTTGCGGAGTAAAGACAAATACGTACGTATTTGAAATACTTAAACTTTACCAAAAGAAATAACGCATCGGGCAAAATTATCTTGTTTTTCCCAAACAACACGTTGTAACTCGAAAAGATTTGGTGTTGCGTGTATGTGTAAGCTTGTAGCCTCAAAAGAGAATGCACAGCAGAGTTTTCTCTCGAAAAATTATGTCAGAATACCACGTATTAAGGAAATCCCGCATTGTGCGAAATTATCTTGTTTTGCCTAAACAACACGTTGTAACTCGAAAAGCTTTGGTGTTGCGTGTATGTCTAAGCATATAGCCTCAATATAGAACGCACAGAAGAGTTTTCTCTCGAAAGAATATGTACGAATACCACGTTATAAGGAAATACATTGTTGCAGAGTAAAGACAAATACGTACTTATTAGAAATACTTAAACTTTACTAGAAGAAATAAGGCATCGTGCAAAATTATCTTGTTTTTCCTAAACAACACGTTGTAACTCGAATGGATTTGGTGTTGCGTGTATGTCTAAGCGTGTAACCTCAAAAGAGAACGCACAGGAGAGTTTTCTCTTGAAAAAAAATATGTCAGAATACCACGTTTTAAGGAAATCCCGCATCGTGCGAAATTATCTTGTTTTTCCTAAACAACATGTTTTAACTCGAAAAGCTTTCATGTTCCGTGTATGTCTAAGTGTGCAGCCTCAAAAGAAAACGCACAGGAGTGTTTTCTCTCGAATGGATATGTAAGAATACCACGTTATTAGGAAATACAGTGTTGCAGAGTAAAGATAAATATGAATTTATTAGAAATACTTAAACTTTATGAGATGATATGACACGTGCAAAATTATCTTGTTTTTCCTAAACAACACGTTGTAACACGAAAAGATTTAGTGATGCGTGTTTGACTAAGCGTGTAGCCTCAAAAGAGAATGCACAGGAGAGTATTCTCTCGAAAGAATATGTAAGAATACCACGTTATAAGGAAATACAGTGTTGCAGAGTAAAGACAAATATGTATGTATTAGAAATACTTAATCTATACAATAAGAAATAAGGCATCGTACAAAATTATCTGGTATTTCCTAAACAACACGTTGTAACTCGAAAAGATTTGGTGTTGCGTGTATGTCTAAGTGTGTAGCCTCAAAGGAGAAGTCACAGGAGAGTTTTATCTCGAAACAATATGTCAGAATACCATGTTTTAAGGAAATCCCTCGTCGTGCGAAATTATCTTGTTTTTCCTAAGCAAAGTGTTGTAACTCGAAAAGCTTTGGTGTGCGTTTTTGTCTAGGCGCACAGCCTCAAAAGAGAATGCACAGGAGAGTTTTCTCTCGAAAGAATATGTAAGAATACCACGTAAAAGGAAATACAGTGTTGCAGAGTAAAGACAAATACGTACATATTTGAAATACTTAAACTTTAAGAGAAGAAATAATGCATCGTGCAAAATTATCTTGTTTTTCCTAAGCAACACATTGTAACTCAAAAAGATTTGTTGTTGCATGGATGTCTAAGCTTGTAGCCTCATAAGAGAACGTACAGGAGAGTTTTCTCGCGAAAGATTATGTAAGAATACCACGTTACAAGGAAATACAGTGTTGCAGAGTAAAGAAAAATACGTACGTTTTAGAAATACTTAAACTTTATGAGAAGAAATAAAGCATCGTGCAAAATTATCTTGTTTTTCCTAAACAACACATTGTAACTCGAAAAGATTTGGTGTTGCTTGTATGTCTAAGCATGTAGCATCAAAAGCGAACGCACAGGTGAGTTTTCTCTCGAAAAAATATGTCAGAATACCACGTTTTAAGGAAATCCGCATCTTGGGATATTATCTTGTTTTTCCTAAAAAAGATGTTTTAACTCGAAAATCTTTGGTGTTGCGTGTATGTCTAAGCATGTAGCCTCAAAAGAGAACGCAGAGGAGAGTTTTCTCTAGAAATAATATGTCAGAATATGATGATGTTTTAAGAAAAACCGGCATCGTGGGAAATTATCTTGTTTTTCCTAAACAATGTTTTGTAACTCGAAAAACTTTGGTGTACCGTTTTTTCTAAGCGTGCAGCCTCAAAAGAGAACACACAGGAGAGTTTTACCACGAAAGAATATGTAAGAATACTATGTTATAAGGAAATATAGTGTTGCAGAGTAAAGACAAATACGTACATATTTGAAATACATAAAATTTACCAGAAGAAATAACGCATCGCGCAAAATTATCTTGTTATTCCCAAACAACACGTTGTAACTCGAAAAGATTTGGTGTTACGTGTATGTGTAAGCTTGTAGCCTCAAAAGAGAACGCACAGCAGAGTTTTCTCTCGAAAAAATATGTCAGAATACCACGTTTTAAGGAAATCCCGCATTGTGCGAAATTATCTTGTTTTTCTTAAACAACACGTTGTAAATCGAAAAGCTTTGGTGTTGCGTGTATGTCTAAGTGTATAGCCTCAAAAGAGAACGCACAGGAGAGTTTTCTCTCGAAAGAATATGTACGAATACCACGTTATAAGGAAATACAGTGTTGCAGAGTAAAGACAAAAACGTACATATTAAAAATACTTAAACTTTACGAGAAGAAATAACGCATCGTGCAAAATTATCTTGTTTTTCGTAAACAACACGTTGCAACACGAAAAGATTTAGTGTTGCGTGTATGTCTAAGCGTGTATCCTCAAAGGAGAAGGCACAGGAGAGTTTTCTTCTCTCGAAAAAATATTTCAGAATACCACGTTTTAAGGAAATCCCGCATCGTGCGAAATTATCTTGTTTTTCCTAAGCAACACGTTGTAACTTGAAAAGCTTTGGTGTTGCATGTATGTGTAAGCGTGCAGCCTCAAAAGAGAACGCACAGTAGAGGGTTCTCTCAAAAGAATATGTAAGAATACCACGTTATAACGAAATACAGTGTTGCAGAGTAAAGATAAATATGAATTTATTAGAAATACTTAAACTTTATGAGAAAAATTACACATTGTGCAAAATTATCTTGTTATTCCTAAACAACACGTTGTAACTCGAAAAGATTTGGTGTTGTGTGTATGACTAAGCGTGTAGCCTCAAAAGAGAAAACACAGGAGAGTTATCTCTCAAAAAATATATTAGAATACCACGTTTAAGGAAATCCTGCATCTTGCGAAATTATCTTGTTTTTCCTAAACAACACATTTTAACTTGAAAAGCTTTGGTGTTGCCTGTATGTCTAAGTGTGTAGCCTCAAAAGAGTAACCAGAGGAATGTTTTCTCCAGAAAGAATATGGAAGAATACCACGTTACAAGGAAATACAGTGTTGCATAGTAAAGACAAATTTGTACATATTAGAAATACTTGAACTTTACAAGAAGAAATTACGCATCATAACAAATTATCTTGCATTTCCTAAAAAACTCATTGTAACTCGAAAAGATTTGGTGTTGCATGTATGTCTAAGCGAGTAGACTCAAAGGAGAAGGCACAGGAGTGTTTTCTCTCAAAACAATATGTCAGGATACCACGTTTTAAAGAAATCCCGCATCGTGCGAAATTATCTTGTTTTTCCTAAACAACACGTTGTAACTCGAAAAGCTTTGGTGTTGCGTTTTCGTCTAAGCACGCAGCCTCAAAAGAGAATGCACAGGAGAGTTTTCTCTTGAAAGAATATGTAAGAATACCACGTTATAAGGAAATGCAATGTTGCAGAGTAAAGACAAATACGTACTTCTTGGAAATATTTAACTTTACAAGAAGAAATGATGCATTGTGCAAAATTATATTGTTTTTACTAAACAACATGTTGTAATTCGTAAAGCTTTGGTGTTGCATGTATGTCTAAGCGTGTAGCCTCAAAAGAGAATGCACAGGAGAGTTTTCTCTCGAAAGAATATGTAAGAATACCACGTTATAAGGAAATACAGTGTTGCAGAGTAAAGACAAATACGTACGTATTAGAAATACTTAAACTTTATGAGAAGAATAAGGCATCGCACAAAATTATCTGGTATTTCCTAAACAACACGTTGTAACTCGAAAATATTTCGTGTTGCATGTATGTCTAAGCGTGTAACCTCAAAGGAGAAGTCACAGGAGAGTTTTCTCTCGAAACAGTATGTCAGAATACCATGTTTTAAGGAAATCCCTCATCGTGTGAAATTATCTTGTTTTTCCTAAGCAAATTGTTGTAACTCGAAAAGTTTTGGTGTTGCGTTTTTGTCTAAGCGCGCAGCCTCAAAAGAGAAACCACAGCAGAGTTTTCTCTCGAAAGAATATGTAAGAATACCGCGTTATAAGGAAATACATTGTTGCAGAGTAAAGACAAATAAGTACGTATTGGAAATACTTAAACTTTAAGAGAAGAAATAATGCATCGTGCAAAATTATCTTTTGTTTCCTAAGCAACACATTTTAACTCAAAAAGATTTGTTGTTGCGTGGATGTCTAAGCTTGTAGCCTCATAAGAGAACGTACAGGATAGTTTTCTCTCGAAAGATTATGTAAGAATAACACGTTACAAGGAAATACAGTGTTGCAGAGTAAAGAAAAATACGTACATATTAGAAATACTTAAACTTTATGAGAAGAAATAAAGCATCATGCAAAATTATCTTGTTTTTCCTAAACAACACATTGCAACTCTAAAAGATATGGTGTTGCGTTTATGTCTAAGCTTGTAGCCTCAAAAGCAAACACAGGTGAGTTTTCTCTGGAAAAAATATGTCAGAATACCACGTTTTAAGGAAATACCGCATTGTGGGATATTATCTTTTTTTTCCTAAACAAGATGTTTTAACTCGAAAAGCTTTGTGTTGCAGGTATGTCTAGGCATGTAGCCTCAAAAAAGAATGCACAGGAGAGTTTTCTCTAGAAATAATTTGTCAGAATACCACGTTTTAAGAAAATCCGGCATCGTGCGAAATTATCTTGTTTTTCCTAAACAACTTGTTGTAACTCGAAAAGCTTTGGTGTTCCGTTTTTGTCTAAGCTTGCAGCCTCAAAAGAGAACACACAGGAGAGTTTTACCTCGAAAGAATATGTAAGAATACTACGTTATAAGGAAATATAGTGTTTCAGAGTAAAGACAAATACGTATGAATTTGAAATACTTAAACTTTACCAGAAGAAGTAACGCACGTGCAAAATTATCTTGTTATTTCCAAACAACACGTTGTGACTCGAAAAGATTTTGTGTTGCGTGTATGTGTAAGCTTGTAGCCTAAAAAGAGAACGCACAGCAGAGTTTTCTCTCGAAAAAAAATATGTCAGAATACCACGTTTTAAGGAAATCCCACATTGTGCGAAATTATCTTGTTTTTCTTAAACAACAAGTTGTAACTCGAAAAGCTTTGGTGTTGCGTGTATGTCTAAGCGTATAGCCTCAAAAGAGAACGCACAGGAGAATTTTCTCTCGAAAGAATATGTACGAATACCACGTTATAAGGAAATACAGTGTTGCAGAGTAAAGACAAATACGTACATATTAAAAATACTTAAACTTTACGAGAAGAAATAACGCATCGAGCAAAATTATCTTGTTTTTCCTAAACAACACGTTGTAACTCGAAAGGATTTGGTGTTGCGTGTATGTCTAGCCTGTATCCTCAAAGGAGAAGGCACAGGAGAGTTTTCTTCTCTCGAAAAAATATATCAGAATACCACGTTTTAAGGAAATCCCGCATCGTGCGAAATTATCTTGTTTTTCCTAAACAACACGTTGTAACTTGAAAAGTTTTGGTGTTGCGTGTATGTCTAAGCTTGCAGCCTCAAAAGAGAACGCACAGGAGAGTGTTCTCTCAAAAGAATATGTAGGAATACCACGTTATAACGAAATACAGTGTTGCAGAGTAAAGATAAATATGAATATATTAGAAACACTTAAACTTTATGAGAAGAAATGACACATTGTGCAAAATTATCTTGTTTTTCCTAAACAACACGTTGTAACTCGAAAAGATTTGGTGTTGCGTGTATGACTAAGCGTGTAGCCTCAAAAGAGAACACACAGGAGAGATTTCTCTCAAGAAATATATTAGAATACCACGTTCAAGGAAATCCCGCATCCTGCGAAATTATCTTGTTTTTCCTAAACATCACATTTTAACTTGAAAAGCTTTGATGTTGCCTGTATGTCTAAGTGTGTAGCCTCAAAAGAGTACCCACAGGAGTGTTTTCTCCCGAAAGAATATGGAAGAATACCACGTTACAAGGAAATACAGTGTTGCATAGTAAAGACAAATTTGTACATATTAGAAATACTTGAACTTTACAAGAAGAAATTACGCATCATACAAAATTATCTTGCATTTCCTAAAAAACACGTTTTAACTCGAAAAGATTTGGTGTTGCATGTATGTCTAAGCGTGTAGCCTCTAAAGAGAATGCACAGAAGAGTTTTCTCTCAAAAGAATATGTAAGAATACCACGTTATAAGGAAATACAGTGTTGCAGAGTAAAGACAAATACGTACGTTTTAGAAATACTTAAACTTTATGAGAAGAATAAGGCATCGCACAAAATTATCTGGGATTTCCTAGACAACACGTTGTAACTCGAAAAGATTTGGTGTTGCGTGTATGTCTAAGCGTGTAGCCTCAAAGGAGAAGTCACAGGAGAGTTTTCTCTCGAAACAGTATGTCAGAATACCATGTTTTAAGGAAATCCCTCATCGTGTGAAATTATCTTGTTTTTCCTAAGCAAATTGTTGTAACTCGAAAAGTTTTGGTGTTGCGTTTTTGTCTAAGCGCGCAGCCTCAAAAGAGAAACCACAGCAGTTTTCTCTCGAAAGAATATGTAAGAATACCGCGTTATAAGGAAATACATTGTTGCAGAGTAAAGACAAATACGTACGTATTGGAAATACTTAAACTTTAAGAGAAGAAATAATGAATCGTGCAAAATTATCTTGTGTTTCCTAAGCAACACATTGTAACTCAAAAAGATTTGTTGTTGCGTGGATGTCTAAGCTTGTAGCCTCATAAGAGAACGTACAGGAGAGTTTTCTCTCGAAGGATTATATAAGAATAACACGTTACAAGGAAATACAGTGTTGCAGAGTAAAGAAAAATACGTACATATTAGAAATACTTAAACTTTATGAGAAGAAATAAAGCATCATGCAAAATTATCTTGTTTTTCCTAAACAACACATTGTAACTCGAAAAGATATGGTGTTGCGTGTATGTCTAAGCTTGTAGCCTCAAAAGCGAACACACAGGTGAGTTTTCTGTCGAAAAAATATGTCAGAATACCACGTTTTGAGGAAATCCCGCATTGTGGGATATTATCTTTTTTTTTCCTAAACAAGATGTTTTAACTCAAAAAGCTTTGGTGTTGCGTGTATGTCTAAGCATGTAGCCTCAAAAGAGAACGCACAGGAGAGTTTTCTCTAGAAATAATTTGTCAGAATACCACGTTTTAAGAAAACCCTGCAATGTGCGAAATTATCTTGTTTTTCCTAAACAACTTGTTGTAACTTGAAAAGCTTTGGTGTTCCGTTTTTGTCTAAGCGTGCAGCCTCAAAAGAGAAAACACAGGAGAGTTTTACCTCGAAAGAATATGTAAGAATACTACGTTATAAGGAAATATAGTGTTGCAGAGTAAAGACAAATACGTATGTATTTGAAATACTTAAACTTTACCAGAAGAAATAATGCATCGTGCAAAATTATCTTTTTATTCCCAAACAACACGTTTTAACTCGAAAAGATTTTGTGTTGCGTGTATGTGTAAGCTTGTAGCCTCAAAAGAGAATGCACAGCAGAGTTTTCTCTCGAAAAAATATGTCAGAATACCATGTTTTAGGGAAATCCCGCATTATGCGAAATTATCTTGTTTTTCTTAAGCAACACGTTGTAACTCGAAAAGCTTTGGTGTTGCATGTATGTCTAAGCGTGTAGCCTCAAAAGAGAATGCACAGGAGAGTTTTCTCTCGAAAGAATATGTACGAATACCACGTTATAAGGAAATACAGTGTTGCAGAGTATAGACAAATACGTACATATTAAAAATACTTAAACTTTACGAGAAGAAATAACGCATCGTGCAAAATTATCTTGTTTTTCCTAAACAACACGCTGTAACTCGAAAGGATTTGGTGTTGCGTGCATGTCTAAGCGTGTATCCTCAAAGGAGAAGGCACAGGAGAGTTTTCTTCTCTCTAAAAATATATCAGAACACCACGTTTTAAGGAAATCCCGCATTGTGCGAAATTATCTTGTTTTTCCTAAACAACACGTTGTAACTTGAAAATATTTGGTGTTGCGTGTATGTCTAAGCTTGCAGCCTCAAAAGAGAATGCACAGGAGAGTGTTCTCTCAAAAGAATATGTAAGAATACCACGTTATATCGAAATACAGTGTTGCAGAGTAAAGATAAATATGGATTTATTAGAAATACTTAAACTTTATGAGAAGAAATGATACATTGGGCAAAATTATCTTGTTTTTCCTAAACAACACGTTGTAACTCGAAAAGATTTGGTGTTGCATATATGACTAAGCGTGTGGCCTCAAATGAGAACACACAGGAGAGTTTTCTCTCAAAAAATATATTAGAATACCACGTTTAAGTAAATCACGCATCGTGCGAAATTATCTTGTTTTTCCTAAACAACACGTTTTAACTTGAACAACTTTGGTGTTGCCTGTATGTCTAAGTGTGTAGCCTCAAAAGAGTACCCACAGGAGTCTTTTCTCCCGAAAGAATATGGAAGAATACCACGTTACAAGGAAATAAAGTGTTGCATAATAAAGACAAATTTTGTACATATTAGAAATACTTAAACTTTACAAGAAGAAATTACGCATCATGCAAAATTATCTTGCATTTCCTAAAAAACACGTTGTAACTCGAAAGATTTGGTGTTGCGTGTATGTCTAAGGAGTAGCCTCAAAGGAGAAGGCACAGGAGTGTTTTCTCTCGAAACAATATGTCAGGATACCACGTTTTATGGAAATCCCGCATCGTGCGAAATTATCTTGTTTTTCCTAAACAACATGTTGTAACTCGAAAAGCTTTGGTGTTGTGTTTAAGTCTAATCGCGCAGCCTCAAAAGAGAATGCACAGGAGAGTTTTCTCTTGAAAGAATATGTAAGAATACCACGTTATAAGGAAATGCAGTGTTGCAGAGTAAAGATAAATACGAATATATTGGAAATACATAAACTTTACGAGAAGAAATAATGCATCATGCAAAATTATCTTGTTTTTCCTAAACAACACATTGTAACTCGTAAAGCTTTGGTGTTGCGTGTATGTCTAAGCGTGTAGCCTCAAAGGAGAATGCACAGGAGAGTTTTCTCTCGAAAGTATATGTAAGAATACCACGTTATAAGGATGTACAGTGTTGCAGAGTAAAGACAAATACGTACTTATTAGAAATACTTTAACTATACGAGAAGAAATAAGGCATCGTACAAAATTATCTGGTATTTCCTAAACAACACGTTGTAACTCAAAAAGATTTGGTGTTGTGTGTATGTCTAAGGGTTTAGCCTCAAAGGAGAAGTCACAGGTGAGTTTTCTCTCGAAACAATATGTCAGAATACCATGTTTTAAGGAAATCCCTCATCGTGTGAAATTATCTTGTTTTTCCTAAGCAAATTGTTGTAACTCGAAAAGCTTTGGTGTTGCGTTTTTGTCTAAGCGCGCAGCCTCAAAAGCGAATGCACAGGAGAGTTTTCTCTGGAAAGAATATGTAAGAATACCGCGTTATAAGGAAATACAGTGTTGCAGAGTAAAGATAAATACGTACGTATTGGAAATACTTAAACTTTTAGAGAAGAAATAACGCATCGTGCAAAATTATCTTGTTTTTCCTAAGCAAAACATTGTAACTCGAAAAGATTTTTTGTTGCATGGATGTCTAAGCTTGTAACCTCATAAGAGAATGTACAGGAGATTTTTCTCTCGAAAGAATATGTAAGAATACCACGTTACAAGGAAATGCAGTGTTGCAGAGTAAAGACAAATACGTATGTATTAGAAATACTTAAACTTTATGAGAAGAAATAAAGCATCGTGCAAAATTATCTTGTTTTTCCTAAACAATGCATTGTAACTCGAATAGATTTGGTGTTGCGTGTATGTCTAAGCGTGTAGCCTCAAAAGCGAACGCACAGGTGAGTTTTCTCTCGAAAAATATGTCAGAATACCACGTTTTAAGGAAATACTGCATCGTGGGATATTATCTTGTTTTTCCTAAACAACACGTTGTAACTCGAAAAGATTTGGTGTTGCATATATGACTAAGCGTGTGGCCTCAAATGAGAACACACAGGAGAGTTTTCTCTCAAAAAATATATTAGAATACCACGTTTAAGTAAATCACGCATCGTGCGAAATTATCTTGTTTTTCCTAAACAACACGTTTTAACTTGAACAACTTTGGTGTTGCCTGTATGTCTAAGTGTGTAGCCTCAAAAGAGTACCCACAGGAGTCTTTTCTCCCGAAAGAATATGGAAGAATACCACGTTACAAGGAAATACAGTGTTGCATAATAAAGACAAATTTTGTACATATTAGAAATACTTAAACTTTACAAGAAGAAATTACGCATCATGCAAAATTATCTTGCATTTCCTAAAAAACACGTTGTAACTCGAAAGATTTGGTGTTGCGTGTATGTCTAAGGAGTAGCCTCAAAGGAGAAGGCACAGGAGTGTTTTCTCTCGAAACAATATGTCAGGATACCACGTTTTATGGAAATCCCGCATCGTGCGAAATTATCTTGTTTTTCCTAAACAACATGTTGTAACTCGAAAAGCTTTGGTGTTGTGTTTAAGTCTAATCGCGCAGCCTCAAAAGAGAATGCACAGGAGAGTTTTCTCTTGAAAGAATATGTAAGAATACCACGTTATAAGGAAATGCAGTGTTGCAGAGTAAAGACAAATACGTATATATTGGAAATACATAAACTTTACGAGAAGAAATGATGCATCATGCAAAATTATCTTGTTTTTCCTAAACAACACGTTGTAACTCGTAAAGCTTTGGTGTTGCGTGTATGTCTAAGCGTGTAGCCTCAAAGGAGAATGCACAGGAGAGTTTTCTCTCGAAAGTATATGTAAGAATACCACGTTATAAGGATGTACAGTGTTGCAGAGTAAAGACAAATACGTACTTATTAGAAATACTTTAACTATACGAGAAGAAATAAGGCATCGTACAAAATTATCTGGTATTTCCTAAACAACACGTTGTAACTCGAAAAGATTTGGTGTTGTGTGTATGTCTAAGGGTTTAGCCTCAAAGGAGAAGTCACAGGTGAGTT
This sequence comes from Apodemus sylvaticus, assembly GCF_947179515.1. Classification (NCBI taxonomy): domain Eukaryota; kingdom Metazoa; phylum Chordata; class Mammalia; order Rodentia; family Muridae; genus Apodemus; species Apodemus sylvaticus. The sequence goes on along the minus strand of NC_067491.1, from coordinate 59,517,587 downwards.
TTCTCTCGAAACAATATGTCAGAATACCATGTTTTAAGGAAATCCCTCATCGTGTGAAATTATCTTGTTTTTCCTAAGCAAATTGTTGTAACTCGAAAAGCTTTGGTGTTGCGTTTTTGTCTAAGCGCGCAGCCTCAAAAGCGAATGCACAGGAGAGTTTTCTCTGGAAAGAATATGTAAGAATACCGTGTTATAAGGAAATACAGTGTTGCAGAGTAAAGACAAATACGTACGTATTGGAAATACTTAAACTTTTAGAGAAGAAATAACGCATCGTGCAAAATTATCTTGTTTTTCCTAAGCAAAACATTGTAACTCGAAAAGATTTTTTGTTGCATGGATGTCTAAGCTTGTAACCTCATAAGAGAATGTACAGGAGATTTTTCTCTCGAAAGAATATGTAAGAATACCACGTTACAAGTAAATGCAGTGTTGCAGAGTAAAGACAAATACGTATGTATTAGAAATACTTAAACTTTATGAGAAGAAATAAAGCATCGTGCAAAATTATCTTGTTTTTCCTAAACAATGCATTGTAACTCGAATAGATTTGGTGTTGCGTGTATGTCTAAGCGTGTAGCCTCAAAAGCGAACGCACAGGTGAGTTTTCTCTCGAAAAATATGTCAGAATACCACGTTTTAAGGAAATACTGCATCGTGGGATATTATCTTGTTTTTCCTAAACAACAGGTTTTAATTAGAAAAGCTTTGGTGTTGCATGTATGGCTAAGCATGTAGCCTCAAAAGAGAACGCACAGGAGAGTTTTCTCGAGAAATAATATATCAGAATACCACGTTTTAAGAAAATTCCGCATCGTGCGAAATTTTCTTGTTTTTCCTAAACAACTTGTTGTAACTTGAAAAGCTTTGGCGTTCTGTTTTTGTCTAAGCATGCAGCCTCAAAAGAGAACACACAGGAGAGTTTTACCTTGAAAGAATATGTAAGAATACCACGTTATAAGGAAATACAGTGTTGCAGAGTAAAGACAAATATGTACGTATTAGAAATACTTAAAATATACGAGAAGAAATAAGGCATCGTACAAAATTATCTGGTATTTCATAAACAACACGTTGTAACTCGAAAAGATTTGGTGTTGCGTGTATGTCTAAGCGTGTAGCCTCAAAGGAGAAGTCACAGGAGAGTTTTCTCTCGAAACAATATGTCAGAATACCATGTTTTAAGGAAATCCCTCATTGTGCGAAATTATCTTGTTTTTCCTAAGCAAATTGTTGTAAATCGAAAAGCTTTGGTGTTGCGTTTTTGTCTAAGCGTGCAGCCTCAAAAGAGAATGCACAGGAGAGTTTTCTCTGGAAAGAATATGTAAGAATACCGCGTTATAAGGAAATACAGTGTTGCAGAGTAAAGACAAATACGTACGTATTTAAAATACTTAAACTTTAAGAGAAGAAATAACGCATCGTGCAAATTATCTTGTTTTTCCTAAGGAACACATTGTAACTCGAAAAGATTTATTGTTGCGTGGATGTCTAAGCTTGTAGCCTCATAAGAGAACGTACAGGAGAATTTTCTCTCGAAAGAATATGTAAGAATACCACATTACAATGAAATACAGTGTTACAGAGTAAAGACAAATACGTACATATTAGAAATACATAAACTTTATAAGAAGAAATAAAGCATCGTGCAAAATTATCTTGTTTTTCCTAAAAAATACGTTGTAACTCCAAAAGATTTGGTGTTGCGTGTATATCTAAGCGTGTAGCCTCAAAAGACAATGCACAGCAGAGTTTTGTCTCGAAAAAATATGTCAGAATACCACGTTTTAAGGAAATCCCACATTGTGCGAAATTATCTTGTTTTTCCTAAACAACACGCTGTAACTCGAAAAGCTTTGGTGTTGTGTCTATGTCTAAGCATATAGCCTCAAAAGAGAACGCACAGGAAAGATTTCTCTCGAAAGAATATGTACGAATACCACGTTATAAGGAAATACAGCGTTGCAGAGTAAAGACAAATATGTATGTATTAGAAATACTTAAACTTTATGAGAGGAAATACAGCATCGTGCAAAATTATCTTGTTTTCCTAAACAACACGTTGTAACTCGAAAAGATTTGGTGTTGCGTTTATGTCTAAGCGTGTAGCCTCAAAAGAGAATGCACCGCAGAGTTTTCTCTCGAAAAAATATGTCAGAATACCACGTTTTAAGGAAATCCTGCATTGTGCGAAATTATCTTGTTTTTCCTAAACAACACGTTTTAACTCGAAAATCTTTGGTGTTGCATGTATGTCTAAGTGTGCAGCCTCAAAAGAGAATGCACAGGAGAGTTTTCTCTCAAAAGAATATTTAAGAATACCACGTTATAATGAAATAGAGTGTTGCAGAGTAAAGATAAATACGTACATATTAGAAATACTTAAACCTTACGAGAAGAAATAACACATCGTGCAAAATTATCTTGTTTTTGCTAAACAACATGTTGTAACTCAAAAGGATTTGGTGTTGCGTGTATGTCTAAGCGTGTAACCTCAAAAGAGAACGCACAGGAGAGTTTTCTCTCGAAAAAATATGACAGAATACCACGTTTTAAGGAAATCCCGCATTGTGTGAAATTATCTTGTTTTTCCTAAACAACACGTTTTAACTCGAAAAGCTTTGGTGTTGCGTGTATGTCTAAGCGTGCAGCCTCAAAAGAGAATGCACAGGAGAGTGTTCTCTCAAAAGAATATGTAAGAATACCACGTTATAACGAAATACAGTGTTGCAGAGTAAAGATAAATATAAATTTATTAGAAATACTTAAACTTTATGAGAAATAATGACACATTGTGCAAAAGTATCTTGTTTTTCCTAAACAACACGTTGTAACTCGAAAAGATTTGGTGTTGCGTGTATAACTAAGCGTGTAGCCTCAAAAGAGTACGCACAGGAGAGTTTTCTCTCTAAAAAAAATATCAGAATACCACGTTTAAGGAAATCCCGCGTCGTGCGAAATTATCTTGTTTTTCCTAAACAACACGTTGTAACTTGAAAAGCTTTGGTGTTGCGTGTATGTCTAAGCGTGCAGCCTCAAAAGAGAACGCACAGTAGAGGGTTCTCTCAAAAGAATATGTAAGAATACCACGTTATAACGAAATACAGTGTTGCAGAGTAAAGATAAATATGAATTTATTAGAAATACTTAAACTTTATGAGAAAAATTACACATTGTGCAAAATTATCTTGTTATTCCTAAACAACACGTTGTAACTCGAAAAGATTTGGTGTTGTGTGTATGACTAAGCGTGTAGCCTCAAAAGAGAAAACACAGGAGAGTTATCTCTCAAAAAATATATTAGAATACCACGTTTAAGGAAATCCTGCATCTTGCGAAATTATCTTGTTTTTCCTAAACAACACATTTTAACTTGAAAAGCTTTGGTGTTGCCTGTATGTCTAAGTGTGTAGCCTCAAAAGAGTAACCAGAGGAATGTTTTCTCCAGAAAGAATATGGAAGAATACCACGTTACAAGGAAATACAGTGTTGCATAGTAAAGACAAATTTGTACATATTAGAAATACTTGAACTTTACAAGAAGAAATTACGCATCATAACAAATTATCTTGCATTTCCTAAAAAACTCATTGTAACTCGAAAAGATTTGGTGTTGCATGTATGTCTAAGCGAGTAGACTCAAAGGAGAAGGCACAGGAGTGTTTTCTCTCAAAACAATATGTCAGGATACCACGTTTTAAAGAAATCCCGCATCGTGCGAAATTATCTTCTTTTTCCTAAACAACTTGTTGTAACTGGAAAAGCTTTGGTGTTGCGTGTATGTCTAAGTGTGTCGTCTCAAAAGAGAACGCACAGGACAGTTTTCTCTTGAAAGTATATGTAAGAATACCACGTTATGAGAAAATACAGTGTTGCAGAGTAAAGACAAATACTTACGTATTAGAAACACTTAAACTTTTTGAGAAGAAATAAAGCATCGTGCAAAATTATCTTGTTTTTCCTAAACAACTCATTGTAACTCAAAAAGATTGGGTGTTGTGTGTATGTCTAAGCGTGTAGCCTCAAAAGAGAACGCACAGGAGAGTTTTTTCTCGAAAAAATATGTCAGAATACCACGTTTTAAGGAAATCCCACATCGTGGGAAAATATCCTGTTTTTCCTAAACAACATGTTTCAACTCGAAAAGCTTTGGTGTTGCGTGTATTTCTAAGTGTGTAATCTCAAAAGAGAACGCACAGGAGAGTTTTCTCTAGAATGAATATGTAAGAATATCATGTTACAAGGAAATACAGTGTTGCAGAGTAAAAACAAATACGTACATATTAGAAATACTTAACCTTAACGAGAAGAAATAACACATCGTGCAAAATTATCTTGTTTTTCCTAAACAACACGTTGTAACTCGAAAAGATTTGGGGTTGCGTGTATGTCTAAGCGAGTAGCCTCAAAGGAGAAGGCACAAGAGAGTTTTCTCTCGAAACAATATGTCAGAATACCACGTTTTAAGGAAATCCCGCATCGTGCAAAATTATCTTGTTTTCCAAACAACTTGTGGTAACTCGAAAAGCTTTGGTGTTGCGTTTTTGTCTAAGCACGCAGCCTCAAAAGAGAACTCACAGGAGAGTTTTCTCTTGAAAGAATATGTAAGAATACCACGTTATAAGGAAATACAGTGTTGCAGAGTAAAGACAAATACTTACGTATTAGAAATACTTTTTGAGAGGAAATAAAGCATCAAGCAAAGTTATCTAGTTTTTCCTAAACAACACATTGTAACTCGAAAAGATTTGGGGTTGCGCTTATGTCTTAGCGTGTAGCCTCAAAAGAGAAGGCACAGGAGAGTTTTCTCTCGAAAAAATATGTCAGAATACCATGTTTTAAGGAAATCCCGCATCGTGCGAAATTATCCTGTTTTTCCTAAACAACTTGTTGTAACTCGAAAAGCTTTGGTGCTGTGTTTTTGTCTATGTGCGCAGCCTAAAAGAGAATGCCCAGGAGAGTTTTCGATCGAAAGAATTTGTAAGAATACCACGTTATAAGGAAATACAGTGTTGCAGAGTAAAGACAAATACGTACATATTGGAAATACTTAAACTTTCTGAGAAGTAATAACGCATCGTGCAAAATTATCTTGTTTTTCCTAAACAACGCATTGTAACTCGAAAAGATTTGGTGTTGCATGGATGGCTAAGCTTGTAGACTCAAAAAAGAATGCACAGGAGTGTTTTCTCTCGAAAAAATATGTCAATATACCACGTTTTAAGGAAATCCCGCATCGTGCGAAATTATCTTGCTTTTCTAAACAACACGTTGTAACTCGAAAAGATTTGGTGTTGCAAGTATGTCTAAGCCTGTAGCCTCAAACGAGAATGCACAGGAGAGTTTTCTCTAGAAAGAATATGTAAGAATACCAAGTTACAAGGAAATACAGTGTTACAGAGTAAAGACAAATATGTACGTATTAGAAATACTTAAACTTTATGAGAAGAAATAAAGCATCGTGCAAAATTATCTTGTTTTTCCTAAACAACACGTTGTAACTCGAAAAGATTTGGGGTTGCGTGTATGTCTTAGCGTGTAGCCTCAAAAGAGAAGGCACAGGAGAGTTTTCTCTCGAAAAAATATGTCAGAATACCACGTTTTAAGGAAATCCTGCATCGTGGGTAATTATGCTGTTTTTCCTAAACAACATGTTTTAACTCGAAAAGCTTTGGTGTTGCGTGTATGTCTAAGTGTGTCGTCTCAAAAAAGAACTCTCAGGAGAGGTTTCTCTTGAAAGAATATGTTAGAATAACACCTTACAAGGAAATACAGTATTCCAGAGTAAAGACAAATACATACGTATTAGAAATACTTAACCTTTACAAGAAGAAATAACACATAGAACAAAATTATCTTGTATTTCCTAAACAACACGTTGTAACTCGAAAAGATTTGGGGTTGCATGTATGTCTAAGCGTGTAGCCTAAAAGAGAACACACAGGAGAGTTTTCCCTCGAAAAAATATGTCAGAATACCACGTTTTAAGGAAATCCCGCATCGTGCGAAATTATTTTTTCCTAAACAACACGTTGTAACTCGAAAAGCTTTGGTGTTGCGTTTTTGTCTAAGCCTGCAGCCTCAAAAGAGAACGCACAGGAGAGATTTCTCTCGAAAGAATATGTAAGAATACAATTTTATAAGGAAATACAGTGTTTCAGAGTAAAGACAATTACGTACGTATTGGAAATACTTAAACTTTACGAGAAGAAATAATGCATCGTGCAAGATTATCTTGTTTTTCCTAAACAACACGTTGTAACTCGAAAAACTTTGGTGCTGAGTGTATGTCTAAGTGTGCAGCCTCAAAAGAGAATGCACAGGAGAGTTTTCTCTCAAAAGAATATGAAAGAATACCACGTTACAACGAAATACAGTGTTGCAGAGTAAAGACAAATACAACGTATTAGAAATACTTAACCTTTACAAGACGAAATAACGCATCGTACAAAATTATCTTATATTTCCTAAACAACACGTTGAAACTCGAAAGATTTGGTGTTGCCTCTATGTCTAAATATGTAGCCTCAAAAGAGAACCCACAGGAGAATTTTCTCTCGAAAAAATATGTCAGAATACCACGTTTTAAGGAAATCCCGCATCATGCGAAATTATCTTTTTTTTCCTAAACAACACATTGTAACTCGAAAAGCTATGGTGTTGCGTGTATGTCTAAGCTGCAGCCTCAAAAGAGAACACACAGGAGAGTGTTCTCTCAAAAGAATATATAAGAATACCACGTTATAAGGAAAAACCGTGTTGCAGAGTAAAGACAAATACATACGTATTAGAAATACATAACCTTTACAAGAAGAAATAACGCATCCAACAAAATTATCTTGTATTTCCTAAACAACACGTTTTAACTCGAAAAGAATTGGGGTTGCATGTATGTCTAAGCATGTAGCCTTAAAAGAGAATGCACAGGAGAGTTTTCTCTCGAAAGAATATGTAGGAATACCACGTTACAAGGAAAAACAGTGTTACAGAGTGAAGACAAATTCGTACATATTAGAAATACTAAAACTTTACGAGAAGAAATTAAGCATCCTACAAAATTATCTTGTATTTCATAAAAAACACATTGTAACCCGAAAAGATTTGGTGTTGCGTGTATATTTAAGCATGTAGCCTCAAAGGAGAAGGCACAGGAGAGTTTTCTTTCGAAACAATATTTCATAATACTATGTTATAAGAAAATCCCGCATCGTGCGAAATTATCTTGTGTTTCCTAAACAACTTGTTGTAACTCAAAAACTGTGGTGTTGCGTTTTTGTCTATGTGCTCAGCCTCAAAAGAGAAAGCACAGGAGAATTTTCTCTCAAAAGAATATGTAAGAATACCACGTTATAAGGAAATACAGTGTTCTGGAGTAAAGACAAATAAGTATGTATTGGAAATACTTAAACTTCACAAGAAGAAATAAAACATCGTGGAAAATTATTTTGTTTTTCCTAAAAAACACATTGTAACTAGAAAAGATTTGGTGTTGCGTGGATGTCTAAGATTGTAGCCTTAAAAGAGAACGCACAGGAGAGTTTTCTCTCTAAAGAATATGTAGGAATACCATGTTACAAGGAAAAACAGTGTTACAGAGTTAAGACAAATTCGTACGTATTAGAAATACTAAAACTTTATGAGAAGAAATTAAGCATCCTACAAAATTATCTTTATTTCATAAAAAACACGTTGTAACTCGAAAAGATTTGGTGTTGCGTGTATGTTTAAGCGTGTAGCCTCAAAGGAGAAGGCACAAGAGAGTTTTCTCTTGAAACAATATTTCAGAATACCACGTTATAAGAAAATCCTGCATCGTGCGAAATTATCTTGTGTTTCCTAAACAACTTGTTGTAACTCAGAAACTTTGGTGTTGCGTTTTTGTCTATGTGCGCAGCCTCAAAAGAGAATGCACAGGAGAGTTTTCTCTCGAAAGAATATGTAAGAATACCACGTTATAAGGAAATACAGTGTTCTGGAGTAAAGACAAATACGTATGTATTGGAAATACTTAAACTTTACAAGAAGAAATAAAGCATCGTGCAAAATTATTTTGTTTTTCCTAAAAAACACATTGTAACTAGAAAAGATTTGGTGTTGCGTGGATGTCTAAGCTTATAGCCTCAAAAGAGAATGCACAGGAGTGTTTTCTCTCAAAAAATATGTCAGTATACCACGTTTAAAGGAAATCCTGCATCGTGCTAAATTATCTTGCTTTTCCTAAACAAGACGTTGTAACTCAAAAAGATTTGGTGTTGCGTGTATGTCTAAGCGTTTAGCCTCAAAAGGGAACACACAGGAGAGTTTTCTCTCGAAAGAATATGTAACTATAACACGTTACAAGGAAATACAGTGTTCCAGAGTAAAGAAAAATACGTACGTATTAGAAATACTTAAACTTTACGATAAGAAATAACGCATCATACAAAATTATCTTGTATTTCCTAAACAACACATTTTAACTCGAAAAGATTTGGTGTTGTGTTTATGTCTAAGCATGTAGCCTCAAAAGGGAATGCACAGGAGAGATTTCTCTCGAAAGAATATGTACGAATACCACGTTATAAGGAAATACAGTGTTGCAGAGTAAAGACAAATACGTACATATTGGAAATACTTAAACTTTACGAGAAGAAATAATGCATCATGCAAAATTATCTTGTTTTTCCTAAACAACACGTTGTAACTCGAAACGCTTTGGTGTTGCGCGTATGTCTAAGCGTGTAGCCTCAAAGTAGAATGCACAGGAGAGTTTTCTCTCGAAAGAATATGTAACAATATCACGTTACATGGAAATACAGTGTTGCAGAGTAAAGACAAATACGTACGTATTAGAAATACTTAAATTTTAAGAGAAGCAATAACGCATCTTACAAAATTATCTTGTATTTCCTAAACAACACATTGTAACTCAAAAAGATTTGGTGTTGTGTTTATGTCTAAGCGTGTAGCCTCAAAAGGGAACGCACAGGAGAGTTTTTTCTCGAAAGAATATGTGCGAATACCACGTTATAAGGAAATAGAGTGTTGCAGAGTTAAGACAAATACGTATGTATTAGAAATACTTAAACTTTATGAGAAGAAATAATGCATCGTGCAAAATTATCTTGTTTTTCCTAAACAACACTTTGTAACTCGAAACGCTTTGGTGTTGCGTGTATGTCTAAGCGTGTTGCCTCAAAATAGAATGCACAGGAGAGTTTTCTCTCCAAAGAATATGTAAGAATACCACATTATAAGGAAATACAGAGTTGCAGAGTAAAGACAAATACGTACGTATTAGAAATACTTAAACTTTATGAGAAGAAATAAAGCATCTTGCAAAATTATCTTGTTTTTCCTAAACAAGATATTGTAACTCGAAAAGATTTGGTGCTGCGTGTATGTCTAAGCGTGTAACCTCAAAAGAGAACGCACAGAAGAGTTTTCTCTTGAAAAAATATTTCAGAATACCTCGTTTTAAACAAATCCCCCATCGTGCGAAATTATCTTGTTTTTCCTAAACAACATGTTTTAACTCAAAAAGCATTGGTGTTGCGTGTATGTCTAAGCGTGTAGCCTCAAAAGAGAACGCACAGGAGAGTTTTCTCTCAAAAAAATATGTCAGAATTCCACGTTTTAAGGAAATCCCGCATCGTGGGAAATTATCCTGTTTTTCCTATACAACATGTTTTAACTCGAAAAGCTTTGGTATTGCGTGTATGTCTCAGTGTGTAGTCTCAAAAGAGAACACACAGGAGAGTTTTCTCTCGAAAGAATATGTAAGATTACCACGTTACAAGGAAATACAGTGTTGCAGAGTAAAGACAAATACGTACATATTAGAAATACTTAAACTTTATGAGAAGAAATAAAGCATCGTGCAAAATTATCTTGTTTTTCCTAAACAACACGTTGTAACTAGAAAAGCTTTAGTGTTGCGTGTATGTCTAAGCGTATAGCCTCAAAAGAGAACGCACAGGAGAGTTGTCTCTCGAAAGAATATGTAAGAATACCACGTTACAAGGAAATACAGTGTTGCAGAGTAAAGACAAATACGTACATGTTAGAAATACTTAAACTTTATGAGAAGAAATAATGCATCGTGCAAAATTATCTTGTTTTTCCTAAACAACACGTTGTAACTCGAAAAGATTTGGTGTTGCGTGTATGTCTAAGCGTGTAGCCTCAAAAGAGAATGCACAGGAAAGTTTTCTCTCGAAAAAATATGTCAGAATACCACGTTTTAAGGAAATCCTGCATCGTGCGAAATTATCATGTTTTCCTAAACAACACTTTGAAACTCGAAAAGCTTTGGTGTTGCGTGTATGTCTAAGCATGCAGCCTCAAAAGAGAATGCACAGGAGAGTGTTCTCTCAAAAGAATATATAAGAATACCACGTTATAAAGAAATACAGTGTTGCAGAGTAAAGACCAATACGAATTTATTAGAAATACTTAAACTTTCTGAGAAGAAATGACACATTGTGCAAAATTATCTTGTTTTTCCTAAACAACACGTTGTAACTCGAAAAGATTTGGTGTTGCGTGTATGACAAAGCGTGTACCCCCAAATAGAACGCACAGGAGAGTTTTCTCTCGCAAAAATATTTCAGAATACCACGTTTAAGGAAATCCCGCATCGTGGGAAATTATCTTGTTTTTCCTAAACAACACGTTTTAACTTGAAAAGCTTTGGTGTTGCGTGTATGTCTAATTGTGTAGCCTCAAAAGAGAAACCACAGGAGAGTTTTCTCTTGAAGAATATGTAAGAATACCACGTTACAAGGAAATATAGTGTTGCATATTAAAGACAAATTCATACTTATTAGAATTACTTAAACTTTACAAGAAGAAATTACGCATCATAAAAAATTATCTTGCATTTCCTAAAAAACACGTTGTAACGCGAAAAGATTTGCTGTTGCGTGTATGTCTAAGCGAGTAGCCTCTAAGGGAATACACAGGAGTGTTTTCTCTCGAAACAATATGTCAGAATACCACGTTTTAAGGAAATCCCACATCGTAAGAAATTATATTGTTTTTCCTAAACAACTTGTTGTAACTCGAAAAGCTTTGGAATTGCGTTTTCGTCTAAGCACACAGCCTCAAAAGAGAATGCACAGGAGAGTTTTCTCTTAAAAGAATATGTAAGAATACCACGTTATAAGGAAATACAGTGTTGCAGAGTAAAGACAAATATGTACTTATTGGAAATACTTAAAACTTTACGAGAAGAAATAATGCATCGTGCAAAATTATCTTGTTTTTCCTAAGCAACACATTGTAACTCGAAAAGATCTGTTGTTGCATGGATGTCTAAGCTTGTAGCCTCATAAGAGAACGCACAGGAGAGTTGTCTCTCGAAAGAATATGTAAGAATACCACGTTACAAGGAAATACAGTGTTGCAGAGTAAAGACAAATACGTACGTATTAGAAATACTTAAACTTTATGAGAAGAAATAAAGCATCATGCAAAATTATCTTGTTTTTCCTAAACAACACGTTGTAACTCGAAAAGATTTGGTGTTGCGTGTTTGTTTAAGGGTGTAGCCCCAAAAGAGAATGCACAGCAGAGTTTTCTCTCGAAAAAATATGTCAGAATACCACGTTTTAAGGAAATACTGCATGGTGCGAAATTATCTTGTTTTTCCTAAACAGCACGTTGTAACTCGAAAAGCTTTGGTGTTGCGTGTATGTCTAAGAGTATAGCCTCAAAAGAGAACGCACAGAAGATTTCTCTTGAAAGAATATGTACGAATACCACGTTATAAGGAAATACAGTGTGGCAGAGTAAAGACAAATATGTACGTATTAAAAATACTTAAACTTTACGAGAAGAAATAACGCATCGTGCAAAATTATCTTCTTTTTCCTAAACAACACGTTGTAACTTGAAAGGATTTGGTGTTGCGCGTATGTCTAAGAGTGTAACCTCAAAAGAACACGCATAGAAGAGTTTTCTCTCGAAAAAATATGTCAGAATACCACGTTTTAAGGATATCCCGCATCCTGCAAAATTATCTTGTTTTTCCTAAACAACACGTTGTAACTTGAAAAGTTTTGGTGCTGCGTATATGTCTAAGCATGCAGCCTCAAAAGAGAATGCACAGGAGAGTGTTCTCTCAAAAGAATATTTAAGAATACCACGTTATAAGGAAATACAGTGTTCCAGAATAAAGATAAATATGAATTTATTAGAAATACTTAAACTTTATGAGAAGAAATGACACATTGTGCAAAATTATCTTGTTTTTCCTAAACAACACGTTGTAACTCGAAAAGATTTGGTGTTGCGTGTATGACTAAGCGTGTAGCCTCAAAAGAGAACGCACAGGAGAGTTTTCTCTTGAAAAAAATATATCAGAATACCACGATTAAAGAAATCCCGCATCGTGAGAAATTATCTTGTTTTTCCTAAGCAACACGTTTTAACTTGAAAAGCTGTGGTGTTGCGTGTATGTCTAAGTGTGTAGCCTCAAAAGAGAACCCACAGGAGAGTTTTCTCCCGAAAGCATATGGAAGAATACCACGTTACAACGAAATACAGTGTTGCATAGTAAAGACAAATTTGTACATATTAGAAATACTTAAACTTTACAAGAAATAAATACGCATCATACAAAATTATCTTGCATTTCCTAAAAAACACGTTGTAATTCGAAAAGATTTGGTGTTGCCTGTATGTCTAAGGAGTAGCCTCAAAGGAGAAGGCACAGGAGTGTTTTCTCTCGAAACAATATGTCAGGATACCATGTTTTAAGGAAATCCCGCATCGTGCGAAATTATCTTGTTTTTCCTAAACAACTAGTGGTAAATCGAAAAGCTTTGGTGTTGCGTTTTCGTCTAAGCACAGAGCCTCAAAAGAGAATTCACAGGAGAGTTTTCTCTTGAAAGAATATGTAAGAATACCACGTTATAAGGAAATACAGTGTTGCAGAGTAAAGACAAATACGTACTTATTGGAAATACTTAAACTTTACGAGAAGAAATAATGTATCGTGCAAAATTATCATGGTTTTCCTAAACAACACGTTGTAACTCGTAAAGCTTTGGTGTTGCGTGTATGTCTAAGCATGTAGCCTCAAAAGAGAATGCACAGGAGAGTTTTCTCTCAAAAGAATATGTAAGATTACCACGTTATAAGGAAAGACAGTGTTGCAGAGTAAAGAGAAATGCGTACGTATTAGAAATACTTAAACTATACTAGAAGAAATAAGGCTTCGTACAAAATTATCTGGTATTCCTAAACAACACGTTGTATAGTTGCATAGTAAAGACTATGCAAATCTATGCAAGATTTGGTGTTTCATGTATGTCTAAGCGTGTAGTCTCAAAGGAGACGTCACAGGAGAGTTTTCTCTCGAAACAATATGTCAGAATACCACGTTTTAAGGAAATCCTGCATCTTGCGAAATTATCTTGTTTTTCCTAAGCAAATTGTTGTAACTCGAAAAGCTTTGGTGTTGCGTGTATGTCTAATCATGTAGCCTCACAAGGGAAGGCACAGGAGAGTTTTCTCTCAAAGAATATCTAAGAATACTACGTTATAAGGAAATATAGTGTTGCGGAGTAAAGACAAATACGTACGTATTTGAAATACTTAAACTTTACCAAAAGAAATAACGCATCGGGCAAAATTATCTTGTTTTTCCCAAACAACACGTTGTAACTCGAAAAGATTTGGTGTTGCGTGTATGTGTAAGCTTGTAGCCTCAAAAGACAATGCACAGCAGAGTTTTCTCTCGAAAAATTATGTCAGAATACCACGTATTAAGGAAATCCCGCATTGTGCGAAATTATCTTGTTTTGCCTAAACAACACGTTGTAACTCGAAAAGCTTTGGTGTTGCGTGTATGTCTAAGCATATAGCCTCAATATAGAACGCACAGAAGAGTTTTCTCTCGAAAGAATATGTACGAATACCATGTTATAAGGAAATACATTGTTGCAGAGTAAAGACAAATACGTACTTATTAGAAATACTTAAACTTTACTAGAAGAAATAAGGCATTGTGCAAAATTATCTTGTTTTTCCTAAACAACACGTTGTAACTCGAATGGATTTGGTGTTGCGTGTATGTCTAAGCGTGTAACCTCAAAAGAGAACGCACAGGAGAGTTTTCTCTTGAAAAAAAATATGTCAGAATACCACGTTTTAAGGAAATCCCGCATCGTGCGAAATTATCTTGTTTTTCCTAAACAACATGTTTTAACTCGAAAAGCTTTCATGTTCCGTGTATGTCTAAGTGTGCAGCCTCAAAAGAAAACGCACAGGAGTGTTTTCTCTCGAATGGATATGTAAGAATACCACGTTATTAGGAAATACAGTGTTGCAGAGTAAAGATAAATATGAATTTATTAGAAATACTTAAACTTTATGAGATGATATGACACGTGCAAAATTATCTTGTTTTTCCTAAACAACACGTTGTAACACGAAAAGATTTAGTGATGCGTGTTTGACTAAGCGTGTAGCCTCAAAAGAGAATGCACAGGAGAGTATTCTCTCGAAAGAATATGTAAGAATACCACGTTATAAGGAAATACAGTGTTGCAGAGTAAAGACAAATATGTATGTATTAGAAATACTTAATCTATACAATAAGAAATAAGGCATCGTACAAAATTATCTGGTATTTCCTAAACAACACGTTGTAACTCGAAAAGATTTGGTGTTGCGTGTATGTCTAAGTGTGTAGCCTCAAAGGAGAAGTCACAGGAGAGTTTTATCTCGAAACAATATGTCAGAATACCATGTTTTAAGGAAATCCCTCGTCGTGCGAAATTATCTTGTTTTTCCTAAGCAAAGTGTTGTAACTCGAAAAGCTTTGGTGTGCGTTTTTGTCTAGGCGCACAGCCTCAAAAGAGAATGCACAGGAGAGTTTTCTCTCGAAAGAATATGTAAGAATACCACGTAAAAGGAAATACAGTGTTGCAGAGTAAAGACAAATACGTACATATTTGAAATACTTAAACTTTAAGAGAAGAAATAATGCATCGTGCAAAATTATCTTGTTTTTCCTAAGCAACACATTGTAACTCAAAAAGATTTGTTGTTGCATGGATGTCTAAGCTTGTAGCCTCATAAGAGAACGTACAGGAGAGTTTTCTCGCGAAAGATTATGTAAGAATACCACGTTACAAGGAAATACAGTGTTGCAGAGTAAAGAAAAATACGTACGTTTTAGAAATACTTAAACTTTATGAGAAGAAATAAAGCATCGTGCAAAATTATCTTGTTTTTCCTAAACAACACATTGTAACTCGAAAAGATTTGGTGTTGCTTGTATGTCTAAGCATGTAGCATCAAAAGCGAACGCACAGGTGAGTTTTCTCTCGAAAAAATATGTCAGAATACCACGTTTTAAGGAAATTCGCATCTTGGGATATTATCTTGTTTTTCCTAAAAAAGATGTTTTAACTCGAAAATCTTTGGTGTTGCGTGTATGTCTAAGCATGTAGCCTCAAAAGAGAACGCAGAGGAGAGTTTTCTCTAGAAATAATATGTCAGAATATGATGTTTTAAGAAAAACCGGCATCGTGGGAAATTATCTTGTTTTTCCTAAACAATGTGTTGTAACTCGAAAAACTTTGGTGTACCGTTTTTTCTAAGCGTGCAGCCTCAAAAGAGAACACACAGGAGAGTTTTACCACGAAAGAATATGTAAGAATACTATGTTATAAGGAAATATAGTGTTGCAGAGTAAAGACAAATACGTACATATTTGAAATACATAAAATTTACCAGAAGAAATAACGCATCGCGCAAAATTATCTTGTTATTCCCAAACAACACGTTGTAACTCGAAAAGATTTGGTGTTACGTGTATGTGTAAGCTTGTAGCCTCAAAAGAGAACGCACAGCAGAGTTTTCTCTCGAAAAAATATGTCAGAATACCACGTTTTAAGGAAATCCCGCATTGTGCGAAATTATCTTGTTTTTCTTAAACAACACGTTGTAAATCGAAAAGCTTTGGTGTTGCGTGTATGTCTAAGTGTATAGCCTCAAAAGAGAATGTACAGGAGAGTTTTCTCTCGAAAGAATATGTACGAATACCACGTTATAAGGAAATACAGTGTTGTAGAGTAAAGACAAAAACGTACATATTAAAAATACTTAAACTTTACGAGAAGAAATAACGCATCGTGCAAAATTATCTTGTTTTTCCTAAACAACACGTTGCAACACGAAAAGATTTAGTGTTGCGTGTATGTCTAAGCGTGTATCCTCAAAGGAGAAGGCACAGGAGAGTTTTCTTCTCTCGAAAAAATATTTCAGAATACCACGTTTTAAGGAAATCCCGCATCGTGCGAAATTATCTTGTTTTTCCTAAACAACACGTTGTAACTTGAAAAGCTTTGGTGTTGCATGTATGTGTAAGCGTGCAGCCTCAAAAGAGAACGCACAGTAGAGGGTTCTCTCAAAAGAATATGTAAGAATACCACGTTATAACGAAATACAGTGTTGCAGAGTAAAGATAAATATGAATTTATTAGAAATACTTAAACTTTATGAGAAAAATTACACATTGTGCAAAATTATCTTGTTATTCCTAAACAACACGTTGCAACTCGAAAAGATTTGGTGTTGTGTGTATGACTAAGCGTGTAGCCTCAAAAGAGAAAACACAGGAGAGTTATCTCTCAAAAAATATATTAGAATACCACGTTTAAGGAAATCCTGCATCTTGCGAAATTATCTTGTTTTTCCTAAACAACACATTTTAACTTGAAAAGCTTTGGTGTTGCCTGTATGTCTAAGTGTGTAGCCTCAAAAGAGTAACCAGAGGAATGTTTTCTCCAGAAAGAATATGGAAGAATACCACGTTACAAGGAAATACAGTGTTGCATAGTAAAGACAAATTTGTACATATTAGAAATACTTGAACTTTACAAGAAGAAATTACGCATCATAACAAATTATCTTGCATTTCCTAAAAAACTCATTGTAACTCGAAAAGATTTGGTGTTGCATGTATGTCTAAGCGAGTAGACTCAAAGGAGAAGGCACAGGAGTGTTTTCTCTCAAAACAATATGTCAGGATACCACGTTTTAAAGAAATCCCGCATAGTGCGAAATTATCTTGTTTTTCCTAAACAACACGTTGTAACTCGAAAAGCTTTGGTGTTGCGTTTTCGTCTAAGCACGCAGCCTCAAAAGAGAATGCACAGGAGAGTTTTCTCTTGAAAGAATATGTAAGAATACCACGTTATAAGGAAATGCAATGTTGCAGAGTAAAGACAAATATGTACTTCTTGGAAATATTTAACTTTACAAGAAGAAATGATGCATTGTGCAAAATTATATTGTTTTTACTAAACAACATGTTGTAATTCGTAAAGCTTTGGTGTTGCATGTATGTCTAAGCGTGTAGCCTCAAAAGAGAATGCACAGGAGAGTTTTCTCTCGAAAGAATATGTAAGAATACCACGTTATAAGGAAATACAGTGTTGCAGAGTAAAGACAAATACGTACGTATTAGAAATACTTAAACTTTATGAGAAGAATAAGGCATCGCACAAAATTATCTGGTATTTCCTAAACAACACGTTGTAACTCGAAAATATTTCGTGTTGCATGTATGTCTAAGCGTGTAACCTCAAAGGAGAAGTCACAGGAGAGTTTTCTCTCGAAACAGTATGTCAGAATACCATGTTTTAAGGAAATCCCTCATCGTGTGAAATTATCTTGTTTTTCCTAAGCAAATTGTTGTAACTCGAAAAGTTTTGGTGTTGCGTTTTTGTCTAAGCGCGCAGCCTCAAAAGAGAAACCACAGCAGAGTTTTCTCTCGAAAGAATATGTAAGAATACCGCGTTATAAGGAAATACATTGTTGCAGAGTAAAGACAAATAAGTACGTATTGGAAATACTTAAACTTTAAGAGAAGAAATAATGCATCGTGCAAAATTATCTTTTGTTTCCTAAGCAACACATTTTAACTCAAAAAGATTTGTTGTTGCGTGGATGTCTAAGCTTGTAGCCTCATAAGAGAACGTACAGGATAGTTTTCTCTCGAAAGATTATGTAAGAATAACACGTTACAAGGAAATACAGTGTTGCAGAGTAAAGAAAAATACGTACATATTAGAAATACTTAAACTTTATGAGAAGAAATAAAGCATCATGCAAAATTATCTTGTTTTTCCTAAACAACACATTGCAACTCTAAAAGATATGGTGTTGCGTTTATGTCTAAGCTTGTAGCCTCAAAAGCAAACACAGGTGAGTTTTCTCTGGAAAAAATATGTCAGAATACCACGTTTTAAGGAAATACCGCATTGTGGGATATTATCTTTTTTTTCCTAAACAAGATGTTTTAACTCGAAAAGCTTTGTGTTGCAGGTATGTCTAGGCATGTAGCCTCAAAAAAGAATGCACAGGAGAGTTTTCTCTAGAAATAATTTGTCAGAATACCACGTTTTAAGAAAATCCGGCATCGTGCGAAATTATCTTGTTTTTCCTAAACAACTTGTTGTAACTCGAAAAGCTTTGGTGTTCCGTTTTTGTCTAAGCTTGCAGCCTCAAAAGAGAACACACAGGAGAGTTTTACCTCGAAAGAATATGTAAGAATACTACGTTATAAGGAAATATAGTGTTTCAGAGTAAAGACAAATACGTATGAATTTGAAATACTTAAACTTTACCAGAAGAAGTAACGCACGTGCAAAATTATCTTATTTCCAAACAACACGTTGTGACTCGAAAAGATTTTGTGTTGCGTGTATGTGTAAGCTTGTAGCCTAAAAAGAGAACGCACAGCAGAGTTTTCTCTCGAAAAAAAATATGTCAGAATACCACGTTTTAAGGAAATCCCACATTGTGCGAAATTATCTTGTTTTTCTTAAACAACAAGTTGTAACTCGAAAAGCTTTGGTGTTGCGTGTATGTCTAAGCGTATAGCCTCAAAAGAGAACGCACAGGAGAATTTTCTCTCGAAAGAATATGTACGAATACCACGTTATAAGGAAATACAGTGTTGCAGAGTAAAGACAAATACGTACATATTAAAAATACTTAAACTTTACGAGAAGAAATAACGCATCGAGCAAAATTATCTTGTTTTTCCTAAACAACACGTTGTAACTCGAAAGGATTTGGTGTTGCGTGTATGTCTAGCCTGTATCCTCAAAGGAGAAGGCACAGGAGAGTTTTCTTCTCTCGAAAAAATATATCAGAATACCACGTTTTAAGGAAATCCCGCATCGTGCGAAATTATCTTGTTTTTCCTAAACAACACGTTGTAACTTGAAAAGTTTTGGTGTTGCGTGTATGTCTAAGCTTGCAGCCTCAAAAGAGAACGCACAGGAGAGTGTTCTCTCAAAAGAATATGTAGGAATACCACGTTATAACGAAATACAGTGTTGCAGAGTAAAGATAAATATGAATATATTAGAAACACTTAAACTTTATGAGAAGAAATGACACATTGTGCAAAATTATCTTGTTTTTCCTAAACAACACGTTGTAACTCGAAAAGATTTGGTGTTGCGTGTATGACTAAGCGTGTAGCCTCAAAAGAGAACACACAGGAGAGATTTCTCTCAAGAAATATATTAGAATACCACGTTCAAGGAAATCCCGCATCCTGCGAAATTATCTTGTTTTTCCTAAACATCACATTTGAACTTGAAAAGCTTTGATGTTGCCTGTATGTCTAAGTGTGTAGCCTCAAAAGAGTACCCACAGGAGTGTTTTCTCCCGAAAGAATATGGAAGAATACCACGTTACAAGGAAATACAGTGTTGCATAGTAAAGACAAATTTGTACATATTAGAAATACTTGAACTTTACAAGAAGAAATTACGCATCATACAAAATTATCTTGCATTTCCTAAAAAACACGTTTTAACTCGAAAAGATTTGGTGTTGCATGTATGTCTAAGCGTGTAGCCTCAAAAGAGAATGCACAGAAGAGTTTTCTCTCAAAAGAATATGTAAGAATACCACGTTATAAGGAAATACAGTGTTGCAGAGTAAAGACAAATACGTACGTTTTAGAAATACTTAAACTTTATGAGAAGAATAAGGCATCACACAAAATTATCTGGGATTTCCTAGACAACACGTTGTAACTCGAAAAGATTTGGTGTTGCGTGTATGTCTAAGCGTGTAGCCTCAAAGGAGAAGTCACAGGAGAGTTTTCTCTCGAAACAGTATGTCAGAATACCATGTTTTAAGGAAATCCCTCATCGTGTGAAATTATCTTGTTTTTCCTAAGCAAATTGTTGTAACTCGAAAAGTTTTGGTGTTGCGTTTTTGTCTAAGCGCGCAGCCTCAAAAGAGAAACCACAGCAGTTTTCTCTCGAAAGAATATGTAAGAATACCGCGTTATACGGAAATACATTGTTGCAGAGTAAAGACAAATACGTACGTATTGGAAATACTTAAACTTTAAGAGAAGAAATAATGAATCGTGCAAAATTATCTTGTGTTTCCTAAGCAACACATTGTAACTCAAAAAGATTTGTTGTTGCGTGGATGTCTAAGCTTGTAGCCTCATAAGAGAACGTACAGGAGAGTTTTCTCTCGAAGGATTATATAAGAATAACACGTTACAAGGAAATACAGTGTTGCAGAGTAAAGAAAAATACGTACATATTAGAAATACTTAAACTTTATGAGAAGAAATAAAGCATCATGCAAAATTATCTTGTTTTTCCTAAACAACACATTGTAACTCGAAAAGATATGGTGTTGCGTGTATGTCTAAGCTTGTAGCCTCAAAAGCGAACACACAGGTGAGTTTTCTGTCGAAAAAATATGTCAGAATACCACGTTTTGAGGAAATCCCGCATTGTGGGATATTATCTTTTTTTTCCTAAACAAGATGTTTTAACTCAAAAAGCTTTGGTGTTGCGTGTATGTCTAAGCATGTAGCCTCAAAAGAGAACGCACAGGAGAGTTTTCTCTAGAAATAATTTGTCAGAATACCACGTTTTAAGAAAACCCTGCAATGTGCGAAATTATCTTGTTTTTCCTAAACAACTTGTTGTAACTTGAAAAGCTTTGGTGTTCCGTTTTTGTCTAAGCGTGCAGCCTCAAAAGAGAAAACACAGGAGAGTTTTACCTCGAAAGAATATGTAAGAATACTACGTTATAAGGAAATATAGTGTTGCAGAGTAAAGACAAATACGTATGTATTTGAAATACTTAAACTTTACCAGAAGAAATAATGCATCGTGCAAAATTATCTTTTTATTCCCAAACAACACGTTTTAACTCGAAAAGATTTTGTGTTGCGTGTATGTGTAAGCTTGTAGCCTCAAAAAAGAATGCACAGCAGAGTTTTCTCTCGAAAAAATATGTCAGAATACCACGTTTTAAGGAAATCCCGCATTGTGTGAAATTATCTTGTTTTTCCTAAACAACACGTTTTAACTCGAAAAGCTTTGGTGTTGCGTGTATGTCTAAGCGTGCAGCCTCAAAAGAGAATGCACAGGAGAGTGTTCTCTCAAAAGAATATGTAAGAATACCACGTTATAACGAAATACAGTGTTGCAGAGTAAAGATAAATATAAATTTATTAGAAATACTTAAACTTTATGAGAAATAATGACACATTGTGCAAAAGTATCTTGTTTTTCCTAAACAACACGTTGTAACTCGAAAAGATTTGGTGTTGCGTGTATAACTAAGCGTGTAGCCTCAAAAGAGTACGCACAGGAGAGTTTTCTCTCTAAAAAAAATATCAGAATACCACGTTTAAGGAAATCCCGCGTCGTGCGAAATTATCTTGTTTTTCCTAAACAACACGTTGTAACTTGAAAAGCTTTGGTGTTGCGTGTATGTCTAAGCGTGCAGCCTCAAAAGAGAACGCACAGTAGAGGGTTCTCTCAAAAGAATATGTAAGAATACCACGTTATAACGAAATACAGTGTTGCAGAGTAAAGATAAATATGAATTTATTAGAAATACTTAAACTTTATGAGAAAAATTACACATTGTGCAAAATTATCTTGTTATTCCTAAACAACACGTTGTAACTCGAAAAGATTTGGTGTTGTGTGTATGACTAAGCGTGTAGCCTCAAAAGAGAAAACACAGGAGAGTTATCTCTCAAAAAAATATATTAGAATACCACGTTTAAGGAAATCCTGCATCTTGCGAAATTATCTTGTTTTTCCTAAACAACACATTTTAACTTGAAAAGCTTTGGTGTTGCCTGTATGTCTAAGTGTGTAGCCTCAAAAGAGTAACCAGAGGAATGTTTTCTCCAGAAAGAATATGGAAGAATACCACGTTACAAGGAAATACAGTGTTGCATAGTAAAGACAAATTTGTACATATTAGAAATACTTGAACTTTACAAGAAGAAATTACGCATCATAACAAATTATCTTGCATTTCCTAAAAAACTCATTGTAACTCGAAAAGATTTGGTGTTGCATGTATGTCTAAGCGAGTAGACTCAAAGGAGAAGGCACAGGAGTGTTTTCTCTCAAAACAATATGTCAGGATACCACGTTTTAAAGAAATCCCGCATCGTGCGAAATTATCTTGTTTTTCCTAAACAACACGTTGTAACTCGAAAAGCTTTGGTGTTGCGTTTTCGTCTAAGCACGCAGCCTCAAAAGAGAATGCACAGGAGAGTTTTCTCTTGAAAGAATATGTAAGAATACCACGTTATAAGGAAATGCAATGTTGCAGAGTAAAGACAAATACGTACTTCTTGGAAATATTTAACTTTACAAGAAGAAATGATGCATTGTGCAAAATTATATTGTTTTTACTAAACAACATGTTGTAATTCGTAAAGCTTTGGTGTGGCATGTATGTCTAAGCGTGTAGCCTCAAAAAAGAATGCACAGGAGAGTTTTCTCTCGAAAGAATATGTAAGAATACCACGTTATAAGGAAATACAGTGTTGCAGAGTAAAGACAAATACGTACGTATTAGAAATACTTAAACTTTATGAGAAGAATAAGGCATCGCACAAAATTATCTGGTATTTCCTAAACAACACGTTGTAACTCGAAAATATTTCGTGTTGCATGTATGTCTAAGCGTGTAACCTCAAAGGAGAAGTCACAGGAGAGTTTTCTCTCGAAACAGTATGTCAGAATACCATGTTTTAAGGAAATCCCTCATCGTGTGAAATTATCTTGTTTTTCCTAAGCAAATTGTTGTAACTCGAAAAGTTTTGGTGTTGCGTTTTTGTCTAAGCGCGCAGCCTCAAAAGAGAAACCACAGCAGAGTTTTCTCTCGAAAGAATATGTAAGAATACCGCGTTATAAGGAAATACATTGTTGCAGAGTAAAGACAAATAAGTACGTATTGGAAATACTTAAACTTTAAGAGAAGAAATAATGCATCGTGCAAAATTATCTTTTGTTTCCTAAGCAACACATTTTAACTCAAAAAGATTTGTTGTTGCGTGGATGTCTAAGCTTGTAGCCTCATAAGAGAACGTACAGGATAGTTTTCTCTCGAAAGATTATGTAAGAATAACACGTTACAAGGAAATACAGTGTTGCAGAGTAAAGAAAAATACGTACATATTAGAAATACTTAAACTTTATGAGAAGAAATAAAGCATCATGCAAAATTATCTTGTTTTTCCTAAACAACACATTGCAACTCTAAAAGATATGGTGTTGCGTTTATGTCTAAGCTTGTAGCCTCAAAAGCAAACACAGGTGAGTTTTCTCTGGAAAAAATATGTCAGAATACCACGTTTTAAGGAAATACCGCATTGTGGGATATTATCTTTTTTTTCCTAAACAAGATGTTTTAACTCGAAAAGCTTTGTGTTGCAGGTATGTCTAGGCATGTAGCCTCAAAAGAGAATGCACGGGAGAGTTTTCTCTAGAAATAATTTGTCAGAATACCACGTTTTAAGAAAATCCGGCATCGTGCGAAATTATCTTGTTTTTCCTAAACAACTTGTTGTAACTCGAAAAGCTTTGGTGTTCCGTTTTTGTCTAAGCTTGCAGCCTCAAAAGAGAACACACAGGAGAGTTTTACCTCGAAAGAATATGTAAGAATACTACGTTATAAGGAAATATAGTGTTTCAGAGTAAAGACAAATACGTATGAATTTGAAATACTTAAACTTTACCAGAAGAAGTAACGCACGTGCAAAATTATCTTGTTATTTCCAAACAACACGTTGTGACTCGAAAAGATTTTGTGTTGCGTGTATGTGTAAGCTTGTAGCCTAAAAAGAGAACGCACAGCAGAGTTTTCTCTCGAAAAAAAAATATGTCAGAATACCACGTTTTAAGGAAATCCCACATTGTGCGAAATTATCTTGTTTTTCTTAAACAACAAGTTGTAACTCGAAAAGCTTTGGTGTTGCGTGTATGTCTAAGCGTATAGCCTCAAAAGAGAACGCACAGGAGAATTTTCTCTCGAAAGAATATGTACGAATACCACGTTATAAGGAAATACAGTGTTGCAGAGTAAAGACAAATACGTACATATTAAAAATACTTAAACTTTACGAGAAGAAATAACGCATCGAGCAAAATCATCTTGTTTTTCCTAAACAACACGTTGTAACTCGAAAGGATTTGGTGTTGCGTGTATGTCTAGCCTGTATCCTCAAAGGAGAAGGCACAGGAGAGTTTTCTTCTCTCGAAAAAATATATCAGAATACCACGTTTTAAGGAAATCCCGCATCGTGCGAAATTATCTTGTTTTTCCTAAACAACACGTTGTAACTTGAAAAGTTTTGGTGTTGCGTGTATGTCTAAGCTTGCAGCCTCAAAAGAGAACGCACAGGAGAGTGTTCTCTCAAAAGAATATGTAGGAATACCACGTTATAACGAAATACAGTGTTGCAGAGTAAAGATAAATATGAATATATTAGAAACACTTAAACTTTATGAGAAGAAATGACACATTGTGCAAAATTATCTTGTTTTTCCTAAACAACACGTTGTAACTCGAAAAGATTTGGTGTTGCGTGTATGACTAAGCGTGTAGCCTCAAAAGAGAACACACAGGAGTGATTTCTCTCAAGAAATATATTAGAATACCACGTTCAAGGAAATCCCGCATCCTGCGAAATTATCTTGTTTTTCCTAAACATCACATTTGAACTTGAAAAGCTTTGATGTTGCCTGTATGTCTAAGTGTGTAGCCTCAAAAGAGTACCCACAGGAGTGTTTTCTCCCGAAAGAATATGGAAGAATACCACGTTACAAGGAAATACAGTGTTGCATAGTAAAGACAAATTTGTACATATTAGAAATACTTGAACTTTACAAGAAGAAATTACGCATCATACAAAATTATCTTGCATTTCCTAAAAAACACGTTTTAACTCGAAAAGATTTGGTGTTGCATGTATGTCTAAGCGTGTAGCCTCAAAAGAGAATGCACAGAAGAGTTTTCTCTCAAAAGAATATGTAAGAATACCACGTTATAAGGAAATACAGTGTTGCAGAGTAAAGACAAATACGTACGTTTTAGAAATACTTAAACTTTATGAGAAGAATAAGGCATCGCACAAAATTATCTGGGATTTCCTAGACAACACGTTGTAACTCGAAAAGATTTGGTGTTGCGTGTATGTCTAAGCGTGTAGCCTCAAAGGAGAAGTCACAGGAGAGTTTTCTCTCGAAACAGTATGTCAGAATACCATGTTTTAAGGAAATCCCTCATCGTGTGAAATTATCTTGTTTTTCCTAAGCAAATTGTTGTAACTCGAAAAGTTTTGGTGTTGCGTTTTTGTCTAAGCGCGCAGCCTCAAAAGAGAAACCACAGCAGTTTTCTCTCGAAAGAATATGTAAGAATACCGCGTTATAAGGAAATACATTGTTGCAGAGTAAAGACAAATACGTACGTATTGGAAATACTTAAACTTTAAGAGAAGAAATAATGAATCGT
The DNA here is from genome assembly GCF_947179515.1 of Apodemus sylvaticus. Classification (NCBI taxonomy): domain Eukaryota; kingdom Metazoa; phylum Chordata; class Mammalia; order Rodentia; family Muridae; genus Apodemus; species Apodemus sylvaticus. The sequence continues at coordinate 59,491,772 of NC_067491.1, read as the reverse complement.
GCAAAATTATCTTGTGTTTCCTAAGCAACACATTGTAACTCAAAAAGATTTGTTGTTGCGTGGATGTCTAAGCTTGTAGCCTCATAAGAGAACGTACAGGAGAGTTTTCTCTCGAAGGATTATATAAGAATAACACGTTACAAGGAAATACAGTGTTGCAGAGTAAAGAAAAATACGTACATATTAGAAATACTTAAACTTTATAAGAAGAAATAAAGCATCATGCAAAATTATCTTGTTTTTCCTAAACAACACATTGTAACTCGAAAAGATATGGTGTTGCGTGTATGTCTAAGCTTGTAGCCTCAAAAGCGAACACACAGGTGAGTTTTCTGTCGAAAAAATATGTCAGAATACCACGTTTTGAGGAAATCCCGCATTGTGGGATATTATCTTTTTTTTCCTAAACAAGATATTTTAACTCGATAAGCTTTGTGTTGCAGGTATGTCTAGGCATGTAGCCTCAAAAGAGAATGCACGGGAGAGTTTTCTCTAGAAATAATTTGTCAGAATACCACGTTTTAAGAAAATCCGGCATCGTGCGAAATTATCTTGTTTTTCCTAAACAACTTGTTGTAACTCGAAAAGCTTTGGTGTTCCGTTTTTGTCTAAGCTTGCAGCCTCAAAAGAGAACACACAGGAGAGTTTTACCTCGAAAGAATATGTAAGAATACTACGTTATAAGGAAATATAGTGTTTCAGAGTAAAGACAAATACGTATGAATTTGAAATACTTAAACTTTACCAGAAGAAGTAACGCACGTGCAAAATTATCTTGTTATTTCCAAACAACACGTTGTGACTCGAAAAGATTTTGTGTTGCGTGTATGTGTAAGCTTGTAGCCTAAAAAGAGAACGCACAGCAGAGTTTTCTCTCGAAAAAAAAATATGTCAGAATACCACGTTATAAGGAAATCCCACATTGTGCGAAATTATCTTGTTTTTCTTAAACAACAAGTTGTAACTCGAAAAGCTTTGGTGTTGCATGTATGTCTAAGCGTATAGCCTCAAAAGAGAACGCACAGGAGAATTTTCTCTCGAAAGAATATGTACGAATACCACGTTATAAGGAAATACAGTGTTGCAGAGTAAAGACAAATACGTACATATTAAAAATACTTAAACTTTACGAGAAGAAATAACGCATCGAGCAAAATTATCTTGTTTTTCCTAAACAACACGTTGTAACTCGAAAGGATTTGGTGTTGCGTGTATGTCTAGCCTCTATCCTCAAAGGAGAAGGCACAGGAGAGTTTTCTTCTCTCGAAAAAATATATCAGAATACCACGTTTTAAGGAAATCCCGCATCATGCGAAATTATCTTGTTTTTCCTAAACAACACGTTGTAACTTGAAAAGTTTTGGTGTTGCGTGTATGTCTAAGCTTGCAGCCTCAAAAGAGAACGCACAGGAGAGTGTTCTCTCAAAAGAATATGTAGGAATACCACGTTATAACGAAATACAGTGTTGCAGAGTAAAGATAAATATGAATATATTAGAAACACTTAAACTTTATGAGAAGAAATGACACATTGTGCAAAATTATCTTGTTTTTCCTAAACAACACATTGTAACTCGAAAAGATTTGGTGTTGCGTGTATGACTAAGCGTGTAGCCTCAAAAGAGAACACACAGGAGAGATTTCTCTCAAGAAATATATTAGAATACCACGTTCAAGGAAATCCCGCATCCTGCGAAATTATCTTGTTTTTCCTAAAAATCACATTTGAACTTGAAAAGATTTGATGTTGCCTGTATGTCTAAGTGTGTAGCCTCAAAAGAGTACCCACAGGAGTGTTTTCTCCCGAAAGAATATGGAAGAATACCACGTTACAAGGAAATACAGTGTTGCATAGTAAAGACAAATTTGTACATATTAGAAATACTTGAACTTTACAAGAAGAAATTACGCATCATACAAAATTATCTTGCATTTCCTAAAAAACACGTTTTAACTCGAAAAGATTTGGTGTTGCATGTATGTCTAAGCGTGTAGCCTCAAAAGAGAATGCACAGAAGAGTTTTCTCTCAAAAGAATATGTAAGAATACCACGTTATAAGGAAATACAGTGTTGCAGAGTAAAGACAAATACGTACGTTTTAGAAATACTTAAACTTTATGAGAAGAATAAGGCATCGCACAAAATTATCTGGGATTTCCTAGACAACACGTTGTAACTCGAAAAGATTTGGTGTTGCGTGTATGTCTAAGCGTGTAGCCTCAAAGGAGAAGTCACAGGAGAGTTTTCTCTCGAAACAGTATGTCAGAATACCATGTTTTAAGGAAATCCCTCATCGTGTGAAATTATCTTGTTTTTCCTAAGCAAATTGTTGTAACTCGAAAAGTTTTGGTGTTGCGTTTTTGTCTAAGCGCGCAGCCTCAAAAGAGAAACCACAGCAGTTTTCTCTCGAAAGAATATGTAAGAATACCGCGTTATACGGAAATACATTGTTGCAGAGTAAAGACAAATACGTACGTATTGGAAATACTTAAACTTTAAGAGAAGAAATAATGAATCGTGCAAAATTATCTTGTGTTTCCTAAGCAACACATTGTAACTCAAAAAGATTTGTTGTTGCGTGGATGTCTAAGCTTGTAGCCTCATAAGAGAACGTACAGGAGAGTTTTCTCTCGAAGGATTATATAAGAATAACACGTTACAAGGAAATACAGTGTTGCAGAGTAAAGAAAAATACGTACATATTAGAAATACTTAAACTTTATGAGAAGAAATAAAGCATCATGCAAAATTATCTTGTTTTTCCTAAACAACACATTGTAACTCGAAAAGATATGGTGTTGCGTGTATGTCTAAGCTTGTAGCCTCAAAAGCGAACACACAGGTGAGTTTTCTGTCGAAAAAATATGTCAGAATACCACGTTTTGAGGAAATCCCGCATTGTGGGATATTATCTTTTTTTTCCTAAACAAGATGTTTTAACTCAAAAAGCTTTGGTGTTGCGTGTATGTCTAAGCATGTAGCCTCAAAAGAGAATGCACAGGAGAGTTTTCTCTAGAAATAATTTGTCAGAATACCACGTTTTAAGAAAACCCTGCAATGTGCGAAATTATCTTGTTTTTCCTAAACAACTTGTTGTAACTTGAAAAGCTTTGGTGTTCCGTTTTTGTCTAAGCGTGCAGCCTCAAAAGAGAAAACACAGGAGAGTTTTACCTCGAAAGAATATGTAAGAATACTACGTTATAAGGAAATATAGTGTTGCAGAGTAAAGACAAATACGTATGTATTTGAAATACTTAAACTTTACCAGAAGAAATAATGCATCGTGCAAAATTATCTTTTTATTCCCAAACAACACGTTTTAACTCGAAAAGATTTTGTGTTGCGTGTATGTGTAAGCTTGTAGCCTCAAAAGAGAATGCACAGCAGAGTTTTCTCTCGAAAAAATATGTCAGAATACCACGTTTTAGGGAAATCCCGCATTATGCGAAATTATCTTGTTTTTCTTAAGCAACACGTTGTAACTCGAAAAGCTTTGGTGTTGCATGTATGTCTAAGCGTGTAGCCTCAAAAGAGAATGCACAGGAGAGTTTTCTCTCGAAAGAATATGTACGAATACCACGTTATAAGGAAATACAGTGTTGCAGAGTATAGACAAATACGTACATATTAAAAATACTTAAACTTTACGAGAAGAAATAACGCATCGTGCAAAATTATCTTGTTTTTCCTAAACAACACGCTGTAACTCGAAAGGATTTGGTGTTGCGTGCATGTCTAAGCGTGTATCCTCAAAGGAGAAGGCACAGGAGAGTTTTTTTCTCTCTAAAAATATATCAGAACACCACGTTTTAAGGAAATCCCGCATTGTGCGAAATTATCTTGTTTTTCCTAAACAACACGTTGTAACTTGAAAATATTTGGTGTTGCGTGTATGTCTAAGCTTGCAGCCTCAAAAGAGAATGCACAGGAGAGGGTTCTCTCAAAAGAATATGTAAGAATACCACGTTATAACGAAATACAGTGTTGCAGAGTAAAGATAAATATGCATTTATTAGAAATACTTAAACTTTATGAGAAGAAATGATACATTGGGCAAAATTATCTTGTTTTTCCTAAACAACACGTTGTAACTCGAAAAGATTTGGTGTTGCATATATGACTAAGCGTGTGGCCTCAAATGAGAACACAAAGGAGAGTTTTCTCTCAAAAAATATATTAGAATACCACGTTTAAGTAAATCACGCATCGTGCGAAATTATCTTGTTTTTCCTAAACAACACGTTTTAACTTGAACAACTTTGGTGTTGCCTGTATGTCTAAGTGTGTAGCCTCAAAAGAGTACCCACAGGAGTCTTTTCTCCCGAAAGAATATGGAAGAATACCACGTTACAAGGAAATACAGTGTTGCATAATAAAGACAAATTTTGTACATATTAGAAATACTTAAACTTTACAAGAAGAAATTACGCATCATGCAAAATTATCTTGCATTTCCTAAAAAACACGTTGTAACTCGAAAGATTTGGTGTTGCGTGTATGTCTAAGGAGTAGCCTCAAAGGAGAAGGCACAGGAGTGTTTTCTCTCGAAACAATATGTCAGGATAACACGTTTTATGGAAATCCCGCATCGTGCGAAATTTTCTTGTTTTTCCTAAACAACATGTTGTAACTCGAAAAGCTTTGGTGTTGTGTTTAAGTCTAATCGCGCAGCCTCAAAAGAGAATGCACAGGAGAGTTTTCTCTTGAAAGAATATGTAAGAATACCACGTTATAAGGAAATGCAGTGTTGCAGAGTAAAGACAAATACGTATATATTGGAAATACATAAACTTTACGAGAAGAAATAATGCATCATGCAAAATTATCTTGTTTTTCCTAAACAACACGTTGTAACTCGTAAAGCTTTGGTGTTGCGTGTATGTCTAAGCGTGTAGCCTCAAAGGAGAATGCACAGGAGAGTTTTCTCTCGAAAGTATATGTAAGAATACCACGTTATAAGGATGTACAGTGTTGCAGAGTAAAGACAAATACGTACTTATTAGAAATACTTTAACTATACGAGAAGAAATAAGGCATCGTACAAAATTATCTGGTATTTCCTAAACAACACGTTGTAACTCGAAAAGATTTGGTGTTGTGTGTATGTCTAAGGGTTTAGCCTCAAAGGAGAAGTCACAGGTAAGTTTTCTCTCGAAACAATATGTCAGAATACCATGTTTTAAGGAAATCCCTCATCGTGTGAAATTATCTTTTTTTTCCTAAGCAAATTGTTGTAACTCGAAAAGCTTTGGTGTTGCGTTTTTGTCTAAGCGCGCAGCCTCAAAAGCGAATGCACAGGAGAGTTTTCTCTGGAAAGAATATGTAAGAATACCGCGTTATAAGGAAATACAGTGTTGCAGAGTAAAGACAAATACGTACGTATTGGAAATACTTAAACTTTTACGAGAAGAAATAACGCATCGTGCAAAATTATCTTGTTTTTCCTAAGCAAAACATTGTAACTCGAAAAGATTTTTTGTTGCATGGATGTCTAAGCTTGTAACCTCATAAGAGAATGTACAGGAGATTTTTCTCTCGAAAGAATATGTAAGAATACCACGTTACAAGGAAATGCAGTGTTGCAGAGTAAAGACAAATACGTATGTATTAGAAATACTTAAACTTTATGAGAAGAAATAAAGCATCGTGCAAAATTATCTTGTTTTTCTTAAACAATGCATTGTAACTCGAATAGATTTGGTGTTGCGTGTATGTCTAAGCGTGTAGCCTCAAAAGCGAACGCACAGGTGAGTTTTCTCTCGAAAAATATGTCAGAATACCACGTTTTAAGGAAATACTGCATCGTGGGATATTATCTTGTTTTTCCTAAACAACATGTTTTAATTAGAAAAGCTTTGGTGTTGCATGTATGGCTAAGCATGTAGCCTCAAAAGAGAACGCACAGGAGAGTTTTCTCGAGAAATAATATATCAGAATACCACGTTTTAAGAAAATTCCGCATCGTGCGAAATTTTCTTGTTTTTCCTAAACAACTTGTTGTAACTTGAAAAGCTTTGGCGTTCTGTTTTTGTCTAAGCATGCAGCCTCAAAAGAGAACACACAGGAGAGTTTTACCTTGAAAGAATATGTAAGAATACCACGTTATAAGGAAATACAGTGTTGCAGAGTAAAGACAAATACGTACGTATTAGAAATACTTAAAATATACGAGAAGAAATAAGGCATCGTACAAAATTATCTGGTATTTCATAAACAACACGTTGTAACTCGAAAAGATTTGGTGTTGCGTGTATGTCTAAGCGTGTAGCCTCAAAGGAGAAGTCACAGGAGAGTTTTCTCTCGAAACAATATGTCAGAATACCATTTTTTAAGGAAATCCCTCATTGTGCGAAATTATCTTGTTTTTCCTAAGCAAATTGTTGTAAATCGAAAAGCTTTGGTGTTGCGTTTTTGTCTAAGCGTGCAGCCTCAAAAGAGAATGCACAGGAGAGTTTTCTCTGGAAAGAATATGTAAGAATACCGCGTTATAAGGAAATACAGTGTTGCAGAGTAAAGACAAATACGTACGTATTTAAAATACTTAAACTTTAAGAGAAGAAATAACGCATCGTGCAAATTATCTTGTTTTTCCTAAGGAACACATTGTAACTCGAAAAGATTTATTGTTGCGTGGATGTCTAAGCTTGTAGCCTCATAAGAGAACGTACAGGAGAATTTTCTCTCGAAAGAATATGTAAGAATACCACATTACAATGAAATACAGTGTTACAGAGTAAAGACAAATACGTACATATTAGAAATACATAAACTTTATGAGAAGAAATAAAGCATCGTGCAAAATTATCTTGTTTTTCCTAAAAAATACGTTGTAACTCCAAAAGATTTGGTGTTGCGTGTATATCTAAGCGTGTAGCCTCAAAAGACAATTCACAGCAGAGTTTTGTCTCGAAAAAATATGTCAGAATACCACGTTTTAAGGAAATCCCACATTGTGCGAAATTATCTTGTTTTTCCTAAACAACACGCTGTAACTCGAAAAGCTTTGGTGTTGTGTCTATGTCTAAGCATATAGCCTCAAAAGAGAACGCACAGGAAAGATTTCTCTCGAAAGAATATGTACGAATACCACGTTATAAGGAAATACAGCGTTTCAGAGTAAAGACAAATATGTATGTATTAGAAATACTTAAACTTTATGAGAAGAAATACAGCATCGTGCAAAATTATCTTGTTTTCCTAAACAACACGTTGTAACTCGAAAAGATTTGGTGTTGCGTGTATGTCTAAGCGTGTAGCCTCAAAAGAGAATGCACCGCAGAGTTTTCTCTCGAAAAAATATGTCAGAATACCACGTTTTAAGGAAATCCTGCATTGTGCGAAATTATCTTGTTTTTCCTAAACAACACGTTTTAACTCGAAAATCTTTGGTGTTGCATGTATGTCTAAGTGTGCAGCCTCAAAAGAGAATGCACAGGAGAGTTTTCTCTCAAAAGAATATTTAAGAATACCACGTTATAATGAAATAGAGTGTTGCAGAGTAAAGATAAATACGTACATATTAGAAATACTTAAACCTTACGAGAAGAAATAACACATCGTGCAAAATTATCTTGTTTTTGCTAAACAACATGTTGTAACTCAAAAGGATTTGGTGTTGCGTGTATGTCTAAGCGTGTAACCTCAAAAGAGAACGCACAGGAGAGTTTTCTCTCGAAAAAATATGACAGAATACCACGTTTTAAGGAAATCCCGCATTGTGTGAAATTATCTTGTTTTTCCTAAACAACACGTTTTAACTCGAAAAGCTTTGGTGTTGCGTGTATGTCTAAGCGTGCAGCCTCAAAAGAGAATGCACAGGAGAGTGTTCTCTCAAAAGAATATGTAAGAATACCACGTTATAACGAAATACAGTGTTGCAGAGTAAAGATAAATATAAATTTATTAGAAATACTTAAACTTTATGAGAAATAATGACACATTGTGCAAAAGTATCTTGTTTTTCCTAAACAACACGTTGTAACTCGAAAAGATTTGGTGTTGCGTGTATAACTAAGCGTGTAGCCTCAAAAGAGTACGCACAGGAGAGTTTTCTCTCTAAAAAAAATATCAGAATACCACGTTTAAGGAAATCCCGCGTCGTGCGAAATTATCTTGTTTTTCCTAAACAACACGTTGTAACTTGAAAAGCTTTGGTGTTGCGTGTATGTCTAAGCGTGCAGCCTCAAAAGAGAACGCACAGGAGAGTGTTCTCTCAAAAGAATATGTAAGAATACCACGTTATAACGAAATACAGTGTTGCAGAGTAAAGATAAATATGAATTTATTAGAAATACTTAAACTTTATGAGTAATAATGACACATTGTGCAAAATTATTTTGTTTTTCCTAAACAACACGTTGTAACTCGAAAAGATTTGGTGTTGCGTGTATGACTAAGCGTGTAGCCTCAAAAGAGTACGCACAGGAGAGTTTTCTCTCTAAAAAATTTATCAGAATACCACGTTTAAGGAAATCCCGCATCGTGCAAAATTATCTTCTTTTTCCTAAACAACACGTGTTAACTTGAAAAGCTGTGGTGTTGCGTGTATGTCTAAATGTGTAGCCTCAAAAGGGAACCCACAGGAGAGCTTTCTCCGGAAAGAATATGGAAGAATACCACGTTACAAGGAAATACAGTGTTGCATAGTAAAGACAAATTTGTACATATTAGAAATACTTAAACTTTACAAGAAGAAATTACGCATCATACAAAATTATCTTGTATTTCCTAAAAAACACGTTGTAATTCGAAAAGATTTGTTGTTGCGTGTATGTCTAAGGAGTAGCCTCAAAGGAGAAGGCACAGGAGTGTTTTCTCTCGAAACAATATGTCAGGATACCATGTTTTAAGGAAATCCCGCATCGTGCAAAATTATCTAGTTTTTCCTAAATAACTTGTTGTAACTCGAAAAGCTTTGGTGTAGCGTTTTCGTCTAAGCACAGAGCCTCAAAAGAGAATGCACAGGAGAGTTTTCTCTTGAAAGAATATGTAAGAATACCATGTTATAAGGAAATACAGTGTTGCAGAGTAAAGACAAATACATACGTATTAGAAATACTTAAACTTTACGAGAAGAAATAATGCATCATGCAAAATTATCTTGTTTTTCCTAAACAAAACGTTGTAACTCGTAAACTTTGGTGTTGCGTGTATGTCTAATCGTGTAGCCTCAAAAGAGAACGCACAGGACAGTTTTCTCTCGAAAGAATATATAAGAATACTACGTTATAAGGAAATACAGTGTTGCAGAGTAAAGACAAATATGTATGTATTTGAAATACTTAAACTTTACCAGAAGAAATAACGCATCGTGCAAAATTATCTTGTTTTTCCCAAACAACACGTTGTAACTCGAAAAGATTTGGTGTTGCGTGTATGTGTAAGCTTGTAGGCTCAAAAGAGAATGTACAGCAGAGTTTTCTCTCGAAAAAATATGTCAGAATATCACGTTTTAAGGAAATACCGCATTGTGCGAAATTATCTTGTTTTTCCTAAACAACACGTTGTAACTCGAAAAGCTTTGGTGTTGCGTGTATGTCTAAGCATATAGCCTCAAAAGCAAACGCACAGGAGAATTTTCTCATGAATGAATATGTACGAATACCACGCTATAAGGAAATACAGTGTTGCAGAGTAAAGACAAATACGTATGTATTAGAAATACTTAAACTTTACAAGAAGAAATAACGCATCGTGCAAAATTATCTTATTTTTCCGAAACAACACATTGTAACTCGAAAGGATTTGGTGTTGCGTGTTTGTCTAAAAGTGTAACCTCAAAGGAGAACGCACAGGAGAGTTTTCTCTCGAAAAAATATGTCAGAATACCACGTTTTAAGGAAATCCCGCATAGTGCGAAATTATCTTGTTGTTGCTAAACAACACGTTTTAACTCGAAAAGCTTTGGTTTTGCGTGTATGTCTAAGCGTGCAGCCTCAAAAGAGAATGCACAAGAGAGTGTTCTTTCAGAAGAATATGTAAGACTACCACGTTATAATGAAATACAGTGTTGCAGAGTAAAGATAAATATGAATTTATTAGAAATACTTAACTTTATGAGAAGAAATGACACATTGTGCAAAATTATCTTGTTTTTCCTAAACATCAAGTTGTAACTCGAAAAGATTTGCTGTTGCGTGTATGACTAAGCATGTAGCCTCAAAAGAGAACGCATAGGAGAGTTTACTCTGGAAAAAATATATTAGAATACCACATTTAAGAAAACACCGCATCTTGCGAAATTATCTTGTTTTTCCTAAACAACACGTTTTAACTTGAAAAGCTTTGGTGTTGCCTGTATGTCTAAGTGTGTAGCCTAAATAGAGAACCCACAGGAGTGTTTTCCCCCGAGAGGATATGGAAGAATACCACGTTACATGGAAATACAGTGTTGCATAGTAAAGAGAAATTTGTACATATTAGAAATACTTAAACTTTACAAGAAGAAATTACGCATCATACAAAATTATCTTGCATTTCCTTAAAAACACATTGTAACTCGAAAGATTTGGTGTTGCATGTATGTCTAAGGAGTAGCCTTAAAGGAGAAGGCACAGGAGTGTTTTCTCTCGAAACAATATGTCAGGATACCTAGTTTTAAGGAAATCCCGCATCGTGCGAAATTATCTTGCTTTTCCTAAACAACACGTTGTGACTCGAAAAGCATTGGTGTTGTGTTTTCGTCTAAGCGCACAGCCTCAAAAGAGAATGCACAGGAGAGTTTTCTCTTGAAAGAATATGTAAGAATACCACGTTATAAGGAAATGCAGTGTTGCAGAGTAAAGGCAAATACGTACGTATTGGACATACTTAAACTTTACGAGAAGAAATAATGCATCGTGCAAAATTATCTTGTTTTTCCTAAACAACAAGTTGTAACTCATAAAGCTTTGGTGTTGCTTGTATGTCTAAGGGTGTAGCTTCAAAAGAGAATGAACAGGAGAGGTTTCTCTCGAAAGAATATGTAAGAATACCGCGTTATAAGGAAATACAGTGTTGCAGAGTAAAGACAAATACATACGTATTGGAAATATTTAAACTTTAAGAGAAGAAATAATGCATCATGCAAAATTATCTTGTTTTTCCTAAGCAAAACATTGTACCTGGAAAGGATTTGTTGTTGCATGGATATCTAAACTTGTAGCCTCATAAGAGAACGTACAGGAGATTTTTCTCTCGAAAGAATATGTAAGAATACCACGTTACAAGGAAATACAGTGTTGCAGAGTAAAGACAAATACGTATGTATTAGAAATACTTAAACTTTATGAGAAGAAATAAAGTATCGTTCAAAATTATCTTGTTTTTCCTAAACAACGCATTGTAACTCGAAAAGATTTGGTGTTGCGTGTATGACTAAGCGTGTAGCCTCAAAAGCGAATGCACAGGTGAGTTTTGTCTCGAAAAAATATGTCAGAATACCACGTTTTAAGGAAATCCCGCATCATGGGATATTATCTTGTTTTTCCTAAACAACATGTTTTAACTCGAAAAGCTTTGGTGTTGCGTGTATGTCTAAGCATGTAGCCTCAAAAGAGAGCACACAGGAGAGTTTTCTCTCGAAATAATATGTCAGAATACCACGTTTTAAGAAAATTCCGCATCGTGCGATTTATCATGTTTTTCCTAAACAACTTGTTGTAACTCGAAAAGCTTTGGCGTTCCGTTTTTGTCTAAGCATGCAGCCTCAAAAGAGAACACACAGGAGTGTTTTACCTTGAAAGAATATGTAAGAATACCACGTTATAAGGAAATACAGTGTTGCAGAGTAAAGACAAATATGTACGTATTAGAAATACTTAAACTATACGAGAAGAAATAAGGCATCATACAAAATTATCTGGTATTTCCTAAACAACACGTTGTAACTCGAAAAGATTTGGTGTTGCGTGTTTGTCTAAGTGTGTAGCCTCAAAGGAGAAGTCACAGGAGAGTTTTCTCTCGAAACAATATGTCAGAATACCATGTTTTAAAAAAATCCTGCATCGTGCGAAATTATCTTGTTTTTCCTAAGCAAATTGTTGTAACAAGAAAAGCTTTGGTGTTGCGCTTTTGTCTAAGAGCGCAGCCTCAAAAGAGAATGCACAGGAGAGTTTTCTTTCGAAAGAATATGTAAGAATACCACGTGATAAGGAAATACAGTGTTGCAGAGTAAAGACAAATACGTATGTATTGGAAATTCTTAAACTTTATGAGAAGAAATAACTCATCGTGCAAAATTATCTTGTTTTTCCTAAGCAACACATTGTTACTCGAAAAAATTTATTGTTGCGTGGATGTCTAAGCTTGTAGCCTCATAAGAGAACGCAAAGGATAGTTTTCTCTCGAAAAAATGTCAGTATACCATGTTTTAAGGAAATCCCGCATCGTAAGAAAATTATCTTGCTTTTCCTAAACAACATGTTATAACTCGAAAATCTTTGGTGTTGCATGTATGTCTAAGCGTGTAGCCTCAAATGAGAACGCACAGGAGATTTTTATCTCGAAAGAATATGTAAAAATATCACGTTACAAGGAAATAAAGTGTTGCAGAATAAAGACAAATACGTATGTATTAGAAATACTTAAACTTTATGAGAAGAAATAAAGCATCGTACAAAATTATCTTGTTTTTCCTAAATAACACATTGTAACTCGAAAAGATTTGGTGTTGCGTGTATGTCTAAGCGTGTAGCCTCAAAAGCGAACGCACAGGTGAGTTTTCTCTCGAAAAAATATGTCAGATTATCACGTTTTAAGGAATCCCGCATCGTGGGATATTATCTTGTTTTTCCTAAACAACATGTTTTAACTCGAAAAGCTTTGGTTTGCATGTATGTCTAAGCGTGTAGCCTCAAAAGAGAACGCACAGGAGAGTTTTCTCTAGAAATATATGTCAGAATACCACCTTTTAAGAAAATTCCGCATTGTGCGAAATTCTTGTTTTTCCTAAACAACTTGTTGTAACTCAAAAAGCTTTGGAGTTCCGTTTTTGTCTAAGCATGCAGCCTCAAAAGAGAACACACAGGAGAGTTTTACTTCGAAAGAATATGTAATAATACTACGTTATAAGGAAATATAGTGTTGCAGAGTAAAGACAAATACGTACGTATTTGAAATACTTAAACTTTACCAGAAGAAATAAAGCACCGTACAAAATTATCTTGTATTTCCTAAACAACATGTTGTAACTCGAAAAGATTTCGTGTTGTGTGTATGTCTAAAAGTGTAGCCTCAAAAGAGAACCCACAGTAGTATTTTCTCTCGAAAAATATGTCAGAATACAACGTTTTAAGGAAATCCTGCATCGTGCATAATTATCTTGTTTTTCGTAAACAACATGTTTTAACTTGAAAAGCTTTGGTGTTGCGTGTATGTATAAGTGTGTAGCCTCAAAAGAGAATGCACAGGAAAGTTTTCTCTCGCAAGAATATATAAGAATACCACGTTACAAGGAAATAGAGTTTTACAGAGTAAAGACAAATATGTACATATTAGAAATAATTAAACATTACGAGAAGAAATAACGCATCCTACAAAATTATCTAATATTTCCTAAACAAGACAATGTAACTCGAAAAGATATTGTGTTGTGTGTATGTCTAAACATGTAGCCTCAAAGGAGAACCCACAGGAGAAATTTATCGCGGAAAAATATGCCAGAATACCACGTTTTAAGGAAATCCTGCATCGCGCAAAATTATCTTGTTTTTCTTAAACAACACGTTGTAACTTGAAAAGCTTTGGTGTTGCGTGTATGTCTAGGCATGTAGCCTCAAAAGAGACCACGCAGGGGAGTTTTCTCTCGAAAAAATATATCAGAATACCACGTTTAAGAAAATCCCGTATCATGCGAAATTATCTTGTTTTTCCTAAACAACTTGTTGTAACTCATAAAGCTTTGGTGGTGCGTGCATGTCTAAGCGTGCAGCCTCAAAAGAGAACGCACAGGAGAGTTTTCTCTCGAAAGAATATGTAAGAACACCACGTTATAAGGAAATACAGTGTTGCAGAGTAAAGACAAATACGTACGTATTGGAAATACTTAAACTTTATGAGAAGAAACAACGCATCATGCAAAATTATCTTGTTTTTCCTAAACAAAACGTTGTAACTCGAAAAGAGTTTGTGTTACGTGTATGTCTAAGCTTGTAGCCTCAAAAGAGAATGCAAAGGAGAGTTTTCTTTTGAAAAATATGTCAGTATACCACGTTCTAAGGAAATCCCACATCGTGCAAAATTATCTTGTTTTTCTTAAAGAATTCGTTGTAACTCGAAAAGCTTTGGTGTTGTGTGTATGCCTAAGTGTTTAGCCTCAAAAGAGAACGCACAGGAGAATTTTCTCTCGAAAGAATATGTAAGAATACGACATTATAAGGAAATACAGTGTTACAGAGTAAAGACATGTATGTACTTATTAGAAATACTTAAACTTTACAAGAAGAAATAACGCATAGTCAAAATTATCTTGTTTTTCCTAAACAACACGTTGTAACTCAAAAAGATTTGGTGTTGCGTGTATGTCTAAGTGTGTAGCCCCAAATGAGAACACACAGGAGAGTTTTCTCTAGAAAACATATGTCAGAATACGACGTTTTAAGTAAATCCTGCATTGTGCGAAATTATCTTGGTTTTCCTAAACAATATGTTTGAACTCGAAAAGCTTTGCTGTTGCGTGTATGTCTAAGTGAGTAGCCTCTAAGGAGAATGCACAGGAGAGTTTTCTCTTGCAACAATATGTATGACAATGAAATACAGATTTGCAGACTAAAGACAAATATGTACATATTAGAAACAGTTTAACATTACGAGAAGAAATAACGCATCATACAAAATTATCTTGTATTTCCTAAACAACACGTTGTAACTTGAAAAGATTTGAAGTGGCGTGTATGTCTAAGAGAGTAGCCTCAAAAGAGAACACACAGGAGAGTTTTCACTCGAAAAAATATGTCAGAATACCACGTTCTAAAGAAATCCCGCATCGTGCAAAATTATCTTGTTTTTCTTAAACAATATGTTGTAACTCGAAAAGCTTTGGTGTTGGGTGTATGTCTAAGCGTGTAGCCTCAAAAGAGAACGCACTGGAGAGTTTTCTCAGAAAGAGTATGTAAGAATACCAGGTTATAAGGAAATAGAGTGTTGCAGAGTAAAGACAAATACGTACGAATTAGAAATACTTAAACTTTATGAGAAGAAATAACGCATCGTACAAAATTATCTTATATTTCCTAAACAACACATTGTAACTCGAAACGATTTGGTGTCGCATTTATGTCTAAACGTGTAGCCTCAAAAGAGTACCCACAGGAGAATTTTCTCTCGAAAAAATATGTCAGAATACCAAATATAAGGAAATCCTGCATCATGTGACATTATCTGTTTTTTCCTAAACAACACATTGTAACAGGAAAAGCTTTGTTGTTGCTTGTATGTCTCAGCGCGTAGCCTCAAAAGAGAATGCACAGGAGAGTTTTCTCTCGAAAGAATATGTAAGAATACCACGTTATAAGGAAATATAGTGTTGCAGAATAAGACAAATACGTACGTATTGGAAATACTTAAACTTTAACAGAAGAAATAACGCATCGTGCAATATTATCTTGTTTGTCCTAAACAACACGTTGTAACTCGAAAAGATTTGTTGTTGCGTGTATGTCTAAGCTTGTAGCCACAAAAGAGAACGCACAGGAGAGTTTTCTCTTGAAAAAATACGTCAGAATACCATGTTTTAAGTAAATCCTGCATCGTGCGAAATTATCTTGTTTTTCCTTAACAACATTTTTTACCTCGAAAAGCTTTGATGTTCCGTTTATGTCTAAGCGTGTAGCCTCAAAATAGAATGCACAGGAGAGTTTTCACTCTAAAGAATATGTAAGAATACCACGTTATAAGGAAATACAGTATTGCAGATTAAAGACAAATATGTACATATTGGAAATACTTAAACTTTACGAGAAGAAATAACGCATCGTGCAAAATTATCTTGTTTTTCCTAAATAACATGTTGTAACTCGAAAAGATTTGGTGTTACGTGTATGCCTAAGCTTCTAACCTCAAAAGAGAACGCACAGGAGAGTTTTCTTTCAAAAAAACATGTCAGAATACCCCGTTTTTAAAGAAATTAAGCATCGTGCAAAATTGTCTTCTTTTTCCTAAACAACACGTTGTAACTTGAAAAGCTTTGGTCTTGCGTGTATGTCTAAGCGTGTAGCCTCAAAAGAGAACGCACAGGAGAGTATACTCTCGAAAGAATATGTAAGAATACCACTTTATAAGCAAATACAGTGTTGCAGAGTAAAGACAAATACATACGTATTAGAAATACTTAAAATTTACAAGAAGACATAAAACATCGTCCAAAATTATGTTGTTTTTCTTAAACAACACATTGTAACTCGAAAAGATTTCATGTTGTGTGTATGTCTAAATGTGTAGCCTCAAAAGAGAACCCACAGGAGAATTTTCTCTCGAAAAATTATGTCAGAATACCACGTTTTAAGGAAATAGCGCATCATGCAAAATTATCTTGTTTTTCCTAAACAACAAGTTTTAACTCAAAAAGCTTTGGTGTTGCGTGCATGTCTAAGCGTGTAGCCTCAAAAGAGAACGCACAGGAGTTTTCTCTCGAAAGAATATGTAAGAATTCCATGTTATAATGGAATACAGTGTTGCAGAGTAAAGACAAATACAAACATATAAGAAATACTTAAGCTTTACAAGAAGAAATAAAGCATCATGCAAAATTATCTTGTTTTTCCTAAACAACACGTTGCAACTCGGAAAGATTTGGTGTTGTCTGTATGACTAATCGTGTAGCCTCAAAACAGAATGCACAGGAGAGTTTTCTCTAGAAAAAATATGTCAGAATACCACGTTTTAAGGAAATCAAGCATTGTGCGATATTATCTTGCTCTTCCTAAACAATACGTTTTAACTCGAAAAGCTTTGGTGTTGCATGTATGTCTAAATGTGTAGCCTCAAAAGAGAACGCACAGCACAGTTTAATCTCAAAAGAATATGTAAGAATACCACGTTATAAGGAAATACAGTGTTGCAGATTAAAGACAAATACGTACCTATTGGAAATACTTAAACTTTATGAGAAGAAATAAGGCATCCTGCAATATTATCTTGTTTTTCCTAAACAACACGTTGGAACTCGAAAAGATTTTGTGTTACATGTATGCCTAAGCTGGTAGTCTCAAAAGAGAATGCACAGGAGAGTTTTCTCTCGAAAAATATGTCAGAATACCACGTTTTAAGGAAATCCCGCATCGTGCGAAATTATCTTGTTTTTCCTAAACAACAGGATGTAACTCGAAAAGCTTTGGTGTTGCGTGTATGTCTAAGCATGTAGCCTCAAAAGAGAACGCACAGGAGAGTTTTCTCTCAAAAGAATACGTAAGTATACCACGTTATAAGTAAATACAGTGTCGCAGATTAAAGACAAATACGTATGTATTAGAAATACTTAAACTTTAAGAGAAGAAATAACGCATCATACAAAATTAACTTGTATTTCCTAAACAACACGTTGTAACTCGAAAATATTTGGTGTTGCATGTATGTCTAAACGTGTAGCCTCAAAAGAGAACCCACAGGAGAATTTTCTCTCGAAAAAATATGTCAGAATACCACGTTTTAAGGAAATCCTGCATCGTGTGAAATTATCTTGTTTTTCCTAAACAGCATGTTTTAACTCAAAAATGTTTGGTGTTGTGTGTATGTCTAAGTGTGTAGCCTCAAAATAGAATGCACAGGAGAGTTTTCTCTTGCAAGAATATGTAAGAATACCACGTTACAAGGAAATACAATTTAGCAGAGTAAAGACAAACACGTACATATTAGAAATACTTAAACTTACGAGAAGACATAACGCATCGTACAAATTATCTAGTTTTTCCTAAACAACACGTTGTAACTGGAAAAGATTTGGTGTGGCGTGTATGTCTAAGCGTGTAGCCTCAAAAGAGAAGGCACAGGAGAGTTTTCTCTCGAAAGAATATGTAAGAATACAACGTTACAAGGAAATACAGTGTTGCAGATTAAAGACAAATACGTACATATTAGAAATACTTAAACATTACTAGAAGAAATAAAGCATCATAAAAAATTAACTTCTATTTCT
The DNA here is from genome assembly GCF_947179515.1 of Apodemus sylvaticus. Taxonomy (NCBI): domain Eukaryota; kingdom Metazoa; phylum Chordata; class Mammalia; order Rodentia; family Muridae; genus Apodemus; species Apodemus sylvaticus. Next base: position 59,473,662 of record NC_067491.1, on the reverse strand, counting down.
TAAACAACATGTTGTAACTCGGAAAGATTTGGTGTTGCGTGTATGTCTAAGCATGTAGCCTTAAAAGAGTACGTAAAGGAGAGTTTTCTCTCGAAAAAAATTTCAGAATACCACGTTTTAAGGAAATCCCGCATCGTGCGAAATTATCTTGTTTTTCTTAAACAACACGTTTTAACTCGAAAAGCTTTCGTGTTGCGTGTATGTCTAAGCGTGCAGCCTCAAAAGAGAACGCACAGGAGAGTGTTCTCTCAAAAGAATATGTAAGAATACCACATTATAAGGAAATACAGTGTTGCAGAATAAAGATAAATATGAATTTATTAGAAATACTTAAACTTTATGAGATGAAATGACACGTGCAAAATTATCTTGTTTTTCCTAAACAACACGTTGTAACTCGAAAAGATTTAGTGATGCGTGTTTGACTAAGCGTGTAGCCTCAAAAGAGAATGCACAGGAGAGATTTCTCTCGAAAGAATATGTAAGAATATCACGTTATAAGGAAATACAGTGTTGCAGAGTAAAGACAAATACGTATGTATTAGAAATACTTAATCTATATAATAAGAAATAAGGCATCGTACAAAATTATCTGGTATTTCCTAAACAACACGTTGTAACTCGAAAAGATTTGGTGTTGCGTGTATGTCTAAGCATGTAGCCTGAAAGGAGAAGTCACAGGAGAGTATTATCTCGAAACAATATGTCAGAATACCATGTTTTAAGGAAATCCCTCATCGTGCGAAATTATCTTGTTTTTCCTAAGCAAATTGTTGTAACTCGAAAAGCTTTGGTGTTGCATTTTTGTCTAAGCGCGCAGTCTCTAAAGAGAATGCACAGGAGAGTTTTCTCTCGAAAGAATATGTAAGAATACCGCGTTATAAGAAATACAGTGTTGCAGAGTAAAGACAAATACGTACGTATTTGAAATACTTAAACTTTAAGAGAAGAAATAAAGCATCGTACAAAATTATCTTGTTTTTCCTAAGCAACACAATGTAACTCAAAAAGATTTGTTGTTGCATGGATGTCTAAGCTTGTAGCCTCAGAAGAGAACGTACAAGAGAGTTTTCTCTCGAAAGAATATTTAAGAATACCACGTTACTAGGAAATACAGTGTTGCAGAGTAAAGACAAATACATATTTATTAGAAATACTTAAACTTTATGAGAAGAAATAAAGTATCGTGCCAAATTATCTTGTTTTTCCTAAACAACACATTGTATCTCGAAAAGATTTGGTGTTGCGTGTATGTCTAAGCATGTAGCCTCAAAAGCGAACGCACAGGTGAGTTTTCTCTCGAAAAAATATGTCAGAATACCACGTTTTAAGGAAATCACGCATTGTGGGATATTATCTTGTTTTTTCCTAAACAAGATGTTTTAACTCGAAAAGCTTTGGTGTTGAGTGTATGTCTAAGCGTCTAGCCTCAAAAGAGAACGCACAGGAGAGTTTTCTCTAGAAATAATATGTCAGAATACCACGTTTTCAGAAAATCCCGCATCGTGCGAAATTATCTTGTTTTACCTAAACAACTTGTTGTAACTCGAAAAGCTTTGGTGTTCCGTTTTTGTCTAAGCGTGCAGCCTCAAAAGAGAACACACAGGAGAGTTTTACCTCTAAAGAATATGAAAGAATACTACGTTATAAGGAAATATAGTGTTGCAGAGTAAAGACAAATACGTACATATTTGAAATACTTAAACTTTACCAGAAGAAATAACGCATCGCGCAAAATTATCTTGTTATTCCCAAACAACACGTTGTAACTGGAAAAGATTTGGTGTTGCGTGCATGTGTAAGCTTGTAGCCTCAAAAGAGAACGCACAGCAGAGTTTTCTCTCAAAAAATATGTCAGAATACCACGTATTAAGGAAATCCCGCATTGTGCGAAATTATCTTGTTTTTCTTAAACAACACGTGGTAACTCGAAAAGGTTTTGGTGTTGCGTGTATGTCTAAGTGTATAGCCTCAAAAGAGAACGCACAGCAGAGTTTTCTCTCGAAAGAATATGTAAGAATACCACGTTACAAGGAAATACAGTGTTGCAGAGTAAAGACAAATACGTACGTATTAGAAATACATAAACTTTATGAGAATAAATGAAGCATCGTTCAAAATTATCTTGTTTTTCCTAAACAACACGTTGTAACGCGAAAGGATTTGGTGTTGCGTGTATGTCTAAGCGTGTATCCTCAAAGAAGGCACAGGAGAGTTTTCTTCTCTCGAAAAAATATATCAGAATACCACGTTTTAAGGAAATCCCGCATCGTGCGAAATTATCTTGTTTTTCCTAAACAACACGTTGTAACTTGAAAAGCTTTGGTGTTGCGTGTATGTCTAAGTATGCAGCCTCAAAAGAGAACGCACAGGGGAGTGTTCTCTCAAAAGAGTATGTATGAATACTATGTTATAACGAAATACAGTGTTGCAGAGTAAAGATAAATATGAATTTATTAGAAATACTTAAACTTTATGAGAAGAAATGACACATTCTGCAAAATTATCTTGTTTTTCCTAAACAACACGTTGTAACTCGAAAAGATTTGGCGTTGCGTCTATGACTAACAATGTAGCCTCAAAAGAGAACACACAGGAGAGTTTTCTCTCAAAAATATATTAGAATACCACTTTTAAGGAAATCCCGCATCATGCGAAATTAACTTGTTTTTCCAAAAACACACATTTTAACTTGAAAAGCTTTGGTGTTGCCTGTATGTCTAAGTGTGTAGCCTCAAAACAGTACTGACAGGAGTGTTTTCTCCCGAAAGAATATGGAAGAATACCACGTTACAAGGAAATACAGTGTTGCATAGTAAAGACAAATTTGTACATATTAGAAACTTAAACTTTACGAGAGAAAATTATGCATCATAAAAAATTATCTTGCATTTCCTAAAAAACACGTTGTAACTCGAAAAGATGTGGTGTTGCATGTATGTCTAAGCGAGTAGCCTCAAAGGAGAAGGCACAGGAGTGTTTTCGCTCGAAACAATATGTCAGGATACAACGTTTTAAAGAAATCCCGCATCCTGCGAAATTAGCTTGTTTTTCCTAAACAACACGTTGTAACTCGAAAAGCTTCGGTGTTGTGTTTTCGTCTAAGTGCGCAGCCTCAAAAGAGAATGCACAGGAGAGTTTTCTCTTGAAAGAATATGTAAGAATACCACGTTATAAGGAAATGCAGTGTAGCAAAGTAAAGACAAATACGTACATATTGGAAATACTTAAACATTACAAGAAGAAATGATGCATCGTGCAAAATTATCTTGTTTTTCCCAAACAACACGTTGTAACTCGTAAAGCTTTAGTGTTGCATGTATGTCTAAGCGTATTGTCTCAAAAGAGAATGAACAGGGAAGTTTTCTCTCGAAAGAATATGTAAGAATACCACGTTATAAGGAAATACATTGTTGCAGAGTAAAGACAAATACGTACGTTTTAGAAATATTTAAACTTTATGAGAAGATTAAGGCATCGCACAAAATTATTTGGTATTTCCTAAACAACACGTTGTAACTCAAAAAAATTTGGTGTTGCGTGTATGTCTTAGCGTGTAGCCTCAAAGGAGAAGTCACAGGAGTGTTTTCTCTCAAAACAATATGTCAGAATACCATGTTTTAAGGAAATCCCTCATAGTGCGATATTATCTTGTTTTTCCTAAGCAAATTGTTGTAACTCAAAAAGCTTTGGTGTTGCGTTATTGTCTAAGCGCGCAGCCTCAAAAGAGAATGCACAGGAGAGTTTTCTCTCGAAAGAATATGTAAGAATACCGCGTTATAAGGAAATACAGTGTTGCAGAGTAAAGACAAATACGTACATATTGAAAATACTTAAACTTTAAGAGAAGAAATAACGCATCGTGCAAAATTAACTTGTTTTTCCTAAGCAACACATTGTAACTCAAAAAGATTTGTTGTTGCGTGGATGTCTAAGCTTGTAGCCTCATAAGAGAACATACAGGAGAGTTTTCTCTCGAAAGATTATGTAAGAATACCACGTTACAAGGAAATACAGTGTTGCAGAGTAAAGAAAAATACGTACGTTTTAGAAATACTTAAACTTTATGAGAAGAAATAAAGCATCGTGCAAAATTATCTTGTTTTTCCTAAGCAACACATTGTAACTCGAAAAGATTTGGTGTTGCTTGTATGTCTCAGCATGTAACATCAAAAGCGAACGCACAGGTGAGTTTTCTCTCGAAAAAATATGTCAGAATACCACGTTTTAAGGAAATCCGTATCTTGGGATATTATCTTGTTTTTCCTAAACAAGATGTTTTAACTCGAAAAGTTTTGGTGTTGCGTGTATGTCTAAGCATGTACCCTCAAAAGAGAACGCACAGGAGAGTTTTCTCTAGAAATAATATGTCAGAATACCACGTTTTAAGAAAAACCGGCATCGTGCGAAATTATCTTGTTTTTCCTAAACAACTTGTTGTAACTCGCAAAGCTTTAGTGTTCCGTTTTTTTCTAAGCGTGCAGCCTCAAAAGAGAACAAACAGGAGAGTTTTACCTCGAAAGAATATGTAAGAATACTACGTTATAAGGAAATATAGTGTTGCAGAGTAAAGACAAATACGTACATATTTGAAATACTTAAACTTTACCAGAAGAAATAACGCATCGTGCAAAATTATCTTGTTATTCCCAAACAACACGTTGTAACTGGAAAAGATTTGGTGTTACGTGTATGTGTAAGCTTGTAGCCTCAAAAGAGAACGCACAGCAGAGTTGTCTCTCGAAAAAATATGTCAGAATACCACGTTTTAAGGAAATCCCGCATTGTGCGAAATTATCTTGTTTTTCTTAAACAACACGTTGTAAATCGAAAAGCTTCGGTGTTGCGTGTATGTCTAAGTGTATAGCCTCAAAAAAGAACACACAGGAGACTTTTCTCTCAAAAGAATATGTACGGATACCACGTTATAAGGAAATACAGTGTTGCAGAGTAAAGACAAATACGTACATATTAAAAATACTTAAACTTTACGAGAAGAAATAACGCATCGTGCAAAATTATTTTGTATTTCCTAAACAACACGTTGTAACTCGAAACGATTTGGTGTTGCGTGTATGTCTAAGTGTGTATCCTCAAAGGAGAAGGCACAGGAGAGTTTTCTTCTCTCGAAAAAATATTTCAGAATACCACGTTTTAAGGAAATCCCGCATCGTGCGATATTATCTTGTTTTTCCTAAACAACACGTTGTAACTTGAAAAGCTTTGGTGTTGCGTGTATGTCTAAGCGTGCAGCCTCAAAAGGGAACGCACAGGAGAGGGGTCTCTCAAAAGAATATGTAAGAATACCACGTTATAACGAAATACAGTGTTGCAGAGTAAAGATATATATGAATTTATTAGAAATACTTAAACTTTATGAGAAGAAATGACACATTGTGCAAAATTATCTTGTTTTTCCTAAACAACCCGTTGTAACTCGAAAAGATTTGGTGTTTCGTGTATGACTAAGCGTGTAGCCTCAAAAGAGAACACACAGGAGAGTTTTCTCTCAAAAAATATATTAGAATACCAAGTTTAAGGAAATCCTGCATCTTGCGAAATTATCTTGTTTTTCCTAAACAACACATTTTAACTTGAAAAGCTTTGGTGTTGCCTGTATGTCTAAGTGTGTAGCCTCAAAAGTGTATCCAAAGGAATGTTTTCTCCCGAAAGAATATGGAAGAATACCACGTTACAAGGAAATACAGTGTTGCATAGTAAAGACAAATTTGTACATATTAGAAATACGTAAACTTTACAAGAAGAAATTATGCATCATAAAAAATTATCTTGCATTTCCTAAAAAACTCGTTGTAACTCGAAAAGATTTGGTGTTGCATGTATGTCTAAGCGAGTAGCCTCAAAGGAGAAGGCACAGGAGTGTTTTCTCTCGAAACAATATGTCAGGATACCACGTTTTAAAGAAATCCCGCATCGTGCGAAATTATCTTGTTTTTCCTAAACAACACGTTGTAACTCGAAAAGCTTTGGTGTTGCGTTTTCGTCTAAGCGCGCAGCCTCAAAAGAGAATGCACAGGAGAGTTTTCTGTTGAAAGAATATGTAAGAATACCACGTTATAAGGAAATGCACTGTTGCAGAGTAAAGTCAAATACGTACTTCTTGGAAATATTTAACTTTACAAGAAGAAATGATGCATTGTGCAAAATTATATTGTTTTTCCTAAACAACATGTTATAATTCGTAAAGCTTTGGTGTGGCATGTATGTCTAAGCGTGTAGCCTCAAAAGAGAATGCACAGGAGAATTTTCACTCGAAAGAATATGTAAGAATACCACGTTATAAGGAAATACAGTGTTGCAGAGTAAAGACAAATACGTACGTATTAGAAATACTTAAACTTTATGAGAAGAATAAGGCATCGCACAAAATTATCTGGTATTTCCTAAACAACACGTTGTAACTCGAAAAAATTAGGTGTTGCATGTATGTCTAAGCGTGTAGCCTCAAAGGAGAAGTCACAGGAGAGTTTTCTCTTGAAACAGTATGTCAGAATACCATGTTTTAAGGAAATCCCTCATCGTGTGAAATTATCTTGTTTTTCCTAAGCAAATTGTTGTAACTCGAAAAGCTATGGTGTTGCGTTTTTGTCTAAGCGCGCAGCCTCAAAAGAGAAACCACAGCAGAGTTTTCTCTCGAAAGAATATGAAAGAATACCGCGTTATAAGGAAATACACTGTTGCAGAGTAAAGACAAATACGTACGTATTGGAAATACTTAAACTTTAAGAGAAGAAATAACGCATCGTGCAAAATTATCTTGTGTTTCCTAAGCAACACATTGTTACTCAAAAAGATTTGTTGTTGCATGGATGTCTAAGCTTGTAGCCTCATAAGAGAACGTACGGGAGAGTTTTCTCTCGAAAGATTATGTAAAATACCACTTTACATGGAAATACAGTGTTGCAGAGTAAAGAAAAATACGTACATATTAGAAATACTTAAATTTTATGAGAAGAAATAAAGCATCGTGCAAAATTATCTTGTTTTTCCTAAACAACACATTGTAACTCGAAAAGATATGGTGTTGCGTGTATGTCTAAGCTTGTAGCCTCAAAAGCAAACACACAGGTGAGTTTTCTGTCGAAAAAATATGTCAGAATACCACGTTTTAAGGAAATAGCGCATTGGGGGATATTATCTTTTTTTTCCTAAACAAGATGTTTTAACTCGAAAAGCTTTGTGTTGCATGTATGTCTAAGCATGTAGCCTCAAAAGAGAACGCACAGGAGAGTTTTCTCTAGAAATAATTTGTCAGAATACCACGTTTTAAGAAAATCCGGCATCGTGCGAAATTATCTTGTTTTTCCTAAACAACTTGTTGTAACTCGAAAAGCTTTGGGGTTCCGTTTTTGTCTAAGCTTGCAGCCTCAAAAGAGAACACACAGGAGAGTTTTACGTCGAAAGAATTTGTAACAATACTACGTTATAAGGAAATATAGTGTTGCAGAGTAAAGACAAATACGTACGTATTTGAAATACTTAAACTTTACCAGAAGAAGTAACACACATGAAAAATTATCTTGTTATTTCCAAACAACACGTTGTAACTCGAAAAGATTTTGTGTTGCGTGTATGTGTAAGCTTGTAGCCTCAAAAGAGAATGCACAGCAGAGTTTTCTCTCAAAAAAAATATGTCAGAATACCACGTTTTAAGGAAATCCCGCATTGTGCGAAATTATCTTGTTTTTCTTAAACAACAAGTTGTAACTCGAAAGGCTTTGGTGTTGCGTGTATGTCGAAGCGTATAGCCTCAAAAGATAACGCACAGGAGTGTTTTCTCTCGAAAGAATATGTACGCATACCATGTTATAAGGAAATACAGTGTTGCAGAGTAAAGACAAATACGTACATATTAAAAATACTTAAACTTAACGAGAAGAAATAACGCATCGTGCAAAATTATCTTGTTTTTCCTAAACAACACGTTGTAATTCGAAAGGATTTGGTGTTGCGTGTATGTCTAAGCATGTATCCTCAAAGGAGAAGGCACAGGAGAGTTTTCTTCTCTCGAAAAAATATGTCAGAATACCACGTTTTAAGGAAATCCCGCATCGTGCGAAATTATCTTGTTTTTCCTAAACAACACGTTGTAACTTGAAAAGCTTTGGTGTTGCGTGTATGTCTAAGCGTGCAGCCTCAAAAGAGAACGCACAGGAGAGTGTTCTCTCAAAAGAATATGTAGGAATACCACGTTATAACGAAATACAGTGTTGCAGAGTAAAGATAAATATGCATTTATTAGAAATACTTAAACTTTATTAGAAGAAATGACACACTGTGCAAAATTATCTTGTTTTTCCTAAACAACACGTTGTAACTCGAAAAGATTTGGTGTTGCGTGTATGACTAAGCGTGTAGCCGCAAAAGAGAACACACAGGAGAATTTTCTCTCAAAAAATATATTAGAATACCACGTTTAAGGAAATCCCGCACCATGCGAAATCATCTTGTTTTTCCTAAACAACACATTTTAACCTGAAAAGCTTTGGTGTTGCCTGTATGTCTAAGTGTGTAGCCTCAAAAGAGTACCCACAGGAGTGTTTTCTCCCGAAAGAATATGGAAGAATACCACGTTACTAGGAAATACAGTGTTGCATAGTAAAGACAAATTTGTACATATTAGAAATACTTAAACTTTACAAGAAGAAATTACGCATCATAAAAAATTATCTTGCATTTCCTAAAAAACATGATGTAACTCGAAGAGATTTGGTGTTGCATGTATGTCTAAGCGTGTAGCCTCAAAAGAGAATGCACAGAAGAATTTTCTCTCGAAAGAATACGTAAGAATACCACGTTATAAGGAAATACAGTGTTGCAGAGTAAAGACAAATACGTACGTATTAGAAATACTTAAACTTTATGAGAAGAATAAGGCATCGCACAAAATTATCTGGTATTTCCTAGAAAACACGTTGTAACTCGAAAAGATTTGGTGTTGCATGTATATCTAAGCGTGTAGCCTCAAAGGAGAAGTCACAGGAGAGTTTTCTCTCGAAACAGTATGTCAGAATACCATGTTTTAAGGAAATCCCTCATCGTGTGAAATTATCTTGTTTTTCCTAAGCAAATTGTTGTAACTCGAAAAGTTTTGGTGTTGCGTTTTTGTCTAAGCGCACAGACATAAAAGAGAAACCACAGCAGAGTTTTCTCTCGAAAGAATATGTAAGAATACCGCGTAATAAGGAAATACACTGTTGCTGAGTAAAGACAAATACGTACGTATTGGAAATACTTAAACTTTAAGAGAAGAAATAACGCATCGTACAAAATTATCTTGTGTTTCCTAAGCAACACATTGTTACTCAAAAGATTTGTTGTTGCATGGATGTCTAAGCTTGTAGCCTCATAAGAGAATGTACGGGAGAGTTTTCTCTCGAAAGATTATGTAAAATACCACTTTACAAGGAAATACAGTGTTGCAGAGTAAAGAAAAATACGTACATATTAGAAATATTTAAATTTTATGAGAAGAAATAAAGCATCGTGCAAAATTATCTAGTTTTTCCTAAACAACACATTGTAACTCGAAAAGATATGGTGTTGCGTGTATGTCTAAGCTTGTAGCCTCAAAAGCTAACACACAGGTGAGTTTTCTCTCAAAAAAATATGTCAGAATTCCTCGTTTTAAGGAATTCCCACATTGTGGGATATTATCTTTTTTTTCCCTAAACAAGATGTTTTAACTCGTAAAGCTTTGTGTTGCGTGTATGTCTAAGCATGTAGCCTCAAAAGAGAACGCACAGGAGAGTTTTCTCTAGAAATAATTTTTCAGAATACCACGTTTTAAGAAAATCCGGCATCGTGCGAAATTATCTTGTTTTTCCTAAACAACTTGTTGTAACTCGAAAAGCTTTGGTGTTCCGTTTTTGTGTAAGCATGCAGCCTCAAAAGAGAACACACAGCAGAGTTTTACCTCGAAAGAATATGTAAGAATACTACGTTATAAGGAAATATAGTGTTGCACAGTAAAGACAAATACGTACGTATTTGAAATACTTAAACTTTACCAGAAGAAATAACGCATCGTGAAAAATTATCTTGTTATTTCCAAACAACACGTTGTAACTCGAACAGATTTTGTGTTGGGTGTATGTGTAAGCTTGGAGCCTCAAAAGAGAACGCACTGCAGAGTTTTCTCTCGAAAAAAATATGTCAGAATACCACGTTTTAAGGAAATCCCGCATTGTGCGAAATTATCTTGTTTTTCTTAAACAACACGTTGTAAATCAAAAAGCTTTGGTGTTGCGTGTATGTCTAAGCATATAGCCTAAAAAGAGAATGCACAGGAGAATTTTCTCTCGAAAGAATATGTACGAATACCACGTTATAAGGAAATACAGTGTTGTAGAGTAAAGACAAATACGTACATATTAAAAATACTTAAACTTTACGAGAAGAAATAACGCATCGTGCAAAATTATCTTGTTTTTCCTAAACAACATGTTGTAACTCGAAAGGATTTGGTGTTGCGTGTATGTCTAAGCGTGTATCCTCAAAGGAGAAGGCACAGGAGAGTTTTCTTCTCTCGAAAAAATATATCAGAATACCACGTTTTAAGGAAATCCCGCATCGTGTGAAATTATCTTGTTTTTCCTAAACAGCACGTTGTAACTTGAAAAGCTTTGGTGTTGTGTGTATGTCTAAGCGTGCAGCATTTAAAGAGAACGCACAGGAGAGTGTTCTCTCAAAAGAATATGTAGGAATACCACGTTATAACGAAATTCAGTGTTGCAGAGTAAAGATAAATATGAATATATTAGAAATACATAAACTTTATGAGAAGAAATGACACATTGTGCAAAATTATCTTGTTTTTCCTAAACAACACGTTGTAACTCGAAAAGATTTGGTGTTGCGTGTATGACTAAGCGTGTAGCCTCAAAAGAGAACACACAGGAGAGTTTTCTCTCAAAAAATATATTCGAATACCACGTTTAAGAAAATCCCGCAACGTGCGAAATTATCTTCTTTTTCCTAAACAACACATTTTAACTTGAAAAGCTTTGATGTTGCCTGTATGCCTAAGTGTGTAGCCTCAAAAGAGTACCCACAGGAGTGTTTTCTCCCGAAAGAATATGGAAGAATACCATGTTACAAGGAAATACAGTGTTGCATAGTAAAGACAAATTTTTACATATTAGAAATACTTAAACTTTACAAGAAGAAATTACGCATCATAAAAATTTATCTTGCATTTCCTAATAAACATGTTGTAACTCGAAAAGATTTGGTGTTGCATGAATGTCTAAGCGTGTAGCCTCAAAACAGAATGCACAGGGGAGTTTTCTCTCGAAAGAATATGTAAGAATACCACGTTATAAGGAAATACAGTGTTGCAGAGTAAAGACAAATACGTACGTATTAGAAATACTTAAACTTTATGAGAAGAATAAGGCATCACACAAAATTATCTGGTATTTCCTATACAACACGTTGTAACTAGAAAAGATTTGGTGTTGCGTGTATGTCTAAGCGTGTAGCCTCAAAGGAGAATTCACAGGAGAGTTTTCTCTCGAAACAGTATGTCAGAATACCATGTTTTAAGGAAATCCCTCATCGTGCGAAATTATCTTGTTTTTCCTAAGCAAATTGTTGTAACTCGAAAAGTTTTGGTGTTGCGTTTTTGTCTAAGCGCACAGACTTAAAAGAGAAACCACAGCAGAGTTTTCTCTCGAAAGAATATGTAAGAATACCGCGTTATAAGGAAATACAGTGTTGCAGAGTAAAGACAAATACGTACATATTGGAAATACTTAAACTTTAAGAGAAGAAATAACGCATCGTACAAAATTATCTTGTGTTTCCTAAGCAACACATTGTTACTCAAAAGATTTGTTGTTGCATGGATGTCTAAGCTTGTAGCCTCATAAGAGAACGTACGGGAGAGTTTTCTCTCGAAAGATTATGTAAAATACCACTTTACATGGAAATACAGTGTTGCAGAGTAAAGAAAAATACGTACATATTAGAAATACTTAAATTTTATGAGAAGAAATAAAGCATCGTGCAAAATTATCTTGTTTTTCCTAAACAACACATTGTAACTCGAAAAGATATGGTGTTGCGTGTATGTCTAAGCTTGTAGCCTCAAAAGCAAACACACAGGTGAGTTTTCTGTCGAAAAAATATGTCAGAATACCACGTTTTAAGGAAATAGCGCATTGGGGGATATTATCTTTTTTTTCCTAAACAAGATGTTTTAACTCGAAAAGCTTTGTGTTGCATGTATGTCTAAGCATGTAGCCTCAAAAGAGAACGCACAGGAGAGTTTTCTCTAGAAATAATTTGTCAGAATACCACGTTTTAAGAAAATCCGGCATCGTGCGAAATTATCTTGTTTTTCCTAAACAACTTGTTGTAACTCGAAAAGCTTTGGGGTTCCGTTTTTGTCTAAGCTTGCAGCCTCAAAAGAGAACACACAGGAGAGTTTTACGTCGAAAGAATTTGTAACAATACTACGTTATAAGGAAATATAGTGTTGCAGAGTAAAGACAAATACGTACGTATTTGAAATACTTAAACTTTACCAGAAGAAGTAACACACATGAAAAATTATCTTGTTATTTCCAAACAACACGTTGTAACTCGAAAAGATTTTGTGTTGCGTGTATGTGTAAGCTTGTAGCCTCAAAAGAGAATGCACAGCAGAGTTTTCTCTCAAAAAAAATATGTCAGAATACCACGTTTTAAGGAAATCCCGCATTGTGCGAAATTATCTTGTTTTTCTTAAACAACAAGTTGTAACTCGAAAGGCTTTGGTGTTGCGTGTATGTCGAAGCGTATAGCCTCAAAAGATAACGCACAGGAGTGTTTTCTCTCGAAAGAATATGTACGCATACCATGTTATAAGGAAATACAGTGTTGCAGAGTAAAGACAAATACGTACATATTAAAAATACTTAAACTTAACGAGAAGAAATAACGCATCGTGCAAAATTATCTTGTTTTTCCTAAACAACACGTTGTAATTCGAAAGGATTTGGTGTTGCGTGTATGTCTAAGCATGTATCCTCAAAGGAGAAGGCACAGGAGAGTTTTCTTCTCTCGAAAAAATATGTCAGAATACCACGTTTTAAGGAAATCCCGCATCGTGCGAAATTATCTTGTTTTTCCTAAACAACACGTTGTAACTTGAAAAGCTTTGGTGTTGCGTGTATGTCTAAGCGTGCAGCCTCAAAAGAGAACGCACAGGAGAGTGTTCTCTCAAAAGAATATGTAGGAATACCACGTTATAACGAAATACAGTGTTGCAGAGTAAAGATAAATATGCATTTATTAGAAATACTTAAACTTTATTAGAAGAAATGACACACTGTGCAAAATTATCTTGTTTTTCCTAAACAACACGTTGTAACTCGAAAAGATTTGGTGTTGCGTGTATGACTAAGCGTGTAGCCGCAAAAGAGAACACACAGGAGAATTTTCTCTCAAAAAATATATTAGAATACCACGTTTAAGGAAATCCCGCACCATGCGAAATCATCTTGTTTTTCCTAAACAACACATTTTAACCTGAAAAGCTTTGGTGTTGCCTGTATGTCTAAGTGTGTAGCCTCAAAAGAGTACCCACAGGAGTGTTTTCTCCCGAAAGAATATGGAAGAATACCACGTTACTAGGAAATACAGTGTTGCATAGTAAAGACAAATTTGTACATATTAGAAATACTTAAACTTTACAAGAAGAAATTACGCATCATAAAAAATTATCTTGCATTTCCTAAAAAACATGATGTAACTCGAAGAGATTTGGTGTTGCATGTATGTCTAAGCGTGTAGCCTCAAAAGAGAATGCACAGAAGAATTTTCTCTCGAAAGAATACGTAAGAATACCACGTTATAAGGAAATACAGTGTTGCAGAGTAAAGACAAATACGTACGTATTAGAAATACTTAAACTTTATGAGAAGAATAAGGCATCGCACAAAATTATCTGGTATTTCCTAGAAAACACGTTGTAACTCGAAAAGATTTGGTGTTGCATGTATATCTAAGCGTGTAGCCTCAAAGGAGAAGTCACAGGAGAGTTTTCTCTCGAAACAGTATGTCAGAATACCATGTTTTAAGGAAATCCCTCATCGTGTGAAATTATCTTGTTTTTCCTAAGCAAATTGTTGTAACTCGAAAAGTTTTGGTGTTGCGTTTTTGTCTAAGCGCACAGACATAAAAGAGAAACCACAGCAGAGTTTTCTCTCGAAAGAATATGTAAGAATACCGCGTAATAAGGAAATACACTGTTGCTGAGTAAAGACAAATACGTACGTATTGGAAATACTTAAACTTTAAGAGAAGAAATAACGCATCGTACAAAATTATCTTGTGTTTCCTAAGCAACACATTGTTACTCAAAAGATTTGTTGTTGCATGGATGTCTAAGCTTGTAGCCTCATAAGAGAATGTACGGGAGAGTTTTCTCTCGAAAGATTATGTAAAATACCACTTTACAAGGAAATACAGTGTTGCAGAGTAAAGAAAAATACGTACATATTAGAAATATTTAAATTTTATGAGAAGAAATAAAGCATCGTGCAAAATTATCTAGTTTTTCCTAAACAACACATTGTAACTCGAAAAGATATGGTGTTGCGTGTATGTCTAAGCTTGTAGCCTCAAAAGCTAACACACAAGTGAGTTTTCTCTCAAAAAAATATGTCAGAATTCCTCGTTTTAAGGAATTCCCACATTGTGGGATATTATCTTTTTTTTCCCTAAACAAGATGTTTTAACTCGTAAAGCTTTGTGTTGCGTGTATGTCTAAGCATGTAGCCTCAAAAGAGAACGCACAGGAGAGTTTTCTCTAGAAATAATTTTTCAGAATACCACGTTTTAAGAAAATCCGGCATCGTGCGAAATTATCTTGTTTTTCCTAAACAACTTGTTGTAACTCGAAAAGCTTTGGTGTTCCGTTTTTGTGTAAGCATGCAGCCTCAAAAGAGAACACACAGCAGAGTTTTACCTCGAAAGAATATGTAAGAATACTACGTTATAAGGAAATATAGTGTTGCACAGTAAAGACAAATACGTACGTATTTGAAATACTTAAACTTTACCAGAAGAAATAACGCATCGTGAAAAATTATCTTGTTATTTCCAAACAACACGTTGTAACTCGAACAGATTTTGTGTTGGGTGTATGTGTAAGCTTGGAGCCTCAAAAGAGAACGCACTGCAGAGTTTTCTCTCGAAAAAAATATGTCAGAATACCACGTTTTAAGGAAATCCCGCATTGTGCGAAATTATCTTGTTTTTCTTAAACAACACGTTGTAAATCAAAAAGCTTTGGTGTTGCGTGTATGTCTAAGCATATAGCCTAAAAAGAGAATGCACAGGAGAATTTTCTCTCGAAAGAATATGTACGAATACCACGTTATAAGGAAATACAGTGTTGTAGAGTAAAGACAAATACGTACATATTAAAAATACTTAAACTTTACGAGAAGAAATAACGCATCGTGCAAAATTATCTTGTTTTTCCTAAACAACATGTTGTAACTCGAAAGGATTTGGTGTTGCGTGTATGTCTAAGCGTGTATCCTCAAAGGAGAAGGCACAGGAGAGTTTTCTTCTCTCGAAAAAATATATCAGAATACCACGTTTTAAGGAAATCCCGCATCGTGTGAAATTATCTTGTTTTTCCTAAACAGCACGTTGTAACTTGAAAAGCTTTGGTGTTGTGTGTATGTCTAAGCGTGCAGCATTTAAAGAGAACGCACAGGAGAGTGTTCTCTCAAAAGAATATGTAGGAATACCACGTTATAACGAAATTCAGTGTTGCAGAGTAAAGATAAATATGAATATATTAGAAATACATAAACTTTATGAGAAGAAATGACACATTGTGCAAAATTATCTTGTTTTTCCTAAACAACACGTTGTAACTCGAAAAGATTTGGTGTTGCGTGTATGACTAAGCGTGTAGCCTCAAAAGAGAACACACAGGAGAGTTTTCTCTCAAAAAATATATTCGAATACCACGTTTAAGAAAATCCCGCAACGTGCGAAATTATCTTCTTTTTCCTAAACAACACATTTTAACTTGAAAAGCTTTGATGTTGCCTGTATGCCTAAGTGTGTAGCCTCAAAAGAGTACCCACAGGAGTGTTTTCTCCCGAAAGAATATGGAAGAATACCATGTTACAAGGAAATACAGTGTTGCATAGTAAAGACAAATTTTTACATATTAGAAATACTTAAACTTTACAAGAAGAAATTACGCATCATAAAAATTTATCTTGCATTTCCTAATAAACATGTTGTAACTCGAAAAGATTTGGTGTTGCATGAATGTCTAAGCGTGTAGCCTCAAAACAGAATGCACAGGGGAGTTTTCTCTCGAAAGAATATGTAAGAATACCACGTTATAAGGAAATACAGTGTTGCAGAGTAAAGACAAATACGTACGTATTAGAAATACTTAAACTTTATGAGAAGAATAAGGCATCGCACAAAATTATCTGGTATTTCCTATACAACACGTTGTAACTAGAAAAGATTTGGTGTTGCGTGTATGTCTAAGCGTGTAGCCTCAAAGGAGAATTCACAGGAGAGTTTTCTCTCGAAACAGTATGTCAGAATACCATGTTTTAAGGAAATCCCTCATCGTGCGAAATTATCTTGTTTTTCCTAAGCAAATTGTTGTAACTCGAAAAGTTTTGGTGTTGCGTTTTTGTCTAAGCGCACAGACTTAAAAGAGAAACCACAGCAGAGTTTTCTCTCGAAAGAATATGTAAGAATACCGCGTTATAAGGAAATACAGTGTTGCAGAGTAAAGACAAATACGTACATATTGGAAATACTTAAACTTTAAGAGAAGAAATAACGCATCGTACAAAATTATCTTGTGTTTCCTAAGCAACACATTGTTACTCAAAAGATTTGTTGTTGCATGGATGTCTAAGCTTGTAGCCTCATAAGAGAATGTACGGGAGAGTTTTCTCTCGAAAGATTATGTAAAATACCACTTTGCAAGGAAATACAGTGTTGCAGAGTAAAGAAAAATACGTACATATTAGAAATATTTAAATTTTATGAGAAGAAATAAAGCATCGTGCAAAATTATCTAGTTTTTCGTAAACAACACATTGTAACTCGAAAAGATATGGTGTTGCGTGTATGTCTAAGCTTGTAGCCTCAAAAGCTAACACACAGGTGAGTTTTCTCTCAAAAAAATATGTCAGAATTCCTCGTTTTAAGGAATTCCCACATTGTGGGATATTATCTTTTTTTTTCCTAAACAAGATGTTTTAACTCGTAAAGCTTTGTGTTGCGTGTATGTCTAAGCATGTAGCCTCAAAAGAGAACGCACAGGAGAGTTTTCTCTAGAAATAATTTTTCAGAATACCACGTTTTAAGAAAATCCGGCATCGTGCGAAATTATCTTGTTTTTCCTAAACAACTTGTTGTAACTCGAAAAGCTTTGGTGTTCCGTTTTTGTGTAAGCATGCAGCCTCAAAAGAGAACACACAGCAGAGTTTTACCTCGAAAGAATATGTAAGAATACTACGTTATAAGGAAATATAGTGTTGCACAGTAAAGACAAATACGTACGTATTTGAAATACTTAAACTTTACCAGAAGAAATAACGCATCGTGAAAAATTATCTTGTTATTTCCAAACAACACGTTGTAACTCAAACAGATTTTGTGTTGGGTGTATGTGTAAGCTTGGAGCCTCAAAAGAGAACGCACAGCAGAGTTTTCTCTCGAAAAAAATATGTCAGAATACCACATTTTAAGGAAATCCCGCATTGTGTGAAATTATCTTGTTTTTCTTAAACAACACGTTGTAAATCAAAAAGCTTTGGTGTTGCGTGTGTGTCTAAGCGTATAGACTAAAAAGAGAATGCACAGTAGAATTTTCTCTCGAAAGAATATGTACGAATACCACGTTATAAGGAAATACAGTGTTGTAGAGTAAAGACAAATACGTACATATTAAAAATACTTAAACTTTACGAGAAGAAATAACGCATCGTGCAAAATTATCTTGTTTTTCCTAAACAACACGTTGTAACTCGAAAGGATTTGGTGTTGCGTGTATGTCTAAGCGTGTATCCTCAAAGGAGAAGGCACAGGAGAGTTTTCTTCTCTCGAAAAAATATATCAGAATACCACGTTTTAAGGAAATCCCGCATCGTGTGAAATTATCTTGTTTTTCCTAAACAACACGTTGTAACTTGAAAAGCTTTGGTGTTGTGTGTATGTCTAAGCGTGCAGCCTTTAAAGAGAACGCACAGGAGAGTGTTCTCTCAAAAGAATATGTAGGAATACCACGTTATAACGAAATACAGTGTTGCAGAGTAAAGATAAATATGAATATATTAGAAATACTTAAACTTTATGAGAAGAAATGACACATTGTGCAAAATTATCTTGTTTTTCCTAAACAACACATTGTAACTCGAAAAGATTTGGTGTTGCGTGTATGACTAAGCGTGTAGCCTCAAAAGAGAACACACAGGAGAGGTTTCTCTCAAAAAATATATTCGAATACCATGTTTAAGAAAATCCCGCAACGTGCGAAATTATCTTCTTTTTCCTAAACAACACATTTTAACTTGAAAAGCTTTGATGTTGCCTGTATGCCTAAGTGTGTAGCCTCAAAAGAGTACCCACAGGAGTGTTTTCTCCCAAAAGAATATGGAAGAATACCATTTTACAAGGAAATACAGTGTTGCATAGTAAAGACAAATTTTTACATATTAGAAATACTTAAACTTTACAAGAAGAAATTACGCATCATAAAAATTTATCTTGCATTTCCTAATAAACATGTTGTAACTCGAAAAGATTTGGTGTTGCATGAATGTCTAAGCGTGTAGCCTCAAAACAGAATGCACAGGGGAGTTTTCTCTCGAAAGAATATGTAAGAATACCACGTTATAAGGAAATACAGTGTTGCAGAGTAAAGACAAATACGTACGTATTAGAAATACTTAAACTTTATGAGAAGAATAAGGCATCGCACAAAATTATCTGGTATTTCCTATACAACACGTTGTAACTAGAAAAGATTTGGTGTTGCGTGTATGTCTAAGCGTGTAGCCTCAAAGGAGAATTCACAGGAGAGTTTTCTCTCGAAACAGTATGTCAGAATACCATGTTTTAAGGAAATCCCTCATCGTGTGAAATTATCTTGCTTTTCCTAAGCAAATTGTTGTAACTCGAAAAGTTTTGGTGTTGCGTTTTTGTCTAAGCACGCAGCCTCAAAAGAGAAACCACAGCAGAGTTTTCTCTCGAAAGAATATGTAAGAATACCGTGTTATAAGGAGATACATTGTTGCACAATAAAGACAAATACGTACATATTGGATATACTTAAACTTTAAGAGAAGAAATAACAAATCGTGCAAAATTATCTTGTGTTTCCTAAGCAACACATTGTAACTCAAAAAGATTTGTTGTTGCATGGATGTCTAAGCTTGTAGCCTCATAAGAGAACGTACGGGAGAGTTTTCTCTCGAAAGATTATGTAAGAATAACACGTTACAAGGAAATACAGTGTTGCAGAGTAAAGAAAAATAAGTACATATTAAAAATACTTAAACTTTATGAGAAGAAATAAAGCATCGTGCAAAATTATCTTGTTTTTCCTAAACAACACATTGTAACTCGAAAAGATATGGTGTTGCGTGTATGTCTAAGCTTGTAGCCTCAAAAGCGAACACACAGGTGAGTTTTCTCTCGAAAAAATATGTCAGAATACCACGTTTTAAGGAAATCCCGCATTGTGGGATATTATCTTGTTTTTCCTAAACAAGATGTTTTAACTCGAAAAGCTTTGGTGTTGCGTGTATGTCTAAGCATGTAGCCTCAAAAGAGAACGCACAGGAGAGTTTTCTCTAGAAATAATTTGTCAGAATACCACGTTTTAAGAAAATCCGGCATCGTGAGAAATTATCTTGTTTTTCCTAAACAACTTGTTGTAACTCGAAAAGCTTTGGTGTTCTGCTTTTGTCTAAGCGTGCAGCCTCAAAAGAGAAAATACAGGAGAGTTTTACCTCGAAAGAATATGTAAGAATACTATGTTATAAGGAAATATAGTGTTGCAGAGTAAAGACAAATACGTACATATTTGAAATACTTAAACTTTACCAGAAGAAATAATGCATCGTGCAAAATTATCTTTTTATTCCCAAACAACACGTTGTAACTCGAAAAGATTTTGTGTTGCGTGTATGTGTAAGTTTGTAGCCTCAAAAGAGAATGCACAGCAGAGTTTTCTCTCGAAAAAATATGTCAGAATACCACGTTTTAAGGAAATCCCGCATTGTGCGAAATTATCTTGTTTTTCTTAAGCAACACATTGTAACTCGAAAAGCTTTGGTGTTGCATGTATGTCTAAGCGTATATCCTCAAAAGAGAACGCACAGGAGAGTTTTCTCTCGAAAGAATATGTACGAATACCACGTTATAAGGAAATACAGTGTTGCAGAGTAAAGACAAATACGTACATATTAAAAATAGTTAATCTTTACGAGATGAAATAACGTATCGTGCAAAATTATCTTGTTTTTCCTAAACAACACGTTGTAACTCGAAAGGATTTGGTGTTGCGTGTATGTCTAAGCGTGTATCCTCAAAGGAGAAGGCACAGGTGAGTTTTCTTCTCTCTAAAAATATATCAGAATACCACGTTTTAAGGAAATCCCGCATCGTGCGAAATTATCTTTTTTTTCCTAAACAACACGTTGTAACTTGAAAAGATTTGGTGTTGCGTGTATGTCTAAGCGTGCAGCCTCAAAAAAGAATGCACAGGAGAGTGTTCTCTCAAAAGAATATGTAAGAATACCACGTTATAACGAAATACAGTGTTGCAGAGTAAAGATAAATATGAATTTATTAGAAATACTTAAACTTTATGAGAAGAAATGACACATTGGGCAAAATTATCTTGGTTTCCTAAACAACACATTGTAACTCGAAAAGATTTGGTGTTGCATGTATGACTAAGTGTGTAGCCTCAAATGAGAACACACAGGAGATTTTTCTCGCAAAAAATATATTAGAATACCACATTTAAGGAAATCCCGCATCGTGCAAAATTATCTTGTTTTTCCTAAACAACACGTTTTTACTTGAAAAGCTTTGGTGTTGCCTGTATGTCTAAGTGTGTAGCCTCGAAAGAGTACCCACAGGAGTGTTTTCTTCCGAAAGAATATGGAAAAATGCCATGTTAAAAAGAAATACAGTGTTGCATAGCAAAGAAAAATTTGTACATATTAGAAATCCTTAAACTTTACAAGAAGAAATTACGCATCATGCAAAATTATCTTGCATTTCCTAAAAAACACGTTGTAACTCTTAAGATTTGGTGTTGCGTGTATGTCTAATGACTGGCCTCAAAGGAGAAGGCACAGGAGTGTTTTCTCTCGAAACAATATGTCAGGATACCACGTTTTAAGGAAATCCCTCATCCTGCGAAATTATCTTGTTTTTCCTTAACAACATGTTGTAACTTGAAAAGCTTTGGTGTTGTGTTTTCCTCTAAGTGCGCAGCCTCAAAAGAGAATGCACAGGAGAGTTTTCTCTTGAAAGAATATGTAAGAATACCACGTTATAAGGAAATGCAGTGTTGCAGAGTAAAGACAAATACGTATGTATTGGAAATACTTAAACTTTACGAGAAGAAATAATGCATCATGCACAATTATCTTGTTTTTCCTAAACAACACATTGTAACTTGTAAAGCTTTGTTGTTGCGTGTATGACTAAGCGTGTAGCCTCAAAGGAGAATGCACAGGAGAGTTTTCTCTCGAAAGTATATGTAAGAATACCACATTATAAGGAAGTACAGTGTTGCAGAGTAAAGACAAATACGTACTTATTAGAAATACTTTAACTATACGAGAAGAAATAAGGCATCGTACAAAATTATCTGGTATTTCCTAAACAACACGTTGTAACTCGAAAAGATTTGGTGTTGTGTGTATGTCTAAGGGTGTAGCCTCAAAGGAGAAGTCACAGGTGAATTTTCTCTCGAAACAATATGTCAGAATACCATGTTTTAAGGAAATCCCTCATCGTGTGAAATTATCTTGTTTTTCCTAAGCAAATTGTTGTAACTCGAAAAGCTTTGGTGTTGCGTTTTTGTCTAAGCGCGCAGCCTCAAAAGCGAATGCACAGGAGAGTTTTCTCTCGAAAGAATATGTAAGAATACCGCGTTATAAGGAAATACAGTGTTGCAGAGTAAAGACAAATACGTACGTATTGGAAATACTTAAACTTTAAGAGAAGAAATAACGCATCGTGCAAAATTATCTTGTTTTTCCTAAGCAAAACATTGTAACTCGAAAAGATTTTTTGTTGCATGGATATCTATGCTTGTAACCTCATAAGAGAATGTACAGGAGATTTTTCTCTCGAAAGAATATGTAAGAATACCACGTTACAAGGAAATAAAGTGTTGCAGAGTAAAGACAAATACGTATGTATTAGAAATACTTAAACTTTATGAGAAGAAATAAAGCATCGTGCAAAATTATCTTGTTTTTCCTAAACAACACATTGTAACTCGTAAAGATTTGGTGTTGCGTGTATGTCTAAGCGTGTAGCCTCAAAAGCGAATGCACAGGTGAGTTTTCTCTCGAAAAGATATGTCAGAATACCACGTTTTAAGGAAATACCGCATAATGGGATATTATCTTGTTTTTCCTAAACAATATGTTTTAACTCGAAAAGCTTTGCTGTTGCGTGTATGTCTAAGCATGTAGCCTCAAAAGAGAATGCACAGGAGAGTTTTCTCTAGAAATAATATAGCAGAATACCACGTTTTAAGAAAATTCCGAATTGTGCGAAATTATCTTGTTTTTCCTAAACAACTTGTTGTAACTTGAAAAGCTCTGGCGTTCTGTTTTTGTCTAAGCATGCAGCCTCAAAAGAGAACACACAGGAGAGTTTTACCTTGAAAGAATATGTAAGAATACCACGTTATAAGGAAATACAGTGCTGCAGAGTAAAGACAAATACATAAAATATTAGAAATACTTAAACTAAATGAGAAGAAATAAGGCATCGTACAAAATTATCTGGTATTTCCTAAACAACATGTTGTAACTCGAAAAGATTTGGTGTTGCGTGTATGTCTAAGCGTGTAGCCTCAAAAGAGAAGTCACAGGAGAGTTTTCTCTCGAAACAATATGTCAGAATACCATGTTTTAAGGAAATCCCTCATTGTGCGAAATTATCTTGTTTTTCCTAAGCAAATTGTGGTAACTCGAAAAGCTTTGGTGTTGCGTTTTTGTCTAAGCGTGCAGCCTCAAAAGAGAATGCACAGGAGAGTTTTCTCTGGAAAGAATATGTAAGAATACCGCGTTATAAGGAAATACAGTGTTGCAGAGTAAAGACAAATACATACGTATTTAAAATACTTAAACTTTAAGAGAAGAAATAACGCATCGTGCAAATTATCTTGTTTTTCCTAAGGAACACATTGTAACTCGAAAAGATTTATTGTTGCGTAGATGTCTAAGCTTGTAGCCTCATAAGAGAACGTACAGGAGAATTTTCTCTCGTCAGGAATATGTAAGAATACCACATTACAATGAAATACAGTGTTACAGAGTAAAGACAAATACGTACATATTAGAAATACATAAACTTTATGAGAAGAAATAAAGCATCGTGCAAAATTATCTTGTTTTTCCTAAAAAATACGTTGTAACTCCAAAAGATTTGGTGTTGCGTGTATATCTAAGCGTGTAGCCTCAAAAGACAATGCACAGCAGAGTTTTGTCTCGAAAAAATATGTCAGAATACCACGTTTTAAGGAAATCCCACATTGTGCGAAATTATCTTGTTTTTCCTAAACAACTTGTTGTAACTTGAAAAGCTCTGGCGTTCTGTTTTTGTCTAAGCATGCAGCCTCAAAAGAGAACACACAGGAGAGTTTTACCTTGAAAGAATATGTAAGAATACCATGTTATAAGGAAATACAGTGCTGCAGAGTAAAGACAAATACATAAAATATTAGAAATACTTAAACTAAATGAGAAGAAATAAGGCATCGTACAAAATTATCTGGTATTTCCTAAACAACATGTTGTAACTCGAAAAGATTTGGTGTTGCGTGTATGTCTAAGCGTGTAGCCTCAAAAGAGAAGTCACAGGAGAGTTTTCTCTCGAAACAATATGTCAGAATACCATGTTTTAAGGAAATCCCTCATTGTGCGAAATTATCTTGTTTTTCCTAAGCAAATTGTGGTAACTCGAAAAGCTTTGGTGTTGCGTTTTTGTCTAAGCGTGCAGCCTCAAAAGCGAATGCACAGGAGAGTTTTCTCTCGAAAGAATATGTAAGAATACCGCGTTATATAGAAATACAGTGTTGCAGAGTAAAGACAAATACGTACGTATTTGAAATACTTAAACTTTAAGAGAAGAAATAACGCTTCGTGCAAAATTATCTTGTTTTTCCTAAGGAACACATTGTAACTCGAAAAGATTTATTGTTGCGTGGATGTCTAAGCTTGTAGCCTCATAAGAGAACGTACAGGAGAATTTTCTCTCGAAAGAATATGTAACAATACCACATTACAATGAAATACAGTGTTGCAGAGTAAAGACAAATGCGAACATATTAGAAATACATAAACTTTATGAGAAGAAATAAAGCATCGTGCAAAATTATCTTGTTTTTCCTAAACAACACGTTGTAACTCGAAAAGATTTGGTGTTGCGTGTATATCTAAGCGTGTAGCCTCAAAAGACAATGCACAGCAGAGTTTTCTCTCAAAAAAATATGTCAGAATACTACGTTTTAAGGAAATCCCACATTGTGCGAAATTATCTTGTTTTTCCTAAACAACACGTTGCAACTCGAAAAGCTTTGGTGTTGCGTGTATGTCTAAGTGTATAGCCTCAAAAGAGAACGCACAGGAAAGTTTTCTCTCGAAAGAATATGTATGAATACCATGTTATAAGGAAATACAGTGTTGCAGAGTAAAGACAAATACGTACGTATTAGAAATACTTAAACTTTATGAGAAGAAATACAGCATCGTGCAAAATTATCTTGTTTTCCTAAACAATACGTTGTAATTGGAAAAGATTTGGTGTTGCGTTTATGTCTAAGCGTGTAGTCTCAAAAGAGAATGCACAGCAGAGTTTTCTCTCGAAAAAATATGTCAGAATACGACGTTTTAAGGAAATGCTGCATTGTGTGAAATTATCTTGTTTTTCCTAAAAATCACGTTTTAACTCGAAAATCTTTGGTGTTGCATGTATAAGTGTGCAGCCTCAAAAGAGATCGCACAGGAGAGTGTTCTCTCAAAAGAATATTTAAGAATACCACGTTATAATGAAATATACTGTTGCAGAGTAAAGATAAATACGTACATATTAGAAATACTTAAACTTAACGAGAAGAAATAACACATCGTGCAAAATTATCTTGTATTTCCTAAACAACATGTTGTAACTCAAAAGGATTTGGTGTTGCGTGTATGTCTAAGCATGTAACCTCAAAAGAGAACGCACAGGAGAGTTTTCTCTCGAAAAAATATGTCAGAATACCACGTTTTAAGGAAATCCCGCATCGTGTGAAATTATCTTGTTTTTCCTAAACAACACGTTTTAACTCGAAAAGCTTTGGTGTTGCGTGTATGTCTAAGCGTGCAGCCTCAAAAGAGAACACACAGGAGAGTGTTCTCTCAAAGAATATGTAAGAATACCACGTTATAACGAAATACAGTTTTGCAGAGTAAAGATAAATATGAATTTATTAGAAATACTTAAACTTTATGAGAAATAATGACACATTGTGCAAAATTATCTTGTTTTTCCTAAACAACACGTTGTAACTCGAAAAGATTTGGTATTGCGTGTATGACTAAGCGTGTAGCCTCAAAAGAGTAAGCACAGGAGAGTTTTCTCTCTAAAAAATATATCAGAATACCACGTTTAAGGAAATCCCGCATCGTGCGAAATTATCTTGTTTTTCCTAAACAACACGTTGTAACTCGTAAAGCTTTGGTGTTGCGTGTATGACAAAGCGTGTAGCCTCAAAGGAGAATGCACAGGAGAGTTTTCTCTCGAAAGTATATGTAAGAATACCATGTTGTAAGGAAGTACAGTGTTGCAGAGTAAAGACAAATATGTACTTATTAGAAATACTTTAACTATACGAGAAGAAATAAGGCATCGTACAAAATTATCTGGTATTTCCTAAACAACACGCTGTAACTCGAAAAGATTTGGTTTTGTGTGTATTTCTAAGGGTGTAGCCTCAAAGGAGAAGTCACAGGTGAGTTTTCTCTCGAAACAACATGTCAGAATACCATGTTTTAAGGAAATCCCTCATCGTGTGAAATTATCTTGTTTTTCCTAAGCAAATTGTTGTACCTCGAAAAGCTTTGGTGTTGCGTTTTTGTCTAAGCGCGCAGCCTCAAAAGCGAATGCACAGGAGAGTTTTCTCTCAAAAGAATATGTAAGAATACCACGTTATAAGGAAATACAGTGTTGCAGAGTAAAGACAAATACGTACGTATTGGAAATACTTAAACTTTAAGAGAAGAAATAACGCATCGTGCAAAATTATCTTGTTTTTCCTAAGCAAAACATTGTAACTCGAAAAGATTTTTTGTTGCATGGATGTCTAAGCTTGTAACCTCATAAGGCAATTTACAGGAGATTTTTCTCTCGAAAGAATATGTAAGAATACCATGTTACAAGGAAATAAAGTGTTGCAGAGTAAAGACAAATACGTATGTATTAGAAATACTTAAACTTTATGAGAAGAAATAAAGCATCGTGCAAAATTATCTTGTTTTTCCTAAACAATGCATTGTAACTCGTAAAGATTTGGTGTTGCGTGTATGTCTAAGCGTGTAGCCTCAAAAGCCAACGCACAGATGAGTTTTCTCTCGAAAAAGTATGTCAGAATACCACGTTTTAAGGAAATACCGCATCGTGGGATATTATCTTGTTTTTCCTAAACAACATGTTTTAACTCGAAAAGCTTTGCTGTTGCGTGTATGTCTAAGCATTTAGCCTCAAAAGAGAACGCACAGGAGAGTTTTCTCTAGAAATAATATAGCAGAATACCACGTTTTAAGAAAATTCCGCATTGTGCGAAATTAACTTGTTTTTCCTAAACAACTTGTTGTAACTTGAAAAGCTTTGGCGTTCTGTTTTTGTCTAAACATGCAGCCTCAAAATAGAACACACAGGAGAGTTTTACCTTGAAAGAGTATGTAAGAATACCACGTTATAAGGAAATACAGTGTTGCAGAGTAACGACAAATACGTATGTATTAGAAATACTTAAACTATATGAGAAGAAATAAGGCATCGTACAAAATTATCTGGTATTTCCTAAACAACATGTTGTAACTCGAAAAGATTTGGTGTTGCGTGTATGTCTAAGCGTGTAGCCTCAAAGGAGAAGTCACAGGAGAGTTTTCTCTCGAAACAATATGTCAGAATACCATGTTTTAAGGAAATCCCTCATTGTGCAAAATTATCTTGTTTTTCCTAAGCAAATTGTTGTAACTCGAAAAGCTATGGTGTTGCGTTTTTGTCTAAGCGTGCAGCCTCAAAAGAGAATGCACCGCAGAGTTTTCTCTCGAAAGAATATGTAAGAATACCGCGTTATATGGAAATACAGTGTTGCAGAGTAAAGACAAATACGTACGTATTTGAAATACTTAAACTTTAAGAGAAGAAATAACGCATCGTGCAAAATTATCTTGTTTTTCCTAAGGAACACATTGTAACTCGAAAAGATTTATTGTTGCGTGGATGTCTAAGCTTGTAGCCTCATAAGAGAACGTACAGGAGAATTTTCTCTCGAAAGAATATGTAAGAATACCACATTACAGTGAAATACAGTGTTGCAGAGTAAAGACAAATGCGAACATATTAGAAATACATAAACTTTCTGAGAAGAAATAAAGCATCATGCAAAATTATCTTGTTTTTCCTAAACAACACGTTGTAACTCGAAAAGATTTGGTGTTGCGTGTATATCTCAGCGTGTAGCCTCAAAAGACAATGCACAGCAGAGTTTTCTCTCGAAAAAATATGTCAGAATACCACGTTTTAAGGAAATCCCACATTGTGCGAAATTATCTTGTTTTTCCTAAACAACACGTTGTAACTCGAAAAGCTTTGGTGTTGCGTGTATGTCTAAGCGTATAGCCTCAAAAGAGAACGCACAGGAAAGTTTTCTCTCGAAAGAATATGTACGAATACCACGTTATAAGGAAATACAGTGTTGCAGAGTAAAGACAAATACGTACGTATAAGAAATACTTAAACTTTATGAGAAGAAATACAGCATCGTGCAAAATTATCTTCTTTTCCTAAACAACACGTTGTAACTCGAAAAGATTTGGTGTTGCGTTTATGTCTAAGCGTGTACCTCAAAAGAGAATGCACAGCAGAGTTTTCTCTCGAAAAAATATGTCAGAATACCACGTTTTAAGGAAATCCTGCATTGTGCGAAATTATCTTGTTTTTCCTAAACAACACGTTTTAACTCGAAAATCTTTGGTGTTGCATGTATGTCTAAGTGTGCAGCCTCAAAAGAGAACGCACAGGAGAGTGTTCTCTCAAAATAATATTTAAGAATACCACGTTATAATGAAATACAGTGTTGCAGAGTAAAGATAAATACGTACATATTAGAAATACTTAAACTTAACGAGAAGAAATAACACATCGTGCAAAATTATCTTGTATTTCCTAAACAACATGTTGTAACTCAAAAGGATTTGGTGTTGCGTGTATGTCTAAGTGTGTAACCTCAAAAGAGAACGCACAGGAGTGTTTTCTCTTGAAAAAATATGTCAGAATACCACGTTTTAAGGAAATCCCGGATCGTGTGAAATTATCTTGTTTTTCCTAAACAACACGTTTTAACTCGAAAAGCTTTGGTGTTGCGTGTATGTCTAAGCGTGCAGCTTCAAAAGAGAACACACAGGAGAGTGTTCTCTCAAAAGAATATGTAAGAATACCACGTTATAACGAAATAGTGTTGCAGATTAAAGATAAATATGAATTTATTAGAAATACTTAAACTTTATGAGAAATAATGACACATTGTGCAAAATTATCTTGTTTTTCCTAAACAACACGTTGTAACTCGAAAAGATTTGGTGTTGCGTGTATGACTAAGCGTGTAGCCTCAAAAGAGTAAGCACAGGAGAGTTTTCTCTCGAAAAAATATATCAGAATACCACCTTTAAGGAAATCCCGCATCGTGCGAAATTATCTTGTTTTTCCTAAACAACACGTTGTAACTCGTAAAGCTTTGGTGTTGCGTGTATGACTAAGCGTGTAGCCTCAAAGGAGAATGCACAGGAGAGTTTTCTCTCGAAAGTATATGTAAGAATACCACGTTACAAGGAAATACAGTGTTGCATAGTAAAGACAAATTTGTACATATTAGAAATACTTAAACTTTATTAGAAATAATGACACATTGTGCAAAATTATCTTGTTTTTCCTAAACAACACGTTGTAACTCGAAAAGATTTGGTGTTGCGTGTATGACTAAGCGTGTAGCCTCAAAAGAGTACGCACAGGAGAGTTTTCTCTCTAAAAAATATATCAGAATACCACGTTTAAGGAAATCCTGCATCGTGTGAAATTATCTTGTTTTTCCTAAACAACACGTTTTAACTTGAAAAGCTGTGGTGTTGCGTGTATGTCTAAATGTGTAGCCTCAAAAGGGAACCCATAGGAGAGCTTTCTCCCGAAAGAATATGGAAGAATACCATGTTACAAGGAAATACAGTGTTGCATAGTAAAGACAAATTTGTACGTATTAGAAATACTTAAACTTTACAAGAAGAAATTACGCATCATACAAAATTATCTTGCATTTCCTAAAAAAAACGTTGTAATTTGAAAAGATTTGGTGTTGCCTTTATGTCTAAGGAGTAGCCTCAAAGGAGAAGGCACAGGAGTGTTTTCTCTCGAAACAATATGTCAGGATACCATGTTTTAAGGAAATCCCGCATTGTGCAAAATTATCTAGTTTTTCCTAAATAACTTGTTGTAACTCGAAAAGCTTTGGTGTTGCGTTTTCGTCTAAGCGCAGAGCCTCAAAAGAGAATGCACAGGAGAGTTTTCTCTTGAAAGAATATGTAAGAATACAACGTTATAGGGAAATACAGTGTTGCAGAGTAAAGACAAATACATACGTATTCGAAATACTTAAACTTTACGAGAAGAAATAATGCATCATGCAAAATTATCTTGTTTTTCCTAAACAACACGTTGTAACTCGTAAAGCTTTGGTGTTGCATGTATGTCTAAGCGTGTAGCCTCAAAAGAGAATGCACAGGAGAGTTTTCTCTCGAAAGACTATGTAAGAATACCACATTATAAGGAAATACAGTGTTGCAAAGTAAAGACAAATATGTACGTATTAGAAATACTTAAACTATGCGAGAAGAAATAAGGCATCGTACAAAATTATCTGGTATTTCCTAAACAAAACGTTGTAACTCGAAAAGATTTGTTGTTTCGTGTATGTCTAAGCATGTAGCCTCAAAGGAGAAGTCACAGGAGAGTTTTCCTTCGAAACAATATGTCAGAATACCACGTTTTAAGGAAATCCCTCATCGTGCGAAATTATCTTGTTTTTCCTAAGCAAATTGTTTTAACTCGAAAAGCTTTGGTGTTGCGTGTATGTCTAATCGTGTAGCCTCAAAAGAGAATGCACAGGACAGTTTTCTCTTGAAAGAATATATAAGAATACTACGTTATAAGGAAATAGAGTGTTGCAGAGTAAATACAAATATGTACGTATTTGAAATACTTAAACTTTACCAGAAGAAATAACGCATCGTGCAAAATTATCTTGTTTTTCCCAAACAACACGTGGTAACTCGAAAAGATTTGGTATTGCGTGTATGTGTAAGCTTGTAGCCTCAAAAGAGAATGCACAGCAGAGTTTTCTCTCGAAAAAATATGTCAGAATACCACGTTTTATGGAAATCCCGCATTGTGCGAAATTATCTTGTTTTTCATAAACAACACATTGTAACTCGAAAAGCTTTGGTGTTGCGTGTATGTCTAAGCATATAGCCTCAAAAGCGAACACACAGGAGAGTTTTCTCATGAATGAATATGTACGAATACCACGCTATAAGGAAATACAGTGTTGCAGAGTAAAGACAAATACGTACGTATTAGAAATACTTAAACTTTACAAGAAGAAATAACGCATCGTCCAAAATTATCTTATTTTTCCTAAGCAACACATTGTAACTTGAAAGGATTTGGTGTTGCGTGTTTGTCTAAGAGTGTAACCTCAAAAGAGAACGCACAGGAGAGTTTTCTCTCGAAAAAATATGTCAGAATACCACGTTTTAAGGAAATCCCGCATAGTGCGAAATTATCTTGTTGTTGCTAAACAACACGTTTTAACTCGAAAAGCTTTGGTTTTGCGTGTATGTCTAAGCGTGCAGCCTCAAAAGAGAACGAACAGGAGAGTGTTCTCTCAAAAGAATATGTAAGAATACCACGTTATAACGAAATACAGTGTTGCAGAGTAAAGATAAATATGAATTTAATAGAAATACTTAAACTTTATGAGAACAAATGAAACATTGTGAAAAATTATCTTGTTTTCCTAAACATCAAGTTATAACTCGAAAAGATTTGGTGTTGCGTGTATGACTAAGCATGTAGCCTCAAAAGAGAACACAAAGAGAGTTTTCTCTGGAAAAAATATATTAGAATACCACATTTAAGAAAACCCCGCATAGTGCGAAATTATCTTGTTTTTCCTAAACAACACGTTTTAACTTGAAAAGCTTTGGTGTTGCCTGTATGTCTAAGTGTGTAGCCTAAAAAGAGAACCCACAGGAGTATTTCCCCCCAAAAGAATATGGAAGAATACCACGTTACATGGAAATACAGTGTTGCATAGTAAAGAGAAATTTGTACATATTAGAAATACTTAAACTTTACAAGAAGAAATTACGCATCATACAAAATTATCTTGCATTTCCTTAAAAACACATTGTAACTCGAAAGATTTGGTGTTGCGTGTATGTCTAAGGAGTAGCCTCAAAGGAGAAGGCACAGGAGTGTTTTCTCTCGAAACAATATGTCAGGATACCAAGTTTTAAGGAAATCCCGCATCATGCGAAATTATCTTGTTTTTCCTAAACAACACGTTGTAACTCGAAAAGCTTTGGTGTTGTGTTTTCGTCTAAGCGCGCAGCCTCAAAAGAGAATGCACAGGAGAGTTTTCTCTTGAAAGAATATGTAAGAATATCACGTTATAAGGTAATGCAGTGTTGCAGAGTAAAGACAAATACGTACGTATTGGAAATACTTAAACTTTACGAGAAAAAAATAATGCATCGTGCAAAATTATCTTGTTTTTCCTAAACAACACGTTGTAACTCGTAAATCTTTGG
This sequence comes from Apodemus sylvaticus, assembly GCF_947179515.1. Lineage (NCBI taxonomy): Eukaryota > Metazoa > Chordata > Mammalia > Rodentia > Muridae > Apodemus > Apodemus sylvaticus. Next base: position 59,441,266 of record NC_067491.1, on the reverse strand, counting down.
TGTTGAGTGTATGTCTAAGCGTGTAGCCTCAAAGGAGAATGCACAGGAGAGTTTTCTCTCGAAAGAATATGTAAGAATACCACGTTATAAGGAAATACAGTGTTGCAGAGTAAAGACAAATACGTACTTATTAGAAATACTTAAACTATACGAGAAGAAATAAGGCATCGTACAAAATTATCTGGTATTTCCTAAACAACACGTTGTAACTCGAAAAGATTTGGTGTTGTGTGTATGTCTAAGCGTGTAGCCTCAAAGCAGAAATCACAGGAGAGTCGTCTCTCGAAACAATATATCAGAATACCATGTTTTAAGGAAATCCCTCATCGTGCGAAATTATCTTGTTTTTCCTAAGCAAATTGTTGTAATTCGAAAAGCTTTGGTGTTGCGTTTTTGTCTAAACACGCAGCCTCAAAAGAGAATGCACAGGAGAGTTTTCTCTCGAAAGAATATGTAAGAATACCGCATTACAAGGAAATACAGTGTTTCAGAGTAAAGACAAATACGTACGTATTAGAAATACTTAAACTATACTAGAAGAAATAAGGCATCGTACAAAATTATCTGGTATTTCCTAAACAACATGTTGTAACTCGAAAAGATTTGGTGTTGCGTGTATGTCTAAGCTTGTAGCCTCATAAGAGAACGTACAGGAGATTTTTCTCTCGAAAGAATATGTAAGAATACCACGTTACAAGGAAATACAATGTTGCAGAGTAAAGACAAATACATACGTATTAGAAATACTTAAACTTTTTGAGAAGAAATAAAGCATCGTGCAAAATTATCTTGTTTTTCCTAAACAACGCATTGTAACTCAAAATGATTTGGTGTTGCGTGTATGTCTAAGTGTGTAGCCTCAAAAGCGAATGCACAGGTGAGTTTTCTCTCGAAAAAATATGTCAGAATACTATGTTTTAAGGAAATCCCGCATCATGGTATATTATCTTGTTTTTCCTAAACAAGATGTTTTAACTCGAAATGCTTTGGTGTTGCGTGTATGTCTAAGCGTGTAGCCTCAAAAGAAAACGCACAGGAGAGTTTTCTCTAGAAATAATATGTCATAATACCACGTTTTAAGAAAATTCCGCATCGTGCGAAATTATCTTGTTTTTCCTAAACAACTTGTTGTAACTCGAAAAGCTTTGGCGTTCCGTTTTTGTCTAATCATGCAGCCTCAAAAGAGAACACACAGGAGAGTTTTACCTTGATAGAATATGTAAGAATACCACGTTATAAGGAAATACAATGTTGCAGAGTAAAGACAAATACGTACGTATTAGAAATACTTAAACTATACTAGAAGAAATAAGGCATCGTACAAAACTATCTGGTATTTCCTAAACAACACATTGTAACTCAAAAAGATTTGGTGTTGCGTGTATGTCTAAGCATGTAGCCTCAAAGGAGAAGTCACAGGAGAGTTTTCTCTCGAAACAATATGTCAGAATACCACGCTTTAAGGAAATCCCACATCTTGCGAAATTATCTTGTTTTTCCTAAGCAAATTGTTGTAACAAGAAAAGCTTTGGTGTTGTGCTTTTGTCTAAGCACGCAGCCTCAAAAGAGAATGCACAGGAGAGTTTTCTTTCGAAAGAATATATAAGAATACCGTGTTATAAGGAAATACAGTGTTGCAGAGTAAAGGCAAATACGTATGTATTGGAAATACTTAAACTTTACGAGAAGAAATAAAGCATCGTGCAAAATTATCTTGTTTTTCCTAAGCAACACATTGTAACTCGAAAAGATTTGTTGTTGCGTGGATGTCTAAGCTTGTAGCCTCAAAAGAGAGCGCACCGGAGAATTTACTCTCGAAAAAATATGTTAGTATCCCATGTTTTAAGGAAATCCCGCATCGTAAGAAAATTATCTTGCTTTTCCTAAACAACACGTTGTAACTCGAAAAGCTTTGGTGTTGCATGTATGCCTAAGCGTGTAGCCTCAAATAAGAACGCACAGGAAAGTTTTATCTCGAAAGAATATGTAAGAATACCACGTTACAAGGAAAGACAGTGTTGCAGAGTAAAGACAAATACGTACGTATTAGAAATACATAAACATTATGAGAAGAAATAAAGCATCGTGCAAAATTTTCTTGTTTTTCCTAAACAACACGTTGTAACTCGAAAAGCTTTGGTGTTCCGTTTTCGTCTAAGCACGCAGCCTCAAAAGAGAATGCACAGGAGAGTTTTCTCTTGAAAGAATATGTAAGAATTCCACATTATAAGGAAATGCAGTGTTGCAAATAAAGGCAAATAAGTACGTATTGGAAATACTTAAACTTCACGAGAAGAAATAATGCATCGTGCAAAATTATCTTGTTTTTCCTAAACAACACGTTGTAACTCGTAAAGCTTTGGTGTTGCTTGTATGTCTAAGCGTGTAGGCTCAAAAGAGAATGAACAGGAGAGTTTTCTCTCGATAGAATATGTAAAAATACCACGTTATAAGGAATTACAGTGTTGCAGAGTAAAGTCAAATACGTACGTATTAGAAATACTTAAACTATATGAGAAGAAATAAGGCATCATACAAAATTATCTGGTATTTCCTAAACAACACGTTGTAACTCGAAAAGATTTGGTGTTGCGTGTATGTCTAAGCGTGTAGCCTCAAAGGAGAAGTGACAGGAGAGTTTTCTCTTGAAACAATATGTCAGAATGCCATGTTTTACGGAAATCCCTCATCATGCGAAATTATCTTGTTTTTCCTAAGCAAATTGTTGTAACTCGAAAAGCTTTGGTGTTGCGTTTTTGTCTAAGCGCGCAGCCTCAAAAGAAAATGCACAGGAGAGGTTTCTCTCGAAAGAATATGTAAGAATACCGCGTTATAAGGAAATAAAATGTTGCAGAGTAAAGACAAATACGTACGTATTGGAAATATTTAAACTTTAAGAGAAGAAATAACGCATCGTGCAAAATTATCTTGTTTTTCCTAAGCAAAACATTGTAACTCGAAAAGATTTGTTGTTGCATGGATGTCTAAGCTTGTAGCTTCATAAGATAACGTACAGGAGATTTTTCTCTCAAAAGAATATGTAAGAATACCACGTTACAAGGAAATACAGTATTGCAGAGTAAAGACAAATACGTATGTATTAGAAATACTTAAACTTTATGAGAAGAAATAAAGTATCATGCAAAATTATCTTGTTTTTCCTAAACAACGCATTGTAACTCGAAAAGATTTGGTGTTGCGTGAATGACTAAGGGTGTAGCCTCACAAGCGAATGCACAGGTGAGTTTTGTCTCGAAAAAATATGTCAGAATACCACGTTTTAAGGAAATCCTGCATGGTGGGATATTATCTTGTTTTTCCTAAACATCATGTTTTAACTCAAAAAGCTTTGGTGTTGCGTGTATGTCTAAGCATGTAGCCTCAAAAGAGAGTGCACAGGAGAGTTTTCTCTCGAAATAATATGTCAGAATACCACGTTTTAAGAAAATTCCGCATCGTGCGAAATTATCTTGTTTTTCCTAAACAACTTGTTGTAACTCGAAAAGCTTTGGCGTTCCGTTTTTGTCTAAGCATGCAGCCTCAAAAGAGAACACACAGGAGAGTTTTACCTTGAAAGAATATGTAAGACAAATATGTACGTATTAGAAATACTTAAGCTATACGAGAAGAAATAAGGCATCGTACAAAATTATCTGGTATTTCCTAAACAACACGTGGTAACTCGAAAATATTTGGTGTTGCGTGTATGTCTAAGCTTGTAGCATCAAAGGTGAAGTCACAGGAGAGTTTTCTCTCGAGACAATATGTCAGAATACCATGTTTTAAAGAAATCCTGCATCGTGCGAAATTATCTTGTTTTTCCTAAGCAAATTGTTGTAACAAGAAAAGCTTTGGTGTTGCGCTTTTGTCTATGCACGCAGCCTCAAAAGAGAATGCACAGGAGAGTTTTCTTTCGAAAGAATATGTAAGAATACCGCGTTATAAGGAAATACAGTGTTGCAGAGTAAAGACAAATACTTATGTATTGGAAATACTTAAACTTTAGGAGAAGAAATAGCACATCGTGCAAAATTATCTTGTTTTTCCTAAGCAACACATTGTAACTCGAAAAGATTTGTTGTTGCGTGGATGTCAAAGCTTGTAGACTCATAAGAGAACACACAGGAGAGTTTTCTCTCGAAAAAATGTCAGTATACCATGTTTTAAGGAAATCCCGCATCGTAAGAAAATTATCTTGCTTTTCCTAAACAACATGTTGTAACTCGAAAGGCTTTGGTGTTGCATGTATGTCTAAGCGTGTAGCCTCAAATGAGAACGCACAGGAGAGTTTTATCTCGAAAGAATATGTAAGAATATCACGTTACAAGGAAATAAAGTGTTGCAGAGTAAAGAGAAATACGTATGTATTAGAAATACTTAAACTTTATGAGAAGAAATAAAGCATCGTGCAAAATTATCTTGTTTTTCCTAAACAACGCATTGTAACTCGAAAAGATTTGGTGTTGCGTGTATGTCTAAGCGTGTAGCCTCAAAAGCGAACGCACAGGTGAGTTTTCTCTCGAAAAAATATGTCAGATTACCACGTTTTAAGGAAATCCCGCATCGTGGGATATTATCTTGTTTTTTCCTAAACAACATGTTTTAACTCGAAAAGCTTTGGTGTTGCATGTATGTCTAAGCGTGTAGCCTCAAAAGAGAACGCACAGGAGAGTTTTCTCTAGAAATAATATGTCAGAATACCACGTTTTAAGAAAATTCCGCATCGTGCGAAATTCTTGTTTTTCCTAAACAACTTGTTGTAACTCAAAAAGCTTTGGCGTTCCGTTTTTGTCTAAGCATGCAGCCTCAAAAGAGAACACACAGGAGAGTTTTACCTCGAAAGAATATGTAAGAATACTATGTTATAAGGAAATATAGTGTTGCAGAGTAAAGACAAATACGTACGTATTTGATATACTTAAACTTTACCAGAAGAAATAACACACCGTACAAAATTATCTTGTATTTCCTAAACAACATGTTGTAACTCGAAAAGATTTCGTGTTGTGTGTATGTCTAAACGTGTAGCCTCAAAAGAGAACCCACAGGAGTATTTTCTCTCGAAAAAATATGTCAGAATACCACGTTTTAAGGAAATCCTGCATCGTGCATAATTATCTTGTTTTTCGTAAACAACATGTTTTAACTTGAAAAGCTTTGGTGTTGCGTGTATGTCTAAGTGTGTAGCCTCAAAAGAGAATGCACAGGAAAGTTTTCTCTCGCAAGAATATATAAGAATACCACGTTACAAGGAAATAGAGTTTTACAGAGTAAAGACAAATATGTACATATTAGAAATACTTAAACATTATGAGAAGAAATAACGCATCGTACAAAATTATCTAATATTTCCTAAACAAGATGATGTAACTCGAAAAGATTTTGTGTTGTGTGTATGTCTAAACATGTAGCCTCAAAGGAGAACCCACAGGAGAAATTTATCTCAGAAAAATATGCCAGAATACCACGTTTTAAGGAAATCCTGCATCGCGCAAAATTATCTTGTTTTTCTTAAACAACACGTTGTAACTTGAAAAGCTTTGGTGTTGTGTGTATGTCTAAGCATGTAGCCTCAAAAGAGAACACGCAGGAGAGTTTTCTCTCGAAAAAATATGTCAGAATACCACATTTAAGAAAACCCCGTATCATGCGAAATTATCTTGTTTTTCCTAAACAACTTGTAACTCTTAAAGCTTTGGTGTTGCGTGTATGTCTAAGCATGCAGCCTCAAAAGAGAACGCACAGGAGAGTTTTCTCTCGAAAGAATATGTAAGAACACCACGTTATAAGGAAATACAGTGTTGCAGAGTAAAGACAAATACGTACGTATTGGAAATACTTAAACTTTATGAGAAGAAATAACGCATCATGCAAAATTATTTTTTTTACGTGTATGTCTAAGCTTGTAGCCTCAAAAGAGAATGCAAAGGAGAGTTTTCTCTCGAAAAATATGTCAGTATACCACGTTCTAAGGAAATCCCACATCGTGCAAAATTATCTTGTTTTTCTTAAAGAATTCGTTGTAACTCGAAAAGCTTTGGTGTTGTGTGTATGCCTAAGTGTTTAGCCTCAAAAGAGAACGCACAGGAGAATTTTCTCTCGAAAGAATATGTAAGAATACGACATTATAAGGAAATACAATGTTACAGAGTAAAGACATGTATGTACTTATTAGAAATACTTAAACTTTACAAGAAGAAATAACGCATAGTCAAAATTATCTTGTTTTTCCTAAACAACACATTGTAACTCAAAAAGATTTGGTGTTGCGTGTATGTCTAAGTGTGTAGCCCCAAATGAGAACACACAGGAGAGTTTTCTCTAGAAAACATATGTCAGAATACGACGTTTTAAGTAAATCCCGCATTGTGCGAAATTATCTTGGTTTTCCTAAACAATATGTTTGAACTCGAAAAGCTTTGCTGTTGCGTGTATGTCTAAGTGAGTAGCCTCTAAGGAGAATGCACAGGAGAGTTTTCTCTTGCAACAATATGTATGACAATGAAATACAGATTTGCAGACTAAAGACAAATATGTACATATTAGAAACAGTTTAACATTACGAGAAGAAATATCACATCATACAAAATTATCTTATATTTCCTAAACAACACGTTGTAACTTGAAAAGATTTGAAGTGGCGTGTAGGTCTAAGAGTGTAGCCTCAAAAGAGAACACACAGGAGAGTTTTCACTCGAAAAAATATGTCAGAATACCACGTTCTAAAGAAATCCCACATCGTGCAAAATTATCTTGTTTTTCTTAAACAACATGTTGTAACTCGAAAAGCTTTGGTGTTGTGTGTATGTCTAAGCGTGTAGCCTCAAAAGAGAACGCACTGGAGAGTTTTCTCAGAAAGAGTATGTAAGAATACCAGGTTATAAGGAAATAGAGTGTTGCAGAGTAAAGATAAATACGTACGAATTAGAAATACTTAAATTTTGTGAGAAGAAATAACGCATCGTACAAAATTATCTTATATTTCCTAAACAACACCTTGTAACTCGAAACGATTTGGTGTCGCGTTTATGTCTAAACGTGTAGCCTCAAAAGAGTACCCACAGGAGAATTTTCTCTCGAAAAAATATGTCAGAATACCAAGTATAAGGAAATCCTGCATCATGTGACATTATCTGTTTTTTCCTAAACAACACATTGTAACAGGAAAAGCTTTGTTGTTGCTTGTATGTCTCAGCGCGTAGCCTCAAAAGAGAATGCACAGGAGAGTTTTCTCTCGAAAGAATATGTAAGTATACCACGTTATAAGGAAATATAGTGTTGCAGAATAAGACAATTACGTACGTATTGGAAATACTTAAACTTTAACAGAAGAAATAACGCATCGTGCAATATTATCTTGTTTGTCCTAAACAACACGTTGTAACTTGAAAAGATTTGTTGTTGCGTGTATGTCTAAGCTTGTAGCCTCAAAAGAGAACGCACAGGAGAGTTTTCTCTTGAAAAAATACCTCAGAATACCATGTTTTAAGTAAATCCTGCATCATGTGAAATTATCTTGTTTTTCCTTAACAACATTTTTTACCTCGAAAAGCTTTGATGTTGCGTTTATGTCTAAGCGTGTAGCCTCAAAATAGAATGCACAGGAGAGTTTTCACTCGAAAGAATATGTAAGAATACCACGTTATAAGGAAATACAGTATTGCAGATTAATGACAAATATGTACATATTGGAAATACTTAAACTTTACGAGAAGAAATAACGCATCGTGCAAAATTATCTTGTTTTTCCTAAATAACATGTTGTAACTCGAAAAGATTTGGTGTTACGTGTATGCCTAAGCTTCTAACCTCAAAAGAGAACGCACAGGAGAGTTTTCTTTCAAAAAAACATGTCAGAATTCCCCGTTTTAAAGAAATTAAGCATCGTGCAAAATTGTCTTCTTTTTCCTAAACAACACGTTGTAACTTGAAAAGCTTTGGTGTTGCGTGTATGTCTAAGCGTGTAGCCTCAAAAGAGAACGCACAGGAGAGTATACTCTGGAAAGAATATGTAAGAATACCACTTTATAAGCAATTACAGTGTTGCAGAGTAAGGACAAATACATACGTATTAGAAATACTTTAAATTTACAAGAAGACATAACGCATCGTCCAAAATTATGTTGTTTTTCTTAAACAACACGTTGTAACTCGAAAAGATTTTATGTTGCGTGTATGTCTAAATGTGTAGCCTCTAAAGAGAACCCACAGGAGAATTTTCTCTCCAAAAAATATGTCAGAATACCACGTTTTAAGGAAATCGCGCATCATGCGAAATTATCTTGTTTTTCCTAAACAACAAGTATTAACTCAAAAAGCTTTGGTGTTGCGTGCATGTCTAAGCATGTAGCCTCAAAAGAGAATGCACAGGAGAGTTTTCTCTCGAAAGAATATATAAGAATTCCTTGTTATAATGGAATACAGTGTTGCAGAGTAAAGACAAATACGAACATATAAGAAATACTTAAGCTTTACGAGAAGAAATAAAGGATCATGCAAAATTATCTTGTTTTTCCTAAACAACACGTTGCAACTCGAAAAGATTTGGTGTTGCCTGTATGACTAAGCGTGTAGCCTCAAAACAGAATGCACAGGAGAGTTTTCTCTAGAAAAAATATGTCAGAATACCACGTTTTAAGGAAATCCAGCATTGTGTGATATTATCTTGTTCTTCCTAAACAATACGTTTTAACTCGAAAAGCTTTGGTGTTGCGTGTATGTCTAAATGTGTAGCCTCAAAAGAGAACGCACAGCACAGTTTTATCTCAAAAGAATATGTAAGAATACCACGTTATAAGGAAATACAGTGTTGCAGATTAAAGACAAATACGTACATATTGGAAATACTTAAATTTTATGAGAAGAAATAAGGCATCGTGCAATATTATCTTGTTTTTCCTAAACAACACGTTGTAACTCGAAAAGATTTTGTGTTACATGTATGTCTAAGCTGGTAGTCTCAAAAGAGAATGCACAGGAGAGTTTTCTCTCGAAAAATATGTCAGAATACCACGTTTTAAGGAAATCCCGCATCGTGCGAAATTATCTTGTTTTTCCTAAACAACAGGATGTAACTCGAAAAGCTTTGGTGTTGCGTGTATGTCTAAGCGTGTAGCCTCAAAAGAGAACGCACAGGAGAATTTTCTCTCAAAAGAATATGTAAGAATACCACGTTATATGTAAATACAGTGTTGCAGATTAAAGACAAATACGTATGTATTAGAAATACTTAAACTTTAAGAGAAGAAATAACGCATCATACAAAATTAACTTGTATTTCCGAAACAACACGTTGTAACTCGAAAATATTTGGTGTTGCATGTATGTCTAAACGTGTAGCCTCAAAAGAGAACCCACAGGAGAATTTTCTCTCGAAAAAATATGTCAGAATACCACGTTTTAAGGAAATCCTGCATCGTGTGAAATTATCTTGTTTTTCCTAAACAACATGTTTTAACTCAAAAAGGTTTGGTGTTGTGTGTATGTCTAAGTGTGTAGCCTCAAAATAGAATGCACAGGAGAGTTTTCTCTTGCAAGAATAAGTAAGAATACCACGTTACAAGCAAATACAATTTAGCAGAGTAAAGACAAACACGTACATATTAAAAATACTTAAACTTTCGAGAAGACATAACGCATCATACAAATTATCTAGTTTTTCCTAAACAACACGTTGTAACTGGAAAAGATTTGGTGTGGCGTGTATGTCTAAGCGTGTAGCCTCAAAAGAGAACACACAGGAGAGTTTTCTCTCGAAAGAATATGTAAGAATACCACATTACAAGGAAATACAGTGTTGCAGATTAAAGACAAATACGTACGTATTAGAAATACTTAAACATTATTAGAAGAAAGAAAGCATCGTAAAAAATTAACTTCTATTTCCTAAACAACATGTTGTAACTCGAAAAGATTTGGTGTTGTGTGTACGTCTAAGCATGTAGCCTTAAAAGAGTACGCAAAGGAGAGTTTTCTCTCGAAAAAATATGACAGAATACCACGTTTAAAGGAAATCCCCCATCCTGCGAAATTATCTTGTTTTTCGTAAACAACACGTTGTAACTCGAAAAGATTTAGTGTTGCGTGTATGTCTAAGTGTGTAGCCTCAAAAGAGAACGCACAGGAGAGTTTTCTCTCTAAAGAATATGTAAGAATACCACGTTACAAGGAAATACTGTGTTGCAGATTAAAGACAAATACGTACCTATTGGAAATACTTAAACTTTACGAAAAGAAATAACGCATCGTGCAAAATTATCTTGTTTTTCCTAAACAACACATTGTAACTCGAAAAGATTTGGTGTTGCGTGTATGTCTAAGTTTGTAGCCTCAGCAGAGAATGCACAGGAGAGTTTTCTCTCTAAAAAATATGTCAGTATACCACGTTTTAAGGAAGTCCTGCATCGTGCGAAATTATCTTGTTTTTCCTAAACAACTCGTTGTAACTCAAAAAGCTTTGGTGTAGCTTGTATGTCTGAGCATGTAGGCTCAAAATAGAACACACAGGACAGTTTTATCTCAAAAGAATATGTAAGAATACCACGTTATAAGGAAATACAGTGTTGCAAATTAAAGAGAAATACATACATATTGGAAATACATAAACTTTACGAGAAGAAATAACGCATCGTGCAATATTTTCTTGTTTTTCCTAAACAACACTTTGTAACTCGAAAACAATTTGTGGTACGTGTATGTCTAAGCTGGTAGTCTCAAAAGAGAATGCACAGGAGAGTTTTCTCTTGAAAAAATATGTCAGAATAACACGTTTTAAGAAAATCCCGCATCGTGCGAAATTATCTTGTTTTTCCTAAACAACAGGATGTAACTCGAAAAGCTTTGGTGTTGCGTGTATGTCTAAGGGTGTAGCCTCAAAAGAGAACGCACAGGAGAGTTTTCTCTTGAAAGAATATGTAAGAATACCATGTTATAAGTAAATACAGTGTTGCAGAGGAAAGACAAATACATATGTATTAGAAATAATTAACTTTACGAGAAGAAATAACGCATCGTACAAAATTAACTTGCATTTCCTAAACAGCACATTGTAACTCGAAAAGATTTGGTGTCGCGTGTATGTCTAAACGTGTAGCCTGAAAAGAGAACCCACAGGAGAATTTTCTGTCTAAAAAAATATGTCAAAATACCACGTTTTAAGGAAATCCTGCATAGTGCGAAATTATCTTGTTTTTCCTAAACAACATGTTTTAACTCGAAAAGCTTTGGTGTTGAGTGTATGTCTAAGTGTGTAGCCTCAAAATAGAATGCACAGGAGAGTTTTCTCTAGCAAGAATATATAAGAATACCACGTAACAAAGAAATACAGTTTTGCAGAGTAAAGACAAATATGTACATACTAGAAATACTTAAACTTTACAAGAAGAAATAACGCATCCTACAAAATTATCTAGTATTCCCTAAACAACACGTTGAAACTGGAAAAGATTTGGTGTGGCGTGTATGTCTAAGCGTGTAGCCTCAAAAGAGAATGCACAGGACAGTTTTCTCTCGAAAGAATATGTAAGAATACCACGTTACAAGGAAATACAGTGTTGCAGAGTAAAGACAAATACGTACATATTAGAAATACTTAAACATTAAGAGAAGAAATAATGCATCGTACAAAATTATCTTGTATTTCCTAAACAACACGTTGAAACTCAAAAAGATTTGGTGTGGGGTGTATGTCTAAGCGTGTAGTATAAAAAGAGAACGCACAGGAGAGTTTTAACTCGAAAAAATATGTCAGAATACCACGTTTTAAGGAAGTCCCGCATAGTGCGAAATTATCTTGTTTTTCCTAAACAATACGTTATAACTCGAAAAGATTTGTTGTTCCGTGGTTGTCTAAATGTGTAGCCTCAAAAGAGAACCCACAGAGTAATTTTCTCTCAACAAAAGATGTCAGAATACCATGTTTTAAGGAAATCCCGCATCTTGCAAAATTATCTTTTTTTCTTAAACAACACGTGGTAACTCGAAAAGCTTTGGTTATGCGTGTATGCCTAAGCATGTAGCCTAAAAAGAGAACGCATAGGAGAGATTTCTCTCGAAAGAATATGTAAGAATACCACGTTATAAGGAAATACAGTGTTGCAGATTAAAGACAAATAAGTACGTATTAGAAATACTTAAACATTACGAGAAGAAATAAAGCATCATAAAAAATTATCTTGTATTTCCTAAACAACACGTTGTAACACAAAAGATTTTGCGATACGTGTATGTCTAAGCATGTAGCCTCAAAAGAGAACGCACAGGAGAGTTTTCTCTCGAAAAAATATGTCAGAATACCACAATTTAAGAAAATCCCGCATAGTGCGAAATTATCTTGTTTTTCCTAAACAACTTGTTGTAACTCGAAAAGCTTTGGTGTTGCGTTTTTGTCTAAGGTTGCAGCCTCAAAATATAACACACGTGAGAGTTTTCTCTCAAAAGAATATGTAAGAATACCACGTTAAAAGGAAATATAGAGTTGTAAAGACAAATACGTACGTATTGGAAATACTTAAACTTTACGAGAAGAAATAATGCATGGTGCAAAATTATCTTGTTTTTCCTAAACAACACTTTGTAACTGGAATAGATTTGGTGTTGCGTGTATGTCTAAGCTCATAGCCTCAAAAGAGAATGCACAGGAGAGTTTTCTGTCGAAAAAATATGTCAGAATACCACGTTTTAAGGAAATCCTGAATTGGGCGAAATTATCGTGTTTTTCCTAAACAACACGTTGTAACTCGAAAAGCTTTGGTGTACCTTGTATGTCTCAGCGTGTAGCCTCAACAGAGAAAACAGAAGAGATTTCTCTCGAAAAAATATGTCAGAATACCACATTTTAAGGAAATCCTTCATCGTGAGAAATTATCTTTTTTTTCCCTACACGACATGTTTTAACTCGAAAAGCTTTGGTGTTGCGTTTTTGTCTAAGCATGCAGCCTCAAAAGAGAACGCACAGGACAGTTTTCTCTCAAAAGAATATGTAAGAATACCATGTTATAAGGAAATACAGTGTTGCAGATTAAAGACAAATACGTACATAATGGAAATACTTAAACTATACGAGAAGAAATAACACACCGTGCAAAATTGTGTTGTTTTTCCTAAACAACACATTGTAACTTGAAAAGATTTTGTGGTACGTGTATGTCTAAGCTTGTAGGCTCAAAAGAGAATGCACAGGAGAGTTTTCTCTCGAAAAAATATGTCATAATACCACATTTTAAGGATATCCGCATCGTGAAAATTATATTGTTTTTCCTAAACAACACGAAGTAACTCGAAAAGCTTTGGTGTTGCGTGTAACTCTAAGCGTGTAGCCTCTAAAGAGAACGCAGAGGAGAGTTTTCTCTCGAAAGAATATGTAAGAATACCATGTTATAAAGAAATACAGTGTTGCAGATTAAAGACAAATATGTATGTATTAGAAATACTTACACTTTACGAGAAGAAATAACGCATCTTACAAAATTAACATTTATTTCCTAAACAACACGTTGTAACTGGAAAAGATTTGGTGTTGCATGTATGTCTAAATGTGTACCCTCAAAAGTGAACACACTGGAGTATTTTCTCTCGAAAAAATATGTCAGAATACCACGTTTTAAGGAAATCCTGCATCGTGCGAAATTATGTTTTTCCTAAACATCTTGTTGTAACTCGAAAAGTTTTGGTGTTGCATGCATGTCTAAGCATGTACCCTCAAAAGAGAGCGCACAGGAGAGTTTTATCTCAAAAAAAATGTGTCAGAATACCACGTTTTAAGAAAATCTCGTATCGTGTGAAATTATCTTGTTTTTCCTAAACAACACGTTGTAACTCGAAAAGCTTTGGTGTTGCGTTTTTGTCTAACCGTGCAGCCTCAAATGAGAATGCACAGGAGAGTTTTCTCTCAAAAAAAATATGTCAGAATACCATGTTTTAAGAAAATCTCGTATCGTGCGAAATTATCGTGTTTTTCCTAAACAACTTGTTGTAACTCGAAAAGCTTTGGTGTTGCGTTTTGTCTAAGCGTACAGCCTCAAAAGAGAACGCACAAGAGAGTTTCCTCTCGAAAGAATATATAAGAATACCACCTTACAAGGAAATAGAGTGTTGCAGATTAAAGACAAATACGTACCTATTGGAAATACTTAAACTTTATGAAAAGAAATAACGCATCGTGCAAAATTATCTGGTTTTTTCCTAACAACTCGTTGTAACTCGAAAAGAATTGGTGCTGCGTGTATGTCTAAGCTTGTAGCCTCAAAAGAGAATGCACAGGAGGGTTTTCTCTCTAAAAAATATGTCAGAATACCACGTTTTAAGGAAATCCCGCATCGTGCGAAATTATCTTGTTTTTCCTAAACAACTTGTTGTAACTCGAAAAGCTTTGGTCTTGCGTTTTTGTCTAAGCGTGCAGCCTCAAAAGAGAATGCATAGGAGAGTTTTCTCTCAAAAGAATATGTAAGAATACCACGTTATGAGGAAATACAGTGTTGCCGAGTAAAGACAAATACGTACGTATTGGAAATACTTAAACTTTACGAGAAGAAATAACGCATCTTGCAAAATTATCTTGTTTTTCCTAAACAACATGTCGTAACTCGAAAAGATTTCGTGTTGCATGTATGTCTAAACGTGTAGCCTCAAAAGAGAACCCACAGGAGAGTTTTCTCTCGAAAATTTTGTCAGAATACCACGTTTTAAGAAAATCCTCCATCGTGCGAAATTATCTTGTTTTTCCTAAACAACACGTTGTAACTCGAAACGCTTTGGTGTAGCTTGTATGTCTCAGCGTGTAGCCTCAAAAGAGTACACACAGGAGAGTTTACTCTTGAAAAAAATATGTCAGAATACCACGTTTTAAGGAAATCCTGCATTGTTCAAAATGATCTTTTTTTTTCTAAACAATTTGTTTTAACTCGAAAAGATTTGCTGTTGCGTGTATGTTTAAAGGTTTAGCCTCAAAAGAGAACCCACAGGATTATTTACTCTCAAAACAATATGTCAGAATACCACGTTTTAAACAAATCCTGCATCGTGCGAAATTATCTGGTTTTTCCTAAACAACACGTTGTAACTCGAAAAGCTTTGGTGTTGCATGTATGTCTCAGCGTGTACCCTCAAAAGAGAGCACACAGGAGAGTTTTCTCTCAAAAAAATATGTCAGCATATCACGTTTTATGAAAATCTCGTATCATGCGAAATTATCTTGTTTTTCCTAAACAACTTGTTGTAACTCGAAAAGCTTTGGAGTTGCGTTTTTGTCTAAGCGTGCAGCCTCAAAAGAGAATGCACAGGAGAGTTTTCTCTCGAAAGAATATGTAAGAATACCACGTTATAAGGAAATATAGTGTTGCCGAGTAAAGAGAAATACGTACGTATTGGAAATACTTAAACTTTATGAGAAGAAATAACGCATCGTGCAAAATTATCTTGTTTTTCCTAAACAACATGTTGTAACTCGAAAAGATTTCGTGTTGCGTGTATGTCTAAAAGTGTAGCCTCAAAAGAGAACACACAGGAGAGTTTTCTCTCTAAAAAATATGTCAGAATACCACGTTTAAAGGAAATCCTGCATCATGTGAAATTAACTTGCTTTTCCTAAACAACACGTTGTAACTTGAAACGCTTTGGTTTAGCTTGTATGTCTCAGTGTGTAGCCTCAAGAGAGTACACACAGGAGAGTTTCCTCTCGAAAAAATATGTCAGAATAAAACGTTTTAAGGAAATCCTGCATCGTACGAAATTATCTTTTTTTTTCCTAAACAACTTGTTTTAACTCAAAAGCTTTAGTGTTGCATTTTTGTCTAAGCGTGCAGCCTCAAAATAGAACGCACATGAGAGTTTTCTCTGGAAAGAATATGTAAGAATACCACGTTATAAGGAAATATAGAGTTGTAAAGACAAATACGTACGTATTGGAAATACTTAAACATTACGAGAAGAAATAATGCATGGTGCAAAATTATCTTGTTTTTACTAAACAACACTTTGTAACTTGAATAGATTTGGTGTTGCGTGTATGTCTAAGCGTATAGCCTCAAAAGAGAGTGCACAAGAGAGTTTTCTGTCGAAAAAAATATGTCAGAATACCACGTTTTAAGGAAATCTTGAATCGGGCGAAATTATCTTGTTTTTCCTAAACAACACGTTGTAACTCGAAAAGCTTTGGTGTACCTTGTATGTCTCAGCGTGTAGCCTCAACAGAGAAAACAGAAGAGATTTCTCTCGAAAAAATATGTCAGAATACCACATTTTAAGGAAATCCTTCATCGTGAGAAATTATCTTTTTTTTCCCTACACGACATGTTTTAACTCGAAAAGCTTTGGTGTTGCGTTTTTGTCTAAGCATGCAGCCTCAAAAGAGAACGCACAGGACAGTTTTCTCTCAAAAGAATATGTAAGAATACCATGTTATAAGGAAATACAGTGTTGCAGATTAAAGACAAATACGTACATAATGGAAATACTTAAACTATACGAGAAGAAATAACACACCGTGCAAAATTGTGTTGTTTTTCCTAAACAACACATTGTAACTTGAAAAGATTTTGTGGTACGTGTATGTCTAAGCTTGTAGGCTCAAAAGAGAATGCACAGGAGAGTTTTCTCTCGAAAAAATATGTCATAATACCACATTTTAAGGATATCCGCATCGTGAAAATTATATTGTTTTTCCTAAACAACACGAAGTAACTCGAAAAGCTTTGGTGTTGCGTGTAACTCTAAGCGTGTAGCCTCTAAAGAGAACGCAGAGGAGAGTTTTCTCTCGAAAGAATATGTAAGAATACCATGTTATAAAGAAATACAGTGTTGCAGATTAAAGACAAATATGTATGTATTAGAAATACTTACACTTTACGAGAAGAAATAACGCATCTTACAAAATTAACATTTATTTCCTAAACAACACGTTGTAACTGGAAAAGATTTGGTGTTGCATGTATGTCTAAATGTGTACCCTCAAAAGTGAACACACTGGAGTATTTTCTTTCGAAAAAATATGTCAGAATACCACGTTTTAAGGAAATCCTGCATCGTGCGAAATTATGTTTTTCCTAAACATCTTGTTGTAACTCGAAAAGTTTTGGTGTTGCATGCATGTCTAAGCATGTACCCTCAAAAGAGAGCGCACAGGAGAGTTTTATCTCAAAAAAAAATATGTCAGAATACCACGTTTTAAGAAAATCTCGTATCGTGTGAAATTATCTTGTTTTTCCTAAACAACACGTTGTAACTCGAAAAGCTTTGGTGTTGCGTTTTTGTCTAAGCGTGCAGCCTCAAATGAGAATGCACAGGAGAGTTTTCTCTCAAAAAAAATATGTCAGAATACCATGTTTTAAGAAAATCTCGTATCGTGCGAAATTATCGTGTTTTTCCTAAACAACTTGTTGTAACTCGAAAAGCTTTGGTGTTGCGTTTTGTCTAAGCGTACAGCCTCAAAAGAGAACGCACAAGAGAGTTTCCTCTCGAAAGAATATATAAGAATACCACCTTACAAGGAAATAGAGTGTTGCAGATTAAAGACAAATACGTACCTATTGGAAATACTTAAACTTTATGAAAAGAAATAACGCATCGTGCAAAATTATCTGGTTTTTCCTAACAACTCGTTGTAACTCGAAAAGAATTGGTGCTGCGTGTATGTCTAAGCTTGTAGCCTCAAAAGAGAATGCACAGGAGGGTTTTCTCTCTAAAAAATATGTCAGAATACCACGTTTTAAGGAAATCCCGCATCGTGCGAAATTATCTTGTTTTTCCTAAACAACTTGTTGTAACTCGAAAAGCTTTGGTCTTGCGTTTTTGTCTAAGCGTGCAGCCTCAAAAGAGAATGCATAGGAGAGTTTTCTCTCAAAAGAATATGTAAGAATACCACGTTATGAGGAAATACAGTGTTGCCGAGTAAAGACAAATACGTACGTATTGGAAATACTTAAACTTTACGAGAAGAAATAACGCATCTTGCAAAATTATCTTGTTTTTCCTAAACAACATGTTGTAACTCGAAAAGATTTCGTGTTGCATGTATGTCTAAACGTGTAGCCTCAAAAGAGAACCCACAGGAGAGTTTTCTCTCGAAAATTTTGTCAGAATACCACGTTTTAAGAAAATCCTCCATCGTGCGACATTATCTTGTTTTTCCTAAACAACACGTTGTAACTCGAAACGCTTTGGTGTAGCTTGTATGTCTCAGCGTGTAGCCTCAAAAGAGTACACACAGGAGAGTTTACTCTTGAAAAAAATATGTCAGAATACCACGTTTTAAGGAAATCCTGCATTGTTCAAAATGATCTTTTTTTTTTCTAAACAATTTGTTTTAACTCGAAAAGATTTGCTGTTGCGTGTATGTTTAAAGGTTTAGCCTCAAAAGAGAACCCACAGGATTATTTACTCTCAAAACAATATGTCAGAATACCACGTTTTAAACAAATCCTGCATCGTGCGAAATTATCTGGTTTTTCCTAAACAACACGTTGTAACTCGAAAAGCTTTGGTGTTGCATGTATGTCTCAGCGTGTACCCTCAAAAGAGAGCACACAGGAGAGTTTTCTCTCAAAAAAATATGTCAGCATATCACGTTTTATGAAAATCTCGTATCATGCGAAATTATCTTGTTTTTCCTAAACAACTTGTTGTAACTCGAAAAGCTTTGGAGTTGCGTTTTTGTCTAAGCGTGCAGCCTCAAAAGAGAATGCACAGGAGAGTTTTCTCTCGAAAGAATATGTAAGAATACCACGTTATAAGGAAATATAGTGTTGCCGAGTAAAGAGAAATACGTACGTATTGGAAATACTTAAACTTTATGAGAAGAAATAACGCATCGTGCAAAATTATCTTGTTTTTCCTAAACAACATGTTGTAACTCGAAAAGATTTCGTGTTGCGTGTATGTCTAAATGTGTAGCCTCAAAAGAGAACACACAGGAGAGTTTTCTCTCTAAAAAATATGTCAGAATACCACGTTTAAAGGAAATCCTGCATCATGTGAAATTAACTTGCTTTTCCTAAACAACACGTTGTAACTTGAAACGCTTTGGTTTAGCTTGTATGTCTCAGTGTGTAGCCTCAAGAGAGTACACACAGGAGAGTTTCCTCTCGAAAAAATATGTCAGAATAAAACGTTTTAAGGAAATCCTGCATCGTACGAAATTATCTTTTTTTTTTCCTAAACAACTTGTTTTAACTCAAAAGCTTTAGTGTTGCATTTTTGTCTAAGCGTGCAGCCTCAAAATAGAACGCACATGAGAGTTTTCTCTGGAAAGAATATGTAAGAATACCACGTTATAAGGAAATATAGAGTTGTAAAGACAAATACGTACGTATTGGAAATACTTAAACATTACGAGAAGAAATAATGCATGGTGCAAAATTATCTTGTTTTTACTAAACAACACTTTGTAACTCGAATAGATTTGGTGTTGCGTGTATGTCTAAGCGTATAGCCTCAAAAGAGAGTGCACAAGAGAGTTTTCTGTCGAAAAAAATATGTCAGAATACCACGTTTTAAGGAAATCTTGAATCGGGCGAAATTATCGTGTTTTTCCTAAACAACACGTTGTAACTCGAAAAGCTTTGGTGTACCTTGTATGTCTCAGCGTGTAGCCTCAACAGAGAAAACAGAAGAGATTTCTCTCGAAAAAATATGTCAGAATACCACATTTTAAGGAAATCCTTCATCGTGAGAAATTATCTTTTTTTTCCCTACACGACATGTTTTAACTCGAAAAGCTTTGGTGTTGCGTTTTTGTCTAAGCATGCAGCCTCAAAAGAGAACGCACAGGACAGTTTTCTCTCAAAAGAATATGTAAGAATACCATGTTATAAGGAAATACAGTGTTGCAGATTAAAGACAAATACGTACATAATGGAAATACTTAAACTATACGAGAAGAAATAACACACCGTGCAAAATTGTGTTGTTTTTCCTAAACAACACATTGTAACTTGAAAAGATTTTGTGGTACGTGTATGTCTAAGCTTGTAGGCTCAAAAGAGAATGCACAGGAGAGTTTTCTCTCGAAAAAATATGTCATAATACCACATTTTAAGGATATCCGCATCGTGAAAATTATATTGTTTTTCCTAAACAACACGAAGTAACTCGAAAAGCTTTGGTGTTGCGTGTAACTCTAAGCGTGTAGCCTCTAAAGAGAACGCAGAGGAGAGTTTTCTCTCGAAAGAATATGTAAGAATACCATGTTATAAGGATCTACAGTGTTGCAGAGTAAAGACAAATACGTATATATTAGAAATATTTACACTTTACGAGAAGAAATAAGGCATCGTAAAAAATTAACATGTATTTCCTAAACAACACGTTGTAACTCAAAAAGATTTGGTGTTGCATGTATGTCTAAATGTGTACCCTCAAAAGTGAACCCACAGGAGTATTTTCTCTCGAAAAAATATGTCAGAACACCACGTTTTAAGGAAATCATTCATCGTGCGAAATTATCTGGTTTTTCCTAAACAACACGTTGTAACTCGAAAAGCTTTGGTGTTGCAAGTATGTCTAAGCATGTACCCTCAAAAGAGAGCGCACAGGAGAGTTTTATCTCAAAAAAAATATGTCAGAATACCACGTTTTAAGAAAATTTCGTATCGTGTGAAATTATATTGTTTTTCCTAAACAACTTGTTGTAACTCGAAAAGCTTTGGTGTTGCGTTTTTTCTAAGCGTGCAGCCTCAAAAGAGAACACACAGGAGGGTTTTCTCTCGAAAGAATATGTAAGAATACCACGTTATAAGGAAATATAGTGTTGCCGAGTAAAGACAAATACGTATGTATTGGAAATACTTAAACTTTACGAGAAAAAATAACGCATCGTGCAAAATTATCTTGTTTTACCTAAACAACATGTTGTAACTCGAAAAGATTTCGTGTTGCGTGTATGTCTAAATGTGTAGCCTCAAAAGAGAACGCACAGTAGAGTTTTCTCCAGAAAAAATATGTCAGAATACCACGTTTTAAGGAAATCCTGCATCGTGTGAAATTATCTTGCTTTTCCTAAACAACACGTTGTAACTTGAAACGCTTTGGTGTAGCTTGTATGTCTCAGCGTGTAGCCTCAAAAGAGTACACACAGGAGAGTTTTCTCTCGAAAAAATATGTCAGAATACCACGTTTTAAGGAAATCCTGCATTGTGCGAAATTATCTTTTTTTTCCCTAAAGAACTTGTTTTAACTCAAAAGCTTTGGTGTTGGTTTTTGTCTAAGTGTGCAGCCTCAAAAGAGAACGCACAGGAGAGTTTTCTCTCGAAAGAATATGTAACAATACCACGTTACAAGGAAATACAGTGTTCCAGATTAAAGACAAATACGTACCTATTGGAAATACTTAAACTTTATGAAAAGAAATAACGCATCGTGCAAAATTATCTTGTTTTTCCTAAACAACACGTTGTAACTCGAAAAGAATTGGTGTTGCCTGTATGTGTAAGCTTGTAGCCTCAAAAGAGAATGCACAGGAGAGTTTTCTCTCGAAACAATATGTCAGAATACCACGTTTTAAGGAAATCCCGCATCGTGCGAAATTATCTTGTTTTTCCTAAACAACTTGTTGTAACTCGAAAAGCTTTGGTGTTGCGTTTTTGTCTAAGCGTGCAGCCTCAAAAGAGAATGCACAGGAGAGTTTTCTCTCGAAAGAATATGTAAGAATACCACGTTATACGGAAGTACAGTGTTGCTGAGTAAAGACAAATACGTACGATTTAGAAATACTTAAACTTTATGAGAAGAAATAACGCATCGTGAAAAATTATCTTGTTTTTCCTAAACAACATGTTGTAACTCGAAAAGATTTCATGTTGCGTGTAAGTCTAAATGTGTAGCCTCAAAAGAGAACGCACAGGAGAGTTTTCTCTCGAAAAAATATGTCAGAATACCACGTTTTAAGGAAATCCTGCATCGTGTGAAATTATCTTGCTTTTCCTAAACAACACGTTGTAACTTGAAACGCTTTGGTGTAGCTTGTATGTCTCAGCGTGTAGCCTCAAAAGAGTACACACAGGAGAGTTTTCTCTCGGAAAAATATGTCAGAATACCACGTTTTAAGGAAATCCTGCCTCGTACGAAATTATCTTTTTTTCCTAAACAACTTGTTTTAACTCAAAAGCTTTGGTGTTGCATTTTTGTCTAAGCGTGCAACCTCAAAAGAGAACGCACAGGAGAGTTTTCTCTAGAAAGAATATGTAACAATACCACGTTACAAGGAAATACAGTGTTGCAGATTAAAGACAAATATGTACCTATTGGAGATACTTAAACTTTATGAAAAGAAATAACGCATCGTGCAAAATTATCTTGTTTTTCCTAAACAACACGTTGTAACTCGAAAAGAATTGGTGTTGCGTGTATGTGAATGCTTGTAGCCTCAAAAGAGAATGCACAGGAGAGTTTTCTCTCTAAAAAAAATGTCAGAATACAACGTTTTAAGGAAATCCTGCATCATGCGAAATTATCTTGTTTTTCCTAAACAACTTGTTGTAACTCGAAAAACTTTGGTGTTGCGATTTTGTCTAAGCATGCAGCCTCAAAAGAGAACGCACAGGAGAGTTTTCTCTCGAAAGAATATGTAAGAATACCACGTTATAAGGAAATACAGTGTTGCCGAGTAAAGACAAATACGTATGTATTAGAAATACTTAAACTTTATGAGAAGAAATAATGCATCTTGCAAAATTATCTTGTTTTTCCTAAACAACATGTTGTAACTCGAAAAGATTTCGTGTTGCATGTATGTCTAAACGTGTAGCCTCAATAGAGAACCCACAGGAGAGTTTTCTCTCGAAAAAAATATGTCAGAATACCACGTTTTAAGAAAATCCTGCATCGTGCGAAATTATCTTGTTTTTCCTAAACAACACGTTGTAACTCGAAAGGCTTTGGTGTAGCTTGTATGTCTCAGCATGTAGCCTCAAAAGAGTACACACAGGAGAGTTTTCTCATGAAAAAAATATGTCAGAATACCACTTTTTAAGGAAACCCTGCATCGTTCAAAATTATCTTTTTTTTTCTAAACAACTTGTTTTAACTAGAAAAGATTTGGTGTTGCGTGTATGTATAAACGTTTAGCCTCAACAGAGAACCCACAGGATTATTTACTCTCAAAACAATATGTCAGAATACCACGTTTTAAGCAAATCCTGCATCGTGCGAAATTATCTGGTTTTTCCTAAACAACACGTTGTAACTCGAAAAGATTTGTTGTTGCATGTATGTCTAAGCGTGTAATCTCAAAAGAGAGCGCACAGGAGAGTTTTATCTCAAAAAAATATGTCAGAATAAAAGGTTTTAAGAAAATCTCGTATCGTGCGAAATTATCTTGTTTTTCCTAAACAACTTGTTGTAACTCGAAAAGCTTTGCAGTTGCGTTTTTGTCTAACCGTGCACCCTCAAAAGAGAACTCACAAGAGAGTTTTCTCTCGAAAGAATATGTAAGAATACCACGTTATAAGGAAATATAGTGTTGCCGAGTAAAGAAGAATACGTACGTATTGGAAATACTTAAACTTTAGGAGAAGAAATAAGGCATCGTCCAAAATTATCTTGTTATTCCTAAACAACATGTTGTAACTCGAAATGATTTCGTGTGTTGTGTATGTCTAAATGTATAGCCTCAAAAGAGAACGCACAGGAGAGTTTTCTCTCGAAAAAATATGTCAGAATACCACGTTTTAAGGAAATCCTGCATCGTGTGAAATTATCTTGCTTTTCCTAAACAGCACGATGTAACTTGAAACGCATTGGTGTAGCTTGTATGTCTCAGCGTGTAGCCTCAAAAGAGTACACACAGGAGAGTTTTCTCTCGGAAAAATATGTCAGAATACCACGTTTTAAGGAAATCCTGCATCGTACGAAATTATCTTTTTTTCCTAAACAACTTGTTTTAACTCAAAAGCTTTGGTGTTGCATTTTTGTCTAAGCGTGCAGCCTCAAAAGAGAACGCATAGGAGAGTTTTCTCTCGAAAGAATATGTAGCAATACCACGTTACAAGAAACACAGTGTTGCAGATTAAAGACAAATACGTACCTATTGGAAATACTTAAACTTTATGAAAAGAAATAACGCATCATGCAAAATTATCTTGTTTTTCCTAAACAACTCGTTGTAACTCGAAAAGAATTGGTGTTGCGTGTATGTGTAAGCTTGTAGCCTCAAAAGAGAATGCACAGGAGAGTTTTCTCTCTAAAAAATATGTTAGAATACGACGTTTTAAGGAAATCCCGCATCGTGGGAAATTATCTTGTTTTTCCTAAACAACTTGTTATAACTCGAAAAGCTTTGGTGTTGCGTTTTTGTCTAAGCATGCAGCCTCAAAAGAGAACGCACAGGAGAGTTTTCTCTCGAAAGACTATGTAAGAATACCACGTTATAAGGAAATACAGTGTTGCCTAGTAAAGACAAATACATATGTATTGGAAATACTTAAACTTTATGAGAAGAAATAACGCATCTTGCAAAATTATCTTGTTTTTCCTAAACAACATGTTGTAACTCGAAAAGATTTCGTGTTGCATGTATGTCTAAATGTGTAGCCTCA
This sequence comes from Apodemus sylvaticus, assembly GCF_947179515.1. Lineage (NCBI taxonomy): Eukaryota > Metazoa > Chordata > Mammalia > Rodentia > Muridae > Apodemus > Apodemus sylvaticus. The sequence goes on along the minus strand of NC_067491.1, from coordinate 59,416,742 downwards.
AAAGAGAACCCTAAGGAGAGTTTTCTCCTGAAAAAATATCTCAGAATACCACGTTTTAAGAAAATCCTGCATCGTTCGAAATTATCTTGTTTTTCCTAAACAACACGTTGTAACTTGAAACGCTTTGGTGTAGCTTGTATGTCTCAGCGTGTAGCCTCAAAAGAGTACACACAGGAGAGTTTTCTCTCGTAAAAATATGTCAGAATAGCACGTTTTAAGGAAATCATGCATCATTCAAAATTATCTTTTTTTTTCTAAACAACTTGTTTTAACTAGAAAAGATTTGGTGTTGCATGTATGTCTAAACGTTTAGCCTCAAAAGAGAACCCACAGGATTATTTACTCTCAAAACAATATGTCAGAATACCACGTTTTATGCAAATCCTGCATCGTGCGAAATTATCTGGTTTTTCCTAAACAACACGTTGTAACTCGAAAAGCTTTGGTGTTGCATGTATGTCTAAGCATGTACCCTCAAAAGAGAGCGCACAGGATAGTTTTCTCTCAAAAAATATGTCAGAATAAAAGGTTTTAAGAAAATCTCTTATCGTGCGAAATTATCTTGTTTTTCCTAAACAACTTGTTGTAACTCGAAAAGCTTTGGTGTTGCGTTTTTGTCTAAGCGTGCAGCCTCAAAAGAGAACGCACAGGAGAGTTTTCTCTCGAAAGAATATGTAAGAATACCACGTTAAAAGGAAAAATAGTGTTGCCGAGTAAAGACAAATACGTACATATTGGAAATACTTAAACTTTAGGAGAAGAAATAACACATCGTGCAAAATTATATTGTTTTTCCTAAACAACATGTTGTAACTCGAAAAGATTTCGTGTTGCGTGTATGTCGAAATGTGTAGCCTCAAAAGAGAACGCACAGGAGAGTTTTCTCTCGAAAAAATATGTGAAATTATCTTTTTTTTCCTAAAGAACTTGTTTTAACTCAAAAGCTTTGGTGTTGCGTTTTTGTCCAAGCGTGCAGCCTCAAAAGAGAACGCACAGGAGAGTTTTCTCTCGAAAGAATATGTAACAATACCATGTTACAAGGAAATACAGTGTTGCAGATTAAAGACAAATACATACTTATTGGAAATACTTAAACTTTACGAGAAGAAATAACGCATCGTGCAAAATTATCTTGTTTTTCCTAAACAACATGTTGTAACTCGAAAAGATTTCGTGTTGCATGTATGTCTAAACGTGTAACCTCTCGAAAAAATATGTCAGAATACCACGTTTTAAGGAAATCATGCATCGTTCAAAATTATCTTTTTTTTCTAAACAACATATTTTAACTCGAAAAGATTTGGTGTTGCGTATATGTCTAAACGTTTAGCCTCAAAAGAGAACCCACAGGAGTATTTACTCTCAAAACAATTTGTCAGATTACCACGGCACCATGCAAAATTATCTTGTTTTTCCTAAACAACACGTTGTAACTCGAAAGGATTTGGTGTTGCGTGTATGTCTAAGCGTGTAACCTCAAAAGTGAACCCACAGGAGAATTTTCTGTCAAAAAAATATGTCAGAATACCACGTTTTAAGGAAATCCCTCATTGTGAAAAATTATCTGGTTTTTCCTAAACAACACGTTGTAACTCGAAAAGCTTTGGTCTTGCTTGTATGTCTCAGTGTATAGCCTCAAAAGAAAACGCACAGGAGAGTTTTCTCTCAAAAAAATATATCAGAATACCACGTTTTAAGAAAATCTCGTATCGTGTGATATTATCTTGTTTTTCCTAAACAACTTGTTGTAACTCGAAAAGCTTTGGTGTTTCATTTTTGTCTAAGCGTACAGCCTCAAAAGAGAATGCACAGGAGAGTTTTCTCTCGAAAGAATATATAAGAATACCATGTTATAAGGAAATATAGTGTTGCCGAGTAAAGACAAATACATACGTATTGGAAATACATAAACTTTACGAGAAGAAATAACGCATCGTGCAAAATTATCTTGTTTTTCCTAAACAACATGTTGTAACTCGAAAAGATTTTGTGTTGTGTGTATGTCTAAATGTGTAGCCTCAAAAGAGAATGCACAGGAGAGTTTTCTCTCGAAAAAATATGTCAGAATACCACGTTTTAAGGAAATCCTGCATCGTGTGAAATTATCTTGCTTTTCCTAAACAACACGTTGTAACTTGAAACGCTTTGGTGTAGCTTGTATGTCTCAGCGTGTAGCCTCAAAAGAGTACACACAGGAGAGTTTTCTCTCGAAAAAATATGTCAGAATACCACGTTTTAAGGAAATCCTGCATCGTACGAAATTATCTTTTTTTTTTCCTAAACAACTTGTTTTAACTCAAAAGCTTTGGTGTTGCGTTTTTGTCTAAGCGTGCAGCCTCAAAAGAGAACGCACAGGAGAGTTTTCTCTCGAAAGAATATGTAACAATACCACGTTACAAGGAAATACAGTGTTGCAGATTAAAGACAAATACTTACTAATTGGAAATACTTAAACTTTATGAAAAGAAATAACGCATCGTGCAAAATTATCTTGTTTTTTCTAAACAACACGTTGTAACTCGAAAAGAATTGGTGTTGCGTGTATGTCTAAGCTTGTAGCCTCAAAAGAGAATGCACAGGAGGGTTTTCTCTCTAAAAAATATGTCAGAATACCACGTTTTAAGGAAATCCCGCATCGTGCGAAATTATCTTGTTTTTCCTAAACAACTTGTTGTAACTCGAAAAGCTTTGGTGTTGCATTTTTGTCTAAGCGTGCAGCCTCAAAAGAGAATGCACAGGAGAGTTTTCTCTCGAAAGAATTTCTAAGAATACCACGTTATAAGGAAATACAGTGTTGCCGAGTAAAGACAAATACATACGTATTTGAAATACTTAAACTTTACGAGAAGAAATAACACATCTTGCAAAATTATCTTGTTTTTTCTAAACAACATGTTGTAACTCGAAGAGATTTCCTGTTGCATGTATGTCTCAATGTGTAGCCTCAAAAGAGAACCCACAGGAGAGTTTTCTCCTGAAAAAATATGTCAGAATACTACGTTTTAAGAAAATCCTGCATCGTGCGAAATTATCTTGTTTTTCCTAAACAACACGTTGTAACTCGAAACGCTTTGGTGTAGCTTGTATGTCTCAGCGTGTAGCCTCAAAAGAGTGCACACAGGAGAGTTTTCTCTCGAAAAATTATGTCAGAATACCACGTTTTAAGGAAATCCTGCATCGTTCAAAATTATCTTTTTAATTCTAAACAACTTGTTTTAACTCGAAAAGATTTGGTGTTGCGTGTATGTCTAAACGTTTAGCCTCAAAAGAGAACCCACAGGATTATTTACTCTCAAAATAATATGTCAGAATACCACGTTTTAAGCAAATCCTGCATCATGCAAAATTATCTTGTTTTTCCTAAACAACACGTTGTACCTCGAAAGGATTTGGTGTTGCGTGTATGTCTAAGCCTGTAACCTCAAAAGAGAATTCACAGGAGAATTTTCTGTCAAAAAAAATATGTCAGAATACCATGTTTTAAGGAAATCCCGCATTGTGTGAAATTATCTTATTTTTCTTAAACAACACTTTGTAACTCGAAAAGCTTTGGTCTTGCTTGTATGTCTCAGCGAGTAGCCTCAAAAGAGAACGCACAGGAGAGTTTTCTCTCGAAAAAATATATCAGAATACCACGTTTTAAGGAAATCCCTCATAGTGCGAAATTATCTTGTTTTTCCTAAACAACACGTCGTAGTTCGAAAACATTTGGTGTTGCGTATATGTCTAAGCGTGTAGCCTCAAAAGAGTACGCACAGAAGAGGTTTCTCTCAAAAGAATATGTAAGAATACCACGTTATAAGGAAATACAGTGTTGCAGATTAAAGACAAATACGTACATATTAGAGATACTAAAACTTTATGAGAAGAAATAACGCATCGTACAAAATTATCTTGTATTTCCTAAACAACACGTTGTAACTCAAAAAGATTTGGTGTTGCGTGTATGTCTAAACGTGTAGCCTCAAAAGAGAACCCACAGGAGAGGTTTTTCTCGAAAGAATGTTTAAGAATACCACGTTACAAGGAAATACAGTGTTGCAGAGTAAAGACAAACACGTACTTATTAGAAACACTTAAACATTACATGAAGAAATAACGAATTATACAAAATTATCTTGTATTTCCTAAATAACACGTTGTAACTCGAAATGATTTGGTGTTGCGTGTATGTCTAAGCATGTAGCCTCGAAAGAGTACTCACAAGAGAGTTTTCTCCTGAAAAAATATGTCAGAATACCACGTTTCAAGGAAATCACGCATCATACAAAATTATCTTGTATTTCCTAAACAAAACATTGTAACTTGAAAAGCTTTGGTGTTGCGTGTATGCCTAAGCGTGTAGCCTCAAAGAGCATGCACAGGAGAGTTTTTTCTCGAAAGAATATGTAAGAATACCACGTTACAAGGAAATACAGTGTTGCAGATTAAAGACAAATAAGTACATATTAGAAATACTTAAACTTTACGAGAAGAAATAAAGCATCATAAAAAATTATCTTGTATTTCCTAAACAACACGTTGTAACTCGAAAGATTTTGCGATACGTGTATGTCTAAGCATGTAGCCTCAAAAGAGAACATACAGGAGAGTTTTCTCTCGAAAAAATATGTCAGAATACCACATTTTAAGAAAATCCCGCATAGTGCGAAATTATCTTGTTTTTCCTAAACAACTTGTTGTAACTCGTAAAGCTTTGGTGTTGCGTTTTTGTCTAAGGGTGCAGCCTCAAAATAGAACGCACAGGAGAGTTTTCTCTTGAAAGAATATGTAAGAATACCACGGTATAAGGAAATATAGAGTTGTAGAGTAAAGACAAATACGTACGTATTGGAAATACTTAAACTTTACGAGAAGAAATAATGCATGGTGCAAAATTATCTTGTTTTTCCTAAACAACACTTTGTAACTCGAATAGATTTGGTGTTGCGTGTATGTCTAAGCTAATAGCCTCAAAAGAGAATGCACAGGAGAGGTTTCTGTCGAAAAAATATGTCAGAATACCACGTTTTAAGGAAATCCTGAATCGGGCGAAATTATCGTGTTTTTCCTAAACAACACGTTGTAACTCGAAAAGCTTTGGTGTAGCTTGTATGTCTCAGCGTGTAGCCTCAACAGAGAAAACAGAAGAGATTTCTCTCGAAAAAATATGTCAGAATACCATGTTTTAAGGAAATCCTTCATCGTGAGAAATTATCTTTTTTTCCCTACACAACATGTTTTAACTCGAAAAGCTTTGGTGTTGCGTTTTTGTCTAAGCATGCAGCCTCAAAAGAGAACGCACAGGACAGTTTTCTCTCAAAAGAATATGTAAGAATACCATGTTATAAGGAAATACAGTGTTGCAGATTAAAGACAAATACGTACATAATGGAAATACTTAAACTATACGAGAAGAAATAACACACCGTGCAAAATTATGTTGTTTTTCCTAAACAACACATTGTAATTTGAAAAGATTTTGTGGTACGTGTATGTCTAAGCTTGTAGGCTCAAAAGAGAACGCACAGGAGAGTTTTCTCTCGAAAAAATACGTCAGAATACCACATTTTAAGTAAATCCACATCGTGAAAATTATATTGTTTTCCTAAACAACACGAAGTAACTCGAAAAGCTTTGGTGTTGCGTGTAAGTCTAAGCGTGTAGCCTCTAAAGAGAACGCAGAGGAGAGTTTTCTCTCGAAAGAATATGTAAGAATACCATGTTATAAGGAAATACAGTGTTGCAGAGTAAAGACAAATACGTATGTATTAGAAATACTTACACTTTACGAGAAGAAATAACGCATCGTACAAAATTATCATGTATTTCCTAAACAACACGTTGTAACTCGAAAAGATTTGGTGTTGCGTGTATGTCTAAATGTGTACCCTCAAAAGTGAACCTACAGGAGTATTTTGTCTCAAAAAAATATGTCAGAATGCCACGTTTTAAGGAAATCCTGCATCGTGCGAAATTATCTGGTTTTTCCTAAACAACACGTTGTAACTAGAAAAGCTTTGGTGTTGCATGTATGTCTAAGTGTGTACCCTCAAAAGAGAGCACACAGGAGAGTTTTCTCTCAAAAAAAATGTCATAATACCACGTTTTAAGAAAATCTCGTATCGTGCGTAATTATCTTGTTTTTCCTAAACAACTTGTTGTAACTCGAAAAGCTTTGGTGTTGCATTTTTGTCTAAGCGTGCAGCCTCAAAAGAGAACGCACAGGAGAGTTTTCTCTCGAAAGAATATGTAAGAATACCACGTTATAAGGAAATATAGTGTTGCCGAGTAAAGACAAATACGTACGTATTGGAAATACTTAAACTTTACGAGAAGAAATAACGCATCGTGCAAAATTATGTTGTTTTTCCTAAACAACATGTTGTAACTCGAAAGATTTCGTGTTGCGTGTATGTCTAAGCGTGTAGCCTCTAAAGAGAACGCACAAGAGAATTTTCTCTCAAAAAAAAACCATAAGAATTCCACGTTATAACGGAATACAATGTTGCAGAGTAAAGACATATTGTTACGTACTAGAAATACTTAAACTTTACGAGAAGAAGTAACGGATCATGCAAAATTATCTTGTTTTTCCTAAACAACACATTGTAACTCGAAAAGATTTGCTGTTGCGTGTATGTCTAAATGTGTAGCCTCAAAAGAGAACGCACAGGAGAGTTTTATCTCGAAAAAATATGTCAGAATACGTTTTAAGGAAATCCTGCATCGTGCGAAATTATCTTGTTTTTCCTAAACAACAAGTTGTAACTTGAAACGCTTTGGTGTAGCTTGTATGTCTCAGCGTGTAGCCTCAAAAGTGTACACACAGGAGAGTTTTCTCTCGAAAAAATATGTCAGAATACCACATTTAAGGAAATCCTGCATCGTGCGAAATTATCTTTTTTTTCCTAAACAACTTGTTTTAACTCAAAAGCTTTGGTGTTGCGTTTTTTTTCTAAGCGTGCAGCCTCAAAAGAGAATGCACAGGAGAGTTTTCTCTCGATAGACTATGTAACAATACCACGTTACAAGGAAATACAGTGTTGCAGATTAAAGACAAATAAGTACCTATTGGAAATACATAAACTTTATGAAAAGAAATAACGCATCGTGCAAAATTATCTTGTTTTTCCTAAACAACACGTTGTAACTCGAAAAAAATTTGGTGTTGCGTGTATGTCTAAGCTTGTAGCCTCAAAAGAGAATGCACAGGAGAGTTTTCTCTCTAAAAAATATGTCAGAATACCACGTTTTAAGGAAATCCCGCATCGTGCGAAATTATCTTGTTTTTCCTAAACAACTTGTTGTAACTCGAAAAGCTTTGGTGTTGCGTTTTTGTCTAAGCGTGCAGCCTCAAAAGAGAATGCACAGGAGAGTTTTCTCTCGAAAGAATATGTAAGAATACCACGTTATAAGGAAATACAGTGTTGCTGAGTAAAGACAAATACATACATATTGGAAATACTTAAACTTTACGAGAAGAAATAACACATCTTGCAAAATTATCTTGTTTTTCCTAAACAACATGTTGTAACTCGAAACGATTTTGTGTTGCGTGTATGTCTAAATGTGTAGCCTCAAAAGAGAACGCACAGGAGAGTTTTCTCTCGAAAAAATATGTCAGAATACCACGTTTTAAGGAAATCCTGCATCGTGCGAAATTATCTTGTTTTTCCTAAACAACACGTTGTAACTTGAAATGCTTTGGTTTAGCTTGTATGTCTCAGCGTGTAGCATCAAAAGAGTACACACAGGAGAGGTTTCTCTCGAAAAAATACGTCAGAATACCACGTTTTAAAGAAATCCTGCATCGTGCGAAATTATCTTTTTTTTTCCTAAACAACTTATTTTAACTCAAAAGCTTTATTGTTGCGTTTTTGTCTAAGCGTGCAGCCTCAAAAGAGAACGCACAGGACAGTTTTCTCTCAAAAGAATATGTAACAATACCATGTTATAAGGAAATACAGTGTTGCAGATTAATGACAAATATGTACATATTGGAAATACTTAAACTTTAAGAGAAGAAATAAAGCATCGTGCAAAATTGTCTTGTTCATCTTAAACAACACGTTATAACTTGAAAAGATTTTGTTTTACATGTATGTCTAAGCTTGCAGCCTCAAAAGAGAACGCACAGGAGGGTTTTCTCTCCAAAGAATATGTAAGAATACCACGTTATAAGGAAATACAGTGTTGTAGAGTAAAGACAAATACTTACTTATAAGAAATACTTAAACTTTACGAGAAGAAATAACACATCGTACAAACTTAACTTGTATTTCGTAAACAACACGTTGTAACTCGAAAAGATTTGGTGTTGCGTGTATGTCTAAACGTTTAGCCTCAAAGGAGAACCCACAGGATTATTTACTCTCGAAAAAATATATCAGAATACCACGTTTTAAGGAAATCCTGCATCGTGAAAAATTATCTTCTTTTTCCTAAACAACATGTGGTAACTCGAAAAGCTTTGGTGTTGCTTGTATGTCTCAGCATGTAGCCTCAAAAGAGAACGCACAGGAGAGTTGTCTGTCGAAAAAATATGTCAGAATACCACATTTTTAGGAAATCCTGCATCGTGCGAAATTATCTTGTTTTTCCTAAACAATACGTTACAACTCGAAAAGCTTTGGTGTCGCGTGTATGCCTAAGCGTGTACCCTCAAAAGAGAACGCACAAGAGAGTTTTCTCTCGAAAAAATATGTCAGAATACCACGTTTTAAGAAAATCCCGTATCGTGCGAAATTATCTTGTTTTTCCTAAACAACTTGTAACTCGAAAAGCTTTGGTGTTGCGTTTTTTTGTCTAAGCGTGCAGCCTCAAAAGAGAACGCACAGGAGAGTTTTCTCTCGAAACAATATGTAAAATTACCACGTTATAAGGAAATATAGTGTTGCTGAGTAAAAACAAATACGTACTTATTGGAAATACTTAAATTTTACGAGAAGAAATAACACATCGTGCAAAATTATCTTGGTTTTCCTAAACAACACGTTGTAAGTCGAAAAGATTTGGTGTTGCATGTATGCCTAAGCATGTAGCCTCAAAAGAGAACGCACAGGAGAGTTTTCTCTCGAAAGAATATGTAAGAATACCACGTTAAAAGGAAATACAGTGTTGCAGAGAAAAGACAAATAAGAACGTATTAGAAATACTTAAACTTTACGGGAAGAAAAAACACATCCTGCAAAATTATCTTGTTTTTCCTAAACAACACGTTGTAACTCGAAAGGATTTGGTGTTGCGTGTATGTCTAAGCGTGTAGCCTCAAAAGAGAACGCACAGGAGAGTTTTCTCTCAACAAAATATGTCAGAATACCACGTTTTAAGTAAATCCTGCATCGTGCAAAATTATCTCGTTTTTCCTAAACCCAATGTTTTAACTAGAAAAGCATTGGTGTTGCGTGTATGTCTAAGTGTGTAGCCTCAAAGGAGAATTCACAGGAGAGTTTTCTCTCGCAAGAATATGTAAGAATACCACGTTACAAGGAAATATAGGTTTGCAGAGTAAAGACAAACACGTACATATTGGAAATACTTAAACTTTACAAGAAGAAATAACGCATCGTACAGAATTATCTTGTATTTCCTAAACAACACGTTGTAACTCGAAAAGATTTGGTGTTGTGTGTATGTCTATACGTTTAGCCTCAAAAGAGCACCGATAGGAGAATTTTCTCCAAAAAAATATGTCAGAATACCAAGTTTTAAAGAAATCCTGCAACGGGCGAAATTATCTGGTTTTTCCTAAACAACACGTTGTTACTCGAAAACCTTTGGTGTTGCTCGTATGTCTCAGCGTGTAGCCTCAAAAGAGAACGCACAGGAGAGTTTTCTCTCGATAAATATGTCACAATACCACGTTTTAAAGAAATCCTGCATCGTGTGAAATTATATTGTTTTTCCTAAACAACATGTTTTAACTCGAAAAGCTTTGGTGTTGAGTGTATGTCTAATTGTGTAGCCTCAAAAGATAATGCACAGGAGAGGTTTCTCTCACAAGATATGTAAGAACTCTACTTTACAAGGAAATACAGTTTTGCAGAGTAAAGACAAATACGTACATATTAGAAATACTTAAACTTTACGAGAAGAAATAACGCATCGTTCAAAATTTCTTGTATTTCCTAAACAACACGTTGTAACTCGAAAAGATTTGGTGTGACGTCTATGTCTAAGCATGTAGCCTCAAAAGGGAACGCACAGGAGAGTTTTCTCTCCAAAAATATGTCAGAATACCACGTTTTAAGGAAATCCCGCATCATGCGAAATTATCTTGTGTTTCCTGAACAACACGTTGTTACTCGAAAAGCTTTGGTGTTGCGTGTATGTCTAAGCTTGTAGCCTCAAAAGAGAACACACAAGAGAGTTTTCTTTTGAAAGAATATGTAAGAATACCACGTTATAAGGAAATACAGTGTTGCAGAGTAAAGATAAATACGTACGTATTAGAAATACTTAAACTTTACGAGAAGAAATAATGCATAGTGCAAAATTGTCTTGTTTTTCCTAAACAAGACGTTGTAATGCAAAAGGATTTGGTGTTGCGTGTATGTCTAAGTGTGTAGCCTCAAAAGAGTATGCACAGGAGAGTTTTCTCTTGAAAGAATATGTCAGAATACCACTTTTTAAGGAAATTCCGCATCGTGAGAAATTATCTTGTTTTCCTAAACAACACGTTGTAACTCGAAAAGCATTGGTGTTGCGTGTATGTCTAAGCGTGTAGCCTCAAAAGCGAATGCACAAGAGAGTTTTCTCTCAAAAAAATACGTAAGAATTCCACGTTATAACGGAATTCAATGTTGCAGAATAAAGACATATAGGTACGTACTAGAAATACTTAAACTTTACGAGAAGAAGTAACGCATCATGCAAAATTATCTTGTTTTTCCTAAACAACACATTGTAACTCGAAAAGATTTGCTGTTGCGTGTATGACTAAGCATGTATCCTCAAAAGAGAACACACAATAGAGTTTTCTCTCGGAAAAATATGTCAGAATACCACGTTTTAAGGAAATACAGCATTGTGCGAAATTAAAAGTGTTTTTCCTAAACAACACGTTTTAACTCGAAAAGCTTTGGTGTTGCTTGTATGTCTAAGTGTGTAGCCTCAGAAGAGAACACACAGGAGAATTTTCCCTCGAAAAAATATGTCAGAATACCACGTTTTAAGTAAATCCCGCATCATGTGAAATTATCTTGTTTTTCCTACACAACACGTTGTAACTCGAAAAAATTTGGTGTTGCATGTATGTCTAAACATGTAGCCTCAAAAGAGAACCCACAGGAAATCGAAGTGTGTAGCCTCAGAAGAGAACACACAGGAGAGTTTTCCCTTGAAAAAATATGTCAGAATACCACCTTTTAATTAAATCCCGCATCGTGCGAAATTATCTTGTTTTTCCTAAACAACATGTAACTCGAAAAGCTTTGGTGTTGCTTGTATGTCTAAGCGTGTCGCCTCAAAAGAGAAAATTCTCCTGTGGGTTCTCTTTTTAGGCTACACACTTAGACATACACCCAACATCAAATCTTTTTGAGTTACAACGTGTTGTTTAGGAAATACAATGTAATTTTGTATGACGCGTTATTTCTTCTCGTAAATTTTAAGTATTTCTAATAGGTACATATTTGTCTTTACAACACTGTATTTCCTTATAACGTGGAATTCTTACATATTCTTTCGAGAGAAAACTCTCCTGTCTGTTCTCTTTTGCGGCTACAGGCTTAGACATACACGCAACACCAAAACTTTCGAGTTAAAATGTGTTGTTTAGGAAAAACAAGATAATTTCGCACGATGCGGGATTTTCTTAAAACGTGGAGTTCTGACATATTTTTGAAAGAAAATTTTCCTGTGGGTTCTCTTTTGAGGCTACACGTGTAGACATACACGCAACACCAAAACTAATCGAGTTACAACGTGTTGTTTAGGAAATACAAAGCAATTTTGTACGATGCGTTATTTCTTTTCGTAAAGTTTAAGTATTTCTAATACGTACGTATTTGTCTTTACTCTGCAACACTGTATTTCCTTATAACGTGGTACCCTTACATATTCTGTCAAGAGCAAACCCTGCTGTGTGTTCTCTTTTGAGGCTACACGCTTAGACATACATGCAACACCAAAGCTTTTCGAGTTACAACGTGTTGTTTAGGAAAAACAAGATAATTGCGCACGATGCGGGATTTCCTTAAAACGTGGTATTCTGACATATTTTTTCTAGAGAAAATTCTCATGTGGGTTCTCCTTTGAGGCTACACGCTTAGACATACGCGCAACACCAAATCTTTTTGAGTTACAACGTGTTGTTTAGTAAATACAAGATAATTTTTTACGATGCGTTATTTCTTCTCGTAAAGTTTAAGTATTTCTAATAGGTACATATTTGTCTTTACTCTGCAACACTGTATTTCCTTATAACATGGTATTCTTACATCTTCCTTCGAGAGAAAACTCTCCTGTGCGTTCACTTTTGCGGCTCCACACTTAGACATACACGCAACACCAAATCTTTTCGAGTTACAAAGTGTTCTTTCCGAAAAACGAGATAATTTCGCATGATGAGATTTCCATAAAAAGTGGTATTCTGACATATTTTCTCGATAGAAAATTCTCCTGTGGGTTCTCTTTTGAGGCTACACATTTAGACAAGCACGCAACACGAAATCTTTTTGAGTTACAACGTGTTGTTTAGGAAATACAAGATAATTTTGTACGATGTGTTATTTCATCTCGTAAAGGTTAAGTATTTCTAATAGGTACATATTTGTCTTTACTCTGCAACACTGAATTTCCTTATAACGTGGTATTCTCACATATTCTTTCGAGAGGAAACTCTCCTGTGCGTTCTCTTTTGAATCTACACGCTTAGACATACAGGCAAGACCAAAGATTTTCGAGTTAAAACGTGTTGTTTAGGAAAAACAGGATAATTTCGCACGAAGCGGCATTTCCTTAAAACGTGGTATTCCGACATTTTTTGAGAGAAAACTATCCTGTGCGTTCTCTTTTGAGGCTACACGCTTAGTAATACAAGGCAACACCAAATCTTTTCGAGTTACAACGTGTTGTTTAGGAAAAACAAGATAATTTTGCACTATGCGGGATTTCTTCTTGTAAAGTTTAAGTATTTCAAATACGTTCCTATTTGTCTTTACTCTGCAACACTGTATTTCCTTATAACATGGTATTCTTACATCTTCCTTCGAGAGAAAACTCTCCTGTGCATTCACTTTTGCGGCTACACACTTAGACATACACGCAACACCAAATCTTTTCGAGTTACAAAGTGTTCTTTCCGAAAAACGAGATAATTTCGCACGATGCAGGATTTCCTTAAAACGTGGTATTCTTACATATTTTTTCGAGAGAAAATTCTCCTGTGGGTTCTCCTTTGAGGCTACACGCTTAGACATACGCGCAACACCAAATCTTTTTGAGTTACAACGTTTTGTTTAGTAAATACAAGATAATTGTGTACGATGCATTATTTCTTCTCATAAAGTTTAAGTATTTCTAATAGGTACATATTTGTCTTTACTCTGCAACACTGTATTTCCTTATAACGTGGTATTCTCACATATTCTTTCGAAATAAAACTCTCCTGTGCGTTCTCTTTTGAAGCTACATGCTTAGTCATACACGCAACACCAAATCTTTTCGAGTTACAACGTGTTGTTTAGGAAAAACAAGGTAATTTTGCATGATGCGGGATTTCATCTCGTAAAGTTTAAGTATTACAAATACGTTCATATTTTTCTTTAATCTGCAACACTGTATTTCCTTATAACGTGTTATTCTTCCATATTCTTTTGAGAGAAAACTCTCCTGTGCATTCTCTTTTGAGGCTACATGCATAGATATACAGGCAACACCAAAGTTTTCGAGTTAGAATGTGTTGTTTAGGAAAAACATGATAATTTCGCAAGATGAAGGATTTTCATAAAACGTGGTATTCTGACCTATTATTTCGAGACAAAATTCTCCTGTCGGTTCGCTTTTGAAGCTACACGCTTAGACATACACGCAACACCAAATCTTTTTGAATTACAACGTGCTGTTTAGGAAATACAAGATAATTTTGTATGATGCGTTATTTCTTCTCATAAAGTTTAAGTATTTCTAATAGATACATATTTGTCTTTACTCTGCAACACTCTATTTCATTGTAATGTGGTATTCTTATGTATTCTTTCGACAGAAAACTCTCATGTGCATTCCCTTTTGTAGGCTACACACTTAGACATACACGCAACACCAAAGATTTTCGAGTTACAACGTGTTGTTTAGGAAAAACCTGATAGTTTCGCACTATGCAGGATTTCCTTAAAACGTGGTATTCTGACATATTCCTTCGAGAGAAAACTCTCAGGTGCGTTCTCTTTTGAGGCTACACGCTTAGTCGTACACCCAACACCAAATCTTTTCGAGTTACAATGTGTTGTTTAGGAAAAACAAGATAATTTTGCACGATGCGGGATTTCTTCTAGTAAAGTTTAAGTATTTCCAATACATTCTTAGTTGTCTTTACTCTGCAACACTGTATTTCCATGTAACGTGGTATTCTTACATATTCTTTCAAGGGAAAACTCTCCTGTGCATTCTCTTTTGAGGTTACAAGCTTAGACATACACGCAACAACAAAGGTTTTCAAGGTACAACGTGTTGTTGAGGAAAAACAATATACTTTCGCACGATGTGGGATTTCCTTAAAACGTGGTATTCTGACATATTTTTTCGAGAGAAATTTCTCCTGTGGGTTCTCTTTTGAGGATACATGCTTAGACATACACGTAACACCAAATCCTTTTGAGTTACAACGTGTTGTTTAGGAAATACAAGATAATTTTTTATGATGCGTTCTTCTCGAGTTTAAGTGTTTCTAATAGGTACATATTTGTCTTTACACTGCAACACTGTATTTCCTTATAACGTGGTATTCTTACATATTCTTTCGAGAGCAAACTCTGCTGTGTGCTCTCTTTTGAGGCTACACGCTGAGACATACACGCAACACCAAAGCTTTTCGAGTTACAACATGTTGTTTAGGAAAAACTAGATAATTTGGCACGATGCGGGCTTTCCTAAAAACGTGGTATTCTGACATATTTTTTCAAGAGAAAATTCTCCTGTGGGTTCTCTTTTGAGGTTACACACTTAGACATACATGCAACATCAAATCTTTTTGAGTTACAATGTGTTGTTAGGAAATACAAGATAATTTTGTATGATGCGTTATTTCTTCTCATAAATTTTAAGTATTTCTAATAGGTACATATTTGTCTTTACTCTGCAACACTGTATTTCCTTATAACGTGGTATTCTTACATATTCTTTCGAGAGCAAACTCTCCTGTGCGTTTTCTTTTGTGGCTACACACTTAGACATACACGCAACACCAAAGCTTTTCGAGTTACAACGCGTTGTTTAGGAAAAACAAGATAATTTCGCACGATGCGGGATTTCCTCAAAACGTGGTATTCTGACATATTTTTCGAGAGAAAACTCTCCTGTGCGTTCTCTTTTGAGGCTACATGCTTAGTCATACACGAAACACAAAATCTTTTAGAGTTACAACGTGTTGTTTAGGAAAAACAAGATAATTTTGCATGATGCGGGATTTCTTCTCATAAAGTTGAAGTATTACAAATACGTTCATATTTGTCTTTAATCTGCAACACTGTATTTCCTTATAACGTGTTATTCTTACATATTCTTTTGAGAGAAAACTCTCCTGTGCATTCTCTTTTGAGGCTACATGCATAGATGTACACGCAACACCAAAGCTTTCGAGTTACAATGTGTTGTTTAGGAAAAAATTGATAATTTCGCAAGATGCAGATTTCCTTAAAACGTGTTATTCTGACCTATTATTTCGAGAGAAAATTCTCCTGTTTGTTCTCTTTTGAGGCTACATGCTTAGACATACACGCAACACCAAATCTTTTTGAATTACAACGTGTTGTTTAAGAAATACAAGATAATTTTTTACGATGCGTTATTTCTTCTCGTAAAGTTTAAGTATTTCTAATAGGTACATATTTGTCTTTACTCTGCAACACTGTTTTTCCTTATAACGTGGTATTCTTACATATTCTTTCGAGAGCAAACTCTCCTGTGTGTTCTCTTTTGAGGCTACACGCTTAGACATACACGCAACACCAAAGCATTTCGAGTTACAACATGTTGTTTAGGAAAAACAAGATAATTTCGCACGATGCAGGATTTCCTTAAAACGTGGTATTCTTACATATTTTTTTGAGAGAAAATTCTCCTGTGGGTTCTCCTTTGAGGCTACACGCTTAGACATACGCGCAACACCAAATCTTTTTGAGTTACAACGTGTTGTTTAGTAAATACAAGATAATTGTGTACGATGCATTATTTCTTCTCGTAAAGTTTAAGTATTTCTAATAGGTACTTATTTTTCTTTACTCTGCAACACTGTATTTCCTTATAACGTGGCATTCTCACATATTCTTTCGAAATAAAATTCTCCTGTGCGTTCTCTTTTGAAGCTACATGCTTAGTCATACACGCAACACTAAATCTTTTCGAGTTACAATGTGTTGTTTAGGAAAAACAAGATAATTTTGCATGATGCGGGATTTCATCTTGTAAAGTTTAAGTATTACAAATACGTTCATATTTTTCTTTAATCGGCAACACTGTAATTCCTTATAACATGTTATTCTTCCATATTCTTTTGAGAGAAAACTCTCCTGTGCATACTCTTTTGAGGCTACATGCATAGATATACACGCAACACCAAAGTTTTCGAGTTAGAATGTGTTGTTTAGGAAAAACATGATAATTTCGCAAGATGCGGATTTTCTAAAACGTGTTATTCTGACCTATTGTTTCGAGAGAAAATTCTCCTGTTTGTTCTCTTTTGAGGCTAAATGCTTAGACATACATGCAACACAAAATCTTTTTGAGTTACAACGTGTTGTTTAAGAAATACAAGATAATTTTGTACGATACGTTATTTCTTCTCGTAAAGTTTAAGTATTTCTAATAGATACATATTTGTCTTTACTCTGCAACACTGTATTTCCTTATAACGTGGTATTCTTACATATTCTTTCGAGAGCAAACTCTCCTGTGTGTTCTCTTTTGAGGCTACACGCTTAGACATACACGCAACACCAAAGCTTTCGAGTTACAATGTGTTGTTTAGGAAAAACATGATAATTTCGCAAGATGCGGGATTTTCTAAAAACTTGGTATTCTGACCTATTATTTCGAGAGAAAATTCTCCTGTGGGTTCTCTTTTGAGGATACACGCTTAGACATACAGGCAACACCAAATCTTTTTGAATTACAACGTGTTGTTTAGGAAATACAAGATAATTTTGTACTATGCGTTATTTCTTCTCGTAAAGTTTAAGTATTTCTAATACGTACGTATTTGTCTTTACTCTGCAACCCTCTATTTCCTTGTAATGTGGTATTGTTACGTATTCTTTCGAGATAAAACTCTCCTGTGCATTCTCTTTTGAGGCTACACACTTAGACATACACGCAACATCAAAGCTTTTCGAGTTAAAACGTGTTGTTTAGGAAAAACAAGATAATTTCGCACTATGCGGGCTTTCCTTAAAACATGGTATTGTGACATATTCCTTCGAGAGAAAACTCTCATGTGCATTCTCTTTTGAGGCTACACACTTAGTCATCCACGCAACACCAAATCCTTTCGAGTTACAACGTGTTGTTTAGGAAAAACAAGATAATTTTGCACGATGCGAGATTTCTTCTCGTAAAGTTTAATTATTTCCAATACGTTCTTAGTTGTCTTTACTCTGCAACACTGTATTTCCTTATAACGTGGTATTCTTACATATCCTTTCGAGGGAAATCTCTCCTGTGCATTCTCTTTTGAGGTTACACGCTTAGACATACACAAGACAACAAAGATTTTCAAGTTACAACTTGTTGTTTAGGAAAAACAAGATACTTTGCACGATGCGGGATTTCCTTAAAACGTGGTATTCTGACGTATTTTTTCAAGAGAAAATTCTCCTGTGGGTTCTCTTTTGAGCCTACACGCTTAGACATACACATAACACCAAATCGTTTTGAGTTACAACGTGTTGTTTAGGAAATACAAGATAATTTTTTTTAGGATGCGTTATTTCTTCTCGTAAAGTTTAAATATTTTTAATAGGTACATATTTGTCTTTATTCTGCAACACTGTATTTCCTTATAACGTGGTGTTCTTACATATTCTTTCGAGAGCAAACTCTGCTGTGTGCTCTCTTTTGAGGCTACACGCTTAGACATACACGCAACACCAAAGCTTTTCGAGTTACAACGTGTTGTTTAGGAAAAACAAGATAATTTCGCACGATGGGGGATTTCCTTAAAACGTGGTATTCTGACATATTTTTCGAGAGAAAACTCTCCTGTGCGTTCTCTTTTGAGGCTACACGCTTAGTCATACACGCAACACCAAATCTTTTCGAGTTACAATGTGTTGTTTAGGAAAAACAAGATAATTTTGCACGATGTGGGATTTCTTCTCGTAAAGTTTAAGTATTTCAAATACAATCGAATTTGTCTTTACTCTGCAACAATTTATTTTCTTATAACGTGTTATTTTTACATATTCTTTTGAGAGAAAACTCTCCTGTGCATTCTATTTTGAGGCTACATGCTTAGATATACACGCACCACAAAACTTTTGAGTTACAATGTGTTGTTTAGGAAAAACAAGATAATTTCGCATGATGCGGGATTTTCTTAAGACGTGGTATTCTGACATATTATTTCGAGAGAAAATTCTACGGTGGGTTCTCTTTTGAGGCTACACGCTTAGACATACACGCAAAACCAAATCTTTTTAAGTTACAACGTGTTGTTTAGGAAGTACAAGATAATTTTGTACGATGTGTTATTTCTTCAGGTAAAGTTTAAGTATTTCTAATACGTACGCATTTGTCTTTATCTGCAACACTCTATTTCCTTGCAATGTGGTATTCTTACATATTCTTTAGAGAGGAAACTCTCCTGTGTGTTCTCTTTTGAGGCTACACGCTTAGACATACACGCAACACCAAAACTTTTCAAGTTACAAAATATAGTTTAGGAAAAACAAGATAATTTCGCACAATGCGGGATTTCCTTAAAACGTGGTGTTCTGACATATTTTTTGAAAGAAAATTCTCCTGTGGGTTCTCTTTTGAGGCTACATGTGTAGACATACATGCAACACCAAAACTAATCGAGTTACAAGGTGTTGTTTAGGAAATACAAAACAATTTTGTACGACCCGTTATTATTTCTCATAAAGTTTAAGTATTTCTAAAAGTATGCATTTGTCTTTACTCTGCAACATTGTATTTCCTTATAACGTAGTATTCTTACATATTCTTTTGAGAGCAAACTCTCCTGTGTGTTCTCTTTTGAGGCTACACGCTTAGACATACACGCAACACCAAAGCATTTCGAGTTACAACATGTTGTTTAGGAAAAACAAGATAATTGCGGACGATGCGGGATTTTCTTAAAACGTGGTATTCTGACATATATTTTCAAGAGAAAATTCTCCTGTGGGTTCTCCTTTGAGGCTACATGCTTAGACATACACGCAACACCAAATCATTTTGAGTTACAAAGTGTTGTTTAGTAAATCCAAGATAATTTTGTACGATGCGTTATTTCTTCTCGTAAAGTTTAAGTATTTCTAATAGGTACATATTTTTCTTTACTCTGCAACACTGTATTTCCATATAACGTGGTATTCTTACATATTCTTTCGAGAGCAAACTCTCCTGTGTGTTCTCTTTTGAGGCTACATGCTTAGACATACATGCAACACGAAAACTTTTCGAGTTTCAACGTGTTGTTTAGGAAAAACAAGATAATTGCGCACGATGCGGGATTTCCTTAAAACGTGGTATTCTGACATATTCCTTCGAGAGAAAACTCTCATGTGCATTCTCTTTTGAGGCTACACACTTAGACATACACGCAACACCAAATCTTTTCGAGTTACAACGTGTTGTTTAGGAAAAACAAGATAATTTTCACGATGCTGGATTTCTTCTCGTAAATTTTATGTATTTCCAATACGTTCTTAGTTGTCTTTACTCTGCAACACTGTATTTCCTTATAATGCGGTATTCTTGCATATTCTTTCGAGGGAAAACTCTCCTGTACGTTCTCTTTTGAGGCTACACACTTAGACATACATGCAACACCAAAGCTTAAATATTTCTAATAGGTACGTATTTGTCTGTACTCTGCAACACTGTATTTCCTTATAACGTGGTATTCTTAACTATTCTTTCGAGAGCAAACTCTCCTGTGTGTTGTCTTTTGGGGCTACATGCTTAGACATACATGCAACACCAAAGCTTTTCGAGTTACCATGTGTTGTTTAGGAAAAACAAGATAATTTCGCACGATGCGGGATTTCCTTAAGACGTGGAATTCTGACATATTTTTCGAGAGAAAACTCTCCTGTGCGTTCTCTTTTGAGGCTACACGCTTAGACATACACACAAAACCATATCTTTTTGAGTTACAATGTGTTGTTTAGGAAGTACAAGATAATAAAATGTGGTGTTCTGACATATTTTTTAAAGAAAATTCTCCTGTGGGTTCTCTTTGGAGGCTACACATGTAGACATACATGCAACACCAAAACTAATCGAGTTACAACGTGTTGTTTAGGAAATACAAAACAATTTTGTACGATGCGTTATTACTTTACGTAAAGTTTAAGTATTTTTAAAAGTATGTATTTGTCTTTACTCTGCAACACTGTATTTCCTTATAACGTGGTATTCTTACATATTCTTTCGAGAGTAAACTCTCCTGTGTGTTCTCTTTTGAGGCTACACGCTTAGACATACACACAACACCAAAGCTTTTCGAGTTACAACGTGATGTTTAGGAAAAACAAGATAATTGCTCACGATGCGGGATTTCCTTAAAACGTGGTGTTCTGACATATTTTCTCGAGAGAAAATTCTCCTGTGGGTTCTCTTTTGAGACTACATGCTTAGACATGCACGCAACACCAAATCATTTTGAGTTACAACATGTTGTTTAGGAAATACAAGATAATTTTGTACGATGCATTATTTTATCTAGTAAATTTTAAGTATTTCTAATAGGTACATATTTGTCTTTACTCTGCAACACTGTATTTCCTTATAACGTGGTATTCTTACATATTCTTTCCAGAGAAAACTCTCCTGTGCATTCTCTTTTGAAGCTACACGCTTAGACATACACGCAACACCAAAGCTTTTCAAGTTAAAACATATTGTTTAGGAAAAACAAGACAATTTCGCACGATGCGGGATTTCCTTAAAACGAGGTATTCTGACATATTTTCTTGAGAGAAAACTCTCCTGTGCGTTCTCTTTTGAGGCTACATGTTTAGACATACACGCCACACCAAATCCTTTCGAGGTACAAAGTGTTGTTTAGGAAATACAAGCTAATTTTGTACGATGCATTATTTCTTCTCGTAAAGTTTAAGTATTGCTAATACGTACTTATTTGTCTTTACTCTGCAACACTCTATTATTCCTTGCAATGTGGTATTCTTACATATTCTTGCGAGAGAAAACTCTCCTGTGCGTTCTCTTTTGAGGCTACACACTTAGACATACATGCAACACCAAAGCATTTTGTGTTACAACGTGTTGTTTAGGAAAAACAAGATAATTTGGCACGATGAGGGATTTCCTTAAAACGTGGTGTTCTGACATATTTTTTGAAAGAAAATTCTTCTGTGGGTTCTCTTTTGAGGCTCCTCGTGTAGACATACACTCAACACCAAAACTAATCGAGTTACAACGTGTTGTTTAGGAAATACAAAACAATTTTGTACGATGCGTTATTTCTTCTCGTAAAGTTTAAGTATTTCCAATACGTACGTATTTGTCTTTACTCTGCAACACTGTATTTCCTTATAAAGTGGTATTCTTACATATTCTTTCGAGGGAAAACTCTCCTGTGTTCTCTTTTGAGGCTACATGCTTAGACATACACGCAACACCAAAGCTTTTCGAGTTACAACGTGTTGTTTAGGAAAAACAAGATAATTTCGCACAATGAGGGCTTTCCTTAAAACGTGGTATTCTGACATATTTTTTGAGAGAAAATTCTCCTGTGTGTTCTCTTTTGAGGCTACACACTTAGACATACACGCAACATCAAATCTTTTTGAGTTACAACGTGTTGTTTAGGAAATACAAGATAATTTTGTATGATGCGTTATTTCTTCTAGTAAATTTTAAGTATTTCTAATAGGTACATATCTGTCTTTACTCTGCAACTCTGTATTTCCTTATAACGTGGTATTCTTACATATTCTTTCGAGAGAAAACTCTCCTGTGCGCTCTCTTTCGCGCCTACACGCTTAGACATACACGCAACAACAAAGCTTTTCGAGTTACAACATGTTGTTTAGGAAAAACAAGATAATTTCGTACGATGCGGGATTACCTTAAAACGTGGTATTCTGACATATTTTTTGAGAGAATACTCTCCTGTGCATTCCCTTTTGAGGCTACACGCTGAGTCATACACACAACACCAAATCTTTTCGAGTTACAACGTGTTGTTTAGGAAAAACAAGATAATATTGCACGATGCGGGATTTCTACTGGTAAAGTTTAAGTATTTCAAATACGTTCGAATTTGTCTTTACTGTGCAACACTGTATTTCCTTATAACGTGTTATTCTTACATATTCTCTTGAGAGAAAACTCTCCTGTGCGTTCTCTTTTGAGGCTACACGCTTAGATATACACACAACACCAAAGATTTCGAGTTACAACATGTTGTTTAGGAAAAACATGATAATTTCGCTTGATGCGGGATTTTCTTAAAACATGGTATTCTGACCTATTATTTCGAGAGAAAAATCTCCTGTGTGTTCTCTTTTGAGGCTACACGCTTAGACATACACGCAACACCAAATCTTTTTGAATTACAACCTGTTGTTTAGGAAATACAAGATAATTTTGTACGATGTGTTATTTCTTCTCGTAAAGTTTAAGTATTTCTAATACGTACATATTTGTCTTTACTCTGCAACAATGTATTTCCTTGTAATGTGGTATTCTTACATATTCTTTCGAGAGAAAACTCTCCTGTGCGTTCTCTTTTGAGGCTACACCCTTAGACATACACGCAACACCAAATCTTTTCGAGGTACAAAGTGTTGTTTAGGAAAAACAATATAATTTTGCACGTTGCGGGATTTCTTCTAGTAAAGTTTAAGTATTTCAAATACGTTCGAATTTGTCTTTACTCTGCAACACTGTATTTCCTTATAACGTGTTTTCATACATATTCTCTTGAGAGAAAACTCTCCTGTGCATTCTCTTTTGAGGCTACATGCTTAGATATACACGCAACACCAGAGCTTTCAAGTTACAATGTGTTGTTTAGGAAAAACAAGATAATTTCAGAGGATGCGGGATTTTCTTAAAACATGGTATTCTGACTTATTATTTCGAGAGAAAATTCTCCTGTGTGTTCTCTTTTGAGGCTACACACTTAGACATACACGCAACACCAAATCTTTTTGAATTACAACCTGTTGTTTAGTAAATACAAGATAATTTTTTACGATGTGTTATTTCTTCTCGTAAAGTTTAAGTATTTCTAATACGTACATATTTGTCTTTACTCTGCAACAATGTATTTCCTTGTAATGTGGTATTCTTACATATTCTTTCGAGAGAAAACTCTCCTGTGCGTTCTCTTTTGAGGCTACACACTTAGACATACACGCAAGGCTACACACTTAGACATACACGCAACACCAAATCTTTTCGAGTTACAACGTGTTGTTTAGGAAAAACAATATAATTTTGCACGTTGCTGGATTTCTTCTCGTAAAGTTTAAGTATTTCAAATAAGTTCGAATTTGTCTTTACTCTGCAACAGTGTATTTCCTTATAACGTGTTTTCTTACATATTGTTTTGAGAGAAAACTCTCCTGTGCATTCTCTTTTGAGGCTATATGCTAAGATATACACGCAACACCAAAGCTTTCAAGTTACAATGTGTTATTTAGGAAAAACAAGATAATTTCAGAGGATGTGGGATTTTCTTAAAACGTGGTATTCTGACCTATTATTTCGAGAGAAAAATCTCCGCTGGGTTCTCTTTTGAGGCTACACGTGTAGACATACACGCAACACCAAAACTAATCGAGTTACAACGTGTTGTTTAGGAAATACAAAACAATTTTTTACGATGCGTTATTTCTTCTCGTATAGTTTAAGAATTTCTTAAAGTACGTATTTGTCTTTACTCTACAACACTGTATTTCCTTAAATGTGGTATTCTTACATATTCTTTCGAGAGCAAACTCTCCTGTGTGTTCGCTTTTGAGGCTACATGCTTAGACATACACGCAACACCAAAACTTTTCGAGTTACTACGTGTTGTTTAGGAAAAACAAGATAACTTCGCACGATGCGGGATTTCCTTAACACGTGGTATTCTGACATATTTTTTCGAGAGAAAATTCTCCTGTGGGTTCTCCTTTGAGGCTACAGGCTTAGACATACACGCAACACCAAATCCTTTTGAGTTACAATGTGTTGTTTAGTAAATACAAGATAATTTTGTAAGATGTGTTATTTCTTTTCGTAAAGTTTAAGTATTTTTAATAGGTACATATTTGTCTTTACTCTGCAACAATGTATTTCCTTATAACGTGATATTCTTACATATTATTTCAAGAGAAAACTCTCCTGTGCGTTCTCTTTTGAGGCTACAGGCTTAGACATACATGCAACATCAAATCTTTTTGAGTTACAACATGTTGTTTAGGAAATACAAGATAATTTTGTATGATGCGTTATTTCTTCTAGTAAATTTTAAGTATTTCTAATAGGTACATATTTGTCTTTACTCTGCAACACAGTATTTCCTTATAACGTGGTATTCTTACATATTCATTCGAGAGAAAACTCTCCTGTGCATTCTCTTTTGCGGCTAAATGCTTAGACATACACGCAACACCAAAGCTTTTCGAGTTACAACGTGTTGTTTAGGAAAAACAAGATAATTTTGCACGATGCGGGATTTCCTTAAAACGGGTTATTCTGACATATTCCTTCGAGAGAAAACTCTCATGTGCATTCTATTTTTAGGCTACACGCTTAGTCATACACCCAACACCAAATCTTTTCGAGTTACAACGTGTTGTTTAGGAAAAACAAGATAATTTTGCACGATGCGGGATTTCTTCTCATAAAGTTTAAGTATTTCCAATACGTTCTTAGTTGTCTTTACTCTGCAACACAGTATTTCCTTATAACGTGGTATTCTTACATATTCTTTCGAGGGAAAACTCTCCTGTAAATTCTCTTTTGAGGTTACACGCTTAGACATACAGGCAACAACAAAGCATTTCAAGTTACAACGTGTTGTTTAGGAAAAAGAAGACAATTTCACATGATGCGGGATTTCGTTAAAACATGGTATTCTGACATATTTTTTCAAGAGAAAAATCTCCTGTGGGTTCTCTTTTGAGGCTACAATCTTATACATACACGTAACACCAAATCCTTTTGAGTTACAACGTGTTGTTTAGGAAATACAAGATAACTTTTTATGATGCATAATTTCTTCTAGTAAAGTTTAAGTATATCTAATAGGTACCTATTTGTCTTTACTCTGCAACACAGTTTTTCCTTATAACGTGGTCTTCTTACATACTCTTTCGAGAGAAAACTCTCCTGTGCGTTCTCTTTTGCGGCTACACGCTTAGACATACACGCAACACCAAAGCTTTTCGAGTTACAACGTGTTGTTTAGGAAAACCTAGATAATTTCGCACGATGCGGGATTTCCTTAATACGTGGTATTCTGACAAATTTTGACGAAAGGAAATTCTCCTGTGGGTTCTCTTTTGAGGCTACAAGTTTAGACGTACACGCCTCACCAAATCCTTTTGAGGTACAACGTGTTGTTTAGGAAATACAAGCTAATTTTGTACGATGCATTATTTCTTCTCCTAAAGTTTAAGTGTTTCCAATACGTATGTATTTGTCTTTACTCTGCAACACTGTATATCCTTATAACGTGGTATTCTTACATATCCTTTCAAGAGAAAACTCTCCTGTGCATTCTCTTTTGAGGCTACACGCTTAGACATACACGCAACACCAAAGATTTTCGAGTTACAACGTGTTGTTTAGGAAAAACAAGATAGTTCGCACAATGCGGGATTTCCTTAAAACGTGGTATTCTGACAAATTTTGACGAAAGAAAATTCTCCTGTGGGTTCTCTTTTGAGGCGACATGATTACACGTACACGCCACACAAAATCTTTTCGAGGTACAACATGTTGTATAGGAAATATAAGCTAATTTTGTACGATGCGTTATTTCTTCTCATAAAGTTTAAGTGTTTCCAATACGTATGTATTTGTCTTTACTCTGCAACACTGTATTTCCTTATAACGTGGTATTCTTACATATTCTTTCGAGAGAAAATTCTCCTGTGCTTTCTCTTCTGAGGCTACATGCCTAGACATACACGCAACACCAAAGCTTTTCGAGTTACAAAGTGTTGTTTAGGAAAAATAAGATAATTTCACACAATGCGGGATTTCCTTAAATCGTGGTATTCTGACAAATTTTGACGAAAGAAAATTCTCCTGTGGGTTCTCTTTTGAGGCTACACGTTTAGACGTACACGCCACACCAAATCGTTTTGAGGTACAACGTGTTGTTTAGGAAATACAAGCTAATTTTGTACGATGAGTTATTTCTTCTCTTAAAGTTTAAGTGTTTCCAATATGTATGTATTTGTCTTTACTCTGCAACACTGTATTTCCTTATAACGTGGTATTCTTACATATTCTTTCGAGAGAAAACTCTCCTGTGCATTCTCTTTTGAGGCTACACGCTTAGATATACACGCAACACCAAAGCTTTTCGAGTTAAAACGTGTTGTTTAGGAAAAACAAGATAATTTCGCACGATGCGGGATTTCCTTAAAACGTGGTATTCTGACAAATTTTGACGAAAGAAAATTCGTCAATACGTACGTATTTGTCTTTACTCTGTAACACTATATTTCCTTATAACGTAGTATTCTTACATATTTTTTCGAGGTAAAACTCTCCTTGGCATTGACATTTGAGGGTGCACGCTTAGAAAAAAATGGAACACCAAAGCTTTTCGAGTTACAACAAGTTGTTTAGGAAAAACAAGATAATTTCGCACGATGCGGGATTTTCTTAAACGTGGTATTCTGACATATTATTTCTAGAGAAAAATCTCCGGTGTGTTCTCTTTTGAGGCTACACGCTTAGAAAAACACGCAACACCAAAGCTTTCTGAGTTAAAACATGTTGTTTAGGAAAAACAAGATAATTTCCCACGATGCAGGATTTCCTTAAAACGTGGTATTCTGACAAATTTTTTCGAGAGGAAACTCACCTGTGCGTTCGCTTTTGAGGCTACACGCTTAGACATACAAGCAACACCAAATCTTTTCGAGTTACAACGTGTTGTTTAGGAAAAACAATATAAAATTCTCCTGTGTGTTCTCTTTTGAGGATACAGCTTTAGACATACTCGCAACACCAAATCTTTTCGAGTTACAGCGTGTTGTATAGGAAATATAAGATAATTTTTTACGATTTGTTATTTCTTCTCGTAAGTTTAAGTATTTCTAATACGTACGTATTTTTGTTTACTCTACAACACTGTACTTCCTTATAACGTGGTATTCTTACATATTCTTTCGCGAGGAAAGTCTCCTATGCGTTCTCTTTTGCGGCTGCACGCTTAGAAATAAACGCAACACCAAAGCTTTTCGAATGACAATGTGTTGTTTAGGAAAAACAAGATAATTTCGCACGATGCGGGATTTCCTTCAAACGTTGTATTCTGACATATTTTTTCGAGAGAAAACTCTCCTGTGCCTTCTCTTTTGCGGCTACAAGCTTAGACATACATGCAACACCAAATCTTTTTGAATTTCAACTTGTTGTTTTTGAAGTACAAGATAATTTTGGAATGAGCCTTATTTCTTCACCTAAAGGTCAAGTATTTCTAATACGTACGTATTTGTCTTTACTCTGCAACACTGTATTTCCTTGTAACATGGTATTCTGACATATTCTTTCGAGAGAAAACTCTCCAGTGCGTTCTCTTCTGAGGCTATAAACTTAGACATACACGCAACACCAAAGCTTTTTGAGTTAAAACATGTTGTTTAGGAAAAATAAGATAATTTTGCATGATTCGTTATTTCTTCTTGTAAAGTTTAAGTATTTCTAATACCTACTTATTTGTTTTTACTCTGCAACACTGTATTCCGTTATAACCTGGAATTCTTACATGTTCTTTCGAGAGAAAACTCTCCTGTGCGTTCTCTTTTGAGGCTACACGCTTAGACATACACGCAACACCAAAGCTTTTCGAGTTATGATGTGTTGTTTAGGACAAACAACATAATTTTGCACGATGCATTATTTCTTCTCGTAAAGTTTAAGTATTTCTAATATGTATGTATTTGTACAACTCTGCAACACTGTATTTCCTTATAACGTGGTATGCTTACATATTCTTTCGAGAGAAAACGCTCCTGTGCGTTCTCTTTTGAGGCTACACGCTTAGACATACACTCAACACCAAAGCTTTTTGAGTAACAACGTGTTGGTTAACAAAAACAAGATAATTTCGCATGATGCTGGATTTCCTAAAAACGTGGTATTCTGACAAATTTTGATGAAAGGAAATTCTCCTGTGGGTTCTCTTTTGAGGCTACACATTTAGACGTACACGCCACAGCAAATCTTTTCGAGGTACAACGTGTTGTTTAGGAAATACAAGCTAATTTTGTACGATGCATTATTTCTTCTCGTAAAGTTTAAGTGTTTCCAATACGTACGTATTTCTCTTTACTCTGCAACACTATATTTCCTTATAACGTAGTATTCTTACATATTCTTTCGAGAGAAAACTCTCCTGTGTGTTCACATTTGAGGCTGCACGCTTAGACAAAAACGGAACACCAAAGCTTTTCGAGTTACAACACGTTGTTTAGGAAATCCAAGATAATTTTGCACGATGCGGGATTTTCTTGAACGTGGTATTCTGACATATTATTTCTAGAGAAAAATCTCCTGTGCATTCTCTTTTGAGGCTACACGCTTAGACAAACACGCAACACCAAAGCTTTCTGAGTTAAAACATGTTGTTTAGGAAAAACAAGATAATTTACCACGATCCGGGATTTCCTTAAAACGTGGTGTTCTGACAAATTTTTTGGAGAGAAAACTCACCTGTGCGTTCCCTTTTGAGGCTACACGCTTAGACATACACGCAACACCAAATCTTTCGAGTTACAACGTGTTGTTTAGGAAAAACAAGATAAAATTCTCCTGTGTGTTCTCTTTTGAGGATACAGCTTTAGATATACTCGCAACACCAAATCTTTTCGAGTTACAACGTGTTGTATAGGAAATATAAGATAATTTTTTACGATGCGCTATTTCTTCTCATAAAGTTTAAGTATTTCTAATATGTACGTATTTGTCTTTACTCTGCAACACTGTACTTCCTTATAACGTGGTATTCTTACATATTCTTTCGTGAGGAAACTCTCCTATGCGTTCTCTTTTGCGGCTGCATGCTTAGAAATAAACGCAACACCAAAGCTTTTCGAATGACAATGTGTTGTTTAGGAAAAACAAGATAATTTCGCACGATGCGGGAGTTCCTTCAAACGTGGTATTCTGACATATTTTTTCGAGAGAAAACTCTCCTGTGCCTTCTCTTTTGCAGCTACAAGCTTAGAAATACATGCAACACCAAATCTTTTTGAATTTCAACTTGTTGTTTTTGAAGTACAAGATAATTTTGGATGGAGCCTTATTTCTTCTCGTAAAGGTCAAGTATTTCTAATACGTACATATTTGTCTATACTCTGCAACACTGTATTTCCTTGTAACATGGTATTCTGAAATATTCTTTCGAGAGAAAACTCTCCAGTGCGTTCTCTTCTGAGGCTATACACTTAGACATACACGCAACACCAATGCTTTTCGAGTTAAAACGTGTTGTTTAGGAAAAACAAGATAATTTTGCATGATTCGTTATTTCTTCTTGTAAAGTTTAAGTATTTCTAATACCTACGTATTTGTTTTTACTCTGAAACACTGTATTTCGTTATAACCTGGAATTCTTACATGTTCTTTCGAGAGAAAACTCTCCTGTGCATTTTCTTTTGAGGCTACACGCTTAGACATACACGCAACACCAAAGCTTTTCGAGTTACGATGGGTTGTTTAGGACAAACAAGATAATTTCGCACAATGCATTATTTCTTCTCGTTAAGTTTAAGTATTTCTAATATGTACATATTTGTCCTACTCTGCAACACTGTATTTCCTTATAACGTGGTATGCTTATATATTCTTTCAAGAGAAAACTCTCCTGTGCGTTCTACTTTGAGGCTACATGCTTAGACATACACGCAACACCAAAGCTTTTCGAGTAACAACGTGTTGTTTAGGAAAAACAAGATAATTTTGCACGATGCGGGATTTCCTTAAAACGTGGTATTCTGACAAATTTTGACGAAAGAAAATTCTCCTGTGGGTTCTCTTTTGAGGCTACACGTTTAGACGTACTCACCACACCAAATCTTTTCGAAGTACAACGTGTTGTTTAGGAAATACAAGCTAATTTTGTAAGATGCGTTATTTCTTCTCGTAAACTTTAAGTGTTTCCAATACGTATGTATTTGTCTTTACTCTGCAACACTGTATTTCCTTATAACGTGGTATTCTTACATATTCTTTCGAGAGAAAACTCTCCTGTGCATTCTCTTTTGAGGCTACACACTTAAACATACACGCAACACCAAAGTTTTTTGAGTTACAATGTGTTGTTTAGGAAAAACAAGATAATTTCGCACAATGCAGGATATCCTTAAAACGTGGTATTCTTACAAATTTTGACGAACGAAAATTCTCCTGTGGGTTCTCTTTTGAGGCTACACGATTAGACGTACATGCCACACCAAATCTTTTCAAGGTACAGCATGTTGTTTAGGAAATACAAGCTAATTTTGTACGATGCTTTATTTCTTCTTGTAAAGTATAAGTGTTTCCAATACGTATGTATTTGTCTTTACTCTGCAACACTGTATTTCCTTATAACGTGTTATTCTTACATATTTTTTCGAGAGAAAACTCTCCTGTGCATTCTCTTTTGAGGCTACACGCTTAGACATACACGCAACACCAAAGCTTTTCGAGTTACAACGTGTTGTTTAGGAAAAACAAGATAATTTCGCACGATGGGGGATTTCCTTAAAACGTGGTATTCTGACAAATTTTGACGAAAGAAAATTCTGTGAGTTCTCTTTTGAGGATACACATTTAGATGTACACGGCAGACCAAATCTTTTCGAGGTAAAAGGTGTTGTTTAGGAAATACAAGCTAATTTTGTACGATGCGTTATTTCTTCTCTTAAAGTTTAAGTGTTTCCAATAAGTACATATTTGTCTTTATTCTGCAACACTATATTTCCTTATAACGTAGTATTCTTACATTTTCTTTTGAGGTAAAACTCTCCTGTGTGTTCACATTAGAGGCTGAACGCTTAGACAAAAACGGAACACCAAAGCTTTTCGAGTTACAACAAGTTGTTTAGGAAAAACAAGATAATTTCGCACGATGCGGGATTTTCTTAAATGTGGTATTCTGACATATTATTTCTAGAGAAAAATCTCCTGTGCGTTCTCTTTGAGGCTACACGCTTAGACAAACAGGCAACACCAAAGCTTTCCGAGTTAAAACATGTTGTTTAGGAAAAACAAGATAATTTCCCACGATGCGGGATTTCCTTAAAATGTGGTATTCTGACAAATTTTTCGAGAGAAAACTCACATGTGTGTTCGCTTTTGAGGCTACACGCTTAGACATACACGCAACACCAAATCTTTTCGAGTTACAACGTGTTGTATAGGAAAAACAAGATAAAATTCTCCTGTGGGTTCTCTTTTGAGGATACAGGTTTAGACATACTCACAACACCAAATCTTTACGAGTTACAACGTGTTGTATAGGAAATATAAGATAATTTTTTACGATGTGCTATTTCTTCTCATAAAGTCTAAGTATTTCTAATACGTACGTATTTGTCTTTACTCTGCAACACTGTACTTCCTTATAACGTGGTATTCTTACATATTCTTTCGCGAGGAAACTCTCCTATGCGTTCTGTTTTGAGGCTGCACGCTTAGAAATAAACGCAACACCAAAGCTTTTCGAATGACAATGTCTTGTTTAGGAAAAACAAGATAATTTCGCACGATGCGGGATTACCTTAAAACATGGTATTCTGACATATTTTTTTCGAGAGAAAACTCTCCTGTGCCTTCTCTTTTGCGGCTACAAGCTTAGATATACACGCAACACCAAAGCTTTTCGAGTTACGACGTGTTGTTTAGGACAAACAAGATAATTTCTCATGATGCATTATTTCTTCTCGTAAAGTTTAAGTATTTCTAATATGTATGTATTTGTCCTACTCTGCAACACTGTATTTTCTTATAACGTGGTATGGTTCCATATTCTTTTGAGAGAAAACTCTTCTGTGCGTTCTCTTTTGAGGCTAAACGCTTGGACATACACGCAACACCAAAGCTTTTCGAGTAACAACGTGTTGTTTAGGAAAAACAAGATAATTTCGCACGATTTGGGATTTCCTTAAAACGTGGTATTCTGACAAATTTTGACGAAAGAAAATTCTCCTGTGGGTTCTCTTTTGAGGCTACATGTTTGGACGTACACGCCACACCAAATCTTTTTGATGTGCAATGTGTTGTTTAGGAAATACAAACTAATTTTGTACGATGCGTTATTTATTCTCGTAAAGTTTAAGTGTTTCCAATACGTACTTATTTGTCTTTACTCTGCAACACTGTATTTCCTTATAACGTGGTATTCTTACAGATTCTTTCGAGAGAAAACTCTCTTGTGCGTTCTTTTTCAGGCTATATGCTTACACATACAGGCAACACCAAAGCTTTTCGAGTTACAACGTGTTGTTTAAGAAAAACAAGATAATTGCACATGATGCGGGATTTCCTTAAAACGTGGTATTCTGACAGATTTTGACGAAAGGAAATTCTCCTGTGGGTTCTCTTTTGAGGCTACACGTTTAGACGTACACGCCTCACCAAATCATTTCGAGGTACAACTTGTTGTTTAGGAAATGCAAGCTAATTTTGTACGATGCGTTATTACTTCTCGTAACGTTTAAGTGTTTCCAATACGTATGTATTTGTCTTTACTCTGCAACACTGTATTTCCTTATAACGTGGTATTCTTATATATTCTTTCGAGAGAAAACTCTCCTGTGCATTCTCCTTTGAGGCTACACGCTTAGACATACACGCAATTCCAAAGCTTTTCGAGTTACTACGTGTTGTTTAGGAAAAACAAGATAATTTCGCACGATGCAGGATTTCCTTAAAATGTGGTATTCTGACAAATTTTGACGACAGAAAATTCTCCTGTGTGTTCTCGTTTGAGGCTACACGTTCACACGTACACGCCACACCAAATCTTTTCGAGGTACAACCTGTTGTTTAGGAAATACAAGCTAATTTTGTACGATGTGTTATTTCTTCTCTTAAAGTTTAAGAGTTTCCAATACGTACGTATTTGTCTTTACTCTGCAACACTGTATTTCCTTATAACGTGGTATTCTTACATATTCTTTCGACAGAAAACTCTCCTGTGCATTCTCTTTTGAGGCTACACGCTTAGACATACACACAACACCAAAGCTTTTTGAGTTACAACGTGTTGATTAGGAAAAACAAGATAAATTCGCATGATGCACGATTTCCTTAAAACGTGGTTTTCTGACGAATTTTGACGAAAGAAAATTCTCCTGTGGGTTCTCTTTTGAGGCTACACGATTAGACGTACACGGCACACAAAATCTTTTCGAGGTACAACCTGTTGTTTAGGAAATACAAGCTAATTTTCTACGATGCGTTATTTCTTCTCGTAAAGTTTAAGTGTTTCCAATACATATGTATTTGTCTTTACTCTGCAACTCTGTATTTCCTTATAACGTGGTATTCTTACATATTCTTTCGAGAGAAAACTCTCCTGTGCATTCTCTTTTGAAACTACACGCTTAGACATACAGGCAACACCAAAGCTTTTCGAGTTACAACGTGTTGTTTTGGAAAAACAACATAATTTCGCACAATGCAGGATTTCCTTAAAACGTGGTATTCTGACAAATTTTTACTAAAGAAAATTCTCCTGTGGGTTCTCTTTTGAGGCTACACGTTTAGACGTAAACGCCACACCAAATCTTTTCGAGGTACAACGTGATGTTTAGGAAATACAAGCTAATTTTGTACGATGCATTATTTCTTCTCATAAAGTTTAAGTGTTTATAATACGTATATATTTGTCTTTACTCTGCAACACTGTATTTCCTTATAACGTGGTATTCTTACATATTCTTTCAAGAGAAAACTCTCCTGTGCTTTCTCTTTTGAGGCTACACGCTTAGACATACACGCAATACCAAAGCTTTTCGAGTTACAACGTGTTGTTTAGGAAAAACAAGATAATTTCGCACGATGCATGATTTCCTTAAAACGTGGTATTCTGACAAATTTTGACAAAAGAAAATTCTCCTGTGGGTTCTCTTTTGAAGCTACACGTTTAGACGTACATGCCACACCAAATCTTTTCGAGGTACAAAGTGTTTTTTAGGAAATACAAGCTAATTTTGTGCGATGCGTTATTTCTTCTCTTAAAGTTTAAGTGTTTCCAATAAGTACAAATTTGTCTTTACTCTGCAACATTATATTTCCTTATAAGGTAGTATTCTTACATATTCTTTCGAGGTAAAACTCTACTGTGTGTGCACATTTGAGGCTGCACGCTTAGACAAAAACGGAACTCCAAATCTTTTCGAGTTACAACAAGTTGTTTAGGAAAAATAAGATAATTTCGCACGATGCGGAATTTTCTTAAACGTGGTATTCTGACATATTATTTCTAGAGAAAAATCTCCTGTGCGCTCTCTGTTGAGGCTACACGCTTAGACAAACACGCAACACCAAAGCTTTCTGAGTTAAAACATGTTGTTTAGGAAAAACAAGATAATTTCCCACGATGCGGGATTTCCTTAAAACATGGTATTCTGACTAATTTTTTCGAGAGAAAACTCACCTGTGCGTTTGCTTTTGAGGCTACATGCTTAGACATTCACACAACACCAAATCTTTTCGAGTTACAACGTGTTGTTTAGGAAAAACAATATAAAATTCTCCTGTGGGTTCTCTTTTGAGGATACAGCTTTAGACATACTCGCAACACCAAATCTTTTCGAGTTACAATGTGCTGTATAGGAAATATAAGATAATTTTTTACGATGCGCTATTTCTTCTTGTAAAGTGTAAGCATTTCTAATACGTACATATTTGTGTTTACTCTGCAACACTGTACTTCCTTATAACGTGGTATTCTTACATATTCTTTCGCGAGGAAAGTCTCCTATGCGTTCTCTTTGGCGGCTGCTCGCTTAGAAATAAACGCAACACCAAAGCTTTTCGAATGACAATGTGTTGTTTAGGAAAAACAAGATAATTTCGCACGATGCAGGATTTCCTTCAAACATGGTATTCTAACATATTTTTTCGAGAGAAAACTCTCCTGTGCCTTCTCTTTTGCGGCTACAAGCTTAGAAATACATGCAACACCAAATCTTTTTGAATTTCAACTTGTTGTTTTTGAAATACAAGATAACTTTGGATGGAGCCTTATTTCTTCTCATAAAGTTTAAGTATTTCTAATACGTACGTATTTGTCTGTACTCTGCAACACTGTATTTCCTTGTAACATGGTATTCTGACATATTCTTTCGAGAGAAAACTCTCCAGTGCATTCTCTTCTGAGGCTATACACTTAGACATACACGCAACACCAAAGCTTTTCGAGTTAAAACTTGTTGTTTAGGAAAAACAAGATAATTTTGCATGATTCGTTATTTCTTCTTGTAAAGTTTAAGTATTTCTAATACCTACGTATTTGGTTTTACTCTGCAACACTGTATTCCGTTATAACCTGGAATTCTTACATATTCTTTCGAGAGAAAACTCTCCTGTGCGTTCTCTTTTGAGGCTACATGCTTAGACATACACGCAACACCAAAGCCTTTCGAGTTACGATGTGTTGTTTAGGACAAACAAGATAATTTCGCACGATGCATTATTTCTTCTCGTAAAGTTTAAGTATTTCTAATATGTACATATTTGTCCTACTCTGCAACACTGTATTTCCTTATAACCTGGTATTCTTACATATTCTTTCTAGGGAAAACTCTCCTGTGTGTTCTCTTTTGAGGCTACACGCTGAGACATACTCGCAACACCAAAGCTTTTCGAGTTACAACGTGTTGTTTAGGAAAAACAAGATAATTTCGCATGATGCAGGATTTCCTTAAAACGTGTTATTCTGACATTTTTTTCGAGAGAAAACTCTCCTGTGCCTTCTCTTTCGAGGCTACAAGCTTATACATACACGCAACACCAAATCTTTTCGAGTTACAATGTGTTGTGTAGGAAAAAACAAGATAATTTTGCACGATGTGATATTTCTTCTCGTAAAGTTTAAGTATTTCCAATACGTACGTATTTGTCTTTACTATGCAACACTGTATCCTTATAACGTGGTATTCATACATACTCTTTCGAGAGAAAACTCTCCTGTGTGTTCTCTTTTGAGGCTGCATACTTAGACATACATGCATCACCAAAGCTTTTCGAGTTACAACTTGTTGTTTAGGAAAAACCAGGTAATTTCGCTTGATGCTGGATTTCCTTAAAACGTGGTATTCTGAAATATTTTTTCGAGAGAAAATTGTTCTGTGCATTTTTTTTTAGACTACATGCTTCACCATACACGCAACACAAAATCTTGTCGAGTCACAACCTGTTGTTTAGGAAATACATGTTAATTTTGCACGATGCATTATTTCTTCTCGTAAATTTTAAGTATTTCTAATACGTACATATTTGTCTTTATTCTGCAATACTGTATTTCCTTATAACGTGGTATTCTTACATATTTTTTCTTGAGAAAACTCTCCTGTGCATTCACTTTTGCGGCTACACGCTTAGACATACATGCAACACCAAAGTTTTTCAAGATAAAATATGTTGTTTAGGAAAAACAAGATAATATGGCACGATGCGGGATTTCCTTAAAACGTGGTATTCTGACATATTTTTTCGAGAGTAAATTCTCCTTTGGGTTCTCTTTTGAGGCTACACGTTTAGACATACTCACAACACCAATTGTTTTCGAGTTACAACGTGTTCTTTAGGAAAAAACAAGATAATTTTGCATGATGCGTTATGTCTTCTCGTAAATTTTAAGTATTTCTAATATGTACGTATTTGTCTTTACTCTGCAACACTGTATTTCCTTATAACGTGGTATTCTTACATATTCTTTCGAGAGAAAACTCTCCTGTGCGTTCTCTTTTGAGGCTACATGCTTAGACATACACGCAACACCAAAGCTTTTCAAGTTACAATGTGTTGTTTAGGAAAAACAAGATAATTTCGCACGATGTGCGATTTCCTTATAACGGGGTATTCTGACATGTTTTTTCGAGAGAAAACGCTCCAGTGCGTTATCTTTTGAGGCTACATGCTTAGAAATACACGCTACACCAAAGCTTTTTGAGTTAAAATATGTTGTTAAGGAAAAACAAGATAATTTCCCACGATGCGTGATTTCCTTAAAACGTGGTATTCTGACATATTTTTCCGAGAGAAAACTCTCCTGTGCATTCTCCTTTGAGGCTACACGCTTAGACATACACGAAACACGAAATCCTTTCGAGTTACAATGTGTTGTTTAGGAAATACAAGATAATTTTGTACGATGCTTTAATTCTTCTCGTAAAGATTAAGTATTTCTAATATGTACATAGTTGTCTTTACTCTGCAACATTGTATTTCCTTATAACGTGGTATTATTAGATAATCTTTCAAGAGAAAACTCTCCTGTGAGTTCTCCCTTGAGGCTACACACTTAGACATACACGTAACACCAAAGCTTTTCGAGTTAAAACATGTTGTTTAGGAAAAACAAGATAATATGGCACGATGCGGGATTTCTATAAAATGTGGTATTCTGACATATTTTTTTAAGAGAAAACTCTCCTGTGCGTTCCCTTTTGAGGCTACACACTTAGACATACACGTAACACCAAAGCTTTTCGAGTTACAACGTGTTGTTTAGGAAAAACAACATAATTTCACCCGATGCGGGATTTCTTTAAAACGTGGTATTCTGACATATTTTTTCGAGTTAAAATTCTCTTGTGGGTTCTCTTTTGAGGATACACGTTTAGACATACACGCAACAACAAATCTTTTTGAGTTACAAAATGTTGCTTAGGAAATACAGATAATTTTGTATGATGCGTTATTTCTTCTTGTAAAGTTTAAGTATTTCTAATATGTACGTATTTGTCTTTACTCTGCAACACTGTATTTCCTTGTAATGAGGTCTTCTTACATATTTTTTCGAATGAAAACTCTCCTGTGCATTCCCTTTTGAGGCTACACACTTAGACATACGCGCAACACCAAAGCATTTCGAGTTACAACATGCTTAGGAATAACAAGATAATTTCGCACGATGCTGGATTTCCTTAAAATGTGTTATTCTGACATATTTTTACGAGAGAAAATTCTCCTGTGCGTTCTCTTTTGAGGCTACATGCTTAGACATACACACAACACCAAATCTTTTCGAGTCACAACCTGTTGTTTAGGAAAAACAAGATAATTTTGCACCATGCATTATTTCTTCTCGTAAAGTTTAAGTATTTCCAATACGTACGTATTTGTCTTTACTCTGAAACACTGTATTTCCTTATAACGTGGTATTCTTACATATTCTATTGAGAGAAAACTCTCCTGTGCATTCTCTTTTGAGGCTTACGCTTAGACATACACGCAACACAAAAGCTTTTAGATTTACAACGTGTTGTTTAGGCAACACAAGATAATTTCGCACGATGCGGGATTTCCTTAAAACGTGGTATTCTGACATATTTTTTGGAGAGAAAACTCTCCTGTGCGTTCTCTTTTGAGACTACACGCATAGACATATACGCCACACCAAATACTTTCTAGTTAAAATGTGTTGTTTAGGAAATACAAAATAATTTTTTACGATGTGTTATTTCTTCTCGTAAGTTTAAGTATTTCTGATAAGTACGTATCTGTCTTTACTCTGCATAACTGTATTTCCTTGTAACGTGGTATTCTTACATATTCTTGCGAGAGAAAACTCTCCTGTGCATTCTCTTTTGAGGCTACACACTTAGACCTACACGCAACACCAAAGCTTTTCGTTTTAAAACATGTTGTTTAGGAAAAACAAGATAATTTTGCATGATGCAGGATTTCCTTAAAACATGGTATTGTGACATATTTTTTCGAGAGAAAACTCTCCTGTGCGTTCTCTTTTGAGGCTACACGTGGAGACATACAAGCAACACCAAAGGTTTTCAAGTTACAATGTGTTGTTTAGGAAAAACAAGATAATTTTGCACGACACCTTATTTCTTTTCCTAAAGTTTAAGTATTTCTAATACGTACATATTTGTCTTTACTCTGCCACACTGTATTTCCTTATAACGTGGTATTCGTACATATTTTTTCGATTGAAATCTATCCTGTGCATTCTCTTTTGAGGCTACAAGCTTAGACATACACGCAACACCAAAGGTTTTCGAGTTACAATGGGTTGTTTAGGAAAAACAGGATAATGTCCTACAATGCTGGATTTCCTTAAAATGTGGTATTCTGACATATTTTTTTCGAGATAAAACTCTCCTGTGCATTCTCTTTTGAGGCTATACGCTTAGACATACATGCAACACCAAAATTTTCGAGTTACAACGTGTTGTTTAGGAAAAAGAGGATAATTTCACACGATGCGTGATTTCCTTAAAACGTGGCATTCTGACATATTTTTTTCGAGAGAAAACTCTCGTGTGAGTTCTCTTTTGAGGCTACAAGCTTAGACATACACGCAACACCAAATCTTTTCGAGTTACAATGTGTTGTTAGGAAAAACAAGATAATTTTGCAGGATGCGTTATTTCCTCTCGTAAAGTTTAAGTATTTCTAATACGTACATATTTGTCTTTACTCTGCAACAATCTATTTCCTTGTAATGTGGTATTCTTACATATTCTTTCGAAAGCAAACTCTCCTGTGTGTTCTCTTTTGAGGCTACACGCTTAGACACACACGCAACAACAAATCTTTTCGAGTTAAAACGTGTTGTTTAGGAAATACAAGATAATTTTGCAGGATGCGTTATTTCTTCTCGTAAAGTTTAAGTATTTCCAATATGTACGTATTTGTCTTTACTCTGCAACACTGTATTTCCTTATAACGTGGTACTCTTACATATTCTTTCGAGAGAAAACTCTCCTGTGCGTTCTCTTTTGAGTCTGCACGCTTAGAGAAAAACGCAACACCAAAGCTTTTCGAGTTACAACAAGTTGTTTAGTAAAAAAAAGATAAATTCGCACGATGCATGATTTCTTTAAAACTTTGTATTTTGAAATATTTTTTCTTGAGATAACTCTTCTGTGCGTTCTCTTTTGAGGCAACACGCTGAGACATACACGCAACACCAAAGCTTTTCGAGTTACAACGCGTTGTTTAGGAAAAACAAGATAATTTCGCACGATGCAGGATTTCCTTAAAACGTGGTATTCTGACGTATTTTTTCAAAAGAAAATTCTCTTGTGGGTTCTCTTTTGAGTCTATACATGTAGACATAAACACAACAACAAATCTTTTTGAGTTACAATGTGTTGTTTAGGAAATACAAGATATTTTTGTACGATGCGTTATTTCTTCTCATAAAGTTTAAGTATTTCCAATACGAACGTATTTGTCTTTACACTGCAACATTGTATTTCCGTATAACGTGTTTTTTTTTTTTTTTTTACATATTCTTTCGAGAGAAAACTCTCCTGTGCGTTCTCTTTGGACGCTATACACTTAGACATACACGCAACACCAAAGCTTTTCGAGTTGCAACGTGTTGTTTAAGAAAAACAAGATAAATGCACGATGCGGGATTTCCTTAAAACGTGGTATTCTAACATATTTTTTTGAGAGAAAACTCTCCTGTGCGTTCTCTTTTGAGGCTACACATTTAGACATACACACAACGCCAAATGTTTTCGAGTTACAATGTGTTGTTTAGGAAATACAAGATAATTTTTTACGATGCGTTATTTCTTCTCATAAAGTTTAAGTATTTCTAATACGTACCTATTTGTCTTTATTCTGCAACATTGTATTTCCTTATAACGTGGTATTCTCATATATTCCTTTGAGAGAAAACTCTCCTGTGCATTCTCTATTGAGGCTACACGCTTAGATATACAAGGCAGACCAAAGCTTTTCGAGTTACAACCTGTTGTATAAGAAAAACAAGAGAATTTCGCACGATGAGGGATTTCCTTAAAACGTGGTATTCGGACATATTTTTTCGACAGAAAACTCTCCTGTGCGTTCTCTTTTGAGGCTAAACGCTTAGACATACACGCCACAACAAATTTTTTTGGGTTACAACGTGTTGTTTAGGAAATACAAGATAATTTTGTATGATGCATTATTTCTTCCCGTAAAGTTTAAGTATTTCTAATACATACGTATTTGTCTTTAACCTACAACACTGTATTTCCTTATAACGTGGTATTCTTACATATTCTTTCAAGAGAAACTTCTCCTGTGCATTCTCTTTTGAGGCTACACGCTTAGACATACACGCAACACCAAATATTTTCGAATTACAACGTATTGTTTAGGAAAAACAAGATAATTTCTCACTATGCTGGATTTCCTTAAACGTGGTATTCTGACATATTTTTTTGAGAGAAAACTCTCCTGTGCATTCTTTTTTGAGGCTACTCCCTTAGACATACACACCACACCAAATCTTTTCGAGTGACAACGTGTTGTTTAGGAAATACAAGATAATTTTGTACCATGCGTTATTTTTTCTCGTAAAGTTTAAGTATTTTTAATACGTACATATTTGCCTTTACTCTGCAAAACTGTATTTGCCTGTAACGTGGTATTCTTACATATTCTTGCGAGAGAAAACTCTCCTGTGCATTCTCTTCTGAGGCTACACACTTAAACATACACACAGCACCAAGGCTTTTCGAGTTAAAACATGTTCAGGAAAAACAACATAATTTCGCACGATGCAGGATTTCCTTAAAATGTGATATTTTGACATTTTTTCGACAGAAAACTCTCCTGTGTGTTCTCTGTTGAGGCTACACACTTAGACATACACGCAACACCAAATCCTTTCGAGTTACAACGTGTTGTTTAGGAAAAACAGGATAATTTTGCACGATGAGTTATTTCTTCTCATAAAGTTAAAGTATTTCCAGTACGTACGTATTTGTCTTTACTCTGTAACACTGTATTTCCTTATAACGTGGTATTTTTACATATTCTGTCAAGAGAAAACTCTCCTGTGTGTTCTCTTTTGAGGCTGCACACTTAGACATACACGCAACACCAAAGCTTTTCGAGTTACAACACGTTGTTTAAGAAAAACAAGATAATTTCGCACGATGCAGGATTTCCTTAAAACGTGGTATTTTGACATATTTTTTCGAGAGAAAATTCTCTTGTGGGTTCTCTTTTGAGGCTACACAATTAGACATACACGCAAAACCAAATCTTTTCAAGTTACAACGTGTTGTTTAGGAAAAAAAAGAGAATTTCGCACGGTGCGGGATTTCCTTAAAACGTGATATTCTGACAAATTTTTTCGAGAGAAAAATCTCCTGTGCGTTCTCTATTGAGGCTAAACGCTTACACATACACGCAACACCAAATCTTTTCGAGTTACAACGTGTTGTTTAGGAAAAACAAGATAATTTGCACGATGAGTTATTTCTTCTCGTAAAGTTTAAGTATTTCTAATACATATGTATTTGTCTTTAATCTGCAACACTGTATTTCCTTATAACGTG
The DNA here is from genome assembly GCF_947179515.1 of Apodemus sylvaticus. Taxonomy (NCBI): domain Eukaryota; kingdom Metazoa; phylum Chordata; class Mammalia; order Rodentia; family Muridae; genus Apodemus; species Apodemus sylvaticus. The sequence continues at coordinate 59,373,654 of NC_067491.1, read as the reverse complement.
TTATTCTTACATATTCTTTCGAGAGAAAACTCTCCTGTGCGTTCCCTTTTGAGGCTACACGCTTAGACATACACGCAACACCAAATATTTTCGAATTACACCGTGTTGTTTAGGAAAAACAAGATAATTTCGCACTATGCGGGATTTCCATAAAACGTGGTATTCTGACATATTTTTTCGAGAGAACACTCTCCTGTGTGTTCTCTTTTGAGGCTACAAGCTTAGACATACACGTAACACAAAATCTTTTCGAGTTACAACGTGTTGTTTAGGAAAAACAAGATAATTTTGCACGATGCGTTATTTATTCTCATAATGTTTATGTATATCCAATATGTACATATTTGTCTTTAATCTGCAACACTGTATTTCGTTATAACTTGGTATTATTACATATTCTTTCGAGAGAAAACTCTCCTGTGCGTTCTCTTTTGAGGCTGCACCTTTTGACAAAAACGCAACACCAAAGCTTTTCGAGTTACAACACTTTGTTTAGGAAAAAAAAAGATAATTTCGCAAGATGCAGGATTTCCTTAAAACGTGGTATTCTGACATATTTATTCGAGAGAAAACTCTTTTGCGCTCTCTTTTGAGGCTACACGCTGAGACATACAAGCAACACCAAAGCTTTTCGAGTTACAACGTGTTGTTTACGAAAAACAAGATAATTTCGCACGATGCAGCATTTCCTCAAAACGGGGTATTCTGACATATTTTTTCGACAGAAAATTCTCCTCTGGGTTCCCTTTTGAGGGTACATGTTTAGACATACACGCAACAACAAATCTTTTTGAGTTACAACGTGTTGTTTAGGAAATACAAGATAATTTGTACGATGCGTTATTTCTTCTGATAAAGTTTAAGTATTTCTAATACGTACGTATTTGACTTTGCAACACTGTATTTCCTTATAACGTTTTATTCTTACACACTCTTTCGAGAGAAAACTCTCCTGTGGGTTCTCTTTTGTGGCTACACGCTTAGAATACACGCAACACCAAAGATTTTCGAGTTAAAACATGTTGTTTAGGAAACACAAGATAATTTCGCATGATGCGGGATTTCCTTAAAACGTGGTTCTGACATATTTTTTCGAGAGAAAACTCTCCTGAGAGTTCTCTTTTGAGGCTACACGCTTAGACATACACGCAACAACAAAGCTTTTCGAATTACAACGTGTTGTTTAGGAAAAACAAGATAATTTTGCATGATGCGTTATTTCTTCTCTTAAAGTTTAAGTATTTCCAATATGTACTTATTTGTCTTTACTCTGCAACACTATATTTCCTTATAACGTGGCATTCTTACATATTATTTCAAGAGAAAACACTCTTGTTCGTTCTCTTCTGAGGCTGCAAGCTTAGACAAAAACGCAACACCAAAACTTTTCGAGTTACAACAAGTTGTTAAGGAAAAGCAAGATAATTTTGCACGAAACGGGATTTTCTAAAACATGGTATTCTGACATATTTTTTTGATGGAAAACTCTCCTCTGCGTTCTCTTTTGAGGCTACAAGCTTAGACATACAGGCAACACCAAATCTTTTCGAGTTACAACAAGTTGTTAAGGAAAAACAAAATAAATTCACACGAAACGGGATTTTCTAAAACATGGTATTGTGACATATTTTTTTTTGATGGAAAACTCTCCTCTGCGTTCTCTTTTGAGGCTACAAGCTTAGACATACAGGCAACACTAAATCTTTTCGAGTTACAACAGGTTGTTTAGGAAAAACATGATAATTTCGCACGATGCGCGATGTCCATAAAACGTAGTATTCTGACATATTTTTAGAGAAAAAAACTCTCCTGTGCATTCTCTTTTGAGGCTACATACTTAGACTTACACGCAACACCAAATCTTTTCGAGTTACCACGTGTTGCTTAGGAAAAACGAGATAATTTTGCACGATGCTTTATTTCTTCTCGTAAAGTTTAAGTTTTTCTAATACGTACGTATTTGTCTTTACTCTTGCAACACTGCATTTCCTTATAACATGGTATTATTACATATTCTTTCGAGAGAAAACTCTCCTGTGCATTCTCTTTTGAGGCTACACACTGAGACATACACGCAACACCAAAGCTTTTCGAGTTACATCGTTTTGTTTAGGAAAAACAAGATAATTTCGCACGATGTGGGATTTCCTTAATACGTGGTATTCTGACATATTTTTTCGAGATAAAATTCTCCTGTGCGTTCTCTTTTGCGGCTACAAGTTTAGACATACATGTAACACAAAATCTTTTCGAGTAACAACATGTTGTTTAGGAAAAACAAGATAATTTTGCATGATGCGTTATTTCTTTTCGTAAAGTTTAAGTATTTCTAATACGTATGTATTTGTCTTTACTCTGCAACAATGTATTTCCTTATAACTTGGTTATCTTGCATATTCTTTCAAGAGAAAACTCTCCTGTGCATTCTCTTTTGAGGCTACATGCTTAGACATACACGCAACACCAAAGCTTTTCAAATTACAACAAGTTGTTTAGGAAAAACAAGATAATTTCTCACGATACGGGATTTTCTTAAAACATGGTATTCTGACATATTTTTTTCGAGAGAAAACTGTCCTGTGAGTTCTCTTTTGAGGCTACACACTTAGACATACACGCAACACAAAAGCTTTTCGAGTTACCATGCGTTGTTTAGGGAAAACAAAATATTTTTGCACGATGAAGGATTTCCTTAAAACGTGGTATTCTGACATATTTTTTCAAGAGAAAATTCTCCTGTCGGTTCTCTTTTGAGGCTACACATTTACACATACACACAACACCAAATCTTTTCGAGTTACAACGTGATCTTTAGGAAATACAAGATAATTTTGCACGATGCGTTATTTCTTCTCATAAAGTTTAAGTATTTCCAATACGTATGTATTTGTCTTTACTCTGAAACACTATATTTCTTTATAACGTGGTATTCTTACATATTCTTTCGAGAGAAAACTCTCCTGTGCGTTCTATTTTGTGGATGCACGCTTAGACAAAAAGGCAACACCATAGCTTTTTGAGTTACAACAAGTTGTTTAGGAAAAACAAGATAATTTCTCACTATAGGGGATTTTCTTAAAACGTGGTATTCTGACATATTTTTTTGAGAGAAAACTGTCCTGTGCATTCTCTTTTGAGGCTACACACTTAGACATACACGCAACACCAAAGCTTTTCGAGTTACCACGTGTTGTTTAGGAAAAACAAGATATTTTGGCAAGATGCATGATTTCCTTAAAACGTGGTATTCTGACATATTTTTTCAAGAGAAAATTCTCCTGTGGGTTCTCTTTTGAGGCTACACATGTACACATACACACAACACCAAATCTTTTCGAGTTACAACGTGTTCTTTAGGAAATACAAGATTATTTTTTATGATGCGTTATTTTTTTCTCGTAAAGTTTAAGTATTTCTAATACGTACATATTTGTCTTTACTCTGCAACACTGTATTTCCTTGTCACGTCATATTCTTACATATTCTTGCGAGAGAAAACTCTCCTGTGCATTCTCTTTTTAGGCTACACACTTAGACATACACGCAACACCAAAGCTTTTCGAGTTAAAACATGTTTAGGAAAAACAACATAATTTCGCACGATGCAGGATTTCCTTAAAACGTGGTATTCTGACATATTTTTTTGAGAGAAAACTCTCCTGTGCATTCTCTTTTGAGGCTACATGCTTAGACATACACACAACTCCAAATATTTTCGAAATTCGTGTTGTTTAGGAAAAACAAGATAATTTCGCACTATGCGGGATTTCCTTAAAACGTGGTATTCTGACATATTTTTTCGAGAGAAAACTGTCCTGTGCATTCTCTTTTGAGGCTACACGCTTAGACATACAAACCACACCAAATCTTTTCAAGTTACAACGTGTTGTTTAGGAAATACAAGATAATTTTGTATGATGCGATTTTTCTTCTCATAAATTTTAAGTATTTCTAACACGTACGTTTTTGTCTTTACTCTGCAAAACTGTATTTCCTTGTAATGTTGTATTCTTACATATTCTTGCGAGAGAAATCTCTCCTGTGCATTCTCTTCTGAGGCTACACACTTAGACAAACACACAACACCAAAGCTTTTCGAGTTAAAACATGTTGCTTAGGAAAAACAACATAATTTCGCACGATGCAGGATTTCATTAAAACATGGTATTCTGACCTATATTTTCGAGAGAAAACTCTTCTGTGCATTCTCTTTTGAGGCTACAAGCTTAGACATACACGTAATACAAAATCTTTTCGAGTTACAACGTGTTGTTTAGGAAAAACATGATAATTTTGCATGATGCATTATTTCTTCTCGTAAAGTTTAAGTATTTCCAATATGTACATATTTGTCTTTAATCTGCAACACTGTATTTCCTTATAACGTGGTATTCTTACATATTTTTTGGAGAGAAAACTCTTTTGTGCGTTCTCTTTTGAGGCTACATGCTTAGACATAAACGCAACACCAAAGCTTTTTGAGTTACAAGGTGTTGTTTAAGAAAAACAAGATAATTTCGCACGATGCAGGATTTCCTTAAAACGTGGTATTCTGACATGTTTTTTGGAGAGAAAACTCTCCTTGGCGTTCTGTTTTGAGGGTACAAGCTTAGACATACATGCAACACCAAATCTTTTCGAGTTACAACATGTTGTTTTGGAAATACAAGATAATTTTGTGCGATGCTTTATTTCTTCTCGTAATGTTTAAGTATTTTAATACGTACGTATTTGTCTGTATTCTGCAACACTGTATTTCCTTGTAACCTGGCATTCTTACATATTCTTTCGATAGAAAACTCTCCTGTGCGTTCTCTTTTGAGGCTTCACGCCTAGACATACACGCATCAACAAAGCTTTTCGAGTTGCTACTTGTTGTTTAGGAAAAAAAAGATAATTTCGCATGATGCGGGATTTACTTAAAACGTGGTATTCTGACATATTTTGTTGAGAGAAAATTCTCCCGTGGGTTCTCTTTTGAGGCTACACACTTAGACATAAGCGCCACACCAAATCTTTGCGAGTTACAACGTGTTATTTAAGAAATAATAGATAATTTTGTACGATGCGTTATTTCTTCTCGTAAAGTTTAAGTATTTCTAATATGTACTTATTTGTCTTTACTCTGCAAAACTGTCTTTCCTTGTAACATGGTATTCTTACATATTCTTGCAAGAGAAAACTCTTCTGTGCATTCTCTTTTGAGGCTACACACTTAGACATACACGCAACACCAAAGCTTTTCGAGTTAAAACATGTTGTTTAGGAAAAACAAGATAATTTCACACGATGCAGGATTTCTTTAAAACGTGGTATTCTGACATATTTTTTCGAGAGAAAACTCTCCTGTGCGTTCTCTTTTGAGGCTACACGCTAAGACATACAAGCAACACCAAAGCTTTTCAAGTGCCAACATGTTGTTTAGGAGAAACAAGATAATTTTGCACGATGCAGGATTTCCTTAAAACGTGGTATTCTGACATATTTTTTCGAGAGAAAATTCTCCTGTGAGTTCTCTTTTAAGGCTACACGTTTAGACATACACGCAACACCAAATCTTTTCAAGTTGCAACGTGTTGTTTAGGAAATACAAGTTAATTTTGTACGATGAGTTATTTCTTCTCATAAAGTTTAATTATTTCTAATAGTTACGTATTTCTCTATATTTTGCAACACTGCATTTCCTTATAACGTGGTATACTAATATATTCTTTCGAGAGAAAACTCTCCTTTACGTTATCTTTTGAGGCTAAATGCTTAGACATACACGCAAACCCAAGCTTTTCGAGTTACATCATGTTTTTTAGGAAAAACAAGATAATTTTGCACGACGCGGGATTTCCTTAAAACGTGGTATTTTGACAAATTTTTTCGAGAGAAAACTCTCCTGTGTGTTCTCTTTTGAGGCTACACTCTGAGACATGCAGGCTACACCAAAGCTTTTCGAGTTACAACGTATTATTTAGGAAAAACAAGACAATTTCGCACAATGCGGGATTTCCTTAAAACGTGGTATTCTGACATATTTTTTCTAGAGAAAACTCTCCTGTGCGTTCTCTTTTGAGGCTACAAGCTTAGACATACACGCAGCACCAAATCTTTTCGAGTTACAACGTGTTGTTTAGGAAAAACAAGATAATTTTGCACGATGCATTATTTCTTCTCGTAAAGTTTAAATATTTCCAATACGTACCTGTTTGTCTTTAGTCTGCAACACTGTATTTCCTTATAACGTGGTATTCTTACATATTCTTTCGAGAGAAAACTCTCCTGTGCGTTCTCTTTTGAGGCTACACACTTAGACATATACGCAACACCAAAGCTTTTCGAGTTACAACATGTTGTTTAGTAAAAACAAGATAATTTTGCACGATACTTTATTTCTTCTCAAAAAATTTAAGTATTTCTAATATGTAAGTATTTGTCTTTACTCTGCAACACTGTATTTCCTTATAACGTGGTATTCTTACATATTCTTTCGAGAGAAAACTCTCCTGTGCATTCTCTTTTGAGGCTGCACACTTAGACAAAAACGCAACACCTAAACATTTCGAGTTACAACAAGTTGTTTGGAAAAAAAAGATAATTTCTCACGATACGGGATTTTCTTAAAACGTGGTATTCTGACATATTTTTTCAAGAGAAAACTCTCTTGTGCATTCTCTTCTGAGGCTACAAGCCTAGACATACACGTAACACAAAATGTTTCGAGATACAATGTGTTGTTTAGGAAAAACTAGATAATTTTGCATGATGCGTTATTTCTTCTCATAAAGTTTAAGTATTTCCAATACGTTTGTATTTGTCTTTACTCTGCAACACTATATTTCCTTATAAGGTGGTATTCTTACATATTCTTTCGAGAGAAAACTCTCCTGTGCGTTTTCTTGTGAGGTTGCACGCTTAGACAAAAACGCAACACCAAAGCTTTTCGAGTTACAACAGGTTGTTTAGGAAAAACAAGATAATTTCGCACGATGCAGGATATCCTTATAACATGGTATTCTGACATATTTTTTCAAGAGAAAACTCTCCTGTGTGTTCTCACGCTGAGACATACAAACTACACCAAAGCTTTTTAAGTTACAAAGTATTGTTTAGGAAAAACTAGATAATTTCGCAAGATGCAGGATTTCCTTAAAACGTGGTATTCTGATATATTTTTTCGAGAGAAAATTCTCCTGTGGGTTCGCTTTTGAGGCTACACATTTAGACATACACACAATACCAAATCTTTTCGAGTTACAACGTGTTGTTTAGGAAATACAAGATAATTTTTTACGATGCCTTATTTCTTCTCGTAAAGTTTAAGTATTTCTAATACATACGTATTTGTCTTTACTCTGCAACACTGTATTTCCTTATAACGTGGTATTCTTACATATTCTTTCGAGAGAAAACTCTCCTGTCCGTTCACGCTTAGACATACACGCAACACCAAAGCTTTTCGAGTTACAACATGTTGTTTAAGAAAAACAAGCTAATTTCACACGATGAGGGATTTCCTTAAAACGTGGTATTCTGAGATATTTTTTCGAGAGAAATCTTATTGTGTGTTCTCTTTGAGGCTACAGACTGGAACATGCAAGCTACACCAAAGCTTTTCGAGTTACAACGTGCTGTTTAGGAAAAACAAGATAATTTCGCACAATGCAGGATTTCTTTAAAACGTGGTATTCTGACATATTTTTTCGAGAGAAAACTCTCCTGTGCATTCTATTTTGAGTCTACAGGCTTAGACATCCATACAACACCAAAGCTTTTCGAGATACAACGTGTTGTTTAAGATATACCAGATAATTTCGCACAATGCGGGATTTACGTAAAATGTGGTATTCTGACATATATTTTCGAGAGAAAATTCTCCTGTGGGTTCTCTTTTGAGGCTACACGTTTAGACATACACGCAACACCAAATCTTTTCGAGTTACAACGTGTTGTTTAGGAAATACAAAATAATTTTGTACGATGCCTTATTTCTTCTCGTAAAGTTTAAGTATTTCTAATACGTACGTATTTGCCTTTACTCTGCAACACTGTATTTCCTTATAACGTGGTATTCTTACATATTCTTTTGAGAGAAAACTCTCCTGTGCATTCTCTTTTGAGGCTACATGCTTAGACATACACACAACACCAAAGCTTTTCAAGTTACTACTTGTTGTTTAGGAAAAACAAGACAATTTTGCACGATGCATTATTTCTTCACGTAAAGTTTAAGAATTTCCAATATGTACGTATTTGTCTTTACTCTGCAACACTGTATTTCCTTATAACGTGGTATTCTTACATATTCTTTCAAGAGAAAACTCTCCTGTGCATTCTCTTTTGAGGCTGCACGCTTAGAAGAAAACGCAACACCAAAGCCTACATATTGTTTCGAGAGAAAACACTTCTGTGCCTTCTCCTTTGAGGCTACTCGCTTAGACATATAAGCAAAACCAAATCTTTTCGAGTTACAACGTGTTTTTTAGGAAATGCAAGATAATTTTGTATGATGCGTCATTTCTTCTTGTAAAGTTTAAGTATTTCTAATACGTACGAATTTGTCTTTACTATGCAACACTGTATTTCCTTGTAACGTGGTATTCTTACATATTCTTTCGAGAGAAAACTCTCCTGTGCGTTCGCTTTTGAACTACACACTTAGACATTCACGCAACACCAAAGCTTTTCGAGTTACAACATGTTGTTTAGGAAAAACAAGATAATTTCATACGATGCGAGATTTCCATAAAACATGGAATTCTGACATATATTTTCGAGAGAAAATTCTCTTGTGGGTTCTCTTTTGAGGCTACACTTTTAAACATACACGCAACACCAAATCTTTTCGAGTTACAACGTGTTGTTTAGGAAATACAAGATAATTTTGTACGATGCTTTATTTCTTCTCATAAAGGTTAAGTATTTCTAATAGATTGAATTTGTCTTTACTCTGCAACACTGTATTTCCTTGTAACGTGGTATTCTTACATATTCTTTCGAGAGAAAACTCTCCTGTGCGTTCTCTTTTGAGACTACACACTTAGACATACACGCAACACCGAAGCTTTTCGAGTTAAAACATGTTCTTTACGAAAAACAAGATAATTTCGCACGATGCGAGATTTCTTTAAAACGTGGTATTCTGAATTTTTTTTTTCAAGAGAAAACTCTCCTGTGCGTTCTCTTGAGGTTACAAGCTTAAACATACACGCAACACCAAATTTTTTCGAGTTACAATGTGTTGTTTAGGAAAAACAAGATAATTTTGCATGATGCTTTATTTCTTCTCATAAAGTTTAAGTATTTCTAATACGTACGTATTTGTCTTTATTCTGCAACACTGTATTTCCTTGTAACGTGGTATTCTTACATATTCTTTCGAGAGAAAACTCTCCTGTGCATTCTCATTTGAGGCTACATGCTTAGACATGCATGCAACACCAAAGCTTTTCGAGTTAAAACGTGTTGTTTAGGAAAAGCAAGATAATTTTCTTACGATGCGGGATTTCCTTAAAACATGGTATACTGACATATTTTTTCGAGAGAAAATTCTCCTGTACGTTCTCTTATGAGGCTACAAGCTTAGAAATCCACGCAACAACAAATCTTTTCGAGTTACGACAAGTTGGTTAGGAAAAACCAGATAATTTTGCACAATGCGGGATTTCCATGAAACGTGGTATTCTGACATCTTGTTTCAAGAGAAAACTCTCCTGTGCCTTCTCCTTTGAGGCTAGACGCTTAGACATACACTCAACACCAAATCTGTTCGAGTTACAACGTGTTGTTTAGGAAATACAAGATGATTTTGTACGATGTGTAATTTCTTCTCGTAAAGTTTAAGTATTTCTAATACGTATGAAATTTTCTTTACTCTGCAACACAGTATTTCCTTGTAACGTGGTATTCTTACATATTCTTTTTTTTATTCGATATAATTTATTTACATTTCAAATGATTTCCCCTTTTCTAGCCCCCCCACTCCCCGATAGTCCCGTAAGCCCCCTTCTCTTCCCCTGTCCTCCCTCCCACCCCTTCCCACTTCCCCGTTCTTGTTTTGCCGAATACTGTTTCACTGATTCTTTCCAGAACCAGGGGCCACTCCTCCTTTCTTCTTGTATCTCATTTGATGTGTGGATTATGTTTTGGGTATTCCAGTTTTCTAGGTTAATAACCACTTATTAGTGAGTGCATACCATGATTCACCTTTTGAGACTGGGTTACCTCACTTAGTATGATGTTCTCTAGCTCCATCCATTTGCCTAAGAATTTCAGGAATTCATTGTTTCTAATGGCTGAATAGTACTCCATTGTGTAGATATACCACATTTTTTGCATCCACTCTTCTGTTGAGGGATACCTGAGTTCTTTCCAGCATCTGGCAATTATAAATAGGGCTGCTATGAACATAGTAGAGCATGTATCCTTATTACATGGTGGGGAATCCTCTGGATATATGCCCAGGAGTGGTATAGCAGGATCTTCTGGAAGTGAGGTGCCCAGTTTTCGGAGGAACCGCCAGACTGATTTCCAGAGTGGTTGTACCAATTTGCAACCCCACCATTAGGTTCCTTAAAACGTGGTATTCTGACATATTTTTTCAAGAGAAAATTCTCCTGTGGGTTCTCTTTTAAGGCTACACCTTTAGACATACACGCAACACCAAATCTTTTCGAGTTACAACGTGTTGTTTAGGAAATACAAGATAATTTTTACAATGCGTTATTTCTTCTCGTAAAGTTTAAGTATTTCTAATACGTACATATTTGTCTTTATTCTGCAACACTGTATTTCCTTATAACGTGGTATTCTTACATATTCTTTCTAGAGAAAACGCTACTGTGCATTCTCTTTTGAGGCTTAACGCTTAGACATACACGCAACACCAAAGCTTTTCGAGTTACAATGTGTTGTTTAAGAAAAACAAGATAATTTCGCACAATGCAGGATTTCCTTAAAACGTGGTATTCTGACATATTTTGTTGAGAGAAAATTCTTCTGAGGGTTCTCTTTTGAGGCTACACGTTTAGACACACACGCAACACCAAAGCTTTTCAAGTTACAACGTGTTGTTTAAGAAAAACAAGGTAATTTCGCACGATGCAGGATTTCCTTAAAACGTGGTATTCTGACATGTTTTTTTCGAGAGAAAACTCTCCTGTGCATTCTCATTTGAGGCTACACGCTGAGACATACAAGCAACACCAAAGCTTTTTGAATTACAACATGTTGTTTAGGAAAAACAAGATAATTTCGCACGATGCAGGATTTCCTTCAAACGTGGTATTCTGACATATTTTTTCGAGAGAAAATTATCCTGTGGGTTCTCTTTTGAGGCTACACGTTTAGACGTACACGCAACACCAAAGCTTTTCGAGTTACAACGTGTTGTTTAGGAAAAACAAGATAATATTGCACGATGCGTTATTTCTTCTCGTAAAGTTTAAGTATTTCTAATACGTTTGTATTTGTCTTTATTCTGCAACACTGTATTTCGTTATAACGTGGTATTCTTACATATTCTTTCGATTTAAAGCTCTCCTGTGTGTTCTCTTTTGTGGCTACACGCTTAGACATACACACAACACCAAAGCTTTTGGTGTTACAACGTTATGTTTAGGAAAACCAAGATAATTTTGCAAGATGCGTTATTTCTTCTCGTAAAGTTTAAGTATTTCCAATAAGTAGGTATTTGTCTTTACTCTGCAACACTGTATTTCCTTATAACGTGGGATTCTTACATATTCTTTCGAGACAAAACTCTTCTGTGAGTTCTCTTTTGATGCTGCACACTTAGAAATATATGCAACACCAAAGTTTTTCAAGCTACAACAAGTTGTTTAGGAAAAAAAAATATAATTTCGCACGATGCGGGATTTCCTTAAAACGTGGTATTCTGACATATTTTTTAGAGAGAAAACTCTCCTGTGCATTCTTGTTTGAGGCCACAAGCTTAGACATACACGCAACACCAATTCTTTTCGAGTTACAACGTGTTGTTTAGGAAAAACAAGATAATTTTGCACGATGCTTTATTTCTTCTCATTAAATTTAAGTATTTCCAATACGGACGTATTTTTCTTTACTCTACAACACTGTATTTCCTTATAACAGGGTATTCTTACATATTCTTTCAAGAGAAAACTCTCCTGTGCATTCTCTTTTGAGGCTACACACTTAGACCTACACGCCACACCAAAGCTTTTCGAATTACAATGTGTTGTTTAAGTAAAACAATATAATTTTGCACGATGCAGGATTTCCTTAAAACGTGGTATTCTGACAAATTTTTTCGAGAGAAAACTCACCTGTGCGTTCTCTTTTGAGGCTACACGCTGAGACACACAAGCAACACCAAAGCTTTTCGAATTACAACATGTTGTTTAGGAAAATCAAGATAATTTTACACGATGCAGGATTTCATTAAAACGTGGTATTCTGACATACTTTTTCGAGAGAAAATTCTCATGTGGGTTCTCTTGAGGCTACACATTAAGACATACACACAACACCTAATCTTTTCGAGTTACAATGTGTTTTTTAGGAAAAACAAGATAATATTGCACGATGCGTTATTTCTTCTCGTAAAGTTTAAATATTTCCAATACGTACGTATTTGTCTTTACTCTGCAACAATATATTTCCTTATAACTTGGTATTCTTACATATTCTTTTGAGAGAAAACTCTCCTGTGCGTTCTCTTTTGAGGCTGCACGCTTAGAAAAAAACGCAACACCTAATCTTTTCTAGTTTCAACAAGTTGTTTACGAAAAACAAGATAATTTCGCACGATACAGGATTTTCTTAAAACGTAGTATTCTGACATATTTTTTTGAGAGAAAACTCTCCTGTGCATTCTCTTTTGATGCTACAAGCCTAGAAATACACATAACACAAAATCTTTTCGACTTACAACGTGTTGTTTAGGAAAAACAAGATAATTTTATACGATGCGTTATTTCTTCTCGTAAAGTTTAAGTATTTCCAATATGTACATATTTGTCTTTAATGTGCAACACTGAATTTCCTTATAACATGGTATTCTTACATATTCTATTGAGAGAAAACTGTCCTGTGCGTTCTCTTTTGAGGCTGCACGCTTAGACATACATGCAACACCAAATCTTTTCGAGTTACAACGTGTTGTTTAGGAAAAACAAGGTAATTTTGCACGATGCGTTCTTTCTTCTCATAAAGTTCAAGTATTTCTAATATGTACGTATTTGTCTTTACTCTGCAACACTGTATTTCCTTATAACGTGGTTTTCTTTCATATTATGTTGAGAGAAAACTCTCCTGTGAGTTCCCATTTGAGGCTACACTCTTAGACAAGAACGCAATAACAAAGCTATTCGAGTTACAAGTTGTTTAGGAGAAAAAAGATAATTTCGCAAGATGTGGGATTTCCTTAAAACGTGGTATTCTGACATTTTTTTTTGAGAGAAAACTCTCTTGTGCATTCTCTTTTGAGGCTACATGCTGAGACATACAAGCGACACCAAAGCTTTTCGAGTTACAACGTGTTGTTTAGGAAAAACAAGATAATTTCGCACGATGCAGGTTTTCCTTAAAACATGGTATTCTGACATATTTTTTGGAGAGAAAATTCTCCTGTGGGTTCTCTTTTGAGGCTACACTTTTAGACATACACGCAACACCAAATCTTTTCGAGTTACAACGTGTTGTTTAGGAAATACAAGATAATATTTACGATTTGTTATTTCTTCTCGTAAAGATTAAGTATTTCTAACACGTAAGTATTTGTCTTTATTCTGCAACACTGTATTTCCTTATAACGTGGTATTCTTACATATTCTTTCTAGAGAAAACGCTACTGTGCATTCTCTTTTGAGGCTTAACGCTTAGACATACACGCAACACCAAAGCTTTTCGAGTTACAACATGTTGTTTAAGAAAAACAAGATAATTTCGCACGATGCGGGATTTCCTTAGAACGTGGTATTCTGACATATTTTTTTGAGAGAAAACTCTCCTGTGCTGTCTCATTAGGCTACACGCTTAGTCATACAGGCAACACCAAATATTTTCGAGTTACAACGTGTTGTTTAGGAAAAACAAGATAATATTGCAGGATGCGTTATTTCTTCTCGTAAGTTTAAGCATTTCTAATATGTACGTATTTGTCTTTACTCTGCAACACTGTATTTCCTTATAACGTGGTATTCTTACATATTCTTTCGAGAGAAAACACTCCTGTGTGTTCTCTTTTGAGGCTACATGCTTAGACATACACCCAACACAAAAGCTTTTCGAGTTACAACATGTTGTTTAGGAAAAACAAGATAATTGTGCACAATGCATTATTTCTTCTCGTAAAGTTTAAGTATTTCTATTATGTACGTATTTGTCTTTACTCTGCAAAAATGTATTTCCTTTTAACGTGTTATTCTTACATATTCTTGGGGGAGAAAAGTCTCCTGTGCATTTTCTTTTGAGGCTACACACTTAGACATACATGCAACTCCAAAGCTTTTCGAGTTAAATCATGTTGTTTAGGAAAAACACGATAATTTCGCACGATGCAGGATTTCCTTATAACGTGGTATTCTGACATATTTTTTCGAGAGAAAACTCTCCTGTGCGTTCTCATTTGGGGCTATACGCTTAGACATACACGCAACACCAAATCTTTTCGAGTTACAACGTGTTGTTAAGGAAAAACAAGATAATTTTGCACGATGCGATGCGTTATTTCTTCTCGTAAAGTTTAAGTATTTCTTTTTTTTTTGATCTTATAATTTAGTAATAGTGAGATTAATTTAATTTTTATTCAATATATACCTTATTTACATTTCAAATGATTTCCCCTTTCCTGGATCCCCCCTCCCCAAAAGTTCTATAAGCCCTCTTCCCTCCCCCTGTTCCCCAATCCATCCCTTCCCACTTTCCTGTCCTGGTATTCGCCTATACTGCTGCACTGAGCCTTTCCAGGACCAGGGTTCATTCCTTCCTTCTTCTTGGGCATCATTTCATATGTGAACTGTGTCTTCGGTGTTCCAAGATTCTAGGCTAATATCCGCTTTTCAGTGAGTACATATCATCAGTGTTTTGTTGAGACTGGGTTACCTCACTTAGGATGATGTTCTCCATCTCCATCCATTTGTCTAAGAATTTCATGATTTTTTTTAATTTTTTATTCGATATAATTTATTTACATTTCAAGTGATTTCCCCTTTTCTAGCCCCCCCCACTCCCCGAAATTCTCGTAAGCCCCCTTGTCTTCCCCTGTCCTCCCACCCACCTCTTCCCACTTCCCCGTTCTGGTTTTGCCGAATACTGTTTCACTGAGTCTTTCCAGAACCAGGGGCCACTCCTCCTTTCTTCTTGTACCTCATTTGATGTGTGGATTATGTTTTGGGTATTCCAGTTTTATAGGTTAATAACCACTTATTAGTGAGTGCATACCATGATTCACCTTTTGAGTCTGGGTTACCTCACTCAGTATGATGTTCTCTAGCTCCATCCATTTGCCTGAGAATTTCAGGAATTCATTGTTTCTAACCTGAAGAACTTCGGATGGCGGAGAAGCATCTTAAAAATGCTCAACTTCATTAGTCATTAGGGAAATGCAAATCAAAACAACCCTAAGATTTCATCTTACACCAGTCAGAATGCCTAAGATTAAAAATTCAGGAGACAGCAGGTGTTGGAGAGGGTGGGGAGAAAGAGGAACACTCCTCCACTGCTGCTGGGGTTGCAAATTGGTACAACCACTCTGGAAATTAGTCTGGCGCTTACTCCGAAAACTGGGCACCTCACTTCCAGAAGATCCTGCTATACCACTCCTGGGCATATACCCAGAGGATTCCCCACCATGTAATAAGGATACATGCTCTACTATGTTCATAGCAGCCCTATTTATAATTGCCAGATGCTGGAAAGAACCCAGTTATCCCTCAACAGAAGAGTGGATGCAAAAATGTGGTCTATCTACACAATGGAGTACTATTCAGTTTAAGTATTTCTAATACGTACATATTTGTCTTTACTCTGCAACACTGTATTTCCTTATAACGTGGTTTTCTTACATATTCTTTCGAGAGAAAACTCTCCTGTGCGTTTTCTCTTGAGGCTGCACGCTTAGACAAAAACGCAACACCAAAGCTTTTCGAGTTACAAGTTATTTAGGATTAAAAAGATAATTTAGCACGTTGCGGGATTTTCTTAAAATGTGTTATTCTGACATATTTTTTCGAGATAAAACTCTCCTGTGCATTCTCTTTTGAGGCTACACGCTTAGACATACACGCAACACCAAAGCTTTTCAAGTTACAACTTGTTGTTTAGGAAAAACAAGATAAATTCGCACGATACGGGATTTCCTTAAAACGTGGTATTCTGACATATTTTTTGAGAGAAAATTCTCCTGTGCTTTCTCATTAGACTACACGCTTAGTCATACAGGCAACACCAAATATTTTCGAGTTACAACGTGTTGTTTCGGAAAAAGAAGATAATTTTGAACCATTCGTTATTTATTCTCATAAAGTTTAAGTATTTTTAATACGTACGTATTTGTCTTTCTTCTGCAAGACTGTATTGCCTTATAACGTGGTATTCATACATATTCTTTCGAGAGAAAACTCTCAGGTGCGTTCTCTTTTGACGCTACACGCTTAGACATACACACATCACCAAAGCTTTTCGAGTTACAACGTGTTGTTTAGGAAAAACAAGATAATTTTGCACGATGTGGGATTTCCTTAAAACATGGTATTCTGACATATTTTTTCGAGAGCAAACTCTCCTGTGCATTCTCTTTTTAGGATACAAGCTTAGACATACACGCAACACCAAATCTTTTCGAGTTAAAACGGGTTGTTTAGGAAAAACAAGATCATTTTGCACGATGCGTTATTACATCTCCTAAACTTTAAGTATTTCCATTAAGTAGGTATTTCTCTTAACTCTGCAACACTGTATTTCCTTATAACATGGTATTATTACATATTCTTTCGAGAGAAAACTCTCTTGTGCATTCTCTTTTGAGGCTGAATGCTTAGACCTACACACAACACCAAAGCTTTTCGAGTTACAACGTGTTGTTTAGGAAAAACAAGATAATTTCGCACGATGCAGGATTTCCTTACAACGTGGTATTCTGACATATTTTTTCGAGAGAAAATTCTCCTGTGGGTTCTCTTTTGAGGCTACACGTTTAGACATACACGAAACACCAAATCTTTTCAAGTTACAACGTGTTGTTTAGGAAATACAAGATAATTTTGTACGATGCGTTATTTCTTCTCGTAAAGTTTAAGTATATCTAAAACGTACGTATTTGTCTTTACTCTGCAACACTGTATTTCCTTATAACATGGTATTCTTACATATTCTTTCGAGAGAAAACTTTCCTGTGCTTTCGCTTTTGAGGCAACGTGCTTAGACATACACGCAACACCAAAGCTCTTCGAGTTAAAACGTGTTGTTTAGGAAAAACAAGATAATTTCGCACAATGCAGGATTTCCTTAGTACGTGATATTGTGACATATTTTTCGAGAAAAAACTCTCCTGTGCATTCTCTTTTGAGGCTACACATTTAGACATACATGCCACAACAAATCTTTTCGAGTTACAACGTGTTGTTTAGGAAATACAAGATAATTTTGTACGATGCATTATTTCTTCTCGTAAGTTTAAGTATTTCTAATATGTACGTATTTCTGTTTACTCTGCAAAACTGTTTTTCCTTGTAACATGGTATTCTTATATATTCTGGGAAGAGAAAACTCTCCTGTGCATTCTCTTTTGAGTCTACACACTTAGACATACTCGCAACACCAAAGCTTTTCGAGTTAAACATGTTGTTTAGGAAAAACAAGATAATTTCGCACAATGCAGGATTTCCTTAAAACGTGGTATTCTGACATATTTTTTCGAGAGGAAACTCTCCTGTGCATTCTCTTTTGAGGCTACAAGCTTAGACATACAGGAAACACCAAATCTTTTCGAGTTACAACTTGTTGCTTAGGAAAAACATGATAATTTTGCACGATGCGTTATTTTTCTTGTAAAGTTTAAGTATTTCTAATACGTACGTATTTGTCTTTACTCTGCAACACTGTATTTCCTTATAATGTGGTATTCTTACATATTCTTTCGAGAGAAAACTGGCCTGTGCGTTCTCTTTTGAGGCTACACGCTTAGGCATACACGCAACACCAAAGCTTTTCGAGTTAAAACGTGTTGTTTAGGAAAAACAAGATAATTTTGTACGATGCATTATTTCTACTTGTAAAGTTTAAGTATTTCCAATATGTACGTATCTGTCTTTACTCTGCAACACTGTATTTCCTTGTAATGTGGTATTCTTACATATTCTTTCGAGAGTAAACTCTCCTGTTTGTTCTCTTTTGAGGCTACATGCTTAGACATACACCCAACACCAAAGCTTTTCGAGTTACAACTTGTTGTTTAAGAAAAACAGATAATTTCTCACGATGCGAGATTTCCTTAAAACGTGGTATTCTGACATATTTTTTCGAGAGAAAACTCTCCTGTGTGTTATCTTTTGAGGCTACATGCTTAGACATACACGGAACACCAAATCTTTTCCAATTACAATGTGTTGTTTAGGAAATACAAGATAATTTTGTATGATGCGTTATTTCTTCACATAAAGTTTAAGTATTTCTAATACGTACGTATTTGTCTTTACTCTGCAACACTCTATTTCCTTGTAACAAGGTATTCTTACATATTCTTTCGAGAGAAAAGTCTCCTGTGTGTTCTCTTTTGAGGCTACAGGTTTAGACATACACGCATCACCACAGCTTATCGGGTTACAACGTGTTGTTTAGGAAAAAAAAGACAATATCGCACGATGCGGTATTTCCTTAAAACGTGGTATGCTGACATATTTTTTTTAAGTGAAAACTCTCCTGTGCGTTTGAGGCTATATGCTTAGCAATACATGCCACACCAAATCTTTTCGAGTTACAACGTGTTCTTTAGGAAATACAAGATAACTTTGTACGATGCGTTATTTCTTTTTGTAAGTTTAAGTATTTCTAATATGTACGTATTTGTCTTTACTCTGCAAAACTGTATTTCCTTGTAACGTGGTATTCTTACATAATCTTGAGAGAGAAAACTCTGCTGTGCGTTCTCTTTTGAATCTACACGCTTAGACATACACACAACACCAAAGCTTTTCGAGTTACAATGTGTGGTTTAGAAAAAACAAGATAATTTCGCGCGACGCAGGATTTCCTTAAAACGTGGTATTCTGACATATTTTTTGAGAGAAAATTCTCCTGTGGGTTCTCTTTTGAGGCAACACTTTTAGACATACACACAACACCAAATCTTTTCAAGTTACAAGGTGTTGTTTAGGAAAAACTAGATAATTTTGCAGGATGCGTTATTTCATCTCCTAAAGTTTAAGTTTTCCCAGTACGTACGCATTTGTCTTTACTCTGCAACACTGTATTTCCTTATAACGTGGTATTCTTACATATTCTTTCGAGAGAAAACTCTCCTGTGAATTCTCTTTTGAGGCTACACGCTTAATCATACACGCAAGACCAAAGCTTTTCGAGTTACAACGTGTTGTTTAAGAAAAACAAGATAATTTCGCACGATGCGGGATTTCCTTAAAACGTGGTATTCTGATATATTTTTTTCGACAGAAAACTCTCCTGTGCATTCTCTTTTGAGGCTAAATGCTTAGACATACACGCCACACCAAATCTTTTAGAGTTACAATGTGTTCTTTATGAAATACAATATAATTTTGTACCATGCGTTATTTCTTCTCGTAAAGTTTAAGTATTTCTAATACGTACATATTTGTCTTTAATCTGCAACACTGTACTTCTTTATAACGTGGTATTCTTACACATTCTTTCGAGAGAAACCTCTCCTGTGCGTTCTCTTTTGAGACTACATGCTTAGACATACTCGCAACACCAAATATTTTCGAATTACAACGTGTTGTTTAGGAAAAACAAGATAATATCGCACTATGCGGGATTTCCTTAAACGTGGTATTCTGACATTTTTTTCTAGAGAAAACTCTCCTGTGTGTTCTCTTTTGATGCTACACGGTTAGACATACATGCCATACCAAATCATTTCGAGTTACAACGTGTTGTTTAGAAAATACAAGATAATTTTGTACAATGCATTATTTCTTCTCTTATAGTTTAAGTATTTCCAATATGTACGTATTTGTCTTTACTCTGCAAAACTATATTTCCTTGTAACGTGCTATTCTTACAAATTCTTGCGAGAGAATACTCTCCTGTGCATTCTCTTTTGAGGCTACACACTTAGACATCCACGCAACACCAAAGCTTTTTGTGTTACAACGTGTTGTATAGGAAAAACAAGATAATTTTGCAAGATGTGTTATTTCTTCACGTAAAGTTTAAGTATTTCCAATAAGTACTTATTTGTCTTTACTCCGAAACACTGTATTTACTTATAACGTGGTATTTTTACATATTCTTTCGAGAGAAAACTCTCCTGTGTGTTCTCTTTTGAGGCTACACACTTAGACATACACGCAACACCAAAGCTTTTCGAGTTACAAAGTGTTGTTTAAGAAAAACAAGATAATTTTGCATGATGCGGGATTTCCTTAAGACGTGGTATTCTGACATATTTTTTTGAGAGAAACCTCTCCTGTGCGTTCCCTTTTGAGGCTACAATCTTGGACATACACACAACTCAAAATACTTTCCAGTTACAACGTGTTGTTTAGGAAAACCTAGATAATTTTGCTTGATGCGTTATTTCTTCTCGTAAATTTTAAATATTTCCAATACGTACGTATTTGTCTTTCCTCTGCAACACTGTATTTCCTTATAACGTCATATTCTTACATATTCTTTCGAGAGCAAACTCTCCTGTGTGTTCTCTTTTGAGGCTACACACGCTTAGACATACACACAACACCAAAGCTTTTCAAGTTACAATGTGTTCTTTAAGAAAAAAAAGATAATTTCGCACGATGCGGGATTTCCTTAAAACATGGTATTCTGACATAATTTTTCGAGAGAAAACTCTCCTGTGCATGCTCTTTTGAGGCTACAAGCTTACACATACACGCAACACCAAATCTTTTCGAGTTACAACGTGATCTTTAGGAAATACAAGATAATTTTGCACGATGCGTTATTTCTTCTCATAAAGTTTAAGTATTTCCAATACGTATGTATTTGTCTTTACTCTGAAACACTATATTTCTTTATAACGTGGTATTCTTACATATTCTTTCGAGAGAAAACTCTCCTGTGCGTTCTATTTTGTGGATGCACGCTTAGACAAAAAGGCAACACCATAGCTTTTTGAGTTACAACAAGTTGTTTAGGAAAAACAAGATAATTTCTCACTATAGGGGATTTTCTTAAAACGTGGTATTCTGACATATTTTTTTGAGAGAAAACTGTCCTGTGCATTCTCTTTTGAGGCTACACACTTAGACATACACGCAACACCAAAGCTTTTCGAGTTACCACGTGTTGTTTAGGAAAAACAAGATATTTTGGCAAGATGCATGATTTCCTTAAAACGTGGTATTCTGACATATTTTTTCAAGAGAAAATTCTCCTGTGGGTTCTCTTTTGAGGCTACACATGTACACATACACACAACACCAAATCTTTTCGAGTTACAACGTGTTCTTTAGGAAATACAAGATTATTTTTTATGATGCGTTATTTTTTTCTCGTAAAGTTTAAGTATTTCTAATACGTACATATTTGTCTTTACTCTGCAACACTGTATTTCCTTGTCACGTCATATTCTTACATATTCTTGCGAGAGAAAACTCTCCTGTGCATTCTCTTTTTAGGCTACACACTTAGACATACACGCAACACCAAAGCTTTTCGAGTTAAAACATGTTTAGGAAAAACAACATAATTTCGCACGATGCAGGATTTCCTTAAAACGTGGTATTCTGACATATTTTTTTGAGAGAAAACTCTCCTGTGCGTTCTCTTTTGAGGCTACATGCTTAGACATACACACAACTCCAAATATTTTCGAAATTCGTGTTGTTTAGGAAAAACAAGATAATTTCGCACTATGCGGGATTTCCTTAAAACGTGGTATTCTGACATATTTTTTCGAGAGAAAACTGTCCTGTGCATTCTCTTTTGAGGCTACACGCTTAGACATACAAACCACACCAAATCTTTTCAAGTTACAACGTGTTGTTTAGGAAATACAAGATAATTTTGTATGATGCGATTTTTCTTCTCATAAATTTTAAGTATTTCTAACACGTACATTTTTGTCTTTACTCTGCAAAACTGTATTTCCTTGTAATGTTGTATTCTTACATATTCTTGCGAGAGAAATCTCTCCTGTGCATTCTCTTCTGAGGCTACACACTTAGACAAACACACAACACCAAAGCTTTTCGAGTTAAAACATGTTGCTTAGGAAAAACAACATAATTTCGCACGATGCAGGATTTCATTAAAACATGGTATTCTGACCTATTTTTTCGAGAGAAAACTCTTCTGTGCATTCTCTTTTGAGGCTACAAGCTTAGACATACACGTAATACAAAATCTTTTCGAGTTACAACGTGTTGTTTAGGAAAAACATGATAATTTTGCATGATGCATTATTTCTTCTCGTAAAGTTTAAGTATTTCCAATATGTACATATTTGTCTTTAATCTGCAACACTGTATTTCCTTATAACGTGGTATTCTTACATATTTTTTGGAGAGAAAACTCTTTTGTGCGTTCTCTTTTGAGGCTACATGCTTAGACATAAACGCAACACCAAAGCTTTTTGAGTTACAAGGTGTTGTTTAAGAAAAACAAGATAATTTCGCACGATGCAGGATTTCCTTAAAACGTGGTATTCTGACATGTTTTTTGGAGAGAAAACTCTCCTTGGCGTTCTGTTTTGAGGGTACAAGCTTAGACATACATGCAACACCAAATCTTTTCGAGTTACAACATGTTGTTTTGGAAATACAAGATAATTTTGTGCGATGCTTTATTTCTTCTCGTAATGTTTAAGTATTTTAATACGTACGTATTTGTCTGTATTCTGCAACACTGTATTTCCTTGTAACCTGGCATTCTTACATATTCTTTCGATAGAAAACTCTCCTGTGCGTTCTCTTTTGAGGCTTCACGCCTAGACATACACGCATCAACAAAGCTTTTCGAGTTGCTACTTGTTGTTTAGGAAAAAAAAAGATAATTTCGCATGATGCGGGATTTACTTAAAACGTGGTATTCTGACATATTTTGTTGAGAGAAAATTCTCCCGTGGGTTCTCTTTTGAGGCTACACACTTAGACATAAGAGCCACACCAAATCTTTGCGAGTTACAACGTGTTATTTAAGAAATAATAGATAATTTTGTACGATGCGTTATTTCTTCTCGTAAAGTTTAAGTATTTCTAATATGTACTTATTTGTCTTTACTCTGCAAAACTGTCTTTCCTTGTAACATGGTATTCTTACATATTCTTGCGAGAGAAAACTCTTCTGTGCATTCTCTTTTGAGGCTACACACTTAGACATACACGCAACACCAAAGCTTTTCGAGTTAAAACATGTTGTTTAGGAAAAACAAGATAATTTCACACGATGCAGGATTTCTTTAAAACGTGGTATTCTGACATATTTTTTCGAGAGAAAACTCTCCTGTGCGTTCTCTTTTGAGGCTACACGCTAAGACATACAAGCAACACCAAAGCTTTTCAAGTGCCAACATGTTGTTTAGGAGAAACAAGATAATTTTGCACGATGCAGGATTTCCTTAAAACGTGGTATTCTGACATATTTTTTCGAGAGAAAATTCTCCTGTGAGTTCTCTTTTAAGGCTACACGTTTAGACATACACGCAACACCAAATCTTTTCAAGTTGCAACGTGTTGTTTAGGAAATACAAGTTAATTTTGTACGATGAGTTATTTCTTCTCATAAAGTTTAATTATTTCTAATAGTTACGTATTTCTCTATATTTTGCAACACTGCATTTCCTTATAACGTGGTATACTAATATATTCTTTCGAGAGAAAACTCTCCTTTACGTTATCTTTTGAGGCTAAATGCTTAGACATACACGCAAACCCAAGCTTTTCGAGTTACATCATGTTTTTTAGGAAAAACAAGATAATTTTGCACGACGCGGGATTTCCTTAAAACGTGGTATTTTGACAAATTTTTTTCGAGAGAAAACTCTCCTGTGTGTTCTCTTTTGAGGCTACACTCTGAGACATGCAGGCTACACCAAAGCTTTTCGAGTTACAACGTATTATTTAGGAAAAACAAGACAATTTCGCACAATGCGGGATTTCCTTAAAACGTGGTATTCTGACATATTTTTTCTAGAGAAAACTCTCCTGTGCGTTCTCTTTTGAGGCTACAAGCTTAGACATACACGCAGCACCAAATCTTTTCGAGTTACAACGTGTTGTTTAGGAAAAACAAGATAATTTTGCACGATGCATTATTTCTTCTCGTAAAGTTTAAATATTTCCAATACGTACCTGTTTGTCTTTAGTCTGCAACACTGTATTTCCTTATAACGTGGTATTCTTACATATTCTTTCGAGAGAAAACTCTCCTGTGCGTTCTCTTTTGAGGCTACACACTTAGACATATACGCAACACCAAAGCTTTTCGAGTTACAACATGTTGTTTAGTAAAAACAAGATAATTTTGCACGATACTTTATTTCTTCTCAAAAAATTTAAGTATTTCTAATATGTAAGTATTTGTCTTTACTCTGCAACACTGTATTTCCTTATAACGTGGTATTCTTACATATTCTTTCGAGAGAAAACTCTCCTGTGCATTCTCTTTTGAGGCTGCACACTTAGACAAAAACGCAACACCTAAACATTTCGAGTTACAACAAGTTGTTTGGAAAAAAAAGATAATTTCTCACGATACGGGATTTTCTTAAAACGTGGTATTCTGACATATTTTTTCAAGAGAAAACTCTCTTGTGCATTCTCTTCTGAGGCTACAAGCCTAGACATACACGTAACACAAAATGTTTCGAGATACAATGTGTTGTTTAGGAAAAACTAGATAATTTTGCATGATGCGTTATTTCTTCTCATAAAGTTTAAGTATTTCCAATACGTTTGTATTTGTCTTTACTCTGCAACACTATATTTCCTTATAAGGTGGTATTCTTACATATTCTTTCGAGAGAAAACTCTCCTGTGCGTTTTCTTGTGAGGTTGCACGCTTAGACAAAAACGCAACACCAAAGCTTTTCGAGTTACAACAGGTTGTTTAGGAAAAACAAGATAATTTCGCACGATGCAGGATATCCTTATAACATGGTATTCTGACATATTTTTTCAAGAGAAAACTCTCCTGTGTGTTCTCTTTTGAGGCTACACGCTGAGACATACAAACTACACCAAAGCTTTTTAAGTTACAAAGTATTGTTTAGGAAAAACTAGATAATTTCGCAAGATGCAGGATTTCCATAAAACGTGGTATTCTGATATATTTTTTCGAGAGAAAATTCTCCTGTGGGTTCGCTTTTGAGGCTACACATTTAGACATACACACAATACCAAATCTTTTCGAGTTACAACGTGTTGTTTAGGAAATACAAGATAATTTTTTACGATGCCTTATTTCTTCTCGTAAAGTTTAAGTATTTCTAATACATACGTATTTGTCTTTACTCTGCAACACTGTATTTCCTTATAACGTGGTATTCTTACATATTCTTTCGAGAGAAAACTCTCCTGTCCGTTCACGCTTAGACATACACGCAACACCAAAGCTTTTCGAGTTACAACATGTTGTTTAAGAAAAACAAGCTAATTTCACACGATGAGGGATTTCCTTAAAACGTGGTATTCTGACATATTTTTTCGAGAGAAATCTTATTGTGTGTTCTCTTTGAGGCTACAGACTGGAACATGCAAGCTACACCAAAGCTTTTCGAGTTACAACGTGCTGTTTAGGAAAAACAAGATAATTTCGCACAATGCAGGATTTCTTTAAAACGTGGTATTCTGACATATTTTTTCGAGAGAAAACTCTCCTGTGCATTCTATTTTGAGTCTACAGGCTTAGACATCCATACAACACCAAAGCTTTTCGAGATACAACGTGTTGTTTAAGATATACCAGATAATTTCGCACAATGCGGGATTTACGTAAAATGTGGTATTCTGACATATATTTTCGAGAGAAAATTCTCCTGTGGGTTCTCTTTTGAGGCTACACGTTTAGACATACACGCAACACCAAATCTTTTCGAGTTACAACGTGTTGTTTAGGAAATACAAAATAATTTTGTACGATGCCTTATTTCTTCTCGTAAAGTTTAAGTATTTCTAATACGTACGTATTTGTCTTTACTCTGCAACACTGTATTTCCTTATAACGTGGTATTCTTACATATTCTTTTGAGAGAAAACTCTCCTGTGCATTCTCTTTTGAGGCTACATGCTTAGACATACACACAACACCAAAGCTTTTCAAGTTACTACTTGTTGTTTAGGAAAAACAAGACAATTTTGCACGATGCATTATTTCTTCACGTAAAGTTTAAGAATTTCCAATATGTACGTATTTGTCTTTACTCTGCAACACTGTATTTCCTTATAACGTGGTATTCTTACATATTCTTTCAAGAGAAAACTCTCCTGTGCATTCTCTTTTGAGGCTGCACGCTTAGAAGAAAACGCAACACCAAATCCTACATATTGTTTCGAGAGAAAACACTTCTGTGCCTTCTCCTTTGAGGCTACTCGCTTAGACATATAAGCAAAACCAAATCTTTTCGAGTTACAACGTGTTTTTTAGGAAATGCAAGATAATTTTGTATGATGCGTCATTTCTTCTTGTAAAGTTTAAGTATTTCTAATACGTACGAATTTGTCTTTACTATGCAACACTGTATTTCCTTGTAACGTGGTATTCTTACATATTCTTTCGAGAGAAAACTCTCCTGTGCGTTCGCTTTTGAACTACACACTTAGACATTCACGCAACACCAAAGCTTTTCGAGTTACAACATGTTGTTTAGGAAAAACAAGATAATTTCGTACGATGCGAGATTTCCATAAAACATGGAATTCTGACATATATTTTCGAGAGAAAATTCTCTTGTGGGTTCTCTTTTGAGGCTACACTTTTAAACATACACGCAACACCAAATCTTTTCGAGTTACAACGTGTTGTTTAGGAAATACAAGATAATTTTGTACGATGCTTTATTTCTTCTCATAAAGGTTAAGTATTTCTAATAGATTGTATTTGTCTTTACTCTGCAACACTGTATTTCCTTGTAACGTGGTATTCTTACATATTCTTTCGAGAGAAAACTCTCCTGTGCGTTCTCTTTTGAGACTACACACTTAGACATACACGCAACACCGAAGCTTTTCGAGTTAAAACATGTTCTTTACGAAAAACAAGATAATTTCGCACGATGCGAGATTTCTTTAAAACGTGGTATTCTGAATTTTTTTTTTCAAGAGAAAACTCTCCTGTGCGTTCTCTTGAGGTTACAAGCTTAAACATACACGCAACACCAAATTTTTTCGAGTTACAATGTGTTGTTTAGGAAAAACAAGATAATTTTGCATGATGCTTTATTTCTTCTCATAAAGTTTAAGTATTTCTAATACGTACGTATTTGTCTTTATTCTGCAACACTGTATTTCCTTGTAACGTGGTATTCTTACATATTCTTTCGAGAGAAAACTCTCCTGTGCATTCTCATTTGAGGCTACATGCTTAGACATGCATGCAACACCAAAGCTTTTCGAGTTAAAACGTGTTGTTTAGGAAAAGCAAGATAATTTTCTTACGATGCGGGATTTCCTTAAAACATGGTATACTGACATATTTTTTCGAGAGAAAATTCTCCTGTATGTTCTCTTATGAGGCTACAAGCTTAGAAATCCACGCAACAACAAATCTTTTCGAGTTACGACAAGTTGGTTAGGAAAAACCAGATAATTTTGCACAATGCGGGATTTCCATGAAACGTGGTATTCTGACATCTTGTTTCAAGAGAAAACTCTCCTGTGCCTTCTCCTTTGAGGCTAGACGCTTAGACATACACTCAACACCAAATCTGTTCGAGTTACAACGTGTTGTTTAGGAAATACAAGATGATTTTGTACGATGTGTAATTTCTTCTCGTAAAGTTTAAGTATTTCTAATACGTATGAAATTTTCTTTACTCTGCAACACAGTATTTCCTTGTAACGTGGTATTCTTACATATTCTTTTTTTTATTCGATATAATTTATTTACATTTCAAATGATTTCCCCTTTTCTAGCCCCCCCACTCCCCGATAGTCCCGTAAGCCCCCTTCTCTTCCCCTGTCCTCCCTCCCACCCCTTCCCACTTCCCCGTTCTTGTTTTGCCGAATACTGTTTCACTGAGTCTTTCCAGAACCAGGGGCCACTCCTCCTTTCTTCTTGTATCTCATTTGATGTGTGGATTATGTTTTGGGTATTCCAGTTTTCTAGGTTAATAACCACTTATTAGTGAGTGCATACCATGATTCACCTTTTGAGACTGGGTTACCTCACTTAGTATGATGTTCTCTAGCTCCATCCATTTGCCTAAGAATTTCAGGAATTCATTGTTTCTAATGGCTGAATAGTACTCCATTGTGTAGATATACCACATTTTTTGCATCCACTCTTCTGTTGAGGGATACCTGAGTTCTTTCCAGCATCTGGCAATTATAAATAGGGCTGCTATGAACATAGTAGAGCATGTATCCTTATTACATGGTGGGGAATCCTCTGGATATATGCCCAGGAGTGGTATAGCAGGATCTTCTGGAAGTGAGGTGCCCAGTTTTCGGAGGAACCGCCAGACTGATTTCCAGAGTGGTTGTACCAATTTGCAACCCCACCATTAGGTTCCTTAAAACGTGGTATTCTGACATATTTTTTCAAGAGAAAATTCTCCTGTGGGTTCTCTTTTAAGGCTACACCTTTAGACATACACGCAACACCAAATCTTTTCGAGTTACAACGTGTTGTTTAGGAAATACAAGATAATTTTTACAATGCGTTATTTCTTCTCGTAAAGTTTAAGTATTTCTAATATGTACATATTTGTCTTTATTCTGCAACACTGTATTTCCTTATAACGTGGTATTCTTACATATTCTTTCTAGAGAAAACGCTACTGTGCATTCTCTTTTGAGGCTTAACGCTTAGACATACACGCAACACCAAAGCTTTTCGAGTTACAATGTGTTGTTTAAGAAAAACAAGATAATTTCGCACAATGCAGGATTTCCTTAAAACGTGGTATTCTGACATATTTTGTTGAGAGAAAATTCTTCTGAGGGTTCTCTTTTGAGGCTACACGTTTAGACACACACGCAACACCAAAGCTTTTCAAGTTACAACGTGTTGTTTAAGAAAAACAAGGTAATTTCGCACGATGCAGGATTTCCTTAAAACGTGGTATTCTGACATGTTTTTTTCGAGAGAAAACTCTCCTGTGCATTCTCATTTGAGGCTACACGCTGAGACATACAAGCAACACCAAAGCTTTTTGAATTACAACATGTTGTTTAGGAAAAACAAGATAATTTCGCACGATGCAGGATTTCCTTCAAACGTGGTATTCTGACATATTTTTTCGAGAGAAAATTATCCTGTGGGTTCTCTTTTGAGGCTACACGTTTAGACGTACACGCAACACCAAAGCTTTTCGAGTTACAACGTGTTGTTTAGGAAAAACAAGATAATATTGCACGATGCGTTATTTCTTCTCGTAAAGTTTAAGTATTTCTAATACGTTTGTATTTGTCTTTATTCTGCAACACTGTATTTCGTTATAACGTGGTATTCTTACATATTCTTTCGATTTAAAGCTCTCCTGTGTGTTCTCTTTTGTGGCTACACGCTTAGACATACACACAACACCAAAGCTTTTGGTGTTACAACGTTATGTTTAGGAAAACCAAGATAATTTTGCAAGATGCGTTATTTCTTCTCGTAAAGTTTAAGTATTTCCAATAAGTAGGTATTTGTCTTTACTCTGCAACACTGTATTTCCTTATAACGTGGGATTCTTACATATTCTTTCGAGACAAAACTCTTCTGTGAGTTCTCTTTTGATGCTGCACACTTAGAAATATATGCAACACCAAAGTTTTTCAAGCTACAACAAGTTGTTTAGGAAAAAAAAATATAATTTCGCACGATGCGGGATTTCCTTAAAACGTGGTATTCTGACATATTTTTTAGAGAGAAAACTCTCCTGTGCATTCTTGTTTGAGGCCACAAGCTTAGACATACACGCAACACCAATTCTTTTCGAGTTACAACGTGTTGTTTAGGAAAAACAAGATAATTTTGCACGATGCTTTATTTCTTCTCATTAAATTTAAGTATTTCCAATACGGACGTATTTTTCTTTACTCTACAACACTGTATTTCCTTATAACAGGGTATTCTTACATATTCTTTCAAGAGAAAACTCTCCTGTGCATTCTCTTTTGAGGCTACACACTTAGACCTACACGCCACACCAAAGCTTTTCGAATTACAATGTGTTGTTTAAGTAAAACAATATAATTTTGCACGATGCAGGATTTCCTTAAAACGTGGTATTCTGACAAATTTTTTCGAGAGAAAACTCACCTGTGCGTTCTCTTTTGAGGCTACACGCTGAGACACACAAGCAACACCAAAGCTTTTCGAATTACAACATGTTGTTTAGGAAAATCAAGATAATTTTACACGATGCAGGATTTCATTAAAACGTGGTATTCTGACATACTTTTTCGAGAGAAAATTCTCATGTGGGTTCTCTTGAGGCTACACATTAAGACATACACACAACACCTAATCTTTTCGAGTTACAATGTGTTTTTTTAGGAAAAACAAGATAATATTGCACGATGCGTTATTTCTTCTCGTAAAGTTTAAATATTTCCAATACGTACGTATTTGTCTTTACTCTGCAACAATATATTTCCTTATAACTTGGTATTCTTACATATTCTTTTGAGAGAAAACTCTCCTGTGCGTTCTCTTTTGAGGCTGCACGCTTAGAAAAAAACGCAACACCTAATCTTTTCTAGTTTCAACAAGTTGTTTACGAAAAACAAGATAATTTCGCACGATACAGGATTTTCTTAAAACGTAGTATTCTGACATATTTTTTTGAGAGAAAACTCTCCTGTGCATTCTCTTTTGATGCTACAAGCCTAGACATACACATAACACAAAATCTTTTCGACTTACAACGTGTTGTTTAGGAAAAACAAGATAATTTTATACGATGCGTTATTTCTTCTCGTAAAGTTTAAGTATTTCCAATATGTACATATTTGTCTTTAATGTGCAACACTGAATTTCCTTATAACATGGTATTCTTACATATTCTATTGAGAGAAAACTGTCCTGTGCGTTCTCTTTTGAGGCTGCACGCTTAGACATACATGCAACACCAAATCTTTTCGAGTTACAACGTGTTGTTTAGGAAAAACAAGGTAATTTTGCACGATGCGTTCTTTCTTCTCATAAAGTTCAAGTATTTCTAATATGTACGTATTTGTCTTTACTCTGCAACACTGTATTTCCTTA
This sequence comes from Apodemus sylvaticus, assembly GCF_947179515.1. NCBI lineage: Eukaryota > Metazoa > Chordata > Mammalia > Rodentia > Muridae > Apodemus > Apodemus sylvaticus. The sequence goes on along the minus strand of NC_067491.1, from coordinate 59,342,109 downwards.
TAACCTGGTTTTCTTTCATATTATGTTGAGAGAAAACTCTCCTGTGCGTTCCCATTTGAGGCTACACTCTTAGACAAGAACGCAATAACAAAGCTATTCGAGTTACAAGTTGTTTAGGAGAAAAAAAGATAATTTCGCAAGATGTGGGATTTCCTTAAAACGTGGTATTCTGACATATTTTTTTTGAGAGAAAACTCTCTTGTGCATTCTCTTTTGAGGCTACATGCTGAGACATACAAGCGACACCAAAGCTTTTCGAGTTACAACGTGTTGTTTAGGAAAAACAAGATAATTTCGCACGATGCAGGTTTTCCTTAAAACATGGTATTCTGACATATTTTTTGGAGAGAAAATTCTCCTGTGGGTTCTCTTTTGAGGCTACACTTTTAGACATACACGCAACACCAAATCTTTTCGAGTTACAACGTGTTGTTTAGGAAATACAAGATAATATTTACGATTTGTTATTTCTTCTCGTAAAGATTAAGTATTTCTAACACGTAAGTATTTGTCTTTATTCTGCAACACTGTATTTCCTTATAACGTGGTATTCTTACATATTCTTTCTAGAGAAAACGCTACTGTGCATTCTCTTTTGAGGCTTAACGCTTAGACATACACGCAACACCAAATCTTTTCGAGTTACAACATGTTGTTTAAGAAAAACAAGATAATTTCGCACGATGCGGGATTTCCTTAGAACGTGGTATTCTGACATATTTTTTTTGAGAGAAAACTCTCCTGTGCTGTCTCATTAGGCTACACGCTTAGTCATACAGGCAACACCAAATATTTTCGAGTTACAACGTGTTGTTTAGGAAAAACAAGATAATATTGCAGGATGCGTTATTTCTTCTCGTAAGTTTAAGCATTTCTAATATGTACGTATTTGTCTTTACTCTGCAACACTGTATTTCCTTATAACGTGGTATTCTTACATATTCTTTCGAGAGAAAACACTCCTGTGTGTTCTCTTTTGAGGCTACATGCTTAGACATACACCCAACACAAAAGCTTTTCGAGTTACAACATGTTGTTTAGGAAAAACAAGATAATTGTGCACAATGCATTATTTCTTCTCGTAAAGTTTAAGTATTTCTATTATGTACGTATTTGTCTTTACTCTGCAAAAATGTATTTCCTTTTAACGTGTTATTCTTACATATTCTTGGGGGAGAAAAGTCTCCTGTGCATTTTCTTTTGAGGCTACACACTTAGACATACATGCAACTCCAAAGCTTTTCGAGTTAAATCATGTTGTTTAGGAAAAACACGATAATTTCGCACGATGCAGGATTTCCTTATAACGTGGTATTCTGACATATTTTTTCGAGAGAAAACTCTCCTGTGCGTTCTCATTTGGGGCTATACGCTTAGACATACACGCAACACCAAATCTTTTCGAGTTACAACGTGTTGTTAAGGAAAAACAAGATAATTTTGCACGATGCGATGCGTTATTTCTTCTCGTAAAGTTTAAGTATTTCTTTTTTTTTTGATCTTATAATTTAGTAATAGTGAGATTAATTTAATTTTTTATTCAATATATACCTTATTTACATTTCAAATGATTTCCCCTTTCCTGGATCCCCCCTCCCCAAAAGTTCTATAAGCCCTCTTCCCTCCCCCTGTTCCCCAATCCATCCCTTCCCACTTTCCTGTCCTGGTATTCGCTTATACTGCTGCACTGAGCCTTTCCAGGACCAGGGTTCATTCCCTCCTTCTTCTTGGGCATCATTTCATATGTGAACTGTGTCTTCGGTGTTCCAAGATTCTAGGCTAATATCCGCTTTTCAGTGAGTACATATCATCAGTGTTTTGTTGAGACTGGGTTACCTCACTTAGGATGATGTTCTCCATCTCCATCCATTTGTCTAAGAATTTCATGATTTTTTTTTAATTTTTTATTCGATATAATTTATTTACATTTCAAGTGATTTCCCCTTTTCTAGCCCCCCCCACTCCCCGAAATTCTCGTAAGCCCCCTTGTCTTCCCCTGTCCTCCCACCCACCTCTTCCCACTTCCCCGTTCTGGTTTTGCCGAATACTGTTTCACTGAGTCTTTCCAGAACCAGGGGCCACTCCTCCTTTCTTCTTGTACCTCATTTGATGTGTGGATTATGTTTTGGGTATTCCAGTTTTATAGGTTAATAACCACTTATTAGTGAGTGCATACCATGATTCACCTTTTGAGTCTGGGTTACCTCACTCAGTATGATGTTCTCTAGCTCCATCCATTTGCCTGAGAATTTCAGGAATTCATTGTTTCTAATCTGAAGAACTTCGGATGGCGGAGAAGCATCTTAAAAATGCTCAACTTCATTAGTCATTAGGGAAATGCAAATCAAAACAACCCTAAGATTTCATCTTACACCAGTCAGAATGCCTAAGATTAAAAATTCAGGAGACAGCAGGTGTTGGAGAGGGTGGGGAGAAAGAGGAACACTCCTCCACTGCTGCTGGGGTTGCAAATTGGTACAACCACTCTGGAAATCAGTCTGGCGCTTACTCCGAAAACTGGGCACCTCACTTCCAGAAGATCCTGCTATACCACTCCTGGGCATATACCCAGAGGATTCCCCACCATGTAATAAGGATACATGCTCTACTATGTTCATAGCAGCCCTATTTATAATTGCCAGATGCTGGAAAGAACCCAGTTATCCCTTTACAGAAGAGTGGATGCAAAAAATGTGGTCTATCTACACAATGGAGTACTATTCAGTTTAAGTATTTCTAATACGTACATATTTGTCTTTACTCTGCAACACTGTATTTCCTTATAACGTGGTTTTCTTACATATTCTTTCGAGAGAAAACTCTCCTGTGCGTTTTCTCTTGAGGCTGCACGCTTAGACAAAAACGCAACACCAAAGCTTTTCGAGTTACAAGTTATTTAGGATTAAAAAGATAATTTAGCACGTTGCGGGATTTTCTTAAAATGTGTTATTCTGACATATTTTTTCGAGATAAAACTCTCCTGTGCATTCTCTTTTGAGGCTACACGCTTAGACATACACGCAACACCAAAGCTTTTCAAGTTACAACTTGTTGTTTAGGAAAAACAAGATAATTTCGCACGATACGGGATTTCCTTAAAACGTGGTATTCTGACATATTTTTTTGAGAGAAAATTCTCCTGTGCTTTCTCATTAGACTACACGCTTAGTCATACAGGCAACACCAAATATTTTCGAGTTACAACGTGTTCTTTAGGAAAAAGAAGATAATTTTGAACCATTCGTTATTTATTCTCATAAAGTTTAAGTATTTTTAATACGTACGTATTTGTCTTTCTTCTGCAAGACTGTATTTCCTTATAACGTGGTATTCATACATATTCTTTCGAGAGAAAACTCTCAGGTGCGTTCTCTTTTGACGCTACACGCTTAGACATACATGCATCACCAAAGCTTTTCGAGTTACAACGTGTTGTTTAGGAAAAACAAGATAATTTTGCACGATGTGGGATTTCCTTAAAACATGGTATTCTGACATATTTTTTCGAGAGCAAACTCTCCTGTGCATTCTCTTTTTAGGATACAAGCTTAGACATACACGCAACACCAAATCTTTTCGAGTTAAAACGGGTTGTTTAGGAAAAACAAGATCATTTTGCACGATGCGTTATTACATCTCCTAAACTTTAAGTATTTCCATTAAGTAGGTATTTCTCTTAACTCTGCAACACTGTATTTCCTTATAACATGGTATTATTACATATTCTTTCGAGAGAAAACTCTCTTGTGCATTCTCTTTTGAGGCTGAATGCTTAGACCTACACACAACACCAAAGCTTTTCGAGTTACAACGTGTTGTTTAGGAAAAACAAGATAATTTCGCACGATGCAGGATTTCCTTACAACGTGGTATTCTGACATATTTTTTTCGAGAGAAAATTCTCCTGTGGGTTCTCTTTTGAGGCTACACGTTTAGACATACACGAAACACCAAATCTTTTCAAGTTACAACGTGTTGTTTAGGAAATACAAGATAATTTTGTACGATGCGTTATTTCTTCTCGTAAAGTTTAAGTATATCTAAAACGTACGTATTTGTCTTTACTCTGCAACACTGTATTTCCTTATAACATGGTATTCTTACATATTCTTTCGAGAGAAAACTTTCCTGTGCTTTCGCTTTTGAGGCAACGTGCTTAGACATACACGCAACACCAAAGCTCTTCGAGTTAAAACGTGTTGTTTAGGAAAAACAAGATAATTTCGCACAATGCAGGATTTCCTTAGTACGTGATATTGTGACATATTTTTCGAGAAAAAACTCTCCTGTGCATTCTCTTTTGAGGCTACACATTTAGACATACATGCCACAACAAATCTTTTCGAGTTACAACGTGTTGTTTAGGAAATACAAGATAATTTTGTACGATGCATTATTTCTTCTCGTAAGTTTAAGTATTTCTAATATGTACGTATTTCTGTTTACTCTGCAAAACTGTTTTTCCTTGTAACATGGTATTCTTATATATTCTGGGAAGAGAAAACTCTCCTGTGCATTCTCTTTTGAGTCTACACACTTAGACATACTCGCAACACCAAAGCTTTTCGAGTTAAACATGTTGTTTAGGAAAAACAAGATAATTTCGCACAATGCAGGATTTCCTTAAAACGTGGTATTCTGACATATTTTTTCGAGAGGAAACTCTCCTGTGCATTCTCTTTTGAGGCTACAAGCTTAGACATACAGGAAACACCAAATCTTTTCGAGTTACAACTTGTTGCTTAGGAAAAACATGATAATTTTGCACGATGCGTTATTTTTCTTGTAAAGTTTAAGTATTTCTAATACGTACGTATTTGTCTTTACTCTGCAACACTGTATTTCCTTATAATGTGGTATTCTTACATATTCTTTCGAGAGAAAACTGGCCTGTGCGTTCTCTTTTGAGGCTACACGCTTAGGCATACACGCAACACCAAAGCTTTTCGAGTTAAAACGTGTTGTTTAGGAAAAACAAGATAATTTTGTATGATGCATTATTTCTTCTTGTAAAGTTTAAGTATTTCCAATATGTACGTATCTGTCTTTACTCTGCAACACTGTATTTCCTTGTAACGTGGTATTCTTACATATTCTTTCGAGAGTAAACTCTCCTGTTTGTTCTCTTTTGAGGCTACATGCTTAGACATACTCCCAACACCAAAGCTTTTTGAGTTACAACTTGTTGTTTAAGAAAAACAGATAATTTCTCACGATGCGGGATTTCCTTAAAACGTGGTATTCTGACATATTTTTTCGAGAGAAAACTCTCCTGTGTGTTCTCTTTTGAGGCTACATGCTTAGACATACACGGAACACCAAATCTTTTCCAATTACAATGTGTTGTTTAGGAAATACAAGATAATTTTGTATGATGCGTTATTTCTTCACATATAGTTTAAGTATTTCTAATACGTACGTATTTGTCTTTACTCTGCAACACTCTATTTCCTTGTAACAAGGTATTCTTACATATTCTTTCGAGAGAAAAGTCTCCTGTGTGTTCTCTTTTGAGGCTACAGGTTTAGACATACACGCATCACCACAGCTTATCGGGTTACAACGTGTTGTTTAGGAAAAAAAAGACAATATCGCACGATGCGGTATTTCCTTAAAACGTGGTATGCTGACATATTTTTTTAAGTGAAAACTTTCCTGTGCGTTCTCTTTTGAGGCTATATGCTTAGCAATACATGCCACACCAAATCTTTTCGAGATACAACGTGTTGTTTAGGAAATACAAGATAACTTTGTACGATGCATTATTTCTTTTTGTAAGTTTAAGTATTTCTAATATGTACGTATTTGTCTTTACTCTGCAAAACTGTATTTCCTTGTAACGTGGTATTCTTATATAATCTTGAGAGAGAAAACTCTGCTGTGCGTTCTCTTTTGAATCTACACGCTTAGACATACACACAACACCAAAGCTTTTCGAGTTACAATGTGTGGTTTAGAAAAAACAAGATAATTTCGCGCGACGCAGGATTTCCTTAAAACGTGGTATTCTGACATATTTTTTGAGAGAAAATTCTCCTGTGGGTTCTCTTTTGAGGCAACACTTTTAGACATACACACAACACCAAATCTTTTCAAGTTACAAGGTGTTGTTTAGGAAAAACTAGATAATTTTGCAGGATGCGTTATTTCATCTCCTAAAGTTTAAGTTTTCCCAGTAGGTACGCATTTGTCTTTACTCTGCAACACTGTATTTCCTTATAACGTGGTATTCTTACATATTCTTTCGAGAGAAAACTCTCCTGTGAATTCTCTTTTGAGGCTACACGCTTAATCATACACGCAAGACCAAAGCTTTTCGAGTTACAACGTGTTGTTTAAGAAAAACAAGATAATTTCGCACGATGCGGGATTTCCTTAAAACGTGGTATTCTGATATATTTTTTTCGACAGAAAACTCTCCTGTGCATTCTCTTTTGAGGCTAAATGCTTAGACATACACGCCACACCAAATCTTTTAGAGTTACAATGTGTTCTTTATGAAATACAATATAATTTTGTACCATGCGTTATTTCTTCTCGTAAAGTTTAAGTATTTCTAATACGTACATATTTGTCTTTAATCTGCAACACTGTACTTCTTTATAACGTGGTATTCTTACACATTCTTTCGAGAGAAACCTCTCCTGTGCGTTCTCTTTTGAGGCTACATGCTTAGACATACTCGCAACACCAAATATTTTCGAATTACAACGTGTTGTTTAGGAAAAACAAGATAATATCGCACTATGCGGGATTTCCTTAAACGTGGTATTCTGACATTTTTTTCTAGAGAAAACTCTCCTGTGTGTTCTCTTTTGATGCTACACGGTTAGACATACATGCCATACCAAATCATTTCGAGTTACAACGTGTTGTTTAGAAAATACAAGATAATTTTGTACAATGCATTATTTCTTCTCTTATAGTTTAAGTATTTCCAATATGTACGTATTTGTCTTTACTCTGCAAAACTATATTTCCTTGTAACGTGCTATTCTTACAAATTCTTGCGAGAGAATACTCTCCTGTGCATTCTCTTTTGAGGCTACACACTTAGACATCCACGCAACACCAAAGCTTTTTGTGTTACAACGTGTTGTTTAGGAAAAACAAGATAATTTTGCAAGATGTGTTATTTCTTCACGTAAAGTCTAAGTATTTCCAATAAGTACTTATTTGTCTTTACTCTGAAACACTGTATTTACTTATAACGTGGTATTTTTACATATTCTTTCGAGAGAAAACTCTCCTGTGTGTTCTCTTTTGAGGCTACACACTTAGACATACACGCAACACCAAAGCTTTTCGAGTTACAAAGTGTTGTTTAAGAAAAACAAGATAATTTTGCATGATGCGGGATTTCCTTAAGACGTGGTATTCTGACATATTTTTTTGAGAGAAACCTCTCCTGTGCGTTCCCTTTTGAGGCTACAATCTTGGACATACACACAACTCAAAATCCTTTCCAGTTACAACGTGTTGTTTAGGAAAACCTAGATAATTTTGCATGATGCGTTATTTCTTCTCGTAAATTTTAAGTATTTCCAATACGTACGTATTTGTCTTTCCTCTGCAACACTGTATTTCCTTATAACGTCATATTCTTACATATTCTTTCGAGAGAAAACTCTCCTGTGTGTTCTCTTTTGAGGCTACACGCTTAGACATACACACAACACCAAAGCTACAATGTGTTCTTTAAGAAAAAAAAGATAATTTCGCACGATGCGGGATTTCCTTAAAACATGGTATTCTGACATAATTTTTTGAGAGAAAACTCTCCTGTGCATGCTCTTTTGAGGCTACAAGCTTACACATACACGCAACACCAAATCTTTTCGAGTTCCAACATGTTGTTTAGGAAATACAAGATAATTTTTTACGTTGCGTTATTTCTTCTCATAATGTTTAAGTATTTCTAATACGTACGTATTTGTATTTACTCTGCAACACTGGATTTCTTTATAACATGGTATTCTTACATATTCTTTCGAGAGAAAACTCTCCTGTGCGTTCTATTTGAGGCTACATGCTTAGACATATCCGCATCACCAAAGCTTTTCGAGGTACAACGTGTTGTTTAGGAAATACAAGATAAATTTGCACGATGCGGGATTTCCTAAAAACGTGGTATTCTGACATAATTTTTCGAGAGAAAACTCTCCTGTGCATTCTCTTTTGAGGCTACAAGGTTAGACATACATGCAACACCAAATCATTTCGAGTTACAATGTGTTGTTTAGGAAAAACAAGATAATTTTGCCTGATGCGTTATATCTTCATCTAAAGTTTAGTATTTCCTATACATACGTATTTTTCTTTACTCTGCAACACTGTATTTCCTTATAATGTGGTATTCTTACATATTGTTTCAAGAAAAACTCTCCTGTGCGTTCTCTTTTGAGGCTGCACCCTTAGACATACACGCAACAGCAAAGCTTTTTGAGTTACAATGTGTTGTATAGGAAATACAAGATAATTTTGTACGATGCGTTAATTCTTCTCGTAAAGTTTAAGTATTTCTAATAAGTATGTATTTGTATTTACTCTGCAACACTGGATTTCCTTATAACGTGGTATTTTTACATATTCTTTAGAGAGAAAACTCTCTTCTGCCTTCTCTTTTGAGGCTGCATGCTTAGACATACACGCAACAACAAAGCTTTTAGAGTTACAACTTGTTGTTTAGGGAAAAGAAGATAATTTCGCAAGATGCGGCATTTCCTTAAAACGTGGTATTCTGACATATTTTTTTCGAGAGAAAATTCTCCTGTGGGTTCTCTGTTGAGGCTACACATTTAGACTTATAAGCAACACCAAATCCTTTCAGGTTACAACGTGTTGTTTAGGATATACAAGATAATTTAGTATGATACATTATTTCTTCTCGTAAAGTTTAAGCATTTCTAATATGTACGTATTTGTCTTACTCTGCAACACTGTATTTGCTTAAAACGTGGTATTCTTTCATATTCTTTCGAGAGAAAACTCTCCTGTTCTTTCTCTTTTGAGGCTACATACTTAGACATACACGTAACACCAAACCTTTTCAACTTACAAAGTGTTGTTTAGGTAAACGTGGTATTCTCACATATTTTTAGAGAGAAAATTCTCCTGTGGGTTCTCTTTTGAGGATGCACGCTTAGACATACACACAACACCAAAGCTGTTCGAATTTCAATTTGTTCTCTAGGAAGTACTAGAGATAATTTTGTATGGAGCTTTATTTCTTCTTGTAAAGTTTAAGTATTTCTAATACGTACGTATTTGTCTTTACTCTGCAACACTGTATTTCCTTGTAACGTGGTGTTCTGACATATTCTTTCGAGAGAGAACTCTCCTGTGCATTCTCTTCTGAGGCTACACACTTAGACAAACACGCAACACTAAAGCTTTTCGAGTTAAAACGAGTTGTTTAGGAAAAACAAGATAATATCATACAATGCTGGATTTCTTTAAAACGTGGTATTCTGACATATTTTTTCGAGAGAAATCTCTCCTGTGCATTCTCTTTTGAGGCTACACCCTTAGTCATACACGCAAAACCAAATCTTTTCGAGTTACAACGTATTGTTTAGGAAAAACAAGATAATTTTGCATGATGCGATATTTCTTCTCATAAAGTTAAGTATTTCTAACACGTACGTATTTGTCTTTACTCTGCAACACTGTATTCCGTTATAACGTGGAATTCTTACATATTCTTTCGAGAAAAATCTCTCCTGTGCGTTCTCTTTTGAGGCTACACGCTTAGACATACACGCAACACCAAAGCTTTTTGTGTTAAACGTGTTGTTTAGGAAAAACAAGATAATTTCGCATGATGCGGGTAATTCCTTAAACGTGGTATTCTGACAAATATTTCGATAGGAAATTCTCCTGTGGGTTGGCTTTTGAGGCTATACATTTAGACATACAAGCAACACCAAATCTTTTCGAGTTACAACGTGTTGTTTAGGAAAAACAAGATAATTTTGCACGATCCATTATTTCTTCTCGTAAATTTTAAGTATTTCTAATACGTACGTATTTGTCTTTACTCTGCAACATTGTATTTCCTTATAACGTGGTATTCTTACATATTGTTTCGAGAAAAAATTCTCCTCTTCATTGTCTTTTGAGGCTACACTCTTAGACATACACGCAACACCAAATCATTTCGAGTTACAACGTGTTGTTTAGGAAAAACAAGATAACTTCGCACGATGCGGGATTTCCTTAAAACATGGTATTCTGACATATTTTTTCGAGAAAAATTCCCCTGTGGTTTCTCTTTTGAGGCTACACATTTAGACCTACAAGCAACACCAAATCTTTTCGAGTTACAACGTGTTGTTTAGGATATACAAGATAATTTTGTAAGATGCGTTATTCCTTCCCAAAAGTTTAAGTATTTCTAATACGTACGTATTTGTCTTTACTCAGCAAAGCTGTATTTGCTTAGAACGTGGTATTCTAACATATTATTTTGAGAGTAAACTCTCCTGTGTGTTCCCTTTTGAGACTACACGCTTAGACATACATTCAACACCAAAGCTTTTCAAGTTACAACGTGTTGTTTAGAAAAAACAAGATAATTTCACACAATGCGTGATTTCCTTAAAACGGGGTATTCTGACATGTTTTTTTGAGAGAAAACTCTCCTGTGCGTTCTCTTTTGAGGCTACAAGCTTAGACATACACGTACCACCAAATCCTTTTGAGTTACAACGTGTTATTTAGGAAAAACAAGATAATTTTGCACGATGCGTTATTTCTTCTCTTAAAGTTTCAGTATTTCCAATACGTACGTATTTATCTTTAATCTGCAACACGGTATTTTCTTATAACGTAGTATTCTTACATATTCTTTCGAGATAAAACTCACCTGTGCGTTCACTTTTGAGGCTGCATGCTTAGACATACAGGTAACACCAAAGCTTTTCGAGTTACAACGTGTTGTTTAGGAAACACAAGATAATTTCGCACGATGCGAGATTTCCGAAAATCGTGCTATTCTGACATATTTTTTCGAGAGAAAACTCTCCTGTGCGTTCTCTTTTGAGGCTACACGCTTAGACATACACACAACACCAAATCTTTTCGAGTTACAACGTGATGTTTAGGAAATACAAGATAATTTTGTACCATGCATTATTTCTTCTCGTAAAGTTTAAGTATTTCTAATATGCATGTATTTGTCTTTACTCTGCAACACTGTATTTTCCTGTAACGTGGTATTCTTACATATTCTTTTGAGAGAAAACTCTCCTGAGCGTTCTCTTTTGAGGCTACACATTTAGACATACACGCAACACCAAAGCTTTTCGAGTTACAACGTGTTGTTTTATGAAAAACAAGATAATTTCGCATGATGCTGGATTTCCTTAAAACGTGGTATTCTGACATATTTTTTTGAGAGAAAACTCTCCTGTGCATTCTCTTTTGAGGCTACCAGCTTAGACATACACGCAACACCAAATCTTTTCAAGTTACAACGTGATATTTAGGAAAAACAAGATAATTTTGCACGATGCGTTATTTCTTCTTGTAAAGTTTAAGTATTTCCAATATGTAAGTATTTGTCTTTAATCTGCAACACTGTATTTCCGTGAGACGTGGTATTCTTACATATTCTTTCGAGTGAAAACTCTCCTGTGTGTTCTCTTATGAGGCTGCACGCTAAGACAGACACACAACACCAAAGCTTTTCGAGTTACAACTTGTTGTATAGGAAATACAGGATAATTTCGCTAGATGCCGGAATCCCTAATAACGTGGTATTCTGACATATTTTTTCGAGAGAAAACTCTCCTGTGCGTTCCCTTTTGAGGCTATACGCTTAGACATACACGCAACACCAAATCTTTTCGAGTTACAACGTGTTCTTTAGGAAATACAAGATAATTTTTTACGATGTGTTATTTCTTTTCGTAAAGTTTAAGTATTTCTAAAAGTACGTTTTTGTCTTTACTCTGCAACACTGCATTTCCTTGTAACGTGGTATTCTTACATATTCTTTAGAGAGAAAATTCTCCTGTGTGTTCTCTTTTGAGGCTGCACGCTTAGACATACAGGCAACACCAAAGCTTTTCGAAATACAACGTGTTGTTAAGGAAAAACAAGATAATTTCGCAAGATGAGGGATTTCCTTAAAACGTGGTATTCTTACATATTCTTTCGAGAGAAAACACTCCTGTGCGTTCTCTTTTGAGGCTGCCCCCTTATACATACACTCAACACCAAAGCTTTTCTAGTTACAACGTGTTGTTTAGGAAAAACAAGATAATTTCGCACGATGCGGGATTTTCCTAAAACGTGGTATTCTGCCATATTTTTTCGAGAGAAAATTCTCCTGTGCGTTGTCTTTTGCGGCTACAAGCTTATACATACACGCAACACCAAATCTTTTCGAATTTCAATTGTTGTTTAGGAAATACAAGATAAATTTGTACGGATCGTTATTTCTTCTCGTAAACTTTAAGTATTTCAAATACGTACTTATTTGTCTTTACTCTGAAACACTGTATTTCCTTGTAACATGGTATTCTGACATATTCTTTTGAAAGAAACCTCTCCTGTGCATTCTCGTCTGAGGCTACACACTTAGACATACACGCAACACCATGCTTTTCAAGTTAAAACATCTTGTTTAGGAAAAACAAGATAATTTCGCACAAGGCTGGATTTCCTTAAAACGTGGTATTCTGACATATTTTTCGAGAGAAAATTCTCCTGTGCGTTCTTTTTTGAGGCTACATGCTTACTCATACACACAACACCAAATCATTTCGAGTTACAACGTGTTGTTTAGGAAAAGGAAGATAATTTTGCATGATGCGTTATTTCTTCTCGTAAGTTTAAGTATTTGTAATACGTACTTATTTGTTTTTACTCTGCAACACTGTATTCCGTTATAACGTGGAATTCTTACATATTCTTTCGAAAGAAAACTCTCCTGTGCATTCTCTTCTGAGGCTACACACTTAGACAAATACGCAACACCAAAGCTTTTCGAGTTAAAACGAGTTGTTTATGAAAAACAAGATAATATTGCACAATGCTGGATTTCTATGTGGTATTCTGACATATTTTTTTCGAGAGAAATGTCTCCTGTGCGCTCTCTTTTGAGGCTACATGCTTAGTCATACACGCAAAACCAAATCATTTCGAGTTACAACGTGTTGTTTAGGAAAAGGAAGATAATTTTGCATGATGCGTTATTTCTTCTCGTAAGTTTAAGTATTTGTAATACGTACTTATTTGTTTTTACTCTGCAACACTGTATTCCGTTATAACGTGGAATTCTTACATATTCTTTCGAAAGAAAACTCTCCTGTGCATTCTCTTCTGAGGCTACACACTTAGACAAATACGCAACACCAAAGCTTTTCGAGTTAAAACGAGTTGTTTATGAAAAACAAGATAATATTGCACAATGCTGGATTTCTATGTGGTATTCTGACATATTTTTTCGAGAGAAATCTCTCCTGTGCGCTCTCTTTTGAGGCTACATGCTTAGTCATACACGCAAAACCAAATCTATTCGAGTTACAACTTGTTGTTTAGGAAAAACAAGATAATTTTGCATGATGCGATATTTCTTCTCTTAAAGTTTAAGTATTTCTAATACATATGTATTTGTCTTTACTCTGCAACACTGTATTCCGTTATAATGTGGAATTCTTACATATTCTTTCGAAAGAAATCTCTCCTGTGCGTTCTTTTTTGAGGCTACATGCTTAGACATACACACAACATCAAAGCTTTTAGAGTTACAAGGTGTTGTTTAGGAAAAACAAGATAATTTCGCATGATGCGGTATTTCCTTAAACGTGGTATTCTGACATATTTTTCCGATAGGAAATTCACCTCTGAGTTCGCTTTTGAGGATACACATTTAGACATACACGCAACACCAAATCTTTTCAAGTTACAACGTGTTGTTTAGGAAAAACAAGATAATTTTGCACGATGCATTATTTCTTCTCGTAAATTTTAAGTATTTCTAGTATGTACATATTTGTCTTTACTCTGCAACACTGTATTTCCTTATAACGTGGTATTCTTACATATTCATTCGAGAGAAAATTCTCCTCTTCATTCTCTTTTGATGCTACACTCTTAGACATACACGCAACACCAAATCATTTCGAGTTACAACGTGTTGTTTAGGAAAAACAAGATAATTTCACACGATGCGGGATTTCCTTAAAACGTGGTATTCTGACATATTTTTTCGAGAAAAATCCTCCTGTGGGTTCTCTTTTGAGGCTACACATTTAGACCTACAAGCAACACCAAATCTTTTCGAGTTACAACGTGTTGTTTAGGATATACAAGATTTTTTGAGAGAAAATTCTCTTGTGGGTTCTCTTTTGAGGCTACATGTTTAGCCATACACGCAACACCAAATCTATTCAAGTTACAACGTGTTGTTTAGGATATACAAGATAATTTTGCACGATGCGTTATTTCTTCCCTTAAAGTTTAAGTATTTCTAATACGTACATATTTGTCTTTACTCTGAAACATTGTAATTACTTATAACTTGGTATTCTTACATATTATTTTGAGAGACAACTCTCCTGTGCGTTCTCTTTTGAGGCTTCACCCTTAGACATACACACAACACCAAAGCTTTTCGAGTTACAACGTGTTCTTTAGGAAAAACAAGATAATTTTGGATGATGAGTTATTTCTTCTCATAAATTTTAAGTCTTTCTAATACGTACGTTTTTGTCTTTACTCTACAACACTGTATTTCCTTATAAGCTGGTATTCTTACATATTCTTTCGAGAGAAAACTCTCCTGTTCATTCTCTTTTGAGGCAACAAGCTTAGACATACACGCAACCCCAAAGCTTTTCGAGTTACAAAGTGTTGTTTAGGAAAAACCAGATCATTTCGCATGATGCGGGATTTCCTTAAAACGTGGTATTCTGACATATTTTTTCGAGAGAAAATTCTCCTGTGGGTTCTCTTTTCATGCAACACATTTAGACTTACAAGCAACACCAAATATTTTCAGGTTACAACGTGTTGTTTAGGATATACAAATTAATTTTGTACAATGCATTATTTCTTCTCATAAAAATTTAAGTATTTCTAATACGTACGTATTTGTCTTTACTCTGCAACACTGTATTTGCTTATAACGTGGTATTCTTTCATATTCTTTCGAGATTAAACTCTCCTATGCGTTCTCTTTGGAGGCTACACGCTTAGACATACACGCAACAACAAAGCTTTTCAAGTTACAAAGTGTTGTTTAGGAAAAACAAGATAATTTCGCACGATGCGCGATTTCCTTATAATGGGGTATTCTGACATGTTTTTTTGAGAGAAAACTGTCCTGTGCGTTCTCTTTTGACGCTAGAAGCTTAGAAATACACGCAACACCAAGTCTTTTCGAGTTACAACGTGTTATTTAGGAAAAACAAGATAATTTTGCACGATGTGTTATTTCTTCTCATAAAGTTTAAGTATTTCCAATACGTATGTATTTGTCTTTAATCTGCAACACTGTATTTCCTTATAACGTGGTATTCTTACATATTCTTTCAAGTGAAAACTCTCCTGTGCATTCTCTTTTGAGGCTCCATGCTTAGACATAAATGGAACTCCGAATCTTTTCTAGTTACAACGTGTTGTTTAGGACATACAAGATGATTTTGTACAATGAGTTATTTCTTCTCGTAACGTGTAAGTATTTCTAATATGTTCATATTTGTCTTTACTATGCAACACTCTATTTCCTTTTAACGTGGTATTCTTATATATTCCTTCGAGAAAAAACTCTCCTGTGCGTTCTCTTTTGAGGCTACACGCTTAGGTATACACGCAACACCAAAGCTTTTCGAGTTACAATGTGTTTTTTAGGAAAAACAAGATAATTTCTCACGATGCGGGATTTCCTAAAAACGTGGTATTCTGACATATTTTTTCGAGAGAAAATTCTCTTGTGGGTTCTCTTTTGAGGGTACACGTTTAGCCATACACGCAACACCAAATCTATTCGAGTTACAACGTGTTGTTTAGAATATACAAGATAATTTTGCACGATGCGTTATTTCTTCTCTTAAAGTTGAAGTATTTCTAATACGTACATATTTGTCTTTACTCTGCAACATTGTATTTACTAATAACTTGGTATTCTTACATATTATTTTGAGAGACAACTCTCCTCTGCGTTCTCTTTTGAGGCTTCACCCTTAGACATACACACAACACCAAAGCTTTTCGAGTTACAATGTGTTGTTTAGGAAAAATAAGATAATTTCGCATGATGCGGGATCTCCTTAAAATGTGGTATTCTGACATATTTTTTCGAGAGAAAACTTTCCTGAGCGTTCTCTTTTGTGGCTACAAGCTTAGACATACACGCAACACCAAATCTTTTCGAATTTCAACTTGTTGTTTAGGAAATACAAGATAATTTTGTACGGAGCGTTATTTCTTCTCGTAAAGTTTAAGTATTTCTAATACGTACTTATTTGTCTTTACTCTGTAACATTGTATATCCATTTAACGTGGTGTTCTGACATATTCTTTCCAGAGAAAACTCTCCTGTACGTTCTCTTCTGAGGCTACACACTTAGACATACGCGCAACATCAAAGCTTTTCGAGTTACAACATGTTGTTTACGAAAAACAAGATAATTTCGCATGATGCGGTATATCCTTAAAACATGGTATTCTGACATATTTTTTCGAGAGGATATTCTCCTGTGGGTTCTCTTTTGATGCTACACATTTAGTCATACAGGCAACACCAAATCTTTTCGAGTAACAACGTGTTGTTTAGGAAAAACAAGATAATTTTGCATGATGCGTTATTTCTACTCGTAAATTTTAAGTATTTCTAATACATACGTATTTTTCTTTACTCTGCAACACTGTATTTCCTTATAACGTGGTATTCTTACATTTTCTTTCGAGAGAAAACTCTCCTCTTCATTCTCATTTGAGACTACACGCTTAGACATACATGCAACACCAAAGATTTTCGAGGTACAACGTGTTGTTTAGGAAAAACAAGATAATTTCGCACGATGCTGGATTTCTTTAAAACGTGGTATTCTGACATATTTTTTCGAGAAAAAACTCTCTTGTGTGTTCTCTTTTGAGGCTACACGCTTAGCCATAAATGCAACACCAAATCTTTTCGAGTTACAAGTGTTGTTTAGGAAATACAAGATAATTTTGTATGATGCGTTATTTCTTCTCGTAAAATTTAAGTATTTCTAATACGTACGTATTTGATTTACTCTGCAACACTGTATTTCCTTGTAACGTGGTATTCTTACATATTCTTTTGAGAGAAAATTCTCCTGTGCGTTCTCTTTTGAGGCTGCACGCTTAGACATATACGCAACACCAAAGCTTTTCGAGTTACAACGTGTGACTAAGGAAAAACAAAATAATTTCGCAAGATGCAGAATTTCCATAAAACGTGGTATTCTTGCATATTCTTTCGAGAGAAAACTCTCCTGTGCGTTCTCTTTTGAGGCTGCACCCTTATACCTACACGCAACACCAAAGCTTTTCGAGTTACAACGTGTTGTTTAGGAAAAACAAGATAATTTCGCACGATGTGGGATTTCCTTAAAATGTGGTATTCTGACATATTTTTTCGAGAGAAAACTCTCCTGTGCGTTCTCTTTTGCGGCTACAAGCTTAGACATTCACGCAACTCCAAATCTTTTCTAATTTCAACTTGTTGTTTATCAAATACAAGATAATTTTGTACGGAGCGTTATTTCTTCTCGTAAAGTTTAAATATTTCTAATACGTACATATTTGTCTTTACTCTGCAACACTGTATTTCCTTGTAACATGGTATTCTGCCATATTCTTTCGAGAGAAAACTCTCCTGTGCATTCTCTTCTGAGGCTACACACTTAGTCATACACGCAACAACAAAGCTTTTCGAGTAAAAACGTGTTGTTTAGGAAAAACAACATAATTTTGAAAAATGCTGGATTTCCTTAAAACGTGGTATTCTGACATATTTTTTCGAGAGAAAACTCTCCTGTGCGTTCTCTTTTGAGGCTACACACTTAGTCATACACGCAACACCAAATCTTTTCGAGTTACAACGTGTTGTTTAAGAAAAACAAGATAATTTTGCACTATGCATTATTTCTTATCGTAAATTTTAAGTATTTCTAATAAGTACGTATTTGTGTATTATCTGCAACACTATATTTCATTATAACGTGGTATTCTTACATATTCCTTTGAGAGAAAACTCTCCTCTTCGTTCTCTTTTGAGGCTACACGCTTAGACATACACGCAACACCAAAGCTTTTTGAGTTACAACGTGTTGTTTAGGAAAAACAAGATAATTTCTCACGATGAGGGATGTCCATAAAACGTGGTATTCTGACATATTCTTTCGAGAGAAAATTCTCCTGTGGGTACTCTTTTGAGGCTACACATTTAGAATTACAAGCAACACCAAATCTTTTCAGGTTACAATGTGTTGTTTAGGATATACAAGATAATTTTGTACGATGCGTTATTTCTTCTCATAAAGTTTAAGTATTTCTAATAGGTACGTATTTGTCTTTACTCTGCAACACTGTATTTGCTTAGAACGTGGTATTCTTACATATTCTTTCGAGAGAAAACTCTCCTGTGCATTCTTTTTTGAGGCCACACGCTTAGACATACACGCAACACCAATGTTTTTCAAGTTACAACGTGTTGTTTAGGAAAACCAAGATGATTTCGCACGATGTGCGATTTCCTTAAAACGGGGTATTCTGACATGTTTTTTCGAGAGAAAACTCTCCTGTGTGTTCTCTTTTGAGGCCAGAAACTTAGACATACATGCAACACCAAATCTTTTCGAATGACAACATATTATTTGTGAAAAACAAGATAATGTTTATGATGCGTTATTTCTTCTCGTAAAGTTTAAGTATTTCAAATATATACGTATTTGTCTTTAATCTGCAACACTGTATTTCCTTATAACGTGGTATTCTTACATATTCTTTCGAGTGAAAACTCTCCTGTGCGTTCTCTTAAGAGGCTGCACGCTAAGACATACACGCAACACCAAAGCTTTTCGAGGTACAACGTGTTATTTAGGAAAGACAAGATAATTTCGCACGATGCAGGATTTCCTTAAAACGTGGTATTCTGACACATTTTTTCGAGAGAAAACACTCCTGTGGGTTCTCTTTTGAGGCTACCAGCTAAGACATGCACGTAATACAAAATCTTTTCGAATTACAACTTGTTGTTTAGGAAAAACACGATAATTTTGCACGATGCATTATTTCTTCTCATAAAGTTTCAGTATTTCCAATATGTACGTATTTGTCTTTACTCTGCAACACTGTATTTCCTTATAACGTGGTATTCTTACATATTCTTTCGAGAGAAAATTCTCCTGTGCGTTCTCTTTTGAAGCTGCATGTTTATACATACACGCAAAACAAAAGCTTTTCGAGTTACAATGTGTTGTTTTGGAAAAACAAGATGATTTCGCACGAGACGGGATTTCATTAAAACGTGGAATTCTGATATATTTTTTCGAGAGAAAATTCCCCTGTGGGTTCTCTTATCAGGCTACACATTTAGACTTACAAGCAACACCAAATCTTTTCAGCTTACAACGTGTTGTTTAGGATATACAAGATAATTTTGCACGATGCGTTATTTCTTCTCGTAAACTTTAAGTATTTCTAATACGTTCTTATTTGTCTTTACTCTGCAACACTGTATTTGCTTATTACATGGTATTCTGACATATTCTTCCGAGATTAAACTCTCCTATACGTTCTCTTTTGAGGCGACATGCTTAGACATACACGCAACACCAAAGCTTTTCAAGTTAAACGTGTTGTTAAGGAAAAACAAGATAATTTGGCACAATGCGCGATTTCCTTAAAACGTTGTTATCTGACATATTTTTCGAGAGAAAACTCTCCTGTGCGTTCTCTTTTGAGGCTACACGCTTAGACATACACGCAATACCAAATCTCTTCGAGTTACAATGTGTTGTTTAGGAAAAACAAGATAATTTTGCACAATGATTTATTTATTTCGTAAAGTTTAAGTATTCCCAATATGTACATATTTGTCTTTACTCTGCAACACTGTATTTCCTTATAACGTGGTATTCTTAAATATTCTTTAGAGAGAAAACTGTCCTGTGCGTTCTCTTTTGAGGCTGTAAGCTTAGACCTACACGCAACACCAAAGCTTTTTGAGTTACAACGTGTTGTTTAGGAAAAACAAGATAATTTCGCACGATCCGGGATTTCCTTAAAACGTGGTATTATGACATATTTTTTCGCGAGAAAACTCTCCTGTGCGTTCTCTTTTGAGGATACAAGCTTAGACATACACGCAACACCAAAGCTTTTCGAGTTACAACGTGTTGTTTAGGAAAAACAACATAATTTCGCACGATGCGGGATTTCCTTAAAACGTGGTATTATGACATATTTTTTCGAGAGAAAAGTTTCCTGTGCGTTCTCTTTTGAGGCTAGAAGCTTAGACATACACGCAACACCAAATCTTTTCGAGTTACAACGTGTTATTTAGGAAAAACAAGATAATTTTGCATGATGCGTTGTTTCTTCTTGTAAAGTTTAAGTATTTCCAATAAGTACGTATTTGTCTTTAATTTGCAACACTATATGTCCTTATAACGTGGAATTCTTACATATTCTTTCGAGTGAAAACTCTCCTGTGCTTTATCTTTTGAGGCTGCAAGCTAAGACATACATGCAACACCAAAGCTTTTTAAGTTACAACATGTTTAGGAAAAACAAGATAATTTTGCACGATGCGGGATTTCCTTAAAACGTGGTATTCTGACATATTTTTTGAGAGAAAACTCTCCTGTGCATTCTCTTTTGAGGCTACACGCTTAGACATACACGCAACACCAAATCTCTTCGAGTTACAATGTATTTTTTAGGAAAACCAAGATAATTTTGCACGATGCGTTATTTCTTCTCGTAAACTTTAAGTATTTCTAATACGTCCTTATTTGTCTTTACTCTGCAACACTATATTTCCTTTAACGTGGTATTCTGACATATTCTTTCGAGAGAAAACTCTCCTGTTCGTTCTCTTTTGAGGCTACACGCTTAGACATACACGTAATACCAAATCTCTTCGAGTTACTATGTGTTGTTTAGGAAAAACAAGATAATTTTGCACGATGATTTATTTCTTGTCATAAAGTTTAAGTATTTCCAATATGTACATATTTGTCATTACTCTGCAACACTGTATTTCCTTATAACGTGGTATTCTTACATATTCTTTAGAGAGAAAACTGTCCTGTGCGTTCTCTTTTGAGGCTGTAAGCTTAGACCTACATGCAACACCAAAGCTTTTTGAGTTACAACGTGTTGTTTAGGAAAAACAAGATAATTTCGCACGATCCGGGATTTCCTAAAAACGTGGTATTCTGACAATTTTTTTGAGAGAAAACTCTCCTGTGCATTCTCTTTTGAGGCTACACGCTTAGACATACACCCAACACCAAATCTTTTGAGTTACAACGTGTTGTTTAGGAAATACAAGATAATTTTTTACGATGCGTTATTTCTTCTCGTAAAGTTTAAGTATTTCTAATACGTACACATTTGTCTTTATACTGCAACACTGTATTTCCTTGTAACTTGGTATTCTTACATTTTCATTCGAGAGAAAACTCTCCTTTGCATTCTCTTTTGAGGCGGCACCCTTAGACATACACGCAACACCAAAGCTTATCGAGTTACAACGTGTTGTTTAGGAAAAACAAGATAATTTCGCACGATGCGGGATTTCCTTAAAACGTGGTATTCTGACATATTTTTTCGAGAGAAAAATCTCCTGTGCATTCTCCTTTGCGGCTACAAGCTTAGACATACATGCAACACCAAATCTTTTCGAATTTCAACTTGTTGTTTAGGAAAAACAAGATAATATCGCATGATTTGGGATTTCTTTAAAACGTGGTATTATGACATATTTTTTGAGAGAAAACTCTCCTGTGCGTTCTCTTTTGAGGCTACAAGTTTAGTCATACACGCAACACCAAATCTTTTCGAATTTCAACTTGTTGTTTAGGAAATATATGATAATTTTTATGGAGCCTTATTTTTTCTCGTAAAGTTTAAGTATTCCTAATATGTACGTATTTGTCTTTACTCTGCAACAATGTATTTCCATGTAACGTAGTATTCTGAAATATTCCTTCGAGAGAAAACTCTCCTGTGCATTCTCTTCTGAGGCTACACGCTTAGAGATACACGCCACACCAAAGCTTTTTATGTTACAACTTGTTGTTTCAGAAAAACAAGATAATTTCGCACGATGGGGGATTTCCTTAAAACGTGGTATTCTGTCTTATTTTTTCGAGAGAAAATTCTCCTGTGGGTTCTCTTTTGAGGCTACACATTTAGACTTACAAGCAACACCAAATCTTTTCAGGTAACAACGTATTGTTTAGGATATGCAAAATAATTTTGTACGATGCATTATTTCTTTTCATAAAGTTTAAGTATTTCTAATACGTACGTATTTGTCTTTACTCTGCAACACTGTATTTGCTTATAATGTGGTATTCTTACATATTCTTTCGAGAGAAAACTCTCCTATGCGTTCTCTTTTGAGGCTACACGTTTAGACATACAGGCAACACCAAAGCTTTTCAAGTTACAACGTGTTGTTTAGGAAAAACAAGATAATTTCGCACGATGTGCGCTTTCTTAAAATGGGGTATTCTGACATGTTTTTTCGAGAGAAAACTCTCCTGTGTGTTCTCCTTTGAAGCTACATGCTTAGACATACACGCAACACAAATCTTTTCGAGTTACAACGTGTTGTTTAGGTAATACAAGATAATTTTGTATGATGAGTTATTTCTTCTTGTATAGTTTAAGTATTTCTAATATGTACGTATTTGTCTTTACTCTGCAACACTGTATTTCCTTTTTGACGTGGTATTCTTACATATTCTTTCTAGAGAAAACTCACCTGTGCACTCTCTTTTGAGGATACATGCTAAGACATACACGCAATACCAAAGCTTTTCGAGTTACAACATGTTGTTTAGGAAAAACAAGATAATTTCGCACGATGCGGGATTTCCTTAAAACGTGGTATTATGACATATTTTTTCGAGAGAAAACTCTCCTGTGCATTCTCTTTTGAGGTTTAAAGCTTAGACATACAGGCAACACCAAATCTTTCCGAATTTCAACTTGTGGTTTAGGAAATACATGATAATTTTTTATAGAGCCTTATTTTTTCTCGTAAAGTTTAAGTATTTCTAACATGTACGTATTTGTCTTTACTCTGAAACAATGTATTTCTTTATAACGTGGCATTCTGAAATATTCTTTCGAGAGAAAACTCTCCTGTGCATTCTCTTCTGAGGCTACACGCTTAGAGTTACACGCAACATCAAAGCTTTTTGAGTTACAACTTGTTGTTTAGGAAAAACAAAATAATTTCGCACGATGCGGGATTTCCTTAAAACGTGGTATTCTGACATATTTTTTCGAGAGAAAATTCTCCTGTGGGTTCTCTTTTGAGGCTGCACATTTAGAATTACAAGCAACACCAAATCTTTTCAGGTAACAACATGTTGTTTAGGATATACAAGCTAATTTTGTACGATGCGTTATTTCTTCTCGTAAAGTTTAAGTATTTCTAAAACATAAGTATTTGTCTTTACTCTGCAAAACTGTATT
The DNA here is from genome assembly GCF_947179515.1 of Apodemus sylvaticus. Lineage (NCBI taxonomy): Eukaryota > Metazoa > Chordata > Mammalia > Rodentia > Muridae > Apodemus > Apodemus sylvaticus. Next base: position 59,318,412 of record NC_067491.1, on the reverse strand, counting down.
TGCTTATAACGTGGTATTCTTACATATTCTTTCGAGAGAAAACTCTCCTGTGCATTCTCTTTTGAGGCTACACGCTTAGACATACAGGCAACACCAAAGCTTTTCAAGTTACAACATGTTGATTAGGAAAAACAAGATAATTTCGCATGATGTGCGATTTCTTAAAATGGGGTATTCTGACAAGTTTTTTTGAGAGAAAACTCTCCTGTGCGTTCTCTTTTGAAGCTACATGCTTAGACATACACGCAACACAAATCTTTTTGAGTTACAACGTGTTGTTTAGGAAATACAAGATAATTTTGTGCGATGAGTTATTTCTTCTCGTAAAGTTTAAGTATTTCTAATATGTTTGTATTTGTCTTTACTCTGCAACACTGTATTTCCTTTTTGACATGGTATTCTTACATATTCTTTCTAGAGAAAACTCTCCTGTGCATTCTCTTTTGAGGATACATGCTTAGACATACATGCAACACCAAAGCTTTTCGAGTTACAACATGTTGTTTAGGAAAAATAAGATAATTTCGCACAATGCGAGATTTCCTTAAAACGTGGTATTATGACATATTTTTTCAAGTGAAAACTCTCCTGTGCTTTCTCTGTTGAGGCTAGAAGCTTAGACATACACGCAACACCAAATCCTTTCGAATTACAACGTGTTATTTAGGAAAAACAAGATAATTTTGCAAGATGCGTTATTTCTTCTCGTAAAGTTTAAGTATTTCCAATAAGTATGTATTTGTCCTTAATTTGCAACACTTTATTTCCTTATAACGTGGTATTCTTACATATTCTTTCGAGAGAAAACTCTCCTGTGCATTCTCTTTTGAGGCTGTACGCTTAGACCTACACGCAACACCAAAGCTTTTCGAGTTACAACGTGTTGTTTAGGAAAAACAAGATAATATCGCACGATCCGTGATTTCCTTAAAACGTGGTATTCTGACATATTTTTTTGAGAGAAAACTCTCCTGTGCGTTCTCTTTTGAGGCTACACGCTTAGACATACAGGCAACACCAAATCTTTTCGAGTTACAACATGTTGTTTAGGAAATACAAGATAATTTTGTACGATGCATTATTTCTTCTCGTAAAGTTTAAATATTTCTTATATGTACGCATTTGTCTTTACACTGCAACACTCTATTTCCTTGTAATTTCGTATTCTTACATATTCTTTTGAGAGAAAACTCTCCTTTGCGTTCTTTTGAGGCTGTACGCTTAGACATACATGCAACCTCAAAGCTTTTCGAGTTAAAACATGTTGTTAAGGAAAAACAAGATAATTTCCCAAGATGCGGGATTACCTTAAAATGTGGTAATCTTACATATTCTTTCGAGAGAAAACTTTGCTGTGCATTCTCTTTTGAGGCTGCACCCTTAGACATACACGCAACACCAATGCTTTTCGAGTTACAACGTGTTGTTTAGGAAACACAACATATTTTTCCCACGAAGTGGGATTTCCTTAAAACGTGGTATTTTTACATATTCTTTTGAGAGAATACTCTCCTGTGTGTTCTCTTTTGTGGCTACAAGCTTAGACATACATGCAACACCAAATCTTTTCGAATTTCAACTTGTTGTTTAGGAAAAGCAAGATAATTTTGTAGGATGCGTTATTTCTTCTCGTAAAGTTTAAGTATTTCTAATACATACGTATTTGACTTTATTCTGTAACACTGTATTTCCTTGTAACGTGGTATTCATACATATTCTTTCGAGAGAAAACTATCCTGTGCATTCTCTCTTGAGGCTACACGCTTAGTCATACACGCAACGCCAAATCTTTTCGAGTTACAACATGTTGTTTAGGAAATACAAGATAATTTTGTACGATGCTTTATTTCTTTTCGTAAAGTTTAAATATTTCTAATACGTACGCATTTGTCTTTACACTGCAACACTCTATTTCCTTGTAACTTGGTATTCTTACATATTGTTTCGAGAGAAAACTCTCCATTGTGTTCTCTTTTGAGTCTGCACGCTTAGACATACATGAAACCTCAAAGCTTTTCGAGTTAAAACGTGTTGTTAAGGAAAAACAAGATAATTTCGCAAGATGCGGGATTTCCTTAAAATGTGGTATTCTTACATATTCTTTCGAGAGAAAACTTTGCTGTGCATTCTCTTTTGAGGCTGTCCCCTTAGACATACACGCAACACCAAAGCTTTTCGAGTTACAACGTGTTGTTTAGGAAATACAACATAATTTCGCACAATGCGGGATTTCCTTAAAACGTGGTATTCTTACATATTCTTTTGAGAGAAAACTCTCCTGTGCGTTCTCTTTTGCGGCTACAAGCTTAGACATACATGCAACATCAAATCTTTTCGAATTTCAACGTGTTGTTTAGGAAAAACAAGATAATTTTGTAGGATGTGTTATTTCTTCTCGTAAAGTTTTAGTATTTCTAATACAAACGTATTTGACTTTATTCTGCAACACTGTATTTCCTTGTAACGTGGTATTCTTACATATTCTTTCGAGAGAAAACTATCCTGTGCATTCTCTTTTGAGGCTACACGCTTAGTCAAACACGCAACACCAAATGTTTTCGAGTTACAACGTGTTATTTAGGAAATACAAGATAATTTTGCACGATGCTTTATTTCTTCTTATAAAGTTTAAGTATTTCTAACACGTATGTATTTGTCTTTACTCTGCAACAATGCATTTCCATATAACGTGGTATTCTTACATATTCTTTCAAGGGAAAACTCTCCTGTGAGTTCTCTTTTGAGTCTACACACTTAGACATACATGCAACACCAAAGGTTTTCGAATTACAACGTGTTGTTTAGGAAAAACAAGATAATTTCGCACTATACGGGATTTTCTTATAATGTGGTATTCTGACATATTTTTTGGAGAGAAAATTCTCCTGTGGGTTCTCTTTTGAGGCTACACGCTTAGACATAAACACACCACCAAATCTTTTCGAGTTACAACGTGTTGTTTAGGATATACAAGATAATTTTGCAGAATGCGTTATTTCTTCTCGTAAAGTTTAAGTATTTCTAATACATACGTATTTGTCTTTACTCTGCAACAATTTATTTCCTTGTAACGTGGTATTCTTACATATTCTTTTGAGTGAAAACTCTCCTGTGCTTTCTCTTTTGAGGCTGCAAGCTAAGACATACACGCAACACCAAAGCTTTTCGAGTTACAACGTGTTGTTTAGGAAAAACAAGATAATTTCGCATGATGCGGGATTTCCTTAAAACGTGGTATTCTGACATATTCTTCGAGAGAAAACTCTCCTGTGCATTCTCTTTTGAGGCTACATGCTTAGACATACACGCAACACCAAATCTCTTCGAGTTACAATGTGTTGTTTAGGAAAACCAAGATAATTTTGCACGATACGTTATTTCTTCTCATTAAGTTTAAGTATTTCTAATACGTTCTTATTTGTCTTTACTCTGCAACACTGTATTTCCTTTTAACGTGGTATTCTGACATATTCTTTCGAGAGAAAACTCCTGTGCATTCTCTCTTGAGGCTACATGCTTAGACATACACGCAACACCAAAACTTTTCAAGTTACAACGTGTTGTTTAGGAAAAACAAGATAATTTCGCAGGATGAGCGATTTCCTTAAAACGTGGTTATCTGACATATTTTTCGAGAGAAAACTCTCCTGTGCGTTCTCTTTTGAGGCTACACGCTTAGACATACATGCAACACCAAATCTCTTCTAGTTACAATGTTTTGTTTAGGAAAAACAAGATAATTTTGCACGATGCGTTATTTCTTCTCGTAAAGCTTAAGTATTTCGAATATGTACGTATTTCTCTTTACTCTGCAACACTGTATTTCCTTATAACGTGGTATTCTTACATATTCTTTCGAGAGAAAACTCTCCTGTGTGTTCTCTTTTGAGGCTGTATGCTTAGACCTACATGCAACACCAAAGCTTTTCGAGTTTCAACGTGATGTTTAGGAAAAACAAGATAATTTCCCACGATCCGGGATTTCCTAAAAACGTGGTATTCTGACATATTTTTTCGAGAGAAATCTCTCCTGTGCATTCTCTTTTGAGGCTACACGCTTAGACACACATGCAACACCAAATCTTTTCGAGTTACAACGTGTTGTTTAGGAAATACAAGATAATTTTGTAAGATGCGTTATTTCTTCTCGTAAAGTTTAAGTATTTCTAATACGTACGCATTTGTCTTTACACTGCAACACTGTATTTCCTTGTAACCTGGTATTCTTACATATTCTTTCGAGAGAAAACTCTCCTTTGCGTTCTCTTTTGAGGCTGCACTCTTAGACATACACGCAACCTCAAAGCTTTTCGAGTTAAAACGTGTTGTTAAGGAAAAACAAGATACTTTCGCAAGATGCGGGATTTCCTTAAAACGTGGTATTCTTACATATTCTTTCGAGAGAAAACTTTGTTGTGCGTTCTCTTTTGAGGCTGCACCCTTAGACATACATGCAGCACCAAAGCTTTTTGAGTTACAACGTGTTGTTTAGGAAACACAAGATAATTTCGCACGATGCGGAATTTCCTTAAAACGTGGTATTCTGACATATTTTTTCCGAGAGAAATCTCTCCTGTGCATTCTCTTTTGTGTCTACAAGTTTAGACATTCATGCAACACCAAATCTTTTCGAATTTCAACTTGTTGTTTAGGAAATACATGATAATTTTTTGTAGAGCCTTATTTTTTCTCGTAAAGTTTAAGTATTCCTAATATGTACGTATTTGTCTTTACTCTGCAACAATATATTTCCATGTAACGTAGTATTCTGAAATATTCCTTCGAGAGAAAACTCTCCTGTGCATTCTCTTCTGAGGCTACACGCTTAGAGATACACGCCACACCAAAGCTTTTTATGTTACAACTTGTTGTTTCAGAAAAACAAGATAATTTCGCACGATGCGGGATTTCCTTAAAACGTGGTATTCTGTCTTATTTTTTCGAGAGAAAATTCTCCTGTGGGTTCTCTTTTGAGGCTACACATTTAGACTTACAAGCAACACCAAATCTTTTCAGGTAACAACGTATTGTTTAGGATATGCAAAATAATTTTGTACGATGCGTTATTTCTTTTCATAAAGTTTAAGTATTTCTAATACGTACGTATTTGTCTTTACTCTGCAACACTGTATTTGCTTATAACGTGGTATTCTTACATATTCTTTCGAGAGAAAACTCTCCTATGCGTTCTCTTTTGAGGCTACACGTTTAGACATACAGGCAACACCAAAGCTTTTCAAGTTACAACGTGTTGTTTAGGAAAAACAAGATAATTTCGCACGATGTGCGCTTTCTTAAAATGGGGTATTCTGACATGTTTTTTCGAGAGAAAACTCTCCTGTGTGTTCTCCTTTGAAGCTACATGCTTAGACATACACGCAACACAAATCTTTTCGAGTTACAACGTGTTGTTTAGGTAATACAAGATAATTTTGTATGATGAGTTATTTCTTCTTGTATAGTTTAAGTATTTCTAATATGTTCGTATTTGTCTTTACTCTGCAACACTGTATTTCCTTTTTGACGTGGTATTCTTACATATTCTTTCTAGAGAAAACTCACCTGTGCATTCTCTTTTGAGGATACATGCTAAGACATACACGCAATACCAAAGCTTTTCGAGTTACAACATGTTGTTTAGGAAAAACAAGATAATTTCGCACGATGCGGGATTTCCTTAAAACGTGGTATTATGACATATTTTTTTGAGAGAAAACTCTCCTGTGCATTCTCTTTTGAGGCTTAAAGCTTAGACATATAGGCAACACCAAATCTTTCCGAATTTCAACTTGTGGTTTAGGAAATACATGATAATTTTTTATAGAGCCTTATTTTTTCTCGTAAAGTTTAAGTATTTCTAACATGTACGTATTTGTCTTTACTCTGAAACAATGTATTTCTTTATAACGTGGCATTCTGAAATATTCTTTCGAGAGAAAACTCTCCTGTGCATTCTCTTCTGAGGCTACACGCTTAGAGTTACACGCAACATCAAAGCTTTTTGAGTTACAACTTGTTGTTTAGGAAAAACAAAATAATTTCACACGATGCGGGATTTCCTTAAAACGTGGTATTCTGACATATTTTTTCGAGAGAAAATTCTCCTGTGGGTTCTCTTTTGAGGCTACACATTTAGAATTACAAGCAACACCAAATCTTTTCAGGTAACAACATGTTGTTTAGGATATACAAGCTAATTTTGTACGATGCGTTATTTCTTCTCGTAAAGTTTAAGTATTTCTAAAACATAAGTATTTGTCTTTACTCTGCAAAACTGTATTTGCTTATAACGTGGTATTCTTACATATTCTTTCGAGAGAAAACTCTCCTGTGCATTCTCTTTTGAGGCTACATGCTTAGACATACAGGCAACACCAAAGCTTTTCAAGTTACAACATGTTGATTAGGAAAAACAAGATAATTTCGCACGATGTGCGATTTCTTAAAATGGGGTATTCTGACAAGTTTTTTTTGAGAGAAAACTCTCCTGTGCGTTCTCTTTTGAAGCTACATGCTTAGACATACACGCAACACAAATCTTTTTGAGTTACAACGTGTTGTTTAGGAAATACAAGATAATTTTGTGCGATGAGTTATTTCTTCTCGTAAAGTTTAAGTATTTCTAATATGTTCGTATTTGTCTTTACTCTGCAACACTGTATTTCCTTTTTGACATGGTATTCTTACATATTCTTTCTAGAGAAAACTCTCCTGTGCATTCTCTTTTGAGGATACATGCTTAGACATACATGCAACACCAAAGCTTTTCGAGTTACAACATGTTGTTTAGGAAAAATAAGATAATTTCGCACAATGCGAGATTTCCTTAAAACGTGGTATTATGACATATTTTTTCAAGTGAAAACTCTCCTGTGCTTTCTCTGTTGAGGCTAGAAGCTTAGACATACACGCAACACCAAATCCTTTCGAATTACAACGTGTTATTTAGGAAAAACAAGATAATTTTGCAAGATGCGTTATTTCTTCTCGTAAAGTTTAAGTATTTCCAATAAGTATGTATTTGTCCTTAATTTGCAACATTTTATTTCCTTATAACGTGGTATTCTTACATATTCTTTCGAGAGAAAACTCTCCTGTGCATTCTCTTTTGAGGCTGTACGCTTAGACCTACACGCAACACCAAAGCTTTTCGAGTTACAACGTGTTGTTTAGGAAACACAACATAATTTCCCACGATGTGGGATTTCCTTAAAACGTGGTATTTTTACATATTCTTTTGAGAGAATACTCTCCTGTGTGTTCTCTTTTGTGGCTACAAGCTTAGACATACATGCAACACCAAATCTTTTCGAATTTCAACTTGTTGTTTAGGAAAAGCAAGATAATTTTGTAGGATGCGTTATTTCTTCTCGTAAAGTTTAAGTATTTCTAATACATACGTATTTGACTTTATTCTGTAACACTGTATTTCCTTGTAACGTGGTATTCATACATATTCTTTCGAGAGAAAACTATCCTGTGCATTCTCTTTTGAGGCTACACGCTTAGTCATACACGCAACGCCAAATCTTTTCGAGTTACAACGTGTTGTTTAGGAAATACAAGATAATTTTGCATGATGCTTTATTTCTTCTTATAAAGTTTAAGTATTTCTAACACGTACTTATTTGTCTTTACTCTGTAACACTGTATTTCCATATAACGTGGTATTCTTACATATTCTATCAAGAGAAAACTCTCCTGTGAGTTCCCTTTTGAGTCTACACACTTAGACATACATGCAACACCCAAGGTTTTCGAGTTACAACGTGTTGTTTAGGAAAAACAAGATAATTTCGCACTATTCGGGATTTCCTTATAATGTGGTATTCTGACATATTTTTTTGGAGAGAAAATTCTCCTGTGGGTTCTCTTTTGAGGCTACATGCTTAGACATAAACACACCACCAAATCTTTTCGAGTTACAACGTGTTGTTTAGGATATACAAGATAATTTTGCAGGATGCGTTATTTCTTCTTGTAAAGTTCAAGTATATCTAATACATACGTTTATGTCTTTACTCTGCATCACTTTATTTCCTTGTAACGTGGTATTCTTACATATTCCTTTGAGAGAAAACTCTCCTGTGAGTTCTCTTTTGAGGCTGCACGCTCAGACATACACACAATACCAAAGCTTTTCGAGTTACAACGTGTTTTTTAGGAAAAACAAGGTAATTTCTCAAGATGCGGGATTTTCTTAAAACGTGGTATTCTGACATATTTTTAGGAGAGAAAACTCTCCTGTGCGTTCTCTTTTGAGGCTATCAGCTAGACATACATGTAACACCAAATCTTTTCGAGTTACAATGTCTTGTTTAGGAAATACAAGATAATTTTGTACGATGAGTTATTTCTTCTCGTAAAGTTTAAGTATTTCTAATACATACGTATTTGACTTTACTCTGCAACAGTGTATTTACTTGTAACGTGGTATTCTTACATATTCTTTCGAGAGAAAACACTCCTGTGCATTGTCTTCTGAGGCTACACGCTTAGACATACACGCAACACAAATGCTTTTTGAGTTACAACCTGGTGTTTAGGAAAAACAAGATAATTTCGCAAGATGCGGGATATTCTAAAAACGTGGTATTCTGTCATATTTTTTCGAGAGAAAACACTCCTGTGAGTTCTCTTTTGATGCTACAAGCTTAGACATACACGCAACACCAAATCTTTTCCAGGTACAACGCGTTGTTTAGAAAACACAAGATAATTTTTTATAATGCTTTATTTCTTCTCATAAATTTTAAGTATATCTAATACATACGTATTTGACTTTACTCTGCAACACTCTATTTCCTTGTAACGTGGTATTCTTACATATTCTTTTGATAGAAAACTCTCCTGTGCGTTCTCTTTTGAGGCTACACACTTAGACATACATGCAACACCAAAGCTTTTCGAGTTACAACGTGTTGTTAAGGAAAAACAAAATAATTTCGCAAGATGCGGGATTTCCTAAAAACCTGGTATTCTGACATATTTTTTCGAGAGAAAACTCTCCTGTGCGTTCTCTTTTGAGGCTACACGCTCAGTCATACACGCAACACCAAAACTTTTCGAGTTACAACGTGTTGTTTAGGAAAAATAAGAGAATTTTGCACGATGCATTATTACTTCTTGTATAGTTTAAGTATTTTTAATACATACGTATTTGTCTTTTCTGTGCAACACTGTATTTCCTTATAACGTGGTATTCTTACATATTCTTTCGAGAGAAAACACTCCTGTGAGTTCTCTTTTGAGTCTACACACTTAGACATACATGCAACACCAAAGCTTTTCGAGTTGCAACGTCTTGTTTAGGAAAAACAAGATAATTTCGCACGATGCGGGATTTCCTTAAAATGTGGTATTCTGACATATTTTATCGAGAGAAAATTCTCCTGTCAGTTCTCTTTTGAGGCTACACGCTTAGACATACACGAACCACCAAATCCTTTCGAGTTACAACGAGTTGTTTAGGAAATACCAGATAATTTTGTACAATGGGTTATTTCTTCTCGTAAAGTTTAAGTATTCCTAATACATACATATTTGTCTTTACTCTGCAACACTGTATAACCTTGTAACGTGGTATTCTTACATATTTTTTCGAGAGAAAACTCTCCTGTATGTTCTCTTCTGAGGCTACACACTTAGACATACACGCAACACCAAAGCTTTTCGAGTTACAATGTGTTGTTAAGGAAAAACAAGATAATTTAGCAAGATGCGGGATTTCCTTAAAAAGTGGTATTCTGACATATTTTTTCGAGAGAAACCTCTCCTGTGCATTCTCTTTTGAGGCTACATGCTTAGACATACACGCAACACCAAATCTTTTGAGTAACAACGTGTTGTTTTGGAAATACAAGATAATATTGTACGATGCATTATTTATTCTCGTAAAGTGTAAATATTTCTAATACGTACGTATTTGTCTTTACTCTGCAACACTCTATTTCCCTGTAACGTGGTATTCTTACATATTATTTCGAGAGAAACTCTCCTGTGCGTTCTCTTCTGAGGCTACACACTTAGACAAACACGCAACACCAAAACTTTTAGAGGTAAAACGTGTTGTTTAAGAAAAAGAAGATAATTTCGCACTATGCGGGGTTTCCTTAAAACGTGGTATTCTGACATATTTTTTCGAGAGGAAACTCTCCTGTGTGTTTGCCTTTGAGGCTACACGGTTAGACATACACGCATCACCAAATCTTTTCAAGTTACTACGCCTTGTTTAACAAATACACGATAATTTTTTACGAGGAGTTATTTCTTCTCGTAAAGTTTAAGTATTTCTAATACATACGTATTTGTCTTTATTCTGCAACACAGTATTTACTTGTAACGTGGTATTCTTACATATTCTTTCGAGAGAAAACTCTCCTGTGCATTGTCTTCTGAGGCTACACGTTTATACATAGGCGCAACACCAATACTTTTCGAGTTACAACCTGTTGTTTAGGAAAAACAGGATAATTTCGCAAGATGCATGATTTCCTTAAAACGTGGTATTCTGTCATATTTTGTTGAGAGAAAACTCTCCTGTGAGTTCTCTTTTGAGGCTACACTCTTAGGCATACACGCAACACCAAATCTTTTTGAGTTAAAACGCGTTGTTTAGGAAATACAAGATAATTTTGTAGGATGCGTTATTTCTTCTCCTAAAGTTTAAGTATTTCTAATACATCCGTATTTCACTTTATTGTGCAACACTGAATTTCCTTGTAACGTGGTATTATTACATATTCTTTCAGGGAAAATTCTCCTGTGCATTCTCTTTGGAGGCTACACGCTTATTCATACACGCAACACCAAATCTTTTCGAGTTACAACGTGTTGTTTAGGAAAAACAAGATAATTTTGCACGATGCGTTATTTCTTCTTGTAAAGTTTAAGTATTTCTAACATGTACGTATTTTTCTTTACTCAGCAACACTGCATTTCCTTATAACGTGGTATTCTTACATATTCTTTCGAAAGGAAACTCTCCTGTGAGTTCTCTTTTGAGTCTACACACTTAGACATACTTGCAACCCCAAAGCTTTTTGAGTTACAACGTGATGTTTAGGAAAAACAAGATAATTTCGCACGATTCGGGATTTCCTTATAATGTGGTATTCTGACATATTTTTTGGAGAGAAATTTCTCCTGTGGGTTCTCTTTTGAGGCTACACGCTTAAACATAAACACACCACCAAATCTTTTCGAGTTACAACGTGTTGTTTAGGATATACAAGATAATTTTGCAGGATGCGTTATTTCTTCTCGTAAAGTTTAAGTATTTCTAATACATACGTATTTGTCTTTACTCTGGAACACTGTATTTCCTTGTAACGTGGTATTCTTACATATTCTTTCGAGAGAAAACTCTTCTGTGAGTTTTGAGGCTGCACGCTTAGACATACACGCAATACCAAAGCTTTTCGAGTTACAACATGTTTTTTAGGAAAAACAAGGTAATTTCTCAAGATGTGGGATTTTCTTAAAACGTGGTATTCTGACATATTTTTAGGAGAGAAAACTCTCCTGTGCGTTCTCTTTTGAGGCTACCAGCTTAGACATACACGTAACACCAAATCTTTTCGAGTTACAATGTCTTGTTTGGGAAATACAAGATAATTTTGTACGATGAGTTATTTCTTCTCGTAAAGTTTAAGTATTTCTAATACATACGTATTTTTCTTTACTCTCCAACACTGTATTTACTTGTAACGTTGTATTCTTACATATTCTTTCGAGAGAAAACTCTCCTGTGCATTGTCTTCTGAGGCTACACGTTTAGATATACACGCAACACAAATGCTTTTTGAGCTACAACCTGTTGTTTAGGAAAAACAAGATAATTTCGCAAGATGCGGGATTTCCTTAAAAGGTGGTATTATGACATATTTTTTTTGAGAGAAAACTCTCCTGTGTGTTCTCTTTTGAGGCTACATGCTTAGTCATACACGCAACACCAAAACTTTTTGAGTTACAACGTGTTGTTTAGGAAAAACAAGATAATTTTGCATGATGCATCATTTCTTCTTGTAAAGTTTAAGTATTTCCACTAGGTACGTATTTGTCTTTACTCTGCAACACTGTATTTCCTTATAACGTGGTGTTTTTACATATCCTTTCGAGGGAAAGTTTAAGTATTTCTAATATGTTCGTATTTGACTTTACTCTGCAACACTCTATTTCCTGTTAACGTGGTATTCTTATATATTCTTTTAGAGAAAACTCTCCTGTGCATTCTCTTTTGAGGCGGCACGCTTAGACATACACCCAACACCAAAGCTTTTCGAGTTAAAACGTGTTGTTTAGGAAAAACAAGATAATTTCGCATGATGCGTTATTTCCTTAAAACGTGGTATTCTGACATATTTTTTCGAGAGAAAATACTCCTGTAGGTTCTCTTTTGAGACTACACATTTAGACATACACGCAACACCAAATCTTTTCGAGTTACAACGTGTTGTTTAGGAAAAACAAGATAATTCTGGACAATGCGTTATTTCTTCTCATAAATTTTAAGTATTTCTAATACGTAGTTTTTGTCTTTAATCTACAACACTGTATTTCCTTATAATGTGGTATTCTTACATATTCTTTCGAGAGAAAAACTCTCCTCTTAATTCTCTTTTGAGGCTACAAGCTTAGACATACACGCAACCCCAAAGCATTTCGAGTTACAAAGTGTTGTTTAGGAAAAACCAGATAATTTTGCATGATGCGGGATTTCCTTAAAACGTGGTATTCTGACATATTTTTTCGAGAGAAAATTCTCCTGTGGGTTTTCTTTTCAGGCTACACATTTAGACTTACAAGCAACACCAAATCTTTTCAGGTTACAACGGGTTGTTTAGGATATACAAGGTAATTTTGTATGATGCGTTATTTCTTCTCATAAAATTTAAGTATTTCTAATACGTACATATTTGTCTTTACTCTGCAACACTGTGTTTGCTTATAACGTGGTATTCATACATATTCTCTCGAGATTAAACTCTCCTATGCGTTCTCTTTTGAGGCTACATGCTTAGACATACACGCAACACCAAAGCTTTCAAGTTACAACTTGTTTTTTAGGAAAAACAAGATAATTTCTCACGATGCGCGATTTCCTTAAAAGAGGGTATTCTAACATGTTTTTTGAGAGAAAACTTTCCTGTGTGTTCTCTTTTGACGCTAGAATCTTAGACATACACGTAACACCAAATCTTTTCGAGTTACAACGTGTTATTTAGAAAAAACAAGATAATTTTGCACGATGCGTTATTTCTTCTCATAAAGTTTAAGTATTTCCAATACTTATGTATTTGTCTTTAGTCTGCAACACTGTATTTCCTTATAACGTGGTATTCTTACATATTCTTTCGAGCGAAAACTCCCCTGTGCATTCTCTTTTGAGGCTCCATGCTTAGACATACACGCAACTCCAAATCTTTTCGAGTTACAACGTGTTGTTTAGGACATACAAGATAATTTTGTACGATGAGTTATTTCTTCTTGTAAAGTGTAAGTATTTCTAATATGTTCGTATTTGTCTTTATTCTGCAACACTCTATTTCCGTTTAACGTGGTATTCTTATATATTCTTTTGAGAGAAAACTTTCCTCTGTGTTCTCTTTTGAGGCTACATGCTTAGACATACACGCAACACCAAAGCTTTTCGAGTTACAACGTGTATTTTAGGACAAAAAAGATAATTTCTCACGATGCCGGATTTCCTAAAAACGTGGTATTCTGACATATTTTTTCGAGAGAAAATTCTCCTGTGGGTTCTCTTTTGAGGCTACACGTTTAGCCATACACGCAACACAAAATCTATTCGAGTTGCAACGTGTTGTTTAGGATATTCAAGATAATTTTGCACGATGCGTTATTTCTTCTCGTAAAGTTTAAGTATTTCTGATAAGTACATATTTGTCTTTACTCTGCAACACTGTATTTCCTTATAACCTGGTATTCTTACATATTATTTCGGGAGAAAACTCTCCTGTGCGTTTTCTTTTGATTCTGCACCCTTAGACATACACACAACACCAAAGCTTTTCGAGTTACAACGTGTTGTTTAGGAAAAACAAGATAATTTCGCACGATGCGGGATCCGCTTAAAATGTGGTATTCTGACATATTTTTTTTCGAGAGAAAACTCTCCTGATCGTTCTCTTTTGCGGCTACAAGCTTAGACATACACGCAACACCAAATCTTTTCGAATTTCAACTTGTTGTTTAGGAAATACAAGATAATTTTGTACGGAGCGTTATTTCTTCTCGTAAAGTTTAAGTGTTTCAGATATGTACATATTTGTCTTTATCTGCAACACTGTATATCCTTGTAACGTGGTGTTCTGACATATTTTTTTGCAGAGAAAACTCTCCTGTGCAATCTGTTCTGAGACTACACACTTAGACATACGCGCAACACCAAAGCATTTCGAGTTAAAATGTATTGTTTAGGAAAAACATGATAATATCGCACAATGCTGGATTTCCTTAAAAAGTGGTATTCTGACATATTTTTTCTAGAGCAAACTCTCCTGTGCATTCTCTTTTGAGTCTACACGCTTATTCATACATGCAACACCAAATCTTTTCGAGTTACCACGTGTTGTTTAGAAAAAACAAAAAATTTTGCATGATGCGATATTTCTTCTTGTAAAGTTTAAGTATTTCTAATACGTACGTATTTGTCTTTATTCTGCAACACTGTATTCCGTTATAACGTGGAATTCTTACATATTCTTTCGAGAGAAATCCCTCCTGTGCATTCTCTTTTGAGGCTACACGCTTAGGCATACACGCAACATCAAAGCTTTTCGAGTTACAACGTGTTGTTTAGGAAAAACAAGATAATATCTCATGATGCGGTATTTCCTTAAAACGTGGTATTCTGACACATTTTTTCGAGAGGAAATTCTCCTGTGAGTTCTCTTTTGAGGTTACACATTTAGACATACACGCAACACCAAATCTTTTCAAGTTACAACGTGTTGTTTAGGAAAAACAAGATAATTTTGCACGATGCGGTATTTCTACTTGTAAATTTTAAGTATTTCTAATACGTACATATTTGTCTTTTTTCTGCAACACTGTATTTCCTTATAACGTGGTATTCTTATATATTCTTTCCAGAGAAAACTCTCCTCTTCAATCTCATTTGAGGCAACACGCTTAGACATACATGCAACACCAAAGCTTTTCGAGGTACAACGTGTTGTTTAGGAAAAACAAGATAATTTCGCACGATGCTGGATTTCTTTAAAACATGGTATTCTGACATATTTTTTCGAGAGAAAACTCTCTTATGTGTTCTCTTTTGAGGCTACATGCGTAGCCATACACGGAACACCAAATCTTTTCGATTTACAAGTGTTGTTTAGGAAATACAAGATAATTTTGTACGATGCGTTATTTCTTCTCTTAAAATTTAAGTATTTCTAATACGTACGTATTTGTCTTTACTCTGTAACACTGTATTTCCTTGTAATGTGGTATTCTTACATATTCTTTCGAGAGAAAATTCTCCTGTGCATTCTCTTTTGAGGCTGCACGCTTAGATATACGCGCAAAACCAAATCTTTTCTAGTTACAATGTGTTGCTAAGGAAAAACAAAATAATTTCGCAAGATGCACAATTTCCATAAAACGTGGTATTCTTACATATTCTTTCTAGAGAAAACTCTCCTGTGCGTTCTCTTTTGAGGCTGCACCCTTATACCTACACACAACACCAAAGCTTTTCGAGGTACAACGTGTTGTTTAGGAAAAACAAGATAATTTCGCGTGATGCGGGATTTCCTTAAAACGTGGTATTCTGACATATTTTTCGAGAGAAAACTCTCCTGTGCATTCTCTTTTGTGGCTACAAACTTAGATATACACGCAACACCAAATCTTTTTGAATTTCACCTTGTTGTTTATGAAATACAAGATAATTTTGTATGGAGCATTATTTCTTCTCATAAAGTTTAAGTATTTCTAATACGTACGTATTTGTCTTTACTCTGCAACACTGTATTTCCTTGTAACGTGGTATTCTGACATATTCTTTCGAGAGAAAACTCTCCTGTGCGTTCTCTTCTGAGGCTACACACTTAGATATAAACGCAACACCAAAGCTTTTCGAGTTAAAACGTGTTGTTTAGGAGAAACAAGATAATTTCGCAAAATGCTGGATTTCCTTAAAACATAGTATTCTGACATATTTTTTGAGAGAAAACTCTCCTATGCGTTCTCTTTTGATGCTACATGCTTAGTTATACACGCAACACCAAATCCTTTCGAGTTACAACGTGTTGTTTAGGAAAAACAAGATAATTTTGCACGATGCATTATTTCTTATCATAAATATTAAGTATTTCTAATAAGTACGTATTTGTGTTTAATCTGCAACACTCTATTTCCTTATAAGGTTGTATTCTTACATATTCTTTTGAGAGAAAAACTCTCCTCTTCATTCCCTTTTGAGGCTGCACGGTTAGACATACACGCAACACCAAAGCTTTTCGAGATACAATGTGTTGTTTAGGAAAAACAAGATAATTTCGCAGGATGAGGGGTTTCCTTAAAACGTGGTATTCTGACATATTTTTTCGAGAGAAATTTCTCCTGTAGGTACTCGTTTGAGGCTACACATTTAGACTTACAAGCAACACCAAATCTTTTCAGGTTAAAACGTGTTGTTTAGGATATACAAGATAATTTTTTATGATGCGTTATTTCTTGTCGTAAAGTTAAAGTATTTCTAAAACGTACGTATTTTGTCTTTTACTCTGCAACACTGTATTTGCTTAGAACGTGGTATTCTTACATATTCTTTCGAGAGGAAACTCTCCTGTGCGTTCTCTTTTGAGGCTACACGCTTAGACATACACGCAACACCAAACCTTTTCAAATTACAATGTGTTGTTTAGGAAAACAAGATAATTTCTCACAATGCCCGATTTCTTAAAACAGGGTATTCTGACATGTTTTTTTCCAGAGAAAATACTCCTGTGCATTCTCTTTTGAGGCTAGAAGCTTAGACATACACGCAACACCCAATTCTTTTCGAATGACAATGTATTATTATTTTTTTTGACTACTGACTTCTTTTTTTTTAGAACATATTATTTCTCATTTATTGATTTAAATAATATGTTATTTCTTTTTTTTTTATTCGATATAATTTATTTACATTTCAAATGATTTCCCCTTTTCTAGCCCCCCCACTCCCCGAACGTCCCGCAAACCCCTTTCTCTTCCCCTGTCCTCCCACCCACCCCTTCTCACTTCCCCGTTCTGGTTTTGCTGAATACTGTTTCACTGAGTCTTTCCAGAACCAGGGGCCACTCCTCCTTTCTTCTTGTACCTCATTTGATGTGTGGATTATGTTTTGGGTATTCCAGTTTTCTAGGTTAATATCCACTTATTAGTGAGTGCATACCATGGTTCACCTTTTGAGTCTGGGTTACCTCACTTAGTATGATATTCTCTAGCTCCATCCATTTGCCTAAGAATTTCATAATTTCATTGTTTCTAATGGCTGAATAGTACTCCATTGTGTAGATATACCAAATTTTTTGCATCCACTCTTCTGTTGAGGGATACCTGTGTTCTTTCCAGCATCTGACAATTACAAATAGGGCTGCTATGAACATAGTAGAACATGTATCCTTATTACATGGTGGGGAGTCTTCTGGGTATATGCCCAGGAGTGGTATAGCAGGATCTTCTGGAAGTAAGGTACCCAGTTTTCGGAGGAACCGCCAGACTGATTTCCAGAGTGGTTGTACCAATTTGCAACCCCCACCAGCAGTGGAGGAGGGTTCCTCTTTCTCCACACCCTCTCCAACACCTGCTGTCTCCTGAATTTTTAATCTTAGCCATTCTGACTGGTGTAAGATGAAATCTTAGGGTTGTTTTGATTTGCATTTCCCTAATGACTAAAGAAGTTGAGCATTTTTTTAAGATGTTTCTCCGCCATCCGAAGTTCTTCAGGTGAGAATTCTTTGTTTAACTCTGTACCCCCATTTTTTAATAGGGTTGTTTGGTTTTCTGGAGTCTAACTTCTTGAGTTCTTTATATATATTGGATATTAGCCCTCTATCTGATGTAGGATTGGTGAGGATCTTTTCCCAGTTTGTTGGTTGCCGATTTGTCCTCTTGATGGTGTCCTTTGCCTTACAGAAAACTTTGTAATTTTATGAGGTCCCATTTGTCAATTCTTGCTCTTAGAGCATACGCTATTGGTGTTCTGTTCAGAAAACTTTCTCCCTGTACCGATGTCCTCAAGGGTCTTCCCCAATTTCTTTTCTATTAGCTTCAGAGTGTCTGGCTTTATGTGGAGGTCCTTGATCCATTTGGATTTGAGCTTAGTACAAGGAGACAAGGGACAATGTATTATTTATGAAAAACAAGATAATTTTTATGATGCGTTATTTCTTCTCATAAAGTTTAAGTATTTCCAATACGTACGTATTTGTCTTTAATCTGCAACAATGTATTTCCATATAACGTGGTATTCTTACATATTCTTTCGAGTGAAAACTCTCCTGTGCATTCTCTTATGAGGCTGCACGCTAAGACATACACGCAACACCAAAGCTTTTCAAGTTACAACGTGTTGTTTAGGAAACACTAGATAATTTCTCACGATTTGGGATTTCCTTAAAATGTGGTATTCTGACATATTTTTTTTCGAGAGAAAACATTCCTATGCGTTCTCTTTTGAGGCTACCACCTTAGACATACACGTAAAACAAAATCTTTTCGAGTTACAACGTGTTGTTTAGGAAAAACGAGATAATTTTGCATGATGCCTTATTTCTTTTCATAAAGTTTAAGTATTTCCAATATGTACGTATTTGTCTTTACTGTGCAACACTGTATTTCCTTATAACGTGGTATTCTTACATATTTTTTCGAGAGAAAATTCTCCTGTGTGTTCTCTTTTGAGGCTCCACGTTTAGACATCCACATAAAACCAAAGCTTTTCGAGTTACAACGTGTTGTTAAGGAAAAACAAGATAATTTAGCAAGATGCGGGATTTTCTGAAAACGTGGTATTCTGACATATTTTTTCGAATGAAAACTCTCCTGTGCGTTCCCTTTTGCAGATACAAACTTAGAAATACACACAACCCCAAATCTTTTCGAATTTCAAATTGTTGTTTAGTAAATACAAGATAATTTTGTACGTAGCGTTATTTCCTCTCATAAAATTTAAGTATTTCTAATACGTACGTATTTGTCTTTACTCTGCAACACTCTATTTCCTTGTAACGTGGTATTCTGACATATTCTTTCGAGAGAAAACTCTCCTGTGCATTCTCTTCTCTGGCTACACACTTAGACATACACCCAACACCAAAGCTTTTCGAGTGAAAATGTGTTGTTTAGGAAAAACAAGATAATTTCGCACAATGCTGGATTTCCTTAAAACGTGGCATTCTGACATATTTTTTCTAGAGAAAACACTCCTGTGCCTTCTCTTTTGAGGCTACACGCTTAGTCATACACGCAACACAAAATCTTTTCCAGTTACAACGTGTTGTTTAGGAAAAACAAGATAATTTTGCATGATGTGTTATTTCTTCTTTTAAAGTTTAATTATTTCTAATACGTACGTTTTTTTTTTTTTTTTTTTTTTTTTACTCTGCAACACTGTATTCCGTTATAACGTGGAATTCTTACATATTCTTTCGAGAGAAAACTCTCCTGTGCTTTCTCTTTTGAGGCTACATGCTTATACATACACACAACACCAAAGCTTTTCGAGTTACAACGTGTTATTTTGGAAAAACAAGATAATTTCGCACAATGCGGGATTTCCTTAAAACGTGGTATTCTGACATATTTTTTCGACAGAAAATTCTCCTGTGGGTTCTCGTTTGAGGCTACACGCTTAGACATACACGCAACACCAAATCTTTTTGAGTTACAACGTGTTACTTAGGAAAAACAAGATAATTTTGCACGATGCGTTGTTTCTTCTCATAAAGTTTAAGTATTTCCAATACGTACGTATTTGTCTTTAATTTGCAACACTGTATTTCCTTATAACGTGGTATTCTTATATATTCTATCGAGTTAAAACTTTCCTGTGCATTCTCTTTTGAGGCTGCACGCTAAGACATACACGCAACACCAAAGCATTTCGAGTTACAACGAGTTGTATAGGAAAAATAAGATAATTTCGCACGATGCAGGATTTCCTTATAATGTGGTATTCTGACATAATTTTTCGAGAGAAAACTCTCCTGTGCATTCTCTTTTGAGGCTACATGCTTAGACATACACACAACACCAAATCTCTTCGAGTTACAATGTGTTGTTTAGGAAACACAAGACACTTTTGCATGATGCGTTATTTCTTCTCGTAAAGTTTAAGTATTTCTAATACGTACGCATCTGTCTTTACACTGCAACACTGTATTTCCTTGTAACTTGGTATTCTTACATATTCTTTCGAGAGAAAACTCTCCTTTGCGTTCTCTTTTGTGGCTGCACGCTTAGACATACACGAAACCTCAAAGATTTTTGAGTTAAAATGTGTTGTTAAGGAAAAACAAGATAATTTCGCAAGATGCAGGCTTTCCTTAAAACGTGGTATTCTTACATATTCTTTCGAGAGAAAACTCTGCTGTGCGTTCTCTTTTGAGGCTGCACCCTTAGACATACACGCAACACCAAAGCTTTTCGAGTTTTCAACGTGTTGTTTAGGAAAAACAAGATAATTTCGCACGATGCGGGATTTCCTTAAAACGTGGTATTCTGACATATTTTTTTCGAGAGAAAACACTCCTGTGCGCTCTCTTCTGCGGCCACAAGCTTAGACATACATGCAACACCAAATCTTTTCGAATTTTAACTTGTTGTTTAGGGAAAACAATATGATTTCGAACGATGAGAGATTTCCTTAAAACGTGGTATTATGACATATTTTTTCGAGAGAAAACTCTCCTTTGCGTTCTCTTTTGAGGCTACAAGCTTAGACATAGAGGCAACACCCAAATCTTTTCGAATGACAACGTATTATTTATGAAAAACAAGATAATTTTTTATGGAGCCTTATTTCTTCTCGTAAAGTTTAAGTGTTTCTAATATGTACGTATTTGTCTTTATTCTGCAACAATGTATTTCCTTGTAACGTGGTATTCTGACATATTCTTTCGAGAGAAAAACTCTCCTGTGCATTCTCTTCTGAGGCTACACGCTTAGACATACATTCAACACCAAAGCTTTTTGAGTTACAATGTGTTGTTTAGGAAAAACAAGATAATTTCGCAAGATGCGGGATTTCCTTAAAACGTGGTATTCTGTCATGTTTTTTCGAGAGAAAACTCTCCTGTGCATCCTCTTTTGAGGCTAGAAGCTTACACATACACGCAACACCAAATCCTTTCGAGTTACAATGTGTTATTTAGGAAAAACAAGATAATTTTTCACGATTCGTTATTTCTTCTCATAAAGTTTAAGTATTTCCAATATGTACTTATTTGTCTTTACTCTGCAACACTGTATTTCCTTATAACGTGTTATTTCTTACATATTCTTTCGAGTGAAAACTCTCCTGTGCATTCTCTTTTGATGCTGCACACTAAGACATACATGCAGCACCCAAAGCTTTTCTAGTTACAACATGTTGTTTAGGAAAAACAAGATAATTTCGCACGATGCGGGATTTCCTTAAAACGAGGTATTCTGACATATTTTTTCGAGAGAAAACCTCTCCTGTGCATTCTTTTTTGAGGCTACTTGCTTAGATATACACGCAACACCAAAGCTTTTCGAGTTACAACATGTTGTTTAGAAAAAACAGGATAATTTCGCAAGATGCGGGATTTCCTTAAAACGTGGTATTATGACTTATTTTTTCGAGAGAAAACTCTCCTGTGCGTTCTCTTTTGAGGCTAGAAGCTTAGACATACACGCAACACCAAATCGTTTCGAGTTACAACGTTTTATTTAGGAAAAACAAGATAATTTTACATGATGCGTTATTTCTTCTTGTAAAGTTTAAGTATTTATAATACGTTCTTAAGTGTCTTTACTCTGAAACATTGTATTTCCTTTTAACGTGGTATTCTGACATATTCTTTCGAGAGAAAACTCTCCTGTGCGTTCTCTTTTGAGGCTACACGCTTAGACATACACGCAACACCAAAGCTTTTCGAGTTACAACATGTTGTTTAGTAAAAACAAGATAATTTCGCACGAATTGGGATTTCCTTAAAACGTGGTATTCTGACATATTTTTCGACAGAAAACTCTCCTGTTCATTGTCCTTTGAGGCTACACACTTAGACATACACGCAACACCAAATCTTTTCGAGTTACAACTCGTTGTTTAGGAAATACAAGATAATTTTGTATGATGCGCTATTTATTCTCCTGAAGTTTAAGTATTTCTAATATGTACGTATTTGTCTTTACTCTGCAACACTGTATTTCCTTATAACGTGGTAATCTTACATATTCTTTTGAGAGAAAACTCTCCTGTGCGTTATCTTTTGAGGCTACATGCTTAGACATACTCCCAATACCAAAGCTTTTCGAGTTACAATGTGTTGTTTAGGAAAAACAAGGGAATTTCCCAAGATGCAGGATTTCCTTAAAACGTGGTATTCTGACATATTTTTAGGAGAGAAAACTCTCCTGTGCGTTCTCTTTTGAGGCTACCGGCTTAGACATACACATAACACCAAATCATTTCGAGTTACAACGTCTTGTTTAGGAAAAACAAGATAATTTTTCAAGATGCCTTATTTCTTCTCGTAAAGTTTAAGTATTTCCAATACGTACGTATTTGTCTTTACTCTGCCACACTGTATTTCCTCATAACGTGGTATTCTTGCATATTCTTTTGAGAGAAAACTCTCCCGTGCATTCTCTTTTGAGGCTACATGCTTAGACATACACGCAACACAAAACTTTTTGAGTTACAACGTTTTGTTTAGGAAAAACAAGATAATTCCGCAAGATGCGGGATTTCATTAAAACATGGTATTCTGAGATATTTTTTTGAGAGAAAACTCTACTGTGCGTTCCCCTTTGAGGGTACACACTTAGCCATACACGCAACACCAAATCCTTTCGAGTTACAACGCATTGTTTAGTAAATACTAGATAATTTTGTAGTATACATTATTTCTTCTCGTAAGTTTAAGTATTTCTAATACATACGTATTTGTCTTTACTCTGCAACACTGTATTTCCTTGTAACGTGGTATTCTTACATATTCTTTCGAGAGAAAACACTCCTGTGAGTTCTCTTTTGAGGCTGCACGCTTAGACATACAAACAACAACAAAGCTTTTCGAGATACAACGTGTTGTATAGGAAAAAACAAGAGAATTCCGCAAGATGCGGGATTTCCTTAAAACGTGGTATTCTGACATATTTTTTCGAGAGAAAACTCTCCTGTGTGTTCTCCTTTGAGGGTACATGCTTAGACATACACGCAACACAAAATCTTTTCCAGGTACAACGCGTTGTTTAGGAAATACAAGATAATTGTGTAAGATGCGTTATTTCTTCTCATAAAGTTTAAGTATTTCTAATACATACGTATTTGTCTTTACTCTGCAACACTGTATTTCCTTGTAACGTGGTATTCTTACATATTCTTTCGAGAGAAAACTCTCCTGTGCGTTCTCTTCTGAGGCTACATGCTGAGACATACACGCACCACCAAATATTTTCAAGTTACAACGCGTTGTTTAGGATATACAAGATAATTTTGCAGGATGCGTTATTTCTTCTCGTAAAGTTTAAGTATTTCTAATACGTACGTATTTGTCTTTATTCTGCAACACTGTATTTCCTTATAACGTGGTATTCTTACATATTTTTTCGAGAGAAAACTCTCCTGTGCTTTCTCTTCTGAGGCTATATGCTTAGACATACATGGAATACCAAAGCTTTTCGAGTTACAATGTGTTGTTTAGGAAAAACAAGATAATTTCGCAAGATGCGGGATTTCCTTAAAACATGGTATTCTGACATATTTTTTGGAGAGAAAACTCTCCTGTGCGTTCTCTTTTGAGGCTAACAGCTTAGACATACATGTAATACCAAATCTTTTCGACTTACAAAGTCTTTTTAGGAAATACAAGATAATTTTTTACGATGAGTTATTTCTTCTCATAAAGTTTAAGTATTTCTAACACATACGTATTTGTCTTTACTCTGCAACACTGTATTTACTTGTAATGTGGTATTCTTACATATTCTTTCGAGAGAAATCTCTCCTGTGCATTGTCTTCTGAGGCTACATGCTTAGACATACACGCAACAAAAAATGCTTTTCGAGTTACAACCTGTTGTTTAGGAAAAACAAGATAATTTCTCAAGATGCGTGATTTCCTTCAAACGTGTTATTTTGTCATATATTTTTGAGAGGAAACTCTCCTGTGCATTCTCTTTTGAGGCTACACGCTTAGACATACATGTAACACCAAATCTTTTCCAGTTACAACGCGTTGTTTAGAAAATACAAGATAATTTTGTACGATGCGTTATTTCTTCTCTTAAAGTTTAAGTATTTCTAATACATACGTATTTGACTTTACTCTCTAACACTGTATTTCCTTGTAACATGGTATCCTTTTGTATTCTTTTGAGAGAAAAGCCTCCTGTGTGTTCTCTTTTGAGGCTACACGCTTAGACATACACGCAACACCAAAGCTTTTCGAATTACAACGTGTTCTTTAGGAAAAACAAGATAATTCCGCAAGATGCGGGATTTCCTTAAAACATGGTATTCTGACAAATTTTTTCGAGAGAAAACTCTACTGTGCGTTCCCCTTGAGGCTACACGCTTAGACATAAAAGCAACACCAAATCCTTTCGAGTTACAACGCATTGTTTAGGAAATACAAGATAATTTTGTACGATGCGTTATTTCTTCTTGTAAAGTTTAAGTATTCCTAATACATACATATTTGTCTTTACTCTGCAACACAATATTTCCTTGTAACGTGGTATTCTAACATATTTTTTCGAGAGAA
Organism: Apodemus sylvaticus; assembly: GCF_947179515.1. Lineage (NCBI taxonomy): Eukaryota > Metazoa > Chordata > Mammalia > Rodentia > Muridae > Apodemus > Apodemus sylvaticus. Next base: position 59,293,435 of record NC_067491.1, on the reverse strand, counting down.
AACTCTCCTGTACGTTCTCTTCTGAGGCTACATGCTTAGACATACACGCAACACCAAAGCTTTTCGAGTTACAATGTGTTGATAAGGTAAAACAAGATAATTTAGCAAGATGCAGGATTTCTTTAAAACGTTGTATTCTGACATATTTTTTTCGAGAGAAAACTCTCCTGTGCATTCTCTTTTGAGACTACATGCTTAGACATACACGCAACACCAAATCTTTTGAGTTACAACGTGTTGTTTTGGGAATACAAGATAATATTGTACGATGCGTTATTTATTCTCGTAAAGTTTAAGTATTGCTAAGATGTAAGTATTTGTCTTTATTCTGCAACACTGTATTTCCCTGTAACATGGTATTCTTACATATTCTTTTGAGAGAAACTCTCCTGTGCGTTCTCTTCTGAGGCTACACACTTAGACAAACATGCAACATCAAACCTTTTAGAGGTAAAATGTGTTGTTTAGGAAAAAGAAGATAATTTCGCACTATGCGGGATTTCCTTAAAACGTGGTATTCTGACATATTTTTTCGAGAGGAAACTCTCCTGTGCGTTCGCCTTGAGGCTATACAGGTAGACATACACGCAATACCAAAGCTTTTCGAGTTACAACGTGTTGTTTAGGAAAATCAAGGTAATTTCTCAAGATGCGGGATTTTCCTAAAACATGGTATTCTGACATATTTTTAGGAGAGAAAGCTCTCCTGTGCGTTCTCTTTTGAGGCTACCAGCTTAGACATACACGTAACACCAAATCTTTTCGAGTTACCATGTCTTGTTTAGGAAATACAAGATAATTTTGTACGATGAGTTATTTCTTCTCGTAAAGTTTAAGTATTTCTAATACATACGTATTTGTCTTTACTCTGCAACACTGTATTTACTTGTAACGTGGTATTCTTACATATTCTTTCGAGAGAAAACTCTCCTGTGCATTGTCTTCTGAGGCTACACGCTTAGACATACACGCAACCCAAATGCTTTTCGTGTTACAACCTGTTGTTTAGGAAAAACAAGATAATTCGCAAGATGCGGGATTTCCCTTAAAACGTGGTATTCTGTCATATTTTTTCGAGAGAAAACTGCTGTGCGTTCTCTTTTGAGGCTACGCACTTAGACATACACACAACACCAAATCTTTTCCAGTTACCACGCGTTGTTTAGAAAACACAAGATAATTTTTTACGATGCATTATTTCTTCTCGTAATGTTTAAGTATTTCTAATACATACATATTTGACTTTACTCTGCAACACTGTATTTCCTTGTAACATGTTATTCTTACATATTCTTTTGAGAGAAAACTCTCTTGTGCGTTCTCTTTGGAGGCTACACACTTAGACATACACGAACACCAAAGCTTTTCGAGTTACAATGTGTTGTTAAGGAAAAACAAGATAATTTCGCAAGATGCAGGATTTCCTTAAAACTTGGTATTCTGACATATTTTTAAAGGAGAAAACTCTCCTGTGCTTTCTCTTCTGAGGCTACATGCTTAGTCATATACGCAACAACCAAACTTTTCGAGTTACAATCTGATGTTTAGGAAAAACAAGATAATTTCGCACGATGCGGGATTTCCTTAAAATGTGGTATTCTGACATATTTTTTCAGGAGAAAATTCTCCTGTCGGTTCTCTTTTGAGGCTACAACGCTTAGACATAAACGAACCACCAAATCCTTTCGAGTTACAACGAGTTGTATAGGATACAAGATAATTTTGCAGGATGTGTTATTTCTTCTCGTAAAGTTTAAGTATTTCTAAAACATACGTATTTGTCTTTACTCTGCCACACAGTATTTCCTTATAACGTGTTATTCTTACATATCTTTCAAAAGAAATGTCTCCTGTGCTTTCTCTTTATAGGCTACATGCTTAGATATACACGCAACACCAAAGCTTTTCGAGTTACAACGTGTTGTTTGGTAAAAACAAGATAATTTCGCACGATGAGATATTTCCTTAAAACGTGGTATTCTGACATATTTTTTCGAGAGAAAACTCTCCTGTGCATTCTCTTTTGAGGATACATGCTTAGAAATACACGCAACACCAAATCTTTTCGAGTTACAACATGTTGTTTAGGAAATACAAGATATTTTTGTACGATGCGTTATTTCTTCTCTTAAAATTTAAGTATTTCTAATACATACGTAATTGTCTTTACTCTGCAACACTGTATTTCCTTGTAACGTGGTATTATTACATATTCTTTCAAGAGAAAACTCTTCTGTGCGTTCTCTTCTGAGACTACACGCTTAGACATACACCCGCAACACCAAATCTCTTCGAATAACAATGTGTTGTTTAGGAAAAGCAAGATAATTTTCACAATGCTTTATTTCTTCTCGTAAAGTTTAAGTATTTCCAATAAGTATGTATTTGACTTTATTCTGCAACACTGTATTTCCTTATAACGTGGTATTCTTCCATATTCTTTCGAGAGAAAACTCTCCAGTGCATTCTCTTTTGAGGCTGCACGCTTAGAAAAAAACGAAACAACAAAGCTTTTCTAGTTACAACAAGTTTTTTAGGAAAAAAAAAGATAATTTCCCACGATGCGGGATTTCCTTAAAACATGGTATTCTGACATATTTTTTAGGGAGAAAACTCTCCTGTACATTCTCTTTTGAGGCTAGAAGCTTAGCCATACACGCAACACCAAAGCTTTTCGAGTTACAACGTGTTATTTAGGAAAAACAAGATAATTTCGCACCTTGCAGGATTTCCTTAAAACGTGGTATTCTGACATATTTTTCAAGAGAAAATTCTCCTGTGGGTTCTCTTTTGAGGCTACACATTTAGACATACACGCATTACCAAATCTTTTCGAGTTACAACGTGTTGTTTAGGAAATACAAGATAAGTTTGTACAATGCATTATTTCTTCTCATAAAATTTAAGTATTTCTAATACGTACGTATTTGTCTTTGTTCAGCAACACTTTATTTCCTTATAACGTGATATCCTTACATATTCTTTCGAGAGAAAACTCTCCTGTGCATTCTCTTTTGAGGCTACACGCTTAGAAATACACACAATACCAAACCTTTTTTTTTTTTTTTTTTTTTTTTTTTTTTTTTTTTTTTTATTATTCGATATAATTTATTTACATTTCAAATGATTTCCCCTTTTCTAGCCCCCCCACTCCCCGAAAGTCCCGCAAGCCCCCTTCTCTTCCCCTGTCCTCCCACCCACCCCTTCCCACTTCCCCGTTCTGGTTTTGCTGAATACTGTTTCACTGAGTCTTTCCAGAACCAGGGGCCACTCCTCCTTTCTTCTTCTACCTCATTTGATGTGTGGATTATGTTTTGGGTATTCCAGTTTTCTAGGTTAATATCCACTTATTAGTGAGTGCATACCATGATTCACCTTTTGAGTCTGGGTTACCTCACTTAGTATGATATTCTCTAGCTCCATCCATTTGCCTAAGAATTTCATGAATTCATTGTTTCTAATGGCTGAATAGTACTCCATTGTGTAGATATACCACATTTTTTGCATCCACTCTTCTGTTGAGGGATACCTGGGTTCTTTCCAGCATCTGGCAATTACAAATAGGGCTGCTATGAACATAGTAGAACATGTATCCTTATTACATGGTGGGGAGTCTTCTGGGTATATGCCCAGGAGTGGTATAGCAGGATCTTCTGGAAGTAAGGTGCCCAGTTTTCGGAGGAACCGCCAGACTGATTTCCAGAGTGGTTGTACCAATTTGCAACCCCACCAGCAGTGGAGGAGTGTTCCTCTTTCTCCACACCCTCTCCAACACCTGCTGTCTCCTGAATTTTTAATCTTAGCCATTCTGACTGGTGTAAGATGAAATCTTAGGGTTGTTTTGATTTGCATTTCCCTAATGACTAATGAAGTTGAGCATTTTTTAAGATGCTTCTCCGCCATCCGAAGTTCTTCAGGTGAGAATTCTTTGTTTAACTCTGTACCCCATTTTTTAATAGGGTTGTTTGGTTTTCTGGAGTCTAGCTTCTTGAGTTCTTTATATATATTGGATATTAGCCCTCTATCTGATGTAGGATTGGTGAAGATCTTTTCCCAATTTGTTGGTTCGATTTGTCCTCTTGATGGTGTCCTTTGCCTTACAGAAACTTTGTAATTTTATGAGGTCCCATTTGTCAATTCTTGCTCTTAGAGCATACGCTATTGGTGTTCTGTTCAGAAACTTTCTCCCTGTACCGATGTCCTCAAGGGTCTTCCCCAGTTTTTTTTCTATTAGCTTCAGAGTGTCTGGCTTTATGTGGAGGTCCTTGATCCATTTGGATTTGAGCTTAGTACAAGGAGACAAGGATGGATCAATTCGCATTCTTCTGCATGCTGACCTCCAGTTGAACCAGCACCATTTGTTGAAAAGGCTATCTTTTTTCCATTGGATGTTTTCAGCCTCTTTGTCGAGGATCAAGTGGCCATAGGTGTGTGGGTTCATTTCTGGATCTTCAATCCTGTTCCATTGATCCTCCTGTCTGTCACTGTACCAATACCATGCAGTTTTTAACACTATTGCTCTGTAGTATTGCTTGAGGTCAGGGATACTGATTCCCCCAGATTTCCTTTTGTTGCTGAGAATAGTTTTAGCTATCCTGGGTTTTTTGTTGTTCCAGATGAATTTGATAATTGCTCTTTCTAGCTCTGTGAAGAATTGAGTTGGGATTTTGATGGGTATTGCATTGAATCTGTATAGTGCTTTAGGCAAAATGGCCATTTTAACTATATTGATTCTGCCGATCCATGAGCATGGGAGGTTTTCCCATTTTTTGAGGTCTTCTTCCATTTCCTTCTTCAGAGTCTTGAAGTTCTTGTCATACAGATCTTTCACATGTTTGGTAAGAGTCACCCCAAGATACTTTATACTGTTTGTGGCTATTGTGAAGGGGGTCATTTCCCTAATTTCTTTCTCAGCCTGCTTATCCTTTGAGTTGAGTTACAACGTGTTGTTTAAGAAAAAAAAGATAATTTCTCACGATGCGGGATTTCCATAAAACGTGGTATTCTGACATATTTTTTCGAGAGAAAACTCTCCTGTGTGTTATCTTTTGAGGCTACATACTTAGACATACACGCAACACCAAATCTTTTCGAGTTACAACGTGTTGTTTAGGAAATACAAGATAATATCGCACAATGCGGGATTTCCTTAAAACGTGGTATTCTGACATATTTTGTTGAGAGAAAATTCTCCTGTGGGTTCTCTTTTGAGGCTACACCTTTAGACATACACGCATCACCAAATCTTTTCGAGTTACAACGTGTTGTTTAGGAAAAACAAGATAATATTTCACGATGCGTTATTTCTTCTCGTGAAGTTTAATTATTTCTAATATGTACGTATTTGTCTTTTCTCTGCAACATTGTATTTCCTTATAACGTGGTATTCTTACATATGCTTTTGAAAGACACCTCTCCTGTGCTTTCTCTTTAGAGGCTACACGCTTAGATATACACACAACACCAAAGCTTTTCGAGTTACAACGTGTTGTTTGAGAAAAACAAGATGATTTCGCACGATGAGATATTTCCTTAAAACGTGGTATTCTGACAAATTTTTTGAGAGAAAACTTTCCTGTGCGTTCTCTTTTGAGGATACATACTTAGACATACACGCAACACCAAATGTTTTCGAGTTACAACGTGTTGTTTAGGAAATACATGATATTTTTGTACGATGTGTTATTTCTTCTCTTAAAGTTTAAGTATTTCTAATACATACGTATTTGTCTTTACTCTGCAACACTGTATTTCCTTGTAACGTGGTATTATTACATATTCTTTCGAAAGAAAACTCTTCTGTGCATTCTCTTCTAAGGCTACACACTTAGACATACACGCAACACCAAATCTCTTCGAGTTACAATGTGTTGTTTAGGAAAAACAAGATAATTTTGCACAATGCTTTAATTCTTCACGTAAATTTTAAGTGTTTCCAATAAGTACGTATTTGACTTTATTCTGCAAAACTGTATTTCCTTATAACGTGGTATTCTTCCATAATCTTTCGAGAGAAAACTCTCCAGTGCATTCTCTTTTGAGGCTGCACGCTTAGAAAAAAATTAAACGCCAAAGCTTTTCGAGTTACAACAAGTTGTTTAGGAAAAAAAAGATAATTTCCCACGATGCGGGATTTCCTTAAAACATGGTATTCTGACATATTTTTTAGGGAGAAAACTCTCCTGTGCGTTCTCTTTTGAGGCCAGACGCTTAGACATACAGGCAACACCAAAGCTTTTCGAGTTATAACGTGTTATTTAGGAAAAACAAGATAATTTCGCACCTTGCAGGATTTCCTTTAAACGTGGTATTCTGACATATTTTTTCAAGAGAAAATTCTCCTGTGGGTTCTCTTTAGAGGCTACACGTTTAGACATACACGCATTACCAAATCTTTTCGAGTTAAAACGTGTTGTTTAGGAAATACAAGATAATTTTGTACGATGCATTATTTCTTCTCATAAAGTTTAAGTATTTCTAATACGTACGTATATGTATTTGTTCAGCAACACTGTATTTCCATATAACGTGATATCCTTACATATTCTTTCGAGAGAAAACTCTCCTGTGCATTCTCTTTTGAGGCTACATGCTTAGACATACACGCAACACCAAAGCTTTTCGAGTTACAACGTGTGGTTTAAGAAAAAAAAAAAAGATAATTTCGCACGATGCGGGATTTCCATAAAACGTTGTATTCTGACATATTTTTTCGAGAGAAAACTCTCCTGTGCGTTATCTTTTGAGGCTACATGCTTATACATACACGCAACACCAAATCTTTTCGAGTTACAACGTGTTGTTTAGGAAATACAAGATAATATCACACGATGCGGGATTTCCTTAAAACGTGGTATTCTGACATATTTTGTTGAGAGAAAATTCTCCTGTGGGTTCTCTTTTGAGGCTACACGTTTAGACACACACGCATCACCATATCTTTTCGAGTTACAATGTGCTGTTTAGAAAAAACAAGATAATATTGCACGATGCGTTATTTCTTCTCGTGAAGTTTAAGTATTTCTAATATGTATGTATTTGTCTTTTCTCTGCAACATTGTATTTCCTTATAACGTGGTATTCTTACATATGCTTTCAAGAGAAAACTCTCCTGTGCATTCTCTTTTGAGGCTACATGCTTAGACATACACGCAACACCAAAGCTTTTCTAGTTACAACGTGTTGTATAAGAAATACAAGATAATTTTGTACGATGCGTTATTTCTTCTCGTAAAGTTTAAGTATTTCTAAAATGTAGGTAATTGTCTTTACTCTGCAAAACTGTATTTCCTTGTAATGTGGTATTCTTACATATTCTTGAGAAAGTAAACTCTCCTGTGCATTTTCTTTTGAGGGTACACACTTAGACATACACGCAACACCAAAGCTTTTCGAGTTAAAACGTGTTGTTTAGGAAAAAAAAGATAATTTCACATGATGTGGGATTTCACTAAACCTTGGTATTCTGACATATTTTTTCGAGAGAAAACTCTCCTGTGCGTTACCTTTTGAGGCTACAAACTTAGACATACACGGAACACCAAATATTTTCGAGTTACAACGTGTTGTTTAGGAAAAACAAGATAATTTTGCACGATGCGTTATTTCTTCTCATAAAGTTTAAGTATTTACAATATGTATGTATTTGTCTTTACACTGCAACACAGTATTTCCTTATAACGTGCTATTCTTATGTATTCATTTGAAAGAAACCTCTCCTGTGCTTTCTCTTTAGAGGCTACATGCTTAGATATACACGCAACACCAAAGCTTTTCGAGTTACAACGTGTTGTTTGGGAAAAACAAGATAATTTTGCACGATGAGATATTTCCTTAAAACGTGGTATTCTGACATATTTTTTCGAGAGAAAACTCTCCTGTGCATTCTCTTTTGCGGCTACAAGCTTAAACATACAGTCAATAGCAAATCTTTTCGAGTTACAATGTGTTGTTTAGGAAAAACAAGATAATTTTGCAGGATTCGTTATTTTTTCACGTAAATTTTAAGTATTTCCAATATGTACGTATTTGTCTTTATTCTGCAACACTGTATTTCCTTACAACGTGGTATTCTTACATATTCTATCGAGAGAAAACTCTCCTGTGCGTTCTCTTTTGAGGCTACACGCTTAGACATACAAGCAACACCAAAGTTTTCGAGTTACAATGTGTTGTTTAGGAAAAACAAGATAATTTCGCAAGATGCAGGATTTCCTTAAAACGTGGTATTCTGACATATTTTTTCGAGAGAAAACTCTCCTGTGCATTCTCTTTTGAGGCTACATGCTTAGTCATACATGCAACACGAAATCTTTTTGAGTTACAAAGTGTTGTTTAGGAAAAACAAGATAATTTTGCACGATGCATTATTACTTCTTGTAAAGTTTAAGTATTTCTAATACGTACGTATTTGTCTTTACTCTGCAACACTGTATTTCCTTATAACGTGGTATTCGTACATATTATTTCCAGAGAAAACTCCCCTGTCAGTTCTCTTTGAGGCTACACGCTTAGACATGCATGCAACACCAAAGCTTTTCGAGTTACAATGTGTTGTTTAGGAAAAACAGGATAATTTTGCAAGATGCGGGATTTCCATAAAATGTGGTATTCTGACATATTTTTTCGAGAGAAAATTCTCCTGTCGGTTCTCTTTTGAGACTACGCGCTTAGACATACACGAACCACCAAATCTTTTCAAGTTACAACGTGTTGTTTAGGATAAACAAGATAATTTTGCAGGATGTGTTATTTCTTCTCGTAAAGTTTAAGAGTTTCTAATACATACGTATTTGTCTTTACTCTGCAACACTCTATTTCCTTGTAACGTGGTATTCTTACATATTCTTTCAAGAGAAAACTCTCCTGTGTGTTGTATTCTGAGGCTACACGCTTAGACATACACGCAACACCAAAGCTTTTCGAGTTACAACCTGTTTTTTAGGCAAAACAAGATAATTTCGCAAGATGCGGGATTTCCTTAAAAGGTGGTATTCTGTCATATTTTTTTCGAGAGAAAACTCTCCTGCGCATTCTCTTTTGAGGCTACATGCTTAGACATACACGCAACACCAAATCCTTTCTAGTTAAAACGTGTTGTTTAGGAAATACAATATAATTTTTAGGATGCGTTATTTCTTCTCGTAAACTTTAAGTATTTCTAATACGTATGTATTTGTCTTTATCTGCAACACTGTATTTCCCTGTAAGGTGTTATTCTTATATATTCTTTTGAGAGAAAACTCTCCTGTGCGTTCCCTTCTGAGGCTACACACTTAGACATACACGCTACACCAAAGCTTTTCGAGTGAAAATGTGTTGTTTAGGAAAAACAAGATAATTTCGCAAGATGCAAGATTTCCTTAAAACGTGGTATTCTGACATATTTTTTCGAGATAAAACTCTCCTGTGCATTCTCTTTTGAGGCTACAAGCTTAGACATACACGGAACACCAAATCTTTTCGAGTTACAACGTGTTGTTTAGGAAAAAAAAAGATAATATTTCATGATGCGTTATTTCTTCTCCTAAAGTTTAAGTATTTCCAATACGTATGTATTTGTCTTTACTCTACAACACTGTATTTCCTAATAACGTGGTATTCTTACATATTCTTTCGAAAGAAAACTCTCCTGTGCATTATCTTTTGAGGCTGTACGCTTAGACATACACGCAACACCAAAGCTTTTTGAGGTACAATGTATTGTTTAGGAAAATCAGGATAATTTCTCAGGATGTGGGATTTCCTTAAAACGTGGTATTCTGACATATATTTTCGAAAGAAAACTCTCCTGTGCATTCTGTTTTGAGGCTACGTGCTTATTCATACACGCAACACCAAATCTTTTCGAGTTACATCGTGTTGATTAGGAAAAACATGATAATTTCCCACGATGCGGGATTTCCTTAAAACGTGGTATTCTGACATATTTTTTCGAGAGAAAACTCTCCTATGCGTTCCCTTTGATGCCACAAACTTAGACATACATGCAACACCAAATCCTTTCGAGTTACAACCTGTTTTTTAGGAAAAACAAGATAATTTTGCACGATGCGTTATTTCTTCTCATAAAGTTTAAGTATTTACACTATGTACATATTTGACTTTACTCTGAAACACAGTATTTCCTTATAACGTGGATTTCTTACATATTCTTTCGAAAGAAAACTCTCCTGTTCTTTCTCTTTGGAGGCTACACGCTTAGATATACACGCAACACCAAAGCTTTTCGAGTTACAACCTGTTGTTTGGGAAAAACAAGATAATTTCGCACGATGAGATATTTCCTTAAAACGTGGTATTCTGACATATTTTTTTCGAGGGAAAACTCTCCTGTGCTTTCTCTTTTGAGGCTACATGCTTAGACATACACGGAACACCAAATCTTTTCGAGTTACAACGTGTTGTTTAGAAAAAAAAAAAGATAATTTTTCATGATGCGTTATTTCTTCTCCTAAAGTTTAAGTATTTCCAATACGTACGTATTTGTCTTTACTCTACAACACTGTATTTCCTTATAACGTGGTATTCTAACATATTCTTTCTAAAGAAAACTCTCCTGTACATTATCTTTTGAGGCTGTACGCTTAGACATACACGCAACACCAAAGCTTTTTGAGGTACAATGTATTGTTTAGGAAAATGAGGATAATTTCTCAGGATGTGGGATTTCCTTAAAACGTGGTATTCTGACATATTTTTTCGAGAGAAAACTCTCCTGTGCATTCTGTTTTGAGGCTACGTGCTTATTCATACACGCAACACCAAATCTTTTCGAGTTACAACGTGTTGATTAGGAAAAACAAGATAATTTCCCACGATGCGGGATTTCCTTAAAACGTGGTATTCTGATATATATTTTCGAGAGAAAACTCTCCTATGCGTTCCCTTTGACGCTACAAGCTTAGACATACATGCAACACCAAATCTTTTCGAGTTACAACCTGTTGTTTAGGAAAAACAAGATAATTTTGCACGATGCATTATTTCTTCTCATAAAGTTTAAGTATTTACAATATGTACATATTTGACTTTACTCTGAAACACAGTATTTCCTTATAACGTGGATTTCTTACATATTCTTTCGAAAGAAAACTCTCCTGTGCTTTCTCTTTGGAGGCTACACTCTTAGATATACACGCAACACCAAAGCTTTTCGAGTTACAACCTGTTGTTTGGGAAAAACAAGATAATTTCGCACGATGAGATATTTCCTTAAAACGTGGTATTCTGACATATTTTTTCGAGGGAAAACTCTCCTGTGCATTCTCTTTTGAGGCTACAAGCTTAGACATACAGTCAACACCAAATCTTTTCATGTTACAGCGTGTTGTTTAGGAAAAACAAGATAATTTTGCAGGGTTCGTTATTTTTTCTCGTAAAGTTTAAGTATTTCCAATACGTATGTATTTGTCTTTATTCTGCAACATTGTATTTCCTTATAACGTGGTATTCTTACATATTCTTTCGAGAGAAAATTCTCCTGTGCGTTCTCTTTTGAGACTACACGCTTAGACATACAAGCAACACCAAAGATTTCGAGTTACAAGGTGTTGTTTAGGAAAAACAATATAATTTCGCAAGATGCGGGATTTCCTTAAAACGTGGTATTCTGACATATTTTTTCGAGAGAAAACCCTCCTGTGCATTCTCTTTTGCGGCTACAAACTTAGACATACACACAACACCAAATCTTTTCGAATTTCAATTTGTTGTTTATGAAATACAAGATAATTTTGTATTGAGCGTTAATTCTTCTCATAAACTTTAAGTATTTCTAATATGTACATATTTGGCTTTACTCTGCAACACTGTATTTCCTTATAACGTGGTATTCGTACATATTCTTTCGAGAGAAAACTCTCCTGTGCATTCTCTTTTGAGGCTACACGCTTAGACATACACGCAACACCAAATCTTTTGGAGTTACAACGTGTTGTTTAGGAAATACAAGATAATTTTGTACGATGCGTTATTTCTTCTCTTTTTTTTTTATTTATTCGATATAATTTATTTACATTTCAAATGATTTCCCCTTTTATAGCCCCCACACTCCCCAAAAGTCCCGCAAACCCCCTTCTCTTCCCCTGTCCTCCCACCCACTCCTTCCCACTTCCCCGTTCTGGTTTTGCTGAATACTGTTTCACTGAGTCTTTCCAGAACCAGGGGCCACTCCTCCTTTCTTCTTGTACCTCATTTGATGTATGGATTATGTTTTGGGTATTCCAGTTTTCTAGGTTAATATCCACTTATTAGTGAGTGCATACCATGATTCACCTTTTGAGTCTGGGTTACCTCACTTAGTATGATATTCTCTAGCTCCATCCATTTGCCTAAGAATTTCATAAATTCATTGTTTCTAATGGCTGAATAGTACTCCATTGTGTAGATATACCACATTTTTTGCATCCACTCTTCTGTTGAGGGATACCTGGGTTCTTTCCAGCATCTGGCAATTACAAATAGGGCTGCTATGAACATAGTAGAACATGTATCCTTATTACATGGTGGGGAGTCTTCTGGGTATATGCCCAGGAGTGGTATAGCAGGATCTTCTGGAAGTAAGGTGCCCAGTTTTCGGAGGAACCGCCAGACTGATTTCCAGAGTGGTTGTACAAATTTGCAACCCCACCAGCAGTGGAGGAGGGTTCCTCTTTCTCCACACCCTCTCCAACACCTGCTGTCTCCTGAATTTTTAATCTTAGCCATTCTGACTATTTCTTCTCTTAAAGGTTAAGTATTTCTAATACGTTGTATTTGTCTTTATTCTGCAACACTGTATTTCCTAGTAACGTGGTATTCTTACATATTCTTTCGAGAGAAAACGATCCTGTGCATTCTCTTTTGAGACAACACACTTAGACATACACGCACGACCAAAGCTTTCGACTTAAAACATGTTGTTTAGGAAAAATAAGATAATTTCGCACGATGCAGGATTTCTTTAAAACGTGGTATTCTGAAATAATTTTTCAATAGAAAAATCTCCTGTGCGTTCTCTTTTGAGGTTACATGCTTAGACATACACGCAACACCAAATCTTTTCGAGTTACAACATGGTGTTTAGGAAAAACAAGATAATTTTGCACGATGCTTTATTTCTTCTCATAAAGTTTAAGTATTTCTAAGACGTACGTATTTGTCTTTACTCTGCAACATTATATTTAATTGTAATGTGGTATTCTTACATATTCTTTCAAGAGAAAACTCACCTGTGCATTCTCATTTGAGGCTACACGCTTAGATATACATGCAACACCAAATCTTTTCGAGTTACAACGAGTTGTTTAGGAAAAGCAAGATAATATCGCACGATGCGGGATTACCTTAAAACGTGGTATACTGACATATTTTTTCGAGAGAAAACTCTCCTGTGCATTCTCTTTTGAGGCTACATGCTTAGACAATCATGCAACACCAAATCTTTTCTAGTTACAATGTGTTGTTTAGGAAAAACAAGATAATTTTGTGTGATGCTTTATTTCTTCTCGTAAAGTTTAAGTATTTCCAATATGTACTAATTTGTCTTTACACTGCAACACTGTATTTCCTTATAAAGTTGTATTCTTACATATTCTTTCGAAAGAAATCTCTCTTGTGCATTCTCTTTTGAGGTTGCATGCTTGGACAAAAACGCAACACCAAACCTTTTTGAGTTACAATGTGTTGTTTAGGAAAAACAAGATAATTTTGCACGATGCGGGATTTCCTTTAAACGTGGTATTCTGACATATTTTTTCGAGAGAAAACTCTCCTGTGCGTACTCTTTTAAGGCTACACGCTTAGACATACACGCAACCCCAAATCTTTTCCAGTTACAACGTGTTGTTTAGGAAATACAAGATAATTTTGTTTGATGCGTTAGTATTTGTCTTTGCTCTGCAACACTGTATTTCCTTATAACGTGGTATTCTTACAAATTCTTTCAAGAGAAGACTGTCCTCTGCGTTCTCTTTTGAGGCTGCGCGCATAGACAAAAACGCAACACCAAAGCTTTTCGAGTTACAACAATTTGTTTAGGAAAAACAAGATAATTTCGCACGATGCAGGATTTCCTTAAAACGTGGTATTCTGACATATTGTTTCGAGAGAAAACTCTCTTGTACCTTCTCCTTTGAGGCTACTCGCTTAGACATACATGAAAAACCAAGTGTGTTCGAGTTACAACTTGTTTTCGAGTTACAACGTGTTGTTTAGGAAAAACAAGATAATTTCGCACTATTCGGGATTTCCTTAAACGTGGTATTCTTACATATTCTTTCGAGAGAAAACTCTCCTGTGCGTTCTCTTTTGAGGCTACACGCTTAGACATACAAGCAACACCAAAGTTTTCGAGTTACAATGTGTTGTTTAGGAAAAAAAGATAATTTCGCAAGATGCGGGATTTCCTTAAAACGTGGTATTCTGACATATTTTTTCGAGAGAAAACTCTCCTGTGCGTTCTCTTTTGCGGCTACAAACTTAGACATGCATGCAACACCAAATCTTTTCGAATTTCAATTTGTGGTTTATGAAATACAAGATAATTTTGTATGGAGCGTTAATTCTTCTCGTAAAGTTTAAGTATTTCTAATACGTACATATTTGGCTTTACTCTGCAACACTGTATTTCCTTATAACGTGGTATTCGTACATATTCTTTCGAGAGAAAACTCTCCTGTGCATTCTCTTTTGAGGCTACATGCTTAGACATACATGCAACACCAAATCTTTTGGAGTTACAACGTGTTGTTTATGAAATACAAGATAATTTATTTCGATGCGTTATGTCTTCTTGTAAATGTTATGTATTTCTAATACGTTGTATTTGTCTTTATTCTGCAACACTGTATTTCCTTGTAACGTGGTATTCTTACATATTCTTTTGAGAGAAAACGCTCCTGTGCATTCTCTTTTGTGACTACACACTTTGACATACACGCACAACCAAAGCTTTTCGACTTAAAACATGTTGTTTAGGAAAAATAAGATAATTTCGCACGATGCAGGATTTCTTTAAAACGTGGTATTCTCAAATAATTTTTCAATAGAAAACTCTCCTGTGCGTTGTCTTTTGAGGTTACATGCTTAGACATACAGGCAACACCAAATCTTTTTGAGTTACAACGTGTTGTTCAGGAAAAACAAGATAATTTTGCACGATGCTTTATTTCTTCTCATAAAGTTTAAGTATTTCTAAGACGTACGTATTTGTCTTTACTCTGCAACATTGTATTTAATTGTAACGTGGTATTCTTGCATATTCTTTCAAGAGAAAACTCACCTGTGCATTCTCATTTGAGGCTACACGTTTAGACATACATGAAACACCAAAGCTTTTCGAGTTACAACGTGTTGTTTAGGAAAAGCAAGATAATATCACACGATGCGGGATTTCCTTAAAACGTGGTATACTGACATACTTTTTTGAGAGAAAACTCTCCTGTGCATTCTCTTTTGAGGCTACATGCTTAGACAATCACACAACACCAAATCTTTTCTAGTTACAATGTGTTGTTGAGGAAAAACAAGATAATTTTGCACGATGCTTTATTTCTTCTCGTAAAGTTTAAGTATTTCCAATACGTACTAATTTGTCTTTACTCTGCAACACTGCATTTCCTTATAAAGTTGTATTCTTACATATTCTTTCGAGAGAAATCTCTCCTGTGCATTCTCTTTTGAGGCTGCACGCTTAGACAAAAACGCAACACCAAACCTTTTCGAGTTACAACGTGTTGTTTAGGAAAAACAAGATAATTTTGCACGATGCGGGATTTTCTTTAAACGTGGTATTCTGACATATTTTTTCGAGAGAAAACTCTCCTGTGAGTACTCTTTTAAGGTTACACGCTTAGACATACACGCAACCCCAAATCTTTTCGAGTTACAACGTGTTGTTTAGGAAATACAAGATAATTTTGTTTGATGCGTTAGTATTTGTCTTTGCTCTGCAACACTGTATTTCCTTATAACGTGGTATTCGTACATATTCCTTCGAGAGAAAACTCTCCTGTGCATTCTCTTTTGAGGCTACACGCTTAGACATACAAGCAACACCAAAGTTTTCGAGTTACAATGTGTTGTTTAGGAAAAACAAGATAATTTCGCAAGATGCGTGATTTCCTTAAAACGTGGAATTCTGACATATTTTTTGGAGAGAAAACTCTCCTGTGGGTTCTCTTTTGCGGCTACAAACTTAGACATACACGCAACACCAAATCTTTTCGAATTTCAATTTGTGGTTTATGAAATACAAGATAATTTTGTATGGAGCGTTAATTCTTCTCGTAAAGTTTAAGTATTTCTAATACGTACATATTTGGCTTTACTCTGCAACACTGTATTTCCTTATAACGTGGTATTCGTACATATTCTTTCGAGAGAAAACTCTCCTGTGCGTTCTCTTTTGAGGCTACATGCTTAGACATACATGCAACACCAAATCTTTTGGAGTTACAACGTGTTGTTTAGGAAATACAAGATAATTTTGTACGATGCGTTATTTCTTCTTGTAAAGGTTAAGTATTTCCAATATGTACGAATTTGTCTTTACTCTGCAACACTGTATTTCCTTGTAACGTGGTATTCTTACATATTCTTTTGAGAGAAAATGCTCCTGTGCATTCTCTTTTGAGACTACACGCTTAGATATACACGCACGACCAAAGCTTTTCGACTTAAAACATGTTGTTTAGGAAAACAAGATAATTCCGCACGATGCGGGATTTCTTTAAAACGTGGTATTCTGAAATAATTTTTCAATAGAAAACTCTCCTGTGCGTTCTCTTTTGAGGTTACACGCTTAGACATACACGCAACACCAAATCTTTTAGAGTTACAACGTGTTGTTCAGGAAAAACAAGATAATTTTGCACGATACTTTATTTCTTCTCATAAAGTTTAAGTATTTCTAAGACGTACGTATTTGTCTTTACTCTGCAACATTATATTTAATTGTAACGTGGTATTCTTACATATTCTTTCAAGAGAAAACTCACCTGTGCGTTCTCATTTGAGGCTACACGCTTAGACATACATGCAACACCAAAGCTTTTCGAGTTACAACGTGTTGTTTAGGAAAAGCAAGATAATATCACACGACGCTGGATTTCCTTAAAACGTGGTATACTGACATATTTTTTCGAGAGAAAACTCTCCTGTGCATTCTCTTTTGAGGATACAAGCTTAGACAATCACGCAACACCAAATCTTTAATAGTTACAATATGTTGTTTAGGAAAAACAATATAATTTTGCATGATGCTTTATTTCTTCTTGTAAAGTTTAAGTATTTCCAATACGTACTAATTTGTCTTTACTCTGCAACACTGTATTTCCTTATAACGTGGTATTCTTACATATTCTTTCAAGAGAAAACTGTCCTGTGCGTTCACTTTTGAGGCTGCGCGCTTAGACAAAAACGCAACACCAAAGCTTTTCGAGTTACAACAAGTTGTTTAGGAAAAACAAGATAATTTCGCACGATGCAGGATTTCCTTAAAACGTGGTATTCTGACATATTGTTTCGAGAGAAAACTCTCGTGTGCCTTCTCCTTTGAGGCTACTCACTTAGACATACATGAAAAACCAAATGTGTTCGAGTTACAACTTGTTTTCGAGTTACAACGTGTTGTTTAGGAAAAACAAGATAATTTCGCACTATTCGGGATTTCCTTAAACATGGTATTCTGACATTTTTTCGAGAGAAAACTCTTATGTGTTCTCTTTTGAGGCTACACGCTTAGTCATACACGCAACACCAAATCTTTTCGAGTTACAATGTGTTGTTTTGGAAAAACAAGATAATTTTGCACGATGCATTATTTCTTCTTGTAAAGTTTAAGTATTTCCAATACGTACGAATTTGTCTTTACTCTGCAACACTGTATTTCCTTATAAGGTGGTATTCTTACATATTCTTTCGAGGGAATACTCTCCTGTGCGATCTCTTTTGAGGTTGCATGCTTAGACATACACGCAACACCACAGCATTTTGAGTTACAACGTGTTGTTTAGGAAAAACAAGATAATTTCTCATGGTGCGGGATTTCCTTAAAACGTGGTACTCTGACATATTGTTTCGAGAGAAAAGTCCCCTGTGCTTTCTCTTTTGAGGCTACAGGCTTAGACATACACGCAACAACAAAGCTTTTCGAGTTACAACATGTTGTTTAGGAAAAACAAGATAATTTCGCACGATACGGGATTTCCTTAAAACGTGGTATTCTGACATATTTTTTCGAGAGAAAACTCTCCTGTATGTTCTCATTTGAGGCTACATGCTTAGACATACACGCAACACCAAAGCTTTTCGAGTTACAACGTGTTGTTTAGGAAATACGAGATAATTTCTCAATATGCCGGAATTCCTTAAAACGTGGTATTCTGACATATTTTTTCGATAGAAAACTCTCCTGTGCATTCTCTTTAGAGGCTACATGCTTAGACATACACGCAACACCAAAGCTTTTCGAGTTACAACGTGTTGTTTAGGAAAAACATGATAATATTGCACGATGCGTTATTTCCTCTCGTAAAGTTTAAGTATTTCTAATAGGTACGTATTTGTCTTTATTGTGCAACACTGTATTTCCTTATAACGTGGTATTCTTACATATTCTTTAGATAGAAACTCTCCTGTGTGTTCTCTTTTGAGGCTACACGCTTAGACACACACTCAACTCCAAAGCTTTTCGATTTACAACGTGTTGATTAGGAAATACAAGATAATTTTGTACGAAGCGTTATTTCTTCTCGTAAAGTTTAAGTATTTCTAATATGTACATATTTTTCTTTACTCTGCAAAACTGTATTTCCTTGTAACGTGGAATTCTTACATATTCTTGCGAAAGAAAACTCTCCTCTGCATTCTCTTTTGAGGCTACACACTTAGACATACAGGCAACACCAAAGTTTTTCGACTTAAAACATGTTGTTTAGGAAAAACAAGATAATTTCGCATGATGCAGGATTTCCTTATAACGTGGTATTCTGACATATTTTTTCGAGAAAAAACTCTCCTGTGCATTCTCTTTTGAGGCTACATGCTTAGACATACACACAACACAAAATCTTTTCAACTTACAACGTGTTGTTTAGGAAAAACATGATAATTTTGCAGGATGCATTATTTCTTCTTGTAAAGTTTAAGTATTTCTAATACATACGTATTTGTCTTTACTCTGCAACACTCTATTTCCTTATAACGTGGTATTCTTACATATTCTTTCGAGAGGAAACTCTTCCTGTGTGTTCTCTTTTGAGGCTACACACTTAGACATACACGCAACACCAAAGCTTTTCGAGTTACAACGTGTTGTTTAAGAAAAACAAGATAATTTTGCACGATTCGGGATTTCCTTAAAACGTGGTATTCTCACATATTTTTTCGAGAGAAAACTCTCCTATGCGTTCTCTTTTGAGGCTACAAGCTTAACCATATGTGCAACACAAAATCCTTTCGAGTTACAACGTGTTGTTTAGGAAAAACAAGATAATATTGCAGGATGTGTTATTTCTACTCGTAAAGTTTAAGTGTTTCTAATACGTACGTGTTTGTCTTTACTCTGCAACACTGTATTTCCTTATAACGTGGTATTCTTACATATTGTTTCAAGAGAAAACACCCCTGTGCATTCTCTTTTGAGGCTACACGCTTAGACATACACGGAACACCAAAGCTTTTCGAGTTACAACATGTAGTTTAGGAAAAACAAGATAATTTTGCACGATGCATAATTTCTGCTCATAAAGTTTATGTATTTCCAATAAATACGTATTTGACTTTACTCTGAAACACTGTATTTCCTTATAACGTGGTATTCTTCCATATTGTTTCGAGAGAAAATGCTCCAGTGCATTCTCTTTTGAGGCTGCACGCTTAGAAAAAAATGAAAAACCAAAGCTTTTCGAGTTACAACAAGTTGTTTAGGAAAAAAAAGATAATTTCGCATGATGTGGGATTTCCTTAAAACGTGGTATTTTGACATATTTTATCGGGAGAAAACTCTCCTGTGCGTTCTCTTTTGAGGCTAGATGCTTAGACATACACGCAACACTAAAGCTTTTTGAGTTACAACGTGTTGTTTAGGAAAAACAAGATAATTTCGCATGATGCAGAATTTCCTTAAAACGTGGTAATCTGACATATTTTTTCAAGAGAAAATTCTCCTGTGGGTTCTCTTTTGAGGCTACACGTTTAGACATACACTCATTACCAAATCTTTTCGAGTTACAACCTGTTGTTTAGGAAACACAAGATAATTTTGTACGATGCATTATTTCTTCTCATAAATTTTAACTATTTCTAATATGTACGTTTTTGTCTTTGTTCTGCAACACTGTATTTCCTTATAACGTGGTATTCTTACATATTCTTTCGAGAGAAAACTCTCCTGTGCGTTCTCTTTTGAGGCTACACGCTTAGACATACACGCAACTCCTAAGCTTTTCGATTTACAACGTGTTGTTTAGGAAATACAAGATAATTTTGTCCGATGCGTTATTTCTTCTCGTAAAGTTTAAGTATTTCTAGTATGTACGTATTTGTCTTTACTATGCAAAACTGTATGTCCTTGTAAAGTGGAATTGTTACATATTCTTCCGAAAGAAAACCCTCCTGTGCATTCTCTTTTGAGGCTACACACTTAGACATACACGCAACACCAAAGCTTTTCGAGTTAAAACATGTTGTTTAGGGAAAACAAGATAATTTCGCACAATGCAGGATTTCCATATAACGTGGTATTCTGACATATTTTTCGAGAAAAAAACTCTCCTGTGCGTTCTCTTTTGAAGCGACACGCTTTCGAGTTACAATGTGTTGTTTAAGAAAAAAAAGAATTTTGCACAATGCGGGATTTCCTTAAAATGTGGTATTCTGACATATTTTTTCGATAGAAAACTCTCCTGTGCATTCTCTTTAGAGGCTACATGCTTAGACATACACGCAACACCAAAGCTTTTCGAGTTACAACGTGTTGTTTAGGAAATATAAGATAATATCGCACAATGCGGGACTTCCTTAAAACATGGTATTCTAACATATTTTGTCGAGAGAAAATTCTCCTGTGGGTTCTCTTTTGAGGCTACACTTTTAGACATACACGCAATACCAAATCATATCGAGTTACAACGTGTTGTTTAGGAAATACAAGATAATTTTGTATGATGCATTATTTCTTCACGTAAAGTTTGAATATTTCTAATATATACGTCATTGTCTTTAATCCGCAACACTGTATTTCCTTATAACGTGGTATTCTTCCATATTCTTTCGAGAGAAAACTCTCCTCTGCATTCTCTTTTGAGACTACACGCTGAGACATACAAACCACACCAAAGCTTTTCGAGTTACAAAGTGTTCTTTAGGAAAAACAAGATAATTGCGCACGATGCAGGATTTCCTTAAAACGTGGTATTCTGACATATTTTTTCGAGAGAAAATACTTCTGTGCGTTCTCTTTTGAGGCTACACGCTGAGACATATAAGCAACACCAAAGATTTCTAGTGACAACGTGTTATTTAGGAAATACAAGATAATTTTGTATGATGAATTATTTCTCGTAAGTTTAAGTATTTCTAATAAGTACGTATGTGTCTTTACTCTGCAACACTGTATTTCCTAATAACGTGGTATTCTTACATATTCTTTTGGAGAAAACTCTCCTGTGCATTTTCTTTTGAGGCTACACTCTTAGACATAAGCATAACACCAAAGCTTTTCGAGTTACAACGTGTTGTTTAGGAAATACAAGATAATTTCGCATGATGTGGGATTTCCTTAAAACGTGGTATTCTTACATATTCTTTCGAGAGAAAACTCTCCTGTGTGTTCTCTTTTGAGGCTACACGAGTAGACATACATTCAACACCAATCTTTTCAAGTTATATCGTGTTGTTTAGGAAAAACAAGATAATTTTGCACGATGCATTATTTCTTCTCCTAAAGTTTAAGTATTTCCAATACGTATGTATTTGTCTTTACTCTGCAACACTGTATTTTCTTATAACATAGTATTCTTACATATTCTTTCGAGAGAAAAATCTCCTGTGCATTCTCTTTTGAGGCTGCACGCTTAGACATACACGCAACACCAAAGCTTTTCGAGTTACAACGTGTTGTTTAGGAAAAACAAGATAATTTCGCACGATGCGGGATTTCCTTAAAACGTGGTATTCTGACATATTTTTTCGATAGAAAACTCTCCTGTGGGTTCTCTTTTGAGGCTAGACATTTAGACATACAGGCAACACCAAATCTTTTGAGTTACAACGTGTTGTTTAGGAAATACAAGATAATTTTTTACGATGCGTTATTTCTTTTTGTAAAGTTTACTTATTTCTAATACGTACGTATTTGTCTTTACTCTGCAACACTGTATTTCCTTATAACGTGGTATTCTTAGATATTCTTTCAAGAGAAAACTCTCCTGTGCGTTCTCTTTTGAGGCTACAAGCTTAGACATACACGCAACACCAAAGCTTTTCGAGTTAAGACGTGTTGTTTAAACAAGATAATTTTGCACGATACATTATTTCTTCTCTTAAAGTTTAAGTATTTCCAATACGTAGGTATTTGTCTTTACTCTGCAACACTGTATTTCCTTATAACTTGGTATTCTTACATATTCTTTCGAGAGAAAACTCTCCTGTGCGTTCTCTTTTGTGGCTGCACGCTTAGACAAAAACGCAACACCAAAGCTTTTCGATTTACAACTAGTAGTTTAGAAAAAAAGATAATTTCGCACGATGTGGAATTTGCTTAAAACGTGGTATTCTGACAAATATTTTCGAGAGAAAACTCTCCTGTGTCTTCTCTTTTGAGGCTACACCCTTAGACGTACACGCAACACCAAAGCTTTTCGAGTTACAACTTGTTGTTTAGGAAAAACAAGATAGTTTCGCACGATGCAGGACTTCCTTCAAAGTGGTATTCTGACATATTTTTAAAAAGAAAATTCTCCTGTGTGTTCTCTTTTGAGGCTACACGTTTAGACATACAGGCAACACCAAATCTTTTTGAGTTAGAACGTGTTGTTTAGGGAAAACTAGATAATTTTGCACAATGCGTTATTTCTACTTGTAAAGTTTAAGTATTTCCTATACATACGTATTTGTCTTTACTCTGCAACACTGTATTTCTTTATAACGTGGTATTCTTTCATATTCTTTCTAGAGAAAACTCTCCTCTGCGTTCTCTTTTGAGGCTACACACTTAGACATACAGGCAACACCAAAGCTTTTCGAGTTAAAACGTGTTGTTTCGGAAAAACAAGATAATTTCGCACGATACGGGATTTCTTTAAACGTTGTATTCTGACATATTTTTTCGAGAGAAAACTATCCTGTGCGTTCTCTTTTGAGGCTACACGCTTAGTCATACACACAACACCAAACCTTTTCGAGTTACAACGTGTTGTTTAGGAAAAACAAGATAATTTTGCACGATGCGTTATTTCTTCTCATAAAGTTTAAGTATTTCTAATAAGTACGTATTTGTCTTTACTCTGCAACACTGAATTTCCTTATAACCTGGTATTCTTACATATTCTTTCTAGAAAAAACTCTCCTGTGCGTTCTCTTTTGAGGCTGCACGCTTAGACATACGCGCAACACCAAATCTTTTCGAGTTACAACGTGTTGTTTAGGAAAAACTTGATAAATTTCCACGATGCGTTATTTCTTCTCGTAAAGTTTAAGTATATACAATACGTAAGTATTTGTCTTTTCTTTGCAACACTGTATTTCCTTATAACGTGTTATTCTTATATATTCTTTCGAGAGAAAACTCTGCTGTGCGTTCTCTTTTGAGGCTGCACGATTAGACATACACGCAAAACCAAATCTTTTCGAGTTACAACTTGTTGTTTAGGAAAAACAAGATAATTTCACACGATTCGGGGTTTCCTTAAAACGTGGTTCTCTGACATATTTTTTCGAGAGAAAACTCTCCTGGGCGTTCTCTTTTGAGGCTAAACGTGGTATTCTGACTTATTTTTTGGAGAGAAAACTCTCCTGTTCATTCTCATTTGCGGCTACTAACTTAGACATACATGCAACACCAAATCTTTTCGAATTTCAACTTGTTGTTTAGGAAATACAAGGTAATTTTGTACGGAGCGTTATTTCTTCTCTTAACGTTTAAGTATTTCTAATATGTACGTATATGTCTTTACTCTGCAACACTGTATTTTCATATAACGTGGTGTTCTGACATATTCTTTCGAGAGAAAACTCTCCTGTGCGTTCTCTTCTGAGGCTACACACTTAGACATCACGCAACACCAAATCTTTTCGAGTTAAAACATGCTGTTTAGGAAAAACAAGATAATTTCGCACGATGCAGGACTTCCTTAAAACGTGGTATTATGACATAGTTTTTCAAGAGAAAATTCTCCTGTGCGTTCTCTTCTGAGGCTACAAGCTGTGACATACACGCAACACCAAATCTTTACGAGTTACAACTTGTTGTTTAGGAAAAACAAGATAATTTTGCACGATCGTAAAGTTTAAGTATTTCCAATATGAACGTATTAGTCTTTACTCTGCAACACTGTATTTCCTTATAATGTGGTATTCTTACATATTCTTTCGAGAGAAAACTCTCCTGTGCATTGTCTTTTGAGGCTAAAGGCTTAGACATACACGCAACAATAAAGCTTTTCGAGTTACACCGTGTTGTTTAGGAAAAACAAGATGACTTTGCATGATGTGTTATTTCTTCTCGTAAAGATTAAGTATTTCCTATACGTACGTATTTGTCTTTACTCTGCAATACTGTATTTCCTTATAACGTGGTATTCCTACATATTCTTTCGAGAGAAAATTCTCCTGTGGGTTCTCTTTTGAGGCTGCACCCTTAGACATACACGCAACACCAAATCTTTTCGAGTTACAACGTGTTGTATAGGAAATACAAGATAATTTTGCACGATGCGTTATTTCTTCTCATAAAGTTTAAGTATTTGCAATACATACAAATTTGTCTTTACTCTGCAACACTGTATTTCCTTATAACGTGGTATTCTTACATATTCTTTCAATAGAAAACTCTCCTGTGCATTCTCTTTTGAGGCTACAAGCTGTGACATACACGCAACACCAAATTTTTTCGAGTTACAATGTGTTGTTTAGGAAAAACAAGATAATTTTGCACGATGCATTATTTCTTCTCGTAAGGTTTAAGTATTTCCAATATGTACGTATTAGTCTTTACTCTGCAACACTGTATTTCCTTATAATGTGGTATTCTTACATATTCTTTCAAGAGAAAACTCTCCTGTGCGTTCTCTTTTGAGGCTAAAGGCTTAGACATACACGCAACAACAAAGCTTTTGGAGTTACAACATGTTGTTTATGAAAAACAAGATAACTTTGCATGATGTGTTATTTCTTCCCGTAAAGTTTAAGTATTTCCTATACGTACGTATTTGTCTTTATTCTGCAGCACTGTATTTCCTTATAACGTGGTATTCTTACATATTCTTTCGAGAGAAAACTCTCCTGTGCAGTTTCTTTTGAGCCTACACATTTAGACATACACACAACACCACAGGTTTTCGAGTTAAAATGTGTTGTTTAGGAAAAAAACAAGATAATTTTGCACGATGAGGGATTTCCTTAAAACGTGGTATCCTCACATATTTTTTAGAGAGAAAATTCTCCTGTGGGTTCTCTTTTGAGGCTATACATTTAGATATACAAGCAGCACCAAATCTTTTCGAGTTACAACGTGTTGTTTAGGAAATAGAAGATAATTTTGTATGATGCTTTATTTCTTCTCGTAAAGTTTAAGTATTTCTAATACGTACATATTTGTCTTTACTCTGCAACACTGTATATCCTTATAACGTGGTATTCTTACATATTCTTTCGAGAGAAAACTCTCCTTTGCATTCTTTTGAGGCTACATGCTTAGACATACAGGCAACCCCAAAACTTTTTGAGTTACAATGTGTTGTTTAGGAAAAACAAGATAATTTCGCATGATGCGGGATTTCCTTAAAACGTGGTATTCTGACATATTTTTTCGAGAGAAAACTCTCCTGTGCATTCTCTTTTGAGGCTACATGCTTAGACATACACGCAACACCAAATCTTTTCGAGATACAACGTGTTGTTTAGGAAAAACAGGATAATTTTGCACGATGCGTTATTTCTTCTCGTAAAGTTTAAGTATTTCTAATACATAAGTATTTGTCTTTACTCTGCAACACTGTATATCCTTATAACGTGGTATTCTTACATATTCTTTCGAGTGAAAACTCTCCTGTGTGTTCTCTTTTGAGGCTACACGCTTAGACAGACACACAACACCAAAGTTTTTCGAGTTACAACTTGTTTAGGAAAAACAAGATAATTTCGCACGGTGCGGGATTTCCTTAAAACGTGGTATTCTCACATATTTTTAGAGAGAAAATTCTCCTGTGGGTTCTCTTTTGAGGCTACACATTTAGACATACAAGCACCACCAAATCATTTCGAGTTATAACGTGTTGTTTAGGAAATAGAAGATAATTTTGTATGATGCTTTATTTCTTCTCATAAAGTTTAAGTATTTCTAATAAGTATGTATTTGTCTTTACTCTGCAACACTGTATTTCCTTATAATGTGGTATTCTTACATATTCATTCTAGAGAAAACTCTCCTGTGCATTATTTTGAGCCTACATGCTTAGACATAGAGGCAACCCAAAAGATTTTCGAGTTACAACGTGTTGTTTAGGAAAAACAAGATAATTTCACACTATGCAGGATTTCCTTAAAACGTGGCATTTTGACATATGTTTTCGAGAGAAAATTTTCCTGTGGGTTCTCTTTTGAGGCTACACATTTAGACATACACGCAACAGCAAATCTTTTCGAGTTACAACGTGTTGTTTAGGATATACAAGATAATATTGCTTGATGTGTTATTTCTTCTAGTAAAGTTTAAGTATTTCTAATACGTACGTATTTGTCTTTACTCTGCAACACTGTATGCCCTTATAACTTGGTATTCTTATATATTCTTTCGAGAGAAAACTCTCCTGTGCGGTCTCTTTTGAGGCTGCACCCTTAGCCATACACGCCAAACCAAAGCGTTTCGAGTTACAAAGTGTCGTTTTGGAAAAACAACATAATTTCGCACGATGTGGGATTTCCTTAAAACCTGCTATTCTGACATATTTTTTCAAGAGCAATTCTCCTGTGGGTTCTCTTTTGAGGCTTCAAGCTTAGACATACACGCAACACCAAATGTTTTGAGTTAAAACGTTTTGTTTAGTAAAAACAAGATAATTTTTCAAGGTGCCTTATTTCTTCTCGTAAGTTTAATTATTTCAAATAGGTAGGTATTTGTCTTTACTCTGCAGCACTGTATTTCCTTATAACGTGGTATTTTTACATATTCTTTCGAGAGAAAACTCTCCTGTGCATACTCTTTTGATGCTACATGCTTAGACATACACGCAACACCAAAGCTTTTCGAGTTACAACGTGTTGTTTAGGAAAAACAAGATAATTTTGCACGATGCGTGATTTCCTTAAAACATGGTATTCGGACATATTTTTTAGAGAGAAAATTCTCCTGTACGTTCTCTTTTGAGGATACAAGCTTAGACATACACGTAACACCAAATCGTTTCGTGTTACAACGTGTTGTTTAGGAAAAACAAGATAATTTTGCACGATAGGTTATTTTTTCTCCTAAAGTTTAAGTATTTCCAATACGTACGTATTTGTCTTTACTCTGAAACACTGAATTTCCTTATAATGTGGTATTCTTACATATTCTTTCGAGAGAAAACTCTCCTGTGCATTATCTTTTGAGGTTGCATGCTTAGAAATAGACACAATACCAAAGCTTTTCTAGGTACAACGTGTTGTTTAGGAAAAACAAGATAATTTCGCACTATGCGGGATTTCCTTAAAAACGTTGTATTCTTACATATTTTTTGGAGAGAAAACTCTCCTGAGCGTTCTCTTTTGATGCTGCCCACTTGGACAACATGCAACACCAAAGCTTTTCGAATTACAACGTGTTGTTTAGGAAAAACAAGATAATTTCGCACGATGCGGGATTTCCTTAAAACGTGGTATTCTGACATATTTTTTCGAGAGAAAACTCTCCTGTGCATTCTCTTTTGAGGCTACACGCTTAGACATACACGCAACACCAAATCGTTTCGAGGTACAACGTGTTGTTTAGGAAAAACAAGATAATTTTGCAGGATGCATTAATTCTTCTCATAAAGTTTAAGTATTTCTAATACGTACGTATTTGTCATTACTCTGCAACACTGTATATCCTTATAACGTGGTATTCTTACATATTCTTTCGAGAGAAAACTCTCCTGTGCGTTCTCTTTTGAGGCTACACGCTTAGACAGACACGCAACACCAAAGTTTTTCGAGTTACAACTTGTTGTTTAGGAAAAACAAGATAATTTCGCATGATGCGGGATTTCCTTAAAACGTGCTGTTCTCACATATTTTTAGAGAGAAAATTCTCCTGTGGGTTCTCTTTTGAGGCTACACATTTAGACATACAAGCACCACCAAATCTTTTTGAGTTACAACGTGTTGTTTAGGAAATAGAAGATAATTTTTTATGATGCTTTATTTCTTCTCGTAAAGTTTAAGTATTTCTAATACGTACGTATTTGTCTTTACTCTACAACACTGTATTTCCTTATAATGTGGTATTCTTACATATTCATTCTAGAGAAAACTCTCCTGTGCATTCTTTTGAGGCTACATGCTTAGACATAGAGGCAACCCAAAAGATTTTTGAGTTACAACGTGTTGTTTAGGAAAAACAAGATAATTTCGCACTATGCGGGATTTCCTTAAAACGTGGCATTATGACATATTTTTTCGAGAGAAAATTTTCCTGTGGGTTCTCTTTTGAGGCTACACATTTAGACATACACGCAACACCAAATCTTTTCGAGTTACAACGTGTTGTTTAGGATATACAAGATAATATTGCTTGATGTGTTATTTCTTCTCGTAAAGTTTAAGTATTTCTAATACGTACTTATTTGTCTTTACTCTGCAACACTGTATATCCTTATAAGGTGGTATTCTTATATATTCTTTCGAGAGAAAACTCTCCTGTGCGTTCTCTTTTGAGGCTGCACCCTTAGCCATACATGCAAAACCAAAGCATATCGAGTTACAAAGTGTTGTTTTGGAAAAACAACATAATTTCGCACGATGTGGGATTTCCTTAAACCTGCTATTCTGACATATTTTTTCAAGAGCAATTCTCCTGTGGGTTCTCTTTTGAGGCTTCAAGCTTAGAAATACACGCAACACCAAATGTTTTCGAGTTAAAACGTTTTGTTTAGTAAAAACAAGATAATATTGCACGATGCCTTATTTCTTCTCGTAAGTTTAATTATTTCCATTACGTATGTATTTGTCTTTACTCTGCAGCACTGTATTTCCTTATAACATGGTATTTTTACATATTCTTTCGAGAGTAAACTCTCCTGTGCATACTATTTTGATGCTACATGCTTAGACATACACACAACACCAAAGCTTTTCGAGTTAAAACGTGTTGTTTAGGAAAAACAAGATAATTTTGCACGATGCGTGATTTCCTTAAAACGTGGTATTCTGACATATTTTTTCGAGAGAAAATTCTCCTGTACGTTCTCTTTTGAGGATACAAGCTTAGACATACGCGTAACACCAAATCTTTTCGAGTTACAACGTGTTGTTTAGGAAAAACAAGATAATTTTGCAGATAGGTTATTTTTTTTCTCCTAAAGTTTAAGTATTTCCAATACATATGTATTTGTCTTTACTCTGCAACACTGTATTTCCTTATAATGTGGTATTCTTACATATTCTTTCGAGAGAAACCTCTCCTGTGCACTATCTGTTGCGGCTGCATGCTTAGACATACACGCAACACCAAAGCTTTTCTAGGTACAACGTGTTGTTTATGAAAAACAAGATAATTTCGCACAATGAGGGATTTCCTTAAAACGTGGTATTGTTACATATTTTTTTGAGATAAAACTCTCCTGAGCGTTCTCTTTTGAGGCTGCCCGCTTGGACAACATACAGCACCAAAGCTTTTCAAATTACAACGTGTTGTTTAGGAAAAACAAGATAATTTCACACGATGCGGGATTTCCTTAAAACGTGGTATTCTGATATATTTTTTCGAGAGAAAATTCTCCAGTGCATTCTCATTTGAGGCTACACGCTTAGTCATACACGCAACACCAAATCTTTTCGAGTTACAACGTGTTGTTTAGGAAAAACAAGATAATTTTGCACAATGCAGGATTTCCTTAAAACGTGGTATTCTGACATATTTTTTTGAGAGAAAATTCTCCTGTGGGTTCTCTTTTGACGCTACACATTTAGACATACACGCAACACCAAATCTTTTCAAATTTCAACTTGTTGTTTGGAAATAAAAGATAATTTTGTACAGAACGTTATTTCTTCTCATAAGGTTTAAGTGTTTCTAATACGTACGTATTTGTCTTTACTCTGCAACACTGTATTTCCTTGTAACTTGGTTTTCTGTCATATTTTTTTCGAGAGAAAACTCTACTGTGCATTCCCTTCTGAGGCTACACATTTAGACATACACGCAACACCAAATCTTTTCGAGTTACAACGTGTTGTTTAGGACAAAAAGATAATTTTGCATGATGCATTATTTCTTCTCGTAAATTATAAGTATTTCTAATGCTTACGTATTTGTCTTTACTCTGCAAGACTGTTTTTCTTCATAACGTGGTATTCTTACATATTCTTTCGAGAGAAAACTCTCCTCTTCATTTTCTTTTGAGGCTACATGCTTAGACATACACGGAACACCAAAGCATTTCGAGTTACAACTTGTTGTTTAGGAAAAACAAATTAATTTCGAACGATGCGGGATTTCCTTAAAACGTGGCATTCTGACATATTTTTTTTGGAGAGAAAATTTTGCTGTGGGTTCTCTTTTGAGGCTATACGTTTAGACAACCATGCAACACCAAATCTTTTCGAGTTATAACGTTTTGTTTAGGAAAAACAAGATAATTTCGCACTATGCGGGAGTTCCTTAAAACTCTCCTGTGCGTTCTCTTTTGAGGCTACACGCTTAGACATACACGACACACCAAATCTTTTCGAGTTACAACGTGTTGTTTAGGAAATACAAGATAATTTTGTACGTTGCGTTATTTCTTCTCGTAAAGTTTAAGTATTTCTAATATGTACGTATTTGTCTATACTCTGGAAAACTGTATTTCCTTGTAACGTGGTATTCTTACATATTCTTGCAAGAGAAAAATCTCCTGTGCATTCCCTTTTGAGGCTACACACTTAGACATACATGCAACACCAAAGTTTTTCGAGTTAAAACATGTTGTTTAGGAAAAACAATATAATTTCGCACGATGCAGGATTTCCTTAAAACGTGGTATTCTGACATATTTTTTTGAGAGAAAATTCTCCTGTGGGTTCTCTTTTGACGCTACACGTTTAGACATACACGCAACACCAAATCTTTTCGAATTTCAACGTGTTGTTTAGGAAATAAAAGATAATTTTGTACGGAGCGTTATTTCTTCTCTTAAAGTTTAAGAATTTCTAATACGTACGTATTTGTCTTTACTCTGCAACACTGTATTTCCTTGTATCGTGGTATTCTGACATATTTTTTCGAGAGAAAAATCTCCTGTGCATTCTCTTCTGAGGCTACACACTTAGACATACACGCAACACCAAAGCTTTTTAAGTTAAAACGTGTTGTTTAGGAAAAACAAGATAATTTCGCACAATGCTAGATTTCCTTAAAACGTGGTATTCTGACATATTTTTTCGAGAGAAAACTCCCCTGTGCGTTCTCTTTTGAGGCTACACGCTTAGTCATACACGCAACAGCAAATCTTTTCGAGTAACAACGTGTTGTTTAGGAAAAACAAGATAATTTTGCATGATACATTATTTCTTCTCGTAAAGTTTAAGTATTTCCAATATGTATGTATTTGTCTTTACTCTGCAACACTGTATTTCATTATAACGTGGTATTCTTACATATTTTTTCGAGAGAAAATTCTCCTGTGCATTCTCTTTTGAGGCTGCACGCTTAGTCATACACGCAACAACAAATCTTTTCGAATTACAACGTGTTGTTTAGAAAATACAAGATAATTTTTTACGATGTGTTAATTCTTCTCGTAAAGTTTAAGTATTTCTAATACATACGTACTTGTCTTTACTCTGCAACACTGTATTTCCTTATAACCTGGTATTCTTACATATTCTTTCGAGAGAAAACTCTCCTCTTCGTTCTCTTCTGAGGCTACACGCTTAGACATACACGCAATACCAAAGCTTTTCGAGTTACAACGTGTTGTTTAGAAAAAACAAGATAATTTCGCATGATGCGGTATTTCCTTAAAACGTGGTATTCTGACATATTTTTTCGAGAGAAAATTCTCCTGTTGGTTCTCTTTTGAGGTTACACATTTAGACATACACGCAACACCAAATCTTTTCGAGTTACAACGTGTTGTTTAGGAAAAACAAGATAATTTTGCATGATGCGTTATTTCTTCTTGTAAAGTTTAAGTATTTCTAATACGTACGTATTTGTTTTTACGCTGCAACACTGGATTCCATTATAACATGGAATTCTTACATATTCTTTCGAGAGAACACTCTCCTGTGCATTCTCTTTTAAGGCTGCATGCTTAGACATACACACAACACCAAAGCTTTTCGAGTTAAAATCTGTTATTAATGAAAACAAGATAATTTCACAAGATGCGGGAATTCCTGAATACGTGGTATTCTGACATATTTTTTTCGAGAGAAATCTCTCCTGTGCATTCTCTTTGGAGTCTACATGCTTAGACATACACGCAACACCAAATCTTTTCGAGTTACAACGTGTTGTTTAGGAAAAACAAGATAATTTTGCATGATGCGTTATTTCTTCTTGTAAAGTTTAAGTATTTCTAATACGTACATATTTGTTTTTACGCTGCAACACTGGATTCCATTATAACATGGACTTCTTACATATTCTTTCGAGAGAAAACTCTCCTGTGCGTTCTCTTTTGAGGCTACATGCTTAGACATACACGAAACACCAAAGCTTTTCGAGTTACAATGTGTTGTTTAGCCAGAACAAGATAATTTCACATGATGCAGTATTTCCTTAAAACGTGGAATTCTGACATATTTTTTCGAGAGAAAATTCTCCTGTGGGTTCTCTTTGGAGGCTACACATTTAGACATACACGCAACACCAAATTTTTTCTAGTTACAACGTGTTGTTTAGGAAAAACAAGATAATTTTGCACGATGCATTATTTCTTCTCATAAATTTTAAGTATTTCTATTATTTACATATTTGTCTTTACTCTGCAACACTGTATTTCCTTATAACGTGGTATTCTTACATATTCTTTCGAGAGAAAACTCTCCTCTTCATTCTCTTTTGAGGCTATACGCTTAGACATACACGCAACACCAAAGCTTTTCGAGTTACAACGTGTTGTTTAGGAAAAACAACATAATTTCACATGATGCGGGATTTCCTTAAAACATGGTATACTCTCATATCCTTCGAGAGAAAATTCTCCTGTGGGTTCTCTTTTGAGGCTACATATTTAGACTTACAAGCAAAACCAAATCTTTTCAGGTTACAACGTGTTGTTTAGGATATACAAGATAATTTTGTACGATGCGTTATTTCTTCTCATAAAGTTTAAGTATTTCTAATACGTACGTATTTGTCTTTACTCTGCAACACTGTATTTGCTTATATCATGGTATTCTTACATATTCTTTCGAGAGAAAACGCTCCTGGTCGTTCTCTTTTCAGGCTACACGCTTAGACATACACCCAACACCAAAGCTTTTCATGTTAGAACGTGTTGTTTAGGAAAAACAAGATAATTTCGCACGATGAGCGATTTCCTTAAAACGGGGAATTCTGACATGTTTTATCGAGAGAAAACTCTCCTGTGTGTTCTCTTTGAGGCTGCACGATTAGACATACACGCAACAGCAAATCTTTTCGAGTTACAGCAAATTGTTGAGGAAAAACAAGATAATTTCGCAAGATGCGGGATTTCCTTAAAACGTGGTACTCTGACATATTTTTTCGAGAGAAAACTCTCCTGTGCATTCACTTTTGAGGCTACAAGCTTAGACATACACGCAACACCAAATCCTTTCGAATTTCAACTTGTTGTTTAGGAAATACAAGATAATTTTGTAAGGAGCGTTATTTCTTCTCTTAAAGTTTAAGTATTTCTAATATGTACGTATTTGTCTTTACCCTGCAACACTGCATTTCCTTGTAACGTGGTATTCTGACATACTCTTTCGAGAGAAAAATCTCCTGTGCATTCTCTTCTGAGGCTACACACTTAGACATACACGCAACACCAAAGCTTTTTGAGTTAAAACGTGTTGTTTAGGAAAAACAACATAATTTCGCACAATGCTGGATTTCCTTAAAACGTGGTATTCTGACATATTTTTTCGAGAGAAAACTCTCCTGCGCGTTCTCTTTTGAGGCTACACGCTTAGTCATACACGCACCAGCAAATCTTTTCGAGTAACACCGTGTTGTTTAGGAAAAACAAGATAATTTTGCATGATGCGTTATTTCTTCTCGTAAAGTTTAAGTATTTCCAATATGTATGTATTTGTCTTTACTCTGCAACACTGTATTTCATTATAACGTGGTATTCTTACATATTCTTTCGAGAGAAAATTCTCCTGTGCATTCTCTTTTGAGGCTGCATGCTTAGTCATACACACAACAACAAATCTTTTCGAGTTACAACGTGTTGTTTAGGAAATACAAGATAATTTTGTACGATGTGTTATTTCTTCTCGTAAAGATTACGTATTTCTAATACATACATATTTGTCTTTACTCTGCAACACTGTATTTCCTTATAACGTGGTATTCTTACATATTCTTTCGAGAGAAAACTCTCCTCTTCGTTCTCTTCTGAGGCTACACGCTTAGACATACACGCAATACCAAAGCTTTTCGAGTTACAACGTGTGGTTTAGGAAAAACAAGATAATTTCTCACGGTGCGGGATTTCCTTAAAACGTGGTATTCTGACATATTTTTTCGAGAGAAAATTCTCCTGTGGCTTCTATTTTGAGGCTACACTTTTAGACTTACAAGCAACACCAAATCTTTTCAGGTTACAACGTGTTGTTTAGGATATACAAGATAATTTTGTACGATGCATTATTTCTTCTCATAAAGTTTAAGTATTTCTAATATGTACATCTTTGTCTTTACTCTGCAACACTGTATTTGCTTATAACATGGTATTCTTACATATTCTTTTGAGAGAAAACGCTTCTGTGAGTTCTCATTTGAGGCTACACGCTTAGACATACACGCAACACCAAAGCTTTTCAAGTTAGAACATGTTGTTTAGGAAAAACAAGTTAATTTCGCACGATGAGCGATTTCCTTAAAATGGGGTATTCTGACATGTTTTTTTGAGAGAAAACTCTCCTGTGCGTTCTCTTTGAGGCTGCACGATTAGACATACACGCAACAGCAAATCTTTTCGAGTTACAGCATGTTGTTAAGGAAAAACAAGATAATTTCACAAGAAGCGGGATTTCCTTAAAACGTGGTATTCTGACATATTTTTCTCGAGAGAAAACTCTCCTGTGCATTCTCTTTTGAGGATACAAGCTTAGACATACTCGCAACACCAAATCTTTTCGAATTTCAACTTTTGTTTAGGAAATACAAGATAATTTAGTAAGGAGCGTTATTTCAAGGTAATTTCACATGATGCGGGATTTGTCTTTACTCTGCAACACTGTATTTACTTATAATGTGGTATTCTTACCTATTCTTTCGAGTAAAAACTCTCCTGTGCGTTCTCTTTTGAGGCTACATGCTTAAACATACACGCAACACCAAAGCTTTTCGAGTTACAACGTGTTGTTTAGGAAAAACTAGATAATTTCGCACGAAGCTGGATTTCATTAATACGTGGAATTCTGAAATATTTTTTCGAGAGAAAATTCTCCTGTGCATTCTCTTTTGAGACTACATGCTTTACCATACATGCAACACAAAATCTTTTCGAGTTACAACGTGTTTTTTAGGAAATACAAGATAATTTTGCACTATTCATTATTTCTTCTCGTAAATTTTAAGTATTTCAAATAAGTAAGTATTTGTCTTTACTCTGCAACACTGTATTTCCTTATAACGTGGTATTCTTAAATACTTTTTTTGAGAGAAAACTCTCCTGTGCATTCTCTTTTGCGTCTACACGCTTAGACATACACGCAACACCAAAGTTTTTCGAGTTCCAAAGTGTTGTTTAGGAAAAACAAGTTAATTTCGCATGATGAGGTATTTTCCTAAAACGTGGTATTCTGACATATTTTTTCGAGAGAAAACTGTCCTGTGCATTCTCTTTTGAGGCTGCACGCTTACTCATACACCCAACACCAAATCTTTTCGAGTTACAACGTGTTGTTTAGGAAATACAAGATAATTTTGTACGATGCGTTATTTCTTCTCGTAAAGTTTAAGTATTTCTAATAAGTATGTATTTGTCTTTACACTGCAACACTGTATTTCCTTATAACGTGGTATTCTTACATATTCTTTCGAGAGAAAACTCTCCAGTGCGTTCTATTTTGAGACTACATGCTTAGACATACACGCAACACCAAAGCTTTTTGAGTTAATATGTGTTGTTTAGGAAAAACAAGATAA
The DNA here is from genome assembly GCF_947179515.1 of Apodemus sylvaticus. Lineage (NCBI taxonomy): Eukaryota > Metazoa > Chordata > Mammalia > Rodentia > Muridae > Apodemus > Apodemus sylvaticus. The sequence continues at coordinate 59,256,717 of NC_067491.1, read as the reverse complement.
TTTCGCACGATGCGGGATTTCCATAAAACGTGGTATTATGACATATTTTTTCGACAGAAAACTCTTCTCTGTGTTCTCTTTTGATGCTACACGCTTAGACATACACGCAACACCAAAGCTTTTCGAGTTACAACGTTTTGTTTAGGAAAAACAAAATAATTTCGCATGATGCATTATTTCTTCTCGTAAAGTTTAAGTATTTCTAATACCTATGTATTTGTCCTTACTCTGCAACGCTGTATTTCCTTATAACGTGCTATTCTTACATATTCTTTTGAGAGAAAACTCACCTGTGTGTTCTCTTTTGAGGCTACACACTTAGACATAGACGCAACACTAAAGCTTTTCGAGTTAAAACATGTTGTTTAGGAAAAACAAGATAATTTCCCACGATGCGGGATTTCCTTAAAACGTGGTATTGTGACATATTTTTTCTAGAGAGAATTCTCCTGTGGGTTCTTTTTTGAGGCTGCATGCTTAGTCATACATGCAAAACCATATCTTTTCGAGTTACAACGTGTTGTTTACGAAAAACAAGATAATTTTTTACGACTCGTTATTTCTTCTAGTAAAGTTTAAGTATTTCTAATACGTACGTATTTGTCTTTACTCTGCAACACTGTATTTCCTTATAACGTGGTATTCTTACATATTCTTTCGAGAGAAATCTCTCCTGTGCATTCTCTTTTGAGGCTACAAGCTTAGACATACACGTAACACCAAAGCTTTTCGAGTTACAACGTGTTGTTTAGGAAAAACAACATAATTTCGCAGGATGCGGGATTTCCTTAAAACGTGGTATTCTGACATATTTTTTCTAGAGAGAATTCTCCTGTGGGTTCTCTTTTGAGGCTACACGTTTAGACATACACGAAACACCAATTCTTTTTGAGTTACAATGTTTTGTTTAGGAAAAACAGGATAATTTTGCATGATGCGTTATTTCTTCTCATAAATTTTAAGTATTTCTAATACGTATGTATTTTTCTTTTCTCTGCAACACTGTATTTCCTTATAACGTGGTATTCTCACATATTCTTTCGAGAGAAAACTCTCCTGTGCGTTCTCTTTGAGGCTGCACGCTTAGAGAAAAATGCAACACCAAAGCTTTTCAAGTTACAACAAGTAGTTTAAGAAAAAAAAGATAATTTCGCACGATGCTGGATTTCCTTAAAACTTTGTATTCTGACATATTTTTTGTGAGAAAACTCTCCTGTGCATTCTCTTTTGATGCTACAGGCTTAGACATACATACAACACCAAAGCTTTTCAAGTTACAACATGTTGTTTAGGAAAAACAAGATAATTTCGCTCGATGTGCGATTTCCTTATGACCGGGTATTCTGACATGTTTTTTCGAGAGAAAACTCTCCTGTGCGTTCTCTTTTGAGGCTAGAAGCTTACAAATACACGCAACACCAAATCTTTTCGAGTTACAACCTGTTATTTAGGAAAAAAAACATAATATTTCACGATGCGTTATTTCTTCTCATAAAGTTTAAGTATTTCCAATATGTACGTATTTGTCTTTAATATGCAACTCTGTATTTCCTTATAACGTTTTACTCTTACATATTCTTTCGAGTAAAAACTCTCCTGTGCGTTCTCTATTGAGGCTAAACGCTTAGACATACACGCAACACCAAAGCTTTTTGAGTTAAAATATGTTGTTAAGGAAAAACAAGATAATTTCCCACGATGCGTGATTTCCTGAAAACGTGGTATTCTGATATATTTTTTGAGAGAAAACTCTCCTGTGCGTTCTCCTTTGAGGCTACATGCATAGACATGCACACAACACCAAATCCTTTCGAGTTACAACGTGTTGTTTAGGAAATACAAGGTAATTTTGTATGATGCGTTATTTCTTCTCGTAAGTTTAAGTATTTCTGATACGTACATAGTTGTCTTTACTCTGCAACACTGTATTTACTTATAACGTGGTATTCTTACATAATCTTTCCAGAGAAAACTCTCCTGTGTGTTCTCTTTTGAGGCTACACACTTAGACATACACGTAACACCAAAGCTTTTCGAGTTAAAACATGTTGATTAGGAAAAACAAGATAATTTCGAACGATGTGGGATTTCCTCAAAACGTGGTATTCTGACTTATATTTTGGAGAGAAAAGTCTCCTGTGCATTCTCTTTTGAGGCTACACACTTAGACATACACGTAACACCAAAGCTTTTCGAGTTATAACGTGTTGTTTAGGAAAAACAAGATAATTTCGCACGATGCGGGATTTCCTTAAAATGTGGTAGTCTGACATATTTTTTCGAGAGAAAATTCTCCTGTGGGTTCTCTTTTGAGGATACACGTTTAGACATACACGCCACAACAAATCTTTTTGAGTTACAATGTGTTGTTTAGGAAATACAAGATAATTTTGTATGATGCTTTATTTCTTCTCATAAAGTTTAAGTTTTTCTAATATGTACATATTTGTCTTTACTCTGCAACACTGTATTTCCTTGTAATGAGGTATTCTTATATATTCTTTCGAATGAAAACTCTCCTGTGCGTTCTCTTTTGAGGCTACACGCTTAGACATACATGCAACACCAAAGCTTTTCGAGTTACAACGTGTTGTTTAGGAAAAACAAGATAATTTCGCACGATGCTGGATTTCCTTAAAACGTGGTATTCTGACATATTTTTCAGAGAGAAAATTCTCCTGTGCATTCTCTTTTGAGGCTACATGCTTAGACATACACGCAACACCTAATCTTTTTGAGTTACAACCTGTTGTTTAGGAAAAACAAGATAATTTTGCACGATGCTTTATTTCTTCTCGTAAAGTTTAAGTATATCCAATACGTAAGTATTTGTCTTTACTCTGCAACACTGTATTTCCTTATAACGTGGTATTCTTACATATCCTATGGAGAGAAAACTCTCCTGTGCATTCTCTTTTGAGGCTCATGCAGAGACATACATGCAACACCACAGCTTTTTGTGTTACAACGTGTTGTTTAGGAAACACAAGATAATTTCGCACGGTGCGGGATTTCCTTAAAATGTGGTATTCTGACATATTTTTTCGAGAGAAAACTCTCCTGTGCATTCTCTTTTGAGGCTACATGCATAGACATATACGCCACACCAAATCATTTCGAGTTACAACGTGTTGTTTAGGAAATACATGATAATTTTGTACGATGCATTATTTCTTCTCATAAAGTTTAAGCATTTCTAATATGTACGTATTTGTCTTTACTCTACAAAACTGTATTTCCTTGTAACGTGGTATTCTTACATATTCTTGCGAGAGAATACTCTCCTGTGCATCCTCTTTTGAGGCTCCACACTTAGACCTACACACAACACCAAAGCTTTTCGTTTAAAACATGTTGTTTAGGAAAAACAAGATAATTTCGCATGATGCAGGATTTCCTTAATACATGGTATTGTGACATATTTTTCCGAGAGTAAACTCTCCCGTGCGTTCTCTTTGGAGGCTACACGCTGAGACATACAAGCAACACCAAAGGTTTTCGAGTTACAACTTGTTGTTTAGGAAAAACAAATTAATTTCGAACGATGCGGGATTTCCTTAAAACGTGGCATTCTGACATATTTTTTTTGGAGAGAAAATTTTGCTGTGGGTTCTCTTTTGAGGCTATACGTTTAGACAACCATGCAACACCAAATCTTTTCGAGTTATAACGTTTTGTTTAGGAAAAACAAGATAATTTCGCACTATGCGGGAGTTCCTTAAAACGTGGTATTCTGACATATTTTTTCGAGAGAAAACTCTCCTGTGCGTTCTCTTTTGAGGCTACACGCTTAGACATACACGACACACCAAATCTTTTCGAGTTACAACGTGTTGTTTAGGAAATACAAGATAATTTTGTACGTTGCGTTATTTCTTCTCGTAAAGTTTAAGTATTTCTAATATGTAAGTATTTGTCTATACTTTGGAAAACTGTATTTCCTTGTAACGTGGTATTCTTACATATTCTTGCAAGAGAAAAATCTCCTGTGCATTCCCTTTTGAGGCTACACACTTAGACATACATGCAACACCAAAGTTTTTCGAGTTAAAACATGTTGTTTAGGAAAAACAATATAATTTCGCACGATGCAGGATTTCCTTAAAACGTGGTATTCTGACATATTTTTTGAGAGAAAATTCTCCTGTGGGTTCTCTTTTGACGCTACACGTTTAGACATACACGCAACACCAAATCTTTTCGAATTTCAACGTGTTGTTTAGGAAATAAAAGATAATTTTGTACGGAGCGTTATTTCTTCTCTTAAAGTTTAAGAATTTCTAATACGTACGTATTTGTCTTTACTCTGCAACACTGTATTTCCTTGTGTCGTGGTATTCTGACATATTTTTTCGAGAGAAAAATCTCCTGTGCATTCTCTTCTGAGGCTACACACTTAGACATACACGCAACACCAAAGCTTTTTAAGTTAAAACGTGTTGTTTAGGAAAAACAAGATAATTTCGCACAATGCTAGATTTCCTTAAAACGTGGTATTCTGACATATTTTTTCGAGAGAAAACTCTCCTGTGCGTTCTCTTTTGAGGCTACACGCTTAGTCATACACGCAACAGCAAATCTTTTCGAGTAACAACGTGTTGTTTAGGAAAAACAAGATAATTTTGCATGATACATTATTTCTTCTCGTAAAGTTTAAGTATTTCCAATATGTATGTATTTGTCTTTACTCTGCAACACTGTATTTCATTATAACGTGGTATTCTTACATATTCTTTCGAGAGAAAATTCTCCTGTGCATTCTCTTTTGAGGCTGCACGCTTAGTCATACACGCAACAACAAATCTTTTCGAATTACAACCTGTTGTTTAGAAAATACAAGATAATTTTGTACGATGTGTTAATTCTTCTCGTAAAGTTTAAGTATTTCTAATACATACGTACTTGTCTTTACTCTGCAACACTGTATTTCCTTATAACCTGGTATTCTTACATATTCTTTCGAGAGAAAACTCTCCTCTTCGTTCTCTTCTGAGGCTACACGCTTAGACATACACGCAATACCAAAGCTTTTCGAGTTACAACGTGTTGTTTAGAAAAAACAAGATAATTTCGCATGATGCGGTATTTCCTTAAAACGTGGTATTCTGACATATTTTTTCGAGAGAAAATTCTCCTGTCGGTTCTCTTTTGAGGTTACACATTTAGACATACACGCAACACCAAATCTTTTCGAGTTACAACCTGTTGTTTAGGAAAAACAAGATAATTTTGCATGATGCGTTATTTCTTCTTGTAAAGTTTAAGTATTTCTAATACGTACGTATTTGTTTTTACGCTGCAACACTGGATTCCATTATAACATGGAATTCTTACATATTCTTTCGAGAGAAAACTCTCCTGTGCATTCTCTTTTAAGGCTGCATGCTTAGACATACACACAACACCAAAGCTTTTCGAGTTAAAATCTGTTATTAATGAAAACAAGATAATTTCACAAGATGCGGGAATTCCTGAATACGTGGTATTCTGACATATTTTTTCCGAGAGAAATCTCTCCTGTGCATTCTCTTTGGAGTCTACATGCTTAGACATACACGCAACACCAAATCTTTTCGAGTTACAACGTGTTGTTTAGGAAAAACAAGATAATTTTGCATGATGCGTTATTTCTTCTTGTAAAGTTTAAGTATTTCTAATACGTACATATTTGTTTTTACGCTGCAACACTGGATTCCATTATAACATGGACTTCTTACATATTCTTTCGAGAGAAAACTCTCCTGTGCGTTCTCTTTTGAGGCTACATGCTTAGATATACACGAAACACCAAAGCTTTTCGAGTTACAATGTGTTGTTTAGCCAAAACAAGATAATTTCACATGATGCAGTATTTCCTTAAAACGTGGAATTCTGACATATTTTTTCGAGAGAAAATTCTCCTGTGGGTTCTCTTTGGAGGCTACACATTTAGACATACACGCAACACCAAATTTTTTCTAGTTACAACGTGTTGTTTAGGAAAAACAAGATAATTTTGCACGATGCATTATTTCTTCTCATAAATTTTAAGTATTTCTATTATTTACATATTTGTCTTTACTCTGCAACACTGTATTTCCTTATAACGTGGTATTCTTACATATTCTTTCGAGAGAAAACTCTCCTCTTCATTCTCTTTTGAGGCTATACGCTTAGACATACACGCAACACCAAAGCTTTTCGAGTTACAACGTGTTGTTTAGGAAAAACAACATAATTTCACATGATGCGGGTTTTCCTTAAAACATGGTATACTCTCATATCCTTCGAGAGAAAATTCTCCTGTGGGTTCTCTTTTGAGGCTACATATTTAGACTTACAAGCAAAACCAAATCTTTTCAGGTTACAACGTGTTGTTTAGGATATACAAGATAATTTTGTACGATGCGTTATTTCTTCTCATAAAGTTTAAGTATTTCTAATACGTATGTATTTGTCTTTACTCTGCAACACTGTATTTGCTTATATCATGGTATTCTTACATATTCTTTCGAGAGAAAACGCTCCTGTGCGTTCTCTTTTCAGGCTACACGCTTAGACATACACCCAACACCAAAGCTTTTCATGTTAGAACGTGTTGTTTAGGAAAAACAAGATAATTTCGCACGATGAGCGATTTCCTTAAAACGGGGAATTCTGACATGTTTTATCGAGAGAAAACTCTCCTGTGTGTTCTCTTTGAGGCTGCACGATTAGACATACACGCAACAGCAAATCTTTTCGAGTTACAGCAAATTGTTGAGGAAAAACAAGATAATTTCGCAAGATGCGGGATTTCCTTAAAACGTGGTACTCTGACATATTTTTTCGAGAGAAAACTAACCTGTGCATTCACTTTTGAGGCTACAAGCTTAGACATACACGCAACACCAAATCCTTTCGAATTTCAACTTGTTGTTTAGGAAATACAAGATAATTTTGTAAGGAGCGTTATTTCGTCTCTTAAAGTTTAAGTATTTCTAATATGTACGTATTTGTCTTTACCCTGCAACACTGCATTTCCTTGTAACGTGGTATTCTGACATACTCTTTCGAGAGAAAAATCTCCTGTGCATTCTCTTCTGAGACTACACACTTAGACATACACGCAACACCAAAGCTTTTTGAGTTAAAACGTGTTGTTTAGGAAAAACAACATAATTTCGCACAATGCTGGATTTCCTTAAAACGTGGTATTCTGACATATTTTTTCGAGAGAAAACTCTCCTGCGCGTTCTCTTTTGAGGCTACACGCTTAGTCATACACGCACCAGCAAATCTTTTCGAGTAACACCGTGTTGTTTAGGAAAAACAAGATAATTTTGCATGATGCGTTATTTCTTCTCGTAAAGTTTAAGTATTTCCAATATGTATGTATTTGTCTTTACTCTGCAACACTGTATTTCATTATAACGTGGTATTCTTACATATTCTTTCGAGAGAAAATTCTCCTGTGCATTCTCTTTTGAGGCTGCATGCTTAGTCATACACACAACAACAAATCTTTTCGAGTTACAACGTGTTGTTTAGGAAATACAAGATAATTTTGTACGATGTGTTATTTCTTCTCGTAAAGATTACGTATTTCTAATACATACATATTTGTCTTTACTCTGCAACACTGTATTTCCTTATAACGTGGTATTCTTACATATTCTTTCGAGAGAAAACTCTCCTCTTCGTTCTCTTCTGAGGCTACACGCTTAGACATACACGCAATACCAAAGCTTTTCGAGTTACAACGTGTGGTTTAGGAAAAACAAGATAATTTCTCACGGTGCGGGATTTCCTTAAAACGTGGTATTCTGACATATTTTTTCGAGAGAAAATTCTCCTGTGGGTTCTATTTTGAGGCTACACTTTTAGACTTACAAGCAACACCAAATCTTTTCAGGTTACAACGTGTTGTTTAGGATATACAAGATAATTTTGTACGATGCATTATTTCTTCTCATAAAGTTTAAGTATTTCTAATACGTACGTCTTTGTCTTTACTCTGCAACACTGTATTTGCTTATAACATGGTATTCTTACATATTCTTTTGAGAGAAAACGCTTCTGTGATTTCTCATTTGAGGCTACACGCTTAGACATACACGCAACACCAAAGCTTTTCAAGTTAGAACATGTTGTTTAGGAAAAACAAGTTAATTTCGCACGATGAGCGATTTCCTTAAAATGGGGTATTCTGACATGTTTTTTTGAGAGAAAACTCTCCTGTGCGTTCTCTTTGAGGCTGCACGATTAGACATACACGCAACAGCAAATCTTTTCGAGTTACAGCATGTTGTTAAGGAAAAACAAGATAATTTCACAAGAAGCGGGATTTCCTTAAAACGTGGTATTCTGACATATTTTTCTCGAGAGAAAACTCTCCTGTGCATTCTCTTTTGAGGATACAAGCTTAGACATACTCGCAACACCAAATCTTTTCGAATTTCAACTTTTGTTTAGGAAATACAAGATAATTTAGTAAGGAGCGTTATTTCAAGGTAATTTCACATGATGCGGGATTTGTCTTTACTCTGCAACACTGTATTTACTTATAATGTGGTATTCTTACCTATTCTTTCGAGTAAAAACTCTCCTGTGCGTTCTCTTTTGAGGCTACATGCTTAAACATACACGCAACACCAAAGCTTTTCGAGTTACAACGTGTTGTTTAGGAAAAACTAGATAATTTCGCACGAAGCTGGATTTCATTAATACGTGGAATTCTGAAATATTTTTTCGAGAGAAAATTCTCCTGTGCATTCTCTTTTGAGACTACATGCTTTACCATACATGCAACACAAAATCTTTTCGAGTTACAACGTGTTTTTTAGGAAATACAAGATAATTTTGCACTATTCATTATTTCTTCTCGTAAATTTTAAGTATTTCAAATAAGTAAGTATTTGTCTTTACTCTGCAACACTGTATTTCCTTATAACGTGGTATTCTTAAATACTTTTTTTGAGAGAAAACTCTCCTGTGCATTCTCTTTTGCGTCTACACGCTTAGACATACACGCAACACTAAAGTTTTTCGAGTTCCAAAGTGTTGTTTAGGAAAAACAAGTTAATTTCGCATGATGAGGTATTTTCCTAAAACGTGGTATTCTGACATATTTTTTCGAGAGAAAACTGTCCTGTGCATTCTCTTTTGAGGCTGCACGCTTACTCATACACCCAACACCAAATCTTTTCGAGTTACAACGTGTTGTTTAGGAAATACAAGATAATTTTGTACGATGCGTTATTTCTTCTCGTAAAGTTTAAGTATTTCTAATAAGTACGTATTTGTCTTTACACTGCAACACTGTATTTCCTTATAACGTGGTATTCTTACATATTCTTTCGAGAGAAAACTCTCCAGTGCGTTCTATTTTGAGACTACATGCTTAGGCATACACGCAACACCAAAGCTTTTTGAGTTAATATGTGTTGTTTAGGAAAAACAAGATAATTTCGCACGATGCGGGATTTCCATAAAACGTGGTATTATGACATATTTTTCGACAGAAAACTCTTCTCTGTGTTCTCTTTTGATGCTACACGCTTAGACATACACGCAACACCAAAGCTTTTCGAGTTACAACGTTTTGTTTAGGAAAAACAAAATAATTTCGCATGATGCATTATTTCTTCTCGTAAAGTTTAAGTATTTCTAATACCTATGTATTTGTCCTTACTCTGCAACGCTGTATTTCCTTATAACGTGCTATTCTTACATATTCTTTTGAGAGAAAACTCACCTGTGTGTTCTCTTTTGAGGCTACACACTTAGACATAGACGCAACACTAAAGCTTTTCGAGTTAAAACATGTTGTTTAGGAAAAACAAGATAATTTCCCACGATGCAGGATTTCCTTAAAACGTGGTATTGTGACATATTTTTTCTAGAGAGAATTCTCCTGTGGGTTCTTTTTTGAGGCTGCATGCTTAGTCATACATGCAAAACCATATCTTTTCGAGTTACAACGTGTTGTTTACGAAAAACAAGATAATTTTTTACGACTCGTTATTTCTTCTAGTAAAGTTTAAGTATTTCTAATACGTACGTATTTGTCTTTACTCTGCAACACTGTATTTCCTTATAACGTGGTATTCTTACATATTCTTTCGAGAGAAATCTCTCCTGTGCATTCTCTTTTGAGGCTACAAGCTTAGACATACACGTAACACCAAAGCTTTTCGAGTTACAAGGTGTTGTTTAGGAAAAACAACATAATTTCGCAGGATGCGGGATTTCCTTAAAACGTGGTATTCTGACATATTTTTTCTAGAGAGAATTCTCCTGTGGGTTCTCTTTTGAGGCTACACGTTTAGACATACACGAAACACCAATTCTTTTTGAGTTACAATGTTTTGTTTAGGAAAAACAGGATAATTTTGCATGATGCGTTATTTCTTCTCATAAATTTTAAGTATTTCTAATACGTATGTATTTTTCTTTTCTCTGCAACACTGTATTTCCTTATAACGTGGTATTCTCACATATTCTTTCGAGAGAAAACTCTCCTGTGCGTTCTCTTTGAGGCTGCACGCTTAGAGAAAAATGCAACACCAAAGCTTTTCAAGTTACAACAAGTAGTTTAGGAAAAAAAAAGATAATTTCGCACGATGCTGGATTTCCTTAAAACTTTGTATTCTGACATATTTTTTGTGAGAAAACTCTCCTGTGCATTCTCTTTTGATGCTACAGGCTTAGACATACATACAACACCAAAGCTTTTCAAGTTACGACATGTTGTTTAGGAAAAACAAGATAATTTCGCTCGATGTGCGATTTCCTTATGACCGGGTATTCTGACATGTTTTTTCGAGAGAAAACTCTCCTGTGCGTTCTCTTTTGAGGCTAGAAGCTTACAAATACACGCAACGCCAAATCTTTTCGAGTTACAACCTGTTATTTAGGAAAAAAAACATAATATTTCACGATGCGTTATTTCTTCTCATAAAGTTTAAGTATTTCCAATATGTACGTATTTGTCTTTAATATGCAACTCTGTATTTCCTTATAACGTTTTACTCTTACATATTCTTTCGAGTGAAAACTCTCCTGTGCGTTCTCTATTGAGGCTAAACGCTTAGACATACACGCAACACCAAAGCTTTTTGAGTTAAAATATGTTGTTAAGGAAAAACAAGATAATTTCCCACGATGCGTGATTTCCTGAAAACGTGGTATTCTGATATATTTTTTGAGAGAAAACTCTCCTGTGCGTTCTCCTTTGAGGCTACATGCATAGACATGCACACAACACCAAATCCTTTCGAGTTACAACGTGTTGTTTAGGAAATACAAGGTAATTTTGTATGATGCGTTATTTCTTCTCGTAAGTTTAAGTATTTCTGATACGTACATAGTTGTCTTTACTCTGCAACACTGTATTTACTTATAACGTGGTATTCTTACATAATCTTTCCAGAGAAAACTCTCCTGTGTGTTCTCTTTTGAGGCTACACACTTAGACATACACGTAACACCAAAGCTTTTCGAGTTAAAACATGTTGATTAGGAAAAACAAGATAATTTCGAACGATGTGGGATTTCCTCAAAACGTGGTATTCTGACTTATATTTTGGAGAGAAAAGTCTCCTGTGCATTCTCTTTTGAGGCTACACACTTAGACATACACGTAACACCAAAGCTTTTCGAGTTATAACGTGTTGTTTAGGAAAAACAAGATAATTTCGCACGATGCGGGATTTCCTTAAAATGTGGTATTCTGACATATTTTTTCGAGAGAAAATTCTCCTGTGGGTTCTCTTTTGAGGATACACGTTTAGACATACACGCCACAACAAATCTTTTTGAGTTACAATGTGTTGTTTAGGAAATACAAGATAATTTTGTATGATGCTTTATTTCTTCTCATAAAGTTTAAGTTTTTCTAATATGTACATATTTGTCTTTACTCTGCAACACTGTATTTCCTTGTAATGAGGTATTCTTATATATTCTTTCGAATGAAAACTCTCCTGTGCGTTCTCTTTTGAGGCTACACGCTTAGACATACATGCAACACCAAAGCTTTTCGAGTTACAACGTGTTGTTTAGGAAAAACAAGATAATTTCGCACGATGCTGGATTTCCTTAAAACGTGGTATTCTGACATATTTTTCAGAGAGAAAATTCTCCTGTGCATTCTCTTTTGAGGCTACATGCTTAGACATACACGCAACACCTAATCTTTTTGAGTTACAACCTGTTGTTTAGGAAAAACAAGATAATTTTGCACGATGCTTTATTTCTTCTCGTAAAGTTTAAGTATATCCAATACGTAAGTATTTGTCTTTACTCTGCAACACTGTATTTCCTTATAACGTGGTATTCTTACATATCCTATGGAGAGAAAACTCTCCTGTGCATTCTCTTTTGAGGCTCATGCAGAGACATACATGCAACACCACAGCTTTTTGTGTTACAACGTGTTGTTTAGGAAACACAAGATAATTTCGCACGGTGCGGGATTTCCTTAAAATGTGGTATTCTGACATATTTTTTCGAGAGAAAACTCTCCTGTGCATTCTCTTTTGAGGCTACATGCATAGACATATACGCCACAGCAAATCATTTCGAGTTACAACGTGTTGTTTAGGAAATACATGATAATTTTGTACGATGCATTATTTCTTCTCATAAAGTTTAAGCATTTCTAATATGTACGTATTTGTCTTTACTCTACAAAACTGTATTTCCTTGTAACGTGGTATTCTTACATATTCTTGCGAGAGAATACTCTCCTGTGCATCCTCTTTTGAGGCTCCACACTTAGACCTACACACAACACCAAAGCTTTTCGTTTAAAACATGTTGTTTAGGAAAAACAAGATAATTTCGCATGATGCAGGATTTCCTTAATACATGGTATTGTGACATATTTTTCCGAGAGTAAACTCTCCCGTGCGTTCTCTTTGGAGGCTACACGCTGAGACATACAAGCAACACCAAAGGTTTTCGAGTTACAACTTGTTGTTTAGGAAAAACAAATTAATTTCGAACGATGCGGGATTTCCTTAAAACGTGGCATTCTGACATATTTTTTTTGGAGAGAAAATTTTGCTGTGGGTTCTCTTTTGAGGCTATACATTTAGACAACCATGCAACACCAAATCTTTTCGAGTTATAACGTTTTGTTTAGGAAAAACAAGATAATTTCGCACTATGCGGGAGTTCCTTAAAACGTGGTATTCTGACATATTTTTTCGAGAGAAAACTCTCCTGTGCGTTCTCTTTTGAGGCTACACGCTTAGACATACACGACACACCAAATCTTTTCGAGTTACAACGTGTTGTTTAGGAAATACAAGATAATTTTGTACGTTGCGTTATTTCTTCTCGTAAAGTTTAAGTATTTCTAATATGTACGTATTTGTCTATACTCTGGAAAAGTGTATTTCCTTGTAACGTGGTATTCTTACATATTCTTGCAAGAGAAAAATCTCCTGTGCATTCCCTTTTGAGGCTACACACTTAGACATACATGCAACACCAAAGTTTTTCGAGTTAAAACATGTTGTTTAGGAAAAACAATATAATTTCGCACGATGCAGGATTTCCTTAAAACGTGGTATTCTGACATATTTTTTTGAGAGAAAATTCTCCTGTGGGTTCTCTTTTGACGCTACACGTTTAGACATACACGAAACACCAAATCTTTTCGAATTTCAACGTGTTGTTTAGGAAATAAAAGATAATTTTGTACGGAGCGTTATTTCTTCTCTTAAAGTTTAAGAATTTCTAATACGTACATATTTGTCTTTACTCTGCAACACTGTATTTCCTTGTGTCGTGGTATTCTGACATATTTTTTCGAGAGAAAAATCTCCTGTGCATTCTCTTCTGAGGCTACACACTTAGACATACACGCAACACCAAAGCTTTTTAAGTTAAAACGTGTTGTTTAGGAAAAACAAGATAATTTCGCACAATGCTAGATTTCCTTAAAACGTGGTATTCTGATATATTTTTTCGAGAGAAAACTCTCCTGTGTGTTCTCTTTTGAGGCTACACGCTTAGTCATACACGCAACAGCAAATCTTTTCGAGTAACAACGTGTTGTTTAGGAAAAACAAGATAATTTTGCATGATACATTATTTCTTCTCGTAAAGTTTAAGTATTTCCAATATGTATGTATTTGTCTTTACTCTGCAACACTGTATTTCATTATAACGTGGTATTCTTACATATTCTTTCGAGAGAAAATTCTCCTGTGCATTCTCTTTTGAGGCTGCACGCTTAGTCATACACGCAACAACAAATCTTTTCGAATTACAACGTGTTGTTTAGAAAATACAAGATAATTTTTTACGATGTGTTAATTCTTCTCGTAAAGTTTAAGTATTTCTAATACATACGTACTTGTCTTTACTCTGCAACACTGTATTTCCTTATAACCTGGTATTCTTACATATTCTTTCGAGAGAAAACTCTCCTCTTCGTTCTCTTCTGAGGCTACACGCTTAGACATACACGCAATACCAAAGCTTTTCGAGTTACAACGTGTTGTTTAGAAAAAACAAGATAATTTCGCATGATGCGGTATTTCCTTAAAATGTGGTATTCTGACATATTTTTTCGAGAGAAAATTCTCCTGTCGGTTCTCTTTTGAGGTTACACATTTAGACATACACGCAACACCAAATCTTTTCGAGTTACAACGTGTTGTTTAGGAAAAACAAGATAATTTTGCATGATGCGTTATTTCTTCTTGTAAAGTTTAAGTATTTCTAATACGTACGTATTTGTTTTTACGCTGCAACACTGGATTCCATTATAACATGGAATTCTTACATATTCTTTCGAGAGAAAACTCTCCTGTGCATTCTCTTTTAAGGCTGCATGCTTAGACATACACACAACACCAAAGCTTTTCGAGTTAAAATCTGTTATTAATGAAAACAAGATAATTTCACAAGATGCGGGAATTCCTGAATACGTGGTATTCTGACATATTTTTTTCGAGAGAAATCTCTCCTGTGCATTCTCTTTGGAGTCTACATGCTTAGACATACACGCAACACCAAATCTTTTCGAGTTACAACGTGTTGTTTAGGAAAAACAAGATAATTTTGCATGATGCGTTATTTCTTCTTGTAAAGTTTAAGTATTTCTAATACGTACATATTTGTTTTTACGCTGCAACACTGGATTCCATTATAACATGGACTTCTTACATATTCTTTCGAGAGAAAACTCTCCTGTGCGTTCTCTTTTGAGGCTACATGCTTAGATATACACGAAACACCAAAGCTTTTCGAGTTACAATGTGTTGTTTAGCCAAAACAAGATAATTTCACATGATGCAGTATTTCCTTAAAACGTGGAATTCTGACATATTTTTTCGAGAGAAAATTCTCCTGTGGGTTCTCTTTGGAGGCTACACATTTAGACATACACGCAACACCAAATTTTTTCTAGTTACAACGTGTTGTTTAGGAAAAACAAGATAATTTTGCACGATGCATTATTTCTTCTCATAAATTTTAAGTATTTCTATTATTTACATATTTGTCTTTACTCTGCAACACTGTATTTCCTTATAACGTGGTATTCTTACATATTCTTTCGAGAGAAAACTCTCCTCTTCATTCTCTTTTGAGGCTATACGCTTAGACATACACGCAACACCAAAGCTTTTCGAGTTACAACGTGTTGTTTAGGAAAAACAACATAATTTCACATGATGCGGGATTTCCTTAAAACATGGTATACTCTCATATCCTTCGAGAGAAAATTCTCCTGTGGGTTCTCTTTTGAGGCTACATATTTAGACTTACAAGCAAAACCAAATCTTTTCAGGTTACAACGTGTTGTTTAGGATATACAAGATAATTTTGTACGATGCGTTATTTCTTCTCATAAAGTTTAAGTATTTCTAATACGTACGTATTTGTCTTTACTCTGCAACACTGTATTTGCTTATATCATGGTATTCTTACATATTCTTTCGAGAGAAAACGCTCCTGTGCGTTCTCTTTTCAGGCTACACGCTTAGACATACACCCAACACCAAAGCTTTTCATGTTAGAACGTGTTGTTTAGGAAAAACAAGATAATTTCGCACGATGAGCGATTTCCTTAAAACGGGGAATTCTGACATGTTTTATCGAGAGAAAACTCTCCTGTGTGTTCTCTTTGAGGCTGCACGATTAGACATACACGCAACAGCAAATCTTTTCGAGTTACAGCAAATTGTTGAGGAAAAACAAGATAATTTCGCAAGATGCGGGATTTCCTTAAAACGTGGTACTCTGACATATTTTTTCGAGAGAAAACTCTCCTGTGCATTCACTTTTGAGGCTACAAGCTTAGACATACACGCAACACCAAATCCTTTCGAATTTCAACTTGTTGTTTAGGAAATACAAGATAATTTTGTAAGGAGCGTTATTTCTTCTCTTAAAGTTTAAGTATTTCTAATATGTACGTATTTGTCTTTACCCTGCAACACTGCATTTCCTTGTAACGTGGTATTCTGACATACTCTTTCGAGAGAAAAATCTCCTGTGCATTCTCTTCTGAGGCTACACACTTAGACATACACGCAACACCAAAGCTTTTTGAGTTAAAACGTGTTGTTTAGGAAAAACAACATAATTTCGCACAATGCTGGATTTCCTTAAAACGTGGTATTCTGACAAATTTTTTCGAGAGAAAACTCTCCTGCACGTTCTCTTTTGAGGCTACATGCTTAGTCATACACGCACCAGCAAATCTTTTCGAGTAACACCGTGTTGTTTAGGAAAAACAAGATAATTTTGCATGATGCGTTATTTCTTCTCGTAAAGTTTAAGTATTTCCAATATGTATGCATGTGTCTTTACTCTGCAACACTGTATTTCATTATAACGTGGTATTCTTACATATTCTTTCGAGAGAAAATTCTCCTGTGCATTCTCTTTTGAGGCTGCATGCTTAGTCATACACACAACAACAAATCTTTTCGAGTTACAACGTGTTGTTTAGGAAATACAAGATAATTTTGTACGATGTGTTATTTCTTCTCGTAAAGATTACGTATTTCTAATACATACATATTTGTCTTTACTCTGCAACACTGTATTTCCTTATAACGTGGTATTCTTACATATTCTTTCGAGAGAAAACTCTCCTCTTCGTTCTCTTCTGAGGCTACATGCTTAGACATACACGCAATACCAAAGCTTTTCGAGTTACAACGTGTGGTTTAGGAAAAACAAGATAATTTCTCACGGTGCGGGATTTCCTTAAAACGTGGTATTCTGACATATTTTTTCGAGAGAAAATTCTCCTGTGGCTTCTATTTTGAGGCTACACTTTTAGACTTACAAGCAACACCAAATCTTTTCAGGTTACAACGTGTTGTTTAGGATATACAAGATAATTTTGTACGATGCATTATTTCTTCTCATAAAGTTTAAGTATTTCTAATACGTACGTCTTTGTCTTTACTCTGCAACACTGTATTTGCTTATAACATGGTATTCTTACATATTCTTTTGAGAGAAAACGCTTCTGTGAGTTCTCATTTGAGGCTACACGCTTAGACATACACGCAACACCAAAGCTTTTCAAGTTAGAACATGTTGTTTAGGAAAAACAAGTTAATTTCGCACGATGAGCGATTTCCTTAAAATGGGGTATTCTGACATGTTTTTTTGAGAGAAAACTCTCCTGTGCGTTCTCTTTGAGGCTGCACGATTAGACATACACACAACAGCAAATCTTTTCGAGTTACAGCATGTTGTTAAGGAAAAACAAGATAATTTCACAAGAAGCGGGATTTCCTTAAAACGTGGTATTCTGACATATTTTTCTCGAGAGAAAACTCTCCTGTGCATTCTCTTTTGAGGATACAAGCTTAGACATACTCGCAACACCAAATCTTTTCGAATTTCAACTTTTGTTTAGGAAATACAAGATAATTTAGTAAGGAGCGTTATTTCAAGGTAATTTCACATGATGCGGGATTTGTCTTTACTCTGCAACACTGTATTTACTTATAATGTGGTATTCTTACCTATTCTTTCGAGTAAAAACTCTCCTGTGCGTTCTCTTTTGAGGCTACATGCTTAAACATACACGCAACACCAAAGCTTTTCGAGTTACAACGTGTTGTTTAGGAAAAACTAGATAATTTCGCACGAAGCTGGATTTCATTAATACGTGGAATTCTGAAATATTTTTTCGAGAGAAAATTCTCCTGTGCATTCTCTTTTGAGACTACATGCTTTACCATACATGCAACACAAAATCTTTTCGAGTTACAACGTGTTTTTTAGGAAATACAAGATAATTTTGCACTATTCATTATTTCTTCTCGTAAATTTTAAGTATTTCAAATAAGTAAGTATTTGTCTTTACTCTGCAACACTGTATTTCCTTATAACGTGGTATTCTTAAATACTTTTTTTGAGAGAAAACTCTCCTGTGCATTCTCTTTTGCGTCTACACGCTTAGACATACACGCAACACCAAAGTTTTTCGAGTTCCAAAGTGTTGTTTAGGAAAAACAAGTTAATTTCGCATGATGAGGTATTTTCCTAAAACGTGGTATTCTGACATATTTTTTCGAGAGAAAACTGTCCTGTGCATTCTCTTTTGAGGCTGCACGCTTACTCATACACCCAACACCAAATCTTTTCGAGTTACAACGTGTTGTTTAGGAAATACAAGATAATTTTGTACGATGCGTTATTTCTTCTCGTAAAGTTTAAGTATTTCTAATAAGTACGTATTTGTCTTTACACTGCAACACTGTATTTCCTTATAACGTGGTATTCTTACATATTCTTTCGAGAGAAAACTCTCCAGTGCGTTCTATTTTGAGACTACATGCTTAGGCATACACGCAACACCAAAGCTTTTTGAGTTAATATGTGTTGTTTAGGAAAAACAAGATAATTTCGCACGATGCGGGATTTCCATAAAACGTGGTATTATGACATATTTTTCGACAGAAAACTCTTCTCTGTGTTCTCTTTTGATGCTACACGCTTAGACATACACGCAACACCAAAGCTTTTCGAGTTACAACGTTTTGTTTAGGAAAAACAAAATAATTTCGCATGATGCATTATTTCTTCTCGTAAAGTTTAAGTATTTCTAATACCTATGTATTTGTCCTTACTCTGCAACGCTGTATTTCCTTATAACGTGCTATTCTTACATATTCTTTTGAGAGAAAACTCACCTGTGTGTTCTCTTTTGAGGCTACACACTTAGACATAGACGCAACACTAAAGCTTTTCGAGTTAAAACATGTTGTTTAGGAAAAACAAGATAATTTCCCACGATGCGGGATTTCCTTAAAACGTGGTATTGTGACATATTTTTTCTAGAGAGAATTCTCCTGTGGGTTCTTTTTTGAGGCTGCATGCTTAGTCATACATGCAAAACCATATCTTTTCGAGTTACAACGTGTTGTTTACGAAAAACAAGATAATTTTTTACGACTCGTTATTTCTTCTAGTAAAGTTTAAGTATTTCTAATACGTACGTATTTGTCTTTACTCTGCAACACTGTATTTCCTTATAACGTGGTATTCTTACATATTCTTTCGAGAGAAATCTCTCCTGTGCATTCTCTTTTGAGGCTACAAGCTTAGACATACACGTAACACCAAAGCTTTTCGAGTTACAACGTGTTGTTTAGGAAAAACAACATAATTTCGCAGGATGCGGGATTTCCTTAAAACGTGGTATTCTGACATATTTTTTCTAGAGAGAATTCTCCTGTGGGTTCTCTTTTGAGGCTACACGTTTAGACATACACGAAACACCAATTCTTTTTGAGTTACAATGTTTTGTTTAGGAAAAACAGGATAATTTTGCATGATGCGTTATTTCTTCTCATAAATTTTAAGTATTTCTAATACGTATGTATTTTTCTTTTCTCTGCAACACTGTATTTCCTTATAACGTGGTATTCTCACATATTCTTTCGAGAGAAAACTCTCCTGTGCGTTCTCTTTGAGGCTGCACGCTTAGAGAAAAATGCAACACCAAAGCTTTTCAAGTTACAACAAGTAGTTTAGGAAAAAAAAGATAATTTCGCACGATGCTGGATTTCCTTAAAACTTTGTATTCTGACATATTTTTTGTGAGAAAACTCTCCTGTGCATTCTCTTTTGATGCTACAGGCTTAGACATACATACAACACCAAAGCTTTTCAAGTTACAACATGTTGTTTAGGAAAAACAAGATAATTTCACTCGATGTGCGATTTCCTTATGACCGGGTATTCTGACATGTTTTTTCGAGAGAAAACTCTCCTGTGCGTTCTCTTTTGAGGCTAGAAGCTTACAAATACACGCAACACCAAATCTTTTCGAGTTACAACCTGTTATTTAGGAAAAAAAACATAATATTTCACGATGCGTTATTTCTTCTCATAAAGTTTAAGTATTTCCAATATGTACGTATTTGTCTTTAATATGCAACTCTGTATTTCCTTATAACGTTTTACTCTTACATATTCTTTCGAGTGAAAACTCTCCTGTGCGTTCTCTATTGAGGCTAAACGCTTAGACATACACGCAACACCAAAGCTTTTTGAGTTAAAATATGTTGTTAAGGAAAAACAAGATAATTTCCCACGATGCGTGATTTCCTGAAAACGTGGTATTCTGATATATTTTTTGAGAGAAAACTCTCCTGTGCGTTCTCCTTTGAGGCTACATGCATAGACATGCACACAACACCAAATCCTTTCGAGTTACAACGTGTTGTTTAGGAAATACAAGGTAATTTTGTATGATGCGTTATTTCTTCTCGTAAGTTTAAGTATTTCTGATACGTACATAGTTGTCTTTACTCTGCAACACTGTATTTACTTATAACGTGGTATTCTTACATAATCTTTCCAGAGAAAACTCTCCTGTGTGTTCTCTTTTGAGGCTACACACTTAGACATACACGTAACACCAAAGCTTTTCGAGTTAAAACATGTTGATTAGGAAAAACAAGATAATTTCGAACGATGTGGGATTTCCTCAAAACGTGGTATTCTGACTTATATTTTGGAGAGAAAAGTCTCCTGTGCATTCTCTTTTGAGGCTACACACTTAGACATACACGTAACACCAAAGCTTTTCGAGTTATAACGTGTTGTTTAGGAAAAACAAGATAATTTCGCACGATGCGGGATTTCCTTAAAATGTGGTATTCTGACATATTTTTTCGAGAGAAAATTCTCCTGTGGGTTCTCTTTTGAGGATACACGTTTAGACATACACGCCACAACAAATCTTTTTGAGTTACAATGTGTTGTTTAGGAAATACAAGATAATTTTGTATGATGCTTTATTTCTTCTCATAAAGTTTAAGTTTTTCTAATATGTACATATTTGTCTTTACTCTGCAACACTGTATTTCCTTGTAATGAGGTATTCTTATATATTCTTTCGAATGAAAACTCTCCTGTGCGTTCTCTTTTGAGGCTACACGCTTAGACATACATGCAACACCAAAGCTTTTCGAGTTACAACGTGTTGTTTAGTAAAAACAAGATAATTTCGCACGATGCTGGATTTCCTTAAAACGTGGTATTCTGACATATTTTTCAGAGAGAAAATTCTCCTGTGCATTCTCTTTTGAGGCTACATGCTTAGACATACACGCAACACCTAATCTTTTTGAGTTACAACCTGTTGTTTAGGAAAAACAAGATAATTTTGCACGATGCTTTATTTCTTCTCGTAAAGTTTAAGTATATCCAAAACGTAAGTATTTGTCTTTACTCTGCAACACTGTATTTCCTTATAACGTGGTATTCTTACATATCCTATGGAGAGAAAACTCTCCTGTGCATTCTCTTTTGAGGCTCATGCCTTGACATACATGCAACACCACAGCTTTTTGTGTTACAACGTGTTGTTTAGGAAACACAAGATAATTTCGCACGGTGCGGGATTTCCTTAAAATGTGGTATTCTGACATATTTTTTCGAGAGAAAACTCTCCTATGCATTCTCTTTTGAGGCTACATGCATAGACATATACGCCACACCAAATCATTTCGAGTTACAACGTGTTGTTTAGGAAATACATGATAATTTTGTACGATGCATTATTTCTTCTCATAAAGTTTAAGCATTTCTAATATGTACGTATTTGTCTTTACTCTACAAAACTGTATTTCCTTGTAACGTTGTATTCTTACATATTCTTGCGAGAGAATACTCTCCTGTGCATCCTCTTTTGAGGCTCCACACTTAGACCTACACACAACACCAAAGCTTTTCGTTTAAAACATGTTGTTTAGGAAAAACAAGATAATTTCGCATGATGCAGGATTTCCTTAAAACATGGTATTGTGACATATTTTTCCGAGAGTAAACTCTCCCGTGCGTTCTCTTTGGAGGCTACACGCTGAGACATACAAGCAACACCAAAGGTTTTCGAGTTACAACGGGTTGTTTAGGAAAAACAAGATAATTTTGCACGATGTCATATTTCTTCTCGTAAAGTTTAAGTATTTCCAATACATACGTATTTGTCTTTACTCTGCAGCACTATATTTCCTTATAACGTGGTATTCTTTCATAGTCTTCCGAGAGAAAACTCTCCTGTGGGTTCTCTTTTGAGGCTGCACGCTTAGACATACACGCAACACCAAAGCTTTTCGAGGTACAACGTGTTATTTAGGAAAAACAAGATAATTTCTCACGATGCTGGATTTCCTTAAAACGTGGTATTCTGACATATTTTTCAAGAGAAAATTATTCTGTGCGTTATTCTTTTGAGACTACATGCTTTACTATACATGCAACACAAAATCTTTTCGAGTTACAACGTGTTGTTTAGGAAATACAAGATAATTTTGCACGATGCGTGATTTCTTCTCGTAAATTTTAAGTATTTCTAATACGTACATATTTGTCTTTACACTGCAACACTCCATTTCTTTATAAAGTGGTATTCTTACATATTTTTTCGAGAGAAAACTCTCCTGTGCATTCCCTTTTGCGCCTACACGCTTAGACATACACACAACTCCAAAGCTTTTCGAGTTAAAACGTGTTGTTTAGGAAAAACAAGATAATTTCGCACTATGCGGGATTTCCTTAAAACGTGGTATTATGGCATATTTTTTCAAGAGTAAATTCTCCTTTGGGTTCTCCTTTGAGGCTACACGTTTAGACATACATGCAACACCAATTCTTTTCGAGTTACAACGTGTTGTTTAGGAAAAACAAGACAATTTTGCATGATGCATTATTTCTTCTCGTAAATTTTAAATATTTCTAATACGTACGTATTTGTCTTTACTCTCCAACACTGTATTTCATTACAACGTGGTATTCTTACATATTCTTTCGAGAGAAAACTCTCCTGTGCGTTCTCTTTTGAGGCTACACACTTAGACATACACGCAACACCAAAGCTTTTCAAGTTACAACGTGTTGTTTAGGAAAAACAAGATAATTTCGCACGATGTGAGATTTCCTTATAACGAGGTATTCTGACATGTTTTTTCGTGAGAAAACTTGCCTCTGCGTTTTCTTTTGAGGATAGAAGCTTAGACATTCGCGCAACACAAATTCTTTTCGAGTTAAAACGTGTTATTTAGGAAAAACAAGATAATTTTGCATGATGCGTTATTTCTTCTCATAAAATTTAAGTATTTCCAATATGTACATATTTCTCTTTAATATGCAACTCTGTATTTCCTTATAACGTGGTATTCTTACATATTCTTTCGAGTGAAAACTCTCCTGTGCATTCTCTATTGAGGCTACACGCTTAGATATACACGAAACACCAAAGCTTTTCGAGTTAAAATATGTTGTTAAGGAAAAACAAGATAATTTCCCACGATGAGTGATTTCCTTAAAACGTGGTATTCTGACATATTTTTTTGAGAGAAAAATCTCCTGTGCGTTCTCCTTTGACGCTACATGCATAGAAATACACGCAACACCAAATCCTTTCGAGTTACAATGTGTTGTTTAGGAAATACAAAATAATTTTTTACCATGCGTTATTTCTTCTTGTAAAGTTTAAGTATTTCTAATACGTACATAGTTGTCTTTAATCTGCAACACTGTATTTCCTTATAACGTGGTATTCTTAAATAATCTTTGGAGAGAAAACTCTCCTGTTCGTTCTCTTTTGAGGCTACACACTTAGACATACACATAACACCAAAGCTTTTCGAGTTAAAACATGTTGTTTAGGAAAAACAAGATAATTTCGCACGATGCGGGATTTCTTTAAACGTGGTATTCTGACATATTTTTTCGAGAGAAAACACTCCTATGCATTCTCTTTTGAGGCTACAAGCTTATACATACACGCAACACAAAATCTTTTGAGTTACAATGTGTTGTTTAGGAAAAACAAGATAATTTTGCACGATGTGATATTTCTTCTCGTAAAGATTAAGTATTTCCAATACGTACGTATTTGTCGTTGCTCTGCAACACTATATTTCCTTATAACGTGGTATTCTTACATATTCTTTTGAGAAAAAACTCTCCTGTGTGTTCTCTTTTGAGGCTGCACGCTTAGACATACACGCAACACCAAAGCTTTTCGAGTTACAACATGTTGTTTAGGAAAAACAAGATAATTTCGCACGATGCTGGATTTGCTTAAAAAGTGGTATTCTGACATATTTTTTAGAGAGAAAATTATCCTGTGCATTCTGTTTTGATACTACATGCTTTATCATACATGCAACACAAAATCTTTTCGAGTTACAACGTGTTGTTTAGGAAATACAAGATAAATTTTCACAATGCATTATTTCTTCTCGTAAATTTTAAGTATTTCTAATACGTACATATTTGTCTTTACTCTGCAACACTGTATTTCCTCATAACGTGGTATTCTTACATATTTTTTGAGAGAAAACTCTCCTGTGCGTTCTCTTTTGCGGCTACACGCTTAGAAATACAGGCAACACCAAAGCTTTTCGAGTTAAAACGTGTTGTTTAGGAAAAATAAGATAATTTCGCACGATGCGGTATTTCCTTAAAACGTGGTATTATGACATATTTTTTCAAGAGTAAATTCTCCTTTGGGTTCTCTTTTGAGGCTACACGTTTAGACATACACGCAACACCAAATCTTTCGAGTTACAATGTGTTGTTTAGGAAAAACAAGATAATTTTACATGATGCGTTATTTCTTCTCGTAAATTTTAAGTATTTCTGATATGTACGTATTTGTCTTTACTCTGCAACACTGTATTTACTTATAACGTGGTATTCTTACATATTCTTTCGAGAGAAAACTCTCCTGTGCATTCTCTTTTGAGGCTACATGCTTAGACATACACGCAACACCAAAGCTTTTCAAGTTGCAACGTGTTTTTTAGGAAAAACAAGATAATTTCTCACAATGTGTGATTTCCTTATAACGGGGTATTCTGACATGTTTTTTCGAGAGAAAACTCTCCTGTGCATTCTCTTTTGAGGCTAGAAGCTTAGACATACACGCAACACCAAATCTTTTCGAGTTACAATGTGTTATTTAGGAAAAACAAGATAATTTTGCACAATGCGGGATTTCCTTAAAATGTTGAATTCTTACATATTTTTTCGAGAGAAAATTCTCCTGTGGGTTCTCTTTTGAGGATACACGTTTAGACTTACAGGCAACACCAAATCTTTTCGAGTTGCAACGTGTTGTATAGGAAAAACAAGATAATTTTTTAGGATGCGTTATTTCCTCTCGTAAAGTTTAAGTATTTCTAATACGTACGTATTTGTCTTTACTCGGCAACACTCTACTTCCTTATAACGTGGTATTCTTACATATTCTTTCGAGAGAAAACTCTCATGTGCGTTCTCTTTTGAGGCTGCATGCTTAGACATACACGCAACACCAAAGCTTTTCGAGTTAAAACGTGTAGTTTAGGAAAAAAAAGATAATTTCGCGTTATTTCTTCTCGTAATTTAAGTATTTCTAATACGTATGTATTTGTCTTTACTCTGCAACACTCTACTTATAACTTCCTTATAACGTAGTATTCTTACATATTCTTTCGAGAGAAAACTCTCCTGTGCATTCTCTTTTGAGGTTGCACGCTTAGACATAAACGTAACAGCAAAGCTTTTCGAATGACAATGTGTTCTTTAGGGAAAACAAGATAATTTCGCACGATGCGGGATTTCCTTAGAACGTGGTATTCTGACATATTTTTTTGAGAGAAAACTCTCCTGTGCCTTCTCTTTTGCGGCTACAAGCTTAGACATACATGTAACACCAAATCTTTTCGAATTTCAACTTGTTTTTTTCTGAAATACAAGATAATTTTTTATGGAGCCTTATTTCTTCTCGTAAAGTTTAAGTATTTCTAATACGTACGTATTTGTCTTACTCTGCAACACTGTATTTCCTTGTATCATGGTATTCTGACATATTCTTTCGAGAGAAAACTCTCCAGTGTGTTCTCTTCTGAGGCTATACAGTTAGACATACACGCAACACCAAAGCTTTTAGAGTTAAAACGTGTTGTTTAGGAAAAACAAGATAATTTCGCACAATGCTGGAAATCCTTAAAACGTGGTATTCTGACATATTTTTTGAGAGAAAACTCTCCTGTGCATTCTCTTTTGAGGCTACACACTTAGTCATACAGGCAACACGAAAACTTTTCAAGTTACAGCGTGTTGTTTAGGAAAAACAAGATAATTTTGCATGATGCGTTATTTCTTCTCGTAAAGTTTAAATATTTCTAATACCTACGTATTTGTTTTTACTCTACAACACTGCATTCCGTTATAACGTGGAATTCTTACATATTCTTTCGAGAGAAAACTCTCCTGTGCGTTCTCTTTTGAGGCTACACGCTTAGACATACACACAACACCAAAGCTTTTCGAGTTACAACGTGTTGTTTAGGAAAAACAAGATAATTTCGCATGATGCGGTATTTCCTTAAAACGTGGTATTCTGACATATTTTTTCGAGGGAAAATTCTCCTGTGGGTTCTCTTTTGAGGCTACACATTTAGACATACACGCAACACCAAATCTTTTCGAGTTAAAACGTGTTGTTTAGGAAAAACTAGATAATTTTGCATGATGCATTATTTCTTCTCATAAATTTTTAAGTATTTCTAATACGTACATATTTGTCTTTACTCTGCAACACTGTATTTCCTTATAACGTGGTATTCTTACATATTCTTTCGAGAGAAAACTCTCCTCTTCGTTCTCTTTTGAGGCGACACGCTTAGACATACACGCAACACCAAAGATTTTCGAGTTACAACGTGTTGTTTAAGAAAAACAAGATAATTTCGCACGAAGCGGGATTTCCTTAAAACGTTGTATTCTGACATATTTTTTCGAGAAAAAATTCTCCTGTGGGTTCTCTTTTGAGGCTATACTTTTAGCCTTACAAGCAACATCAAATCTTTTCAGGTTACAACGTGTTGTTTAGGATATACAAGATAATTTTGTGCGATGCGTTATTTCTTCTCGTAAAGTTTAAGTATTTCTGATATGTACATATTTGTCTTTAATCTGCAACACTGTATTTGCTTATAACGTGGTATTCTTACATATTCTTTCGAGAGAAAACTCTCCTCTGCGTTCTCTTTTGAGGCTACACCAATAGACATACACGCAACATGAAAGCTTTACAAGTTACAACGTGTTGTTTAGGAAAAACAAGATAATTTCGCAAGATGTGCGATTTCATTAAACCGGGGTATTCTGACATGTTTTTTCGAGAGAAAACTCTCCTGTGCATTCTCTTTTGAGGCTAGAAGCTTAGACATACAAGCAACACCAAATCTTTTTGAGTTACAATGTGTTATTTAGGAAAAACAAGATAATTTTGTACAATGCGTTATTTCTTCTCATAAAGTTTAAGTATTTCCAATATATAAGTATTTGTCTTTAATATGCAACACTGTATTTCCTTATACCGTGGTATTCTTACATATTCTTTCGAGTGAAAACTCTCCTGTGCGTTCTCTTTTGAGGCTGCATGCTAAGACATACACGCAACACCAAAGATTTTCGAGTTACAACTTGTTGTTTAGGAAAAACAAGATAATTTCGCACGATGCGGGATTTCCATAAAACGTTGTATTCTTACATATTTTTTTGAGAGAAAATTCTCCTGTGTGTTCTCTTTTGAGGATACACGTTTAGACATACAGGCAACACCAAATCTTTTCGAGTTACAACGTGTTGTATAGGAAATGCAAGATAATTTTTTAGGATGCGTTATTTCCTCTCGTAAAGTTTAAGTATTTCTAATACGTACGTATTTGTCTTTACTCTGCAACACTCTACTTCCTTATAACGTGGTATTCTTACATATTCTTTCGAGAGAAAACTCTCCTGCCCATTCTCTTTTGAGGCTGCACGCTTAGATTTACATGCAACACCAAAGATTTTCGAGTTAAAACGTGTTGTTTAGGAAAAAAAAGATAATTTCGCAAGATGCTGGATTTCCTTAAAACGTGGTATTCTGACATATTTTTTTCGAGAGAAAACTCTCCTGTGTGTTCTCTTTTGAGGCTACACGCTTAGTCAAAAACGCAACACCATATCTTTTGGAGTTACATCGTGTTGTTTAGGAAAAACAAAATAATTTTGCATGATGCATTATTTCTCCTCATAAAGTTTAAGTATTTATAATACATACGTATTTGTTTTTACTCTGCAACACTGTATTCCGTGATAACGTGGAAATCTGACATATTCTTTTAAGAGAAAACTCTCCTTTGCATTCTCTTTAAAGGCTACACGCTTAGACATACACGCAACACCAAAGCTTTTCCAGGTACAACGTGTTGTTTAGGAAAAAGAAAGTAATTTCGCATGATGTGGTATTTCCTTAAAACGTGGTATTCTGACATATTTTTTGAGAGAAAATTCTTCTGTGGGTTCTCTTTTGAGGCTACACATTTAGACATACACGCTACACCAAATCTTTTCGAGTTACAATGAGTTGTTTAGGAAAAACAAGATAATTTTGCACGAAGCGTTATTTCTTCTCATAAATTTTAAGTATTTCTAATACGTACATATTTGTCTTTACTCTGCAACACTGTATTTCCTTATAACGTGGTATTCTTACATATTCTTTCGAGAGACAAGTCCTCTGTGCGTTCTCTTTTGAGGCTACACGCTTTGACGTACACGCAACACCAAAGCTTTTCGAGTTACAACATATTGTTTAGGAAAAACAAGATAATTTCGCACGAAGCGGGATTTCCTTAAAACGTTGTATTCTGACATATTTTTTTCGAGAGAAAATTCTCCTGTGGGTTCTCTTTTGAGGCTACACTTTTAGACTTACAAGCAACACCAAATCTTTTCAGGTTACAACGTGTTGTTTAGGAGAAACAAGATAATTTTGTATGATTTGTTATTTCTTCTCGTAAAGTTTAAGTATTACTAATATGAACGTATTTGTGTTTACTCTGCAACACTGTATTTGCTTATAACGTGGTATTCTTACATATTCTTTCAAGTGAAAACTCTCCTGTGCATTCTCTTTTGAGGCTACACGCATAGACATACACGCAACACCAAAGCTTTTCAAGTTACAACGTGTTGTTTAGGAAAAACAACATAATTTTGCATGATGCGTTATTTCCTCTCGTAAAGTTTAAGTATTTCCACAACGTACATATTTGTCTTTACTCTGCAACACTTTATTTCTTTATGACGTGGTATTCTTACATATTCTTTCGAGAGAAAACTTTCCTGTGCATTCTCTTTTGAGGCTGCACGCTTAGGAAAAAACGCAACACCAAAGCTTTTCGAGTTACAAATAGTTGTTTAGGAAAAACAAGATAATTTCGCACGAAATGGGATTTTCTTAAACGTGGTATTCTGACATATTTTTCCGAGAAAAAAACTCTCCTCTGCGTTCTCTTTTGAGGCTGCATGCTTAGACATAATAGCACCACAAAACTTTTCGAGTCCAACGTGTGGTTTAGGAAAAACAAGATAATTTCGCACGATGAAAGATTTCCTTCAAAGGTGTTATTCTGACATATTTTTTCGAGAGAAAATACTCCTGTGCATTCTCTTTTGAGGCTACACTCTTAGACATACATGCAACACCAAAGCTTTTCGAGTTACAAGAAATTGTTTAGGAAAAAAAGATAATTTCGCACGATGCGGGATTTCCTTAAAACGTAGTATTCTGACTTATTTTTTCGAGAGAAAACTCTCCTGTGCATTCTGTTTTGAGGGTACATGCTGAGACATACAAGCAACACCAAACCTTTTCGAGTTGCAACGTGTTGTTTAGGAAAAACAAGATAATTTCGCACGATGCAGGATTTCCTTAAAACGTGGTATTCTGACATATTTTTTGAGAAAAAATTCTCCTCTGGGTTCTCTTTTGTGGCTACATGTTTAGACATACACGCAACTCCAAATCTTTTCGAGTTACAACGTGTTGTTTAGGAAATACAAGATAATTTTGTACGATGCGTTATTTCTTCTAGTAAAGTTTAAGTATTTCTCATATGTACGTATTTGTCTTTATTCTGCAACACTGTATTTCCTTATAACGTGGTATTCTTACATATTCTTTCTAGAGAAAACTCTCCTGTGCATTCTCTTTTGAGGCTACATGCTTAGATATACACGCAACACCAAAGCTTTTCGAGTTACAACGTGTTGTTTAGGAAAAACAAGATAATATCGCACTATGACGGATTTCCTTAAAACGTGGTATTATGACATATTTTTTCGAGAGAAAACTCTCCTGTGCATTCTCTTTTGAGGCTACATGCTTAGACATACACGCAACACCAAATCTTTTCGAGTTACAACGTGTTGTTTAGGAAAGAAAAGATAATTTCGCACGATGCGGGATTTCCTTAAAACGTGGTATTCTGACATATTTTTTCGAGAGAAAACTGTCCTGTGCATTCTCTTTTGAGGCTACATGCTGAGACATACAAGAAACATCAAAGCTTTTCGAGTAACAACATGTTGTTTATGAAAAACAAGACAATTTCGCACGATGCAGGATTTCTTTAAAACGTGGTATTCTGACATATTTTTTCGAGAGAAAATTCTCCTGTGGGTTCTCTTTTGAGGCTACACACTTAGACATACACGCAACACCAAAGCTTTTCGAGTTACAACTTGTTGTTTAGGAAATACAAGATAATTTTTTATGATGAGTTATTTCTTCTCGTAAAGTTTAAGCATTTCTAATATGTACGTATTTGTCTTTACTCTGCAACACTGTATTTCCTTATAACGTGGTATTCTTACATATTCTTTCGAGAGAAAACTCTCCTGTGCATTCTGTTTTGTGGCTACACGCTTAGACATACACGCAACACCAAAGCTTTTCGAGTTATAACGTGTTGTTTAAGAAAAACAAGATAATTTAGCACGATGCGGGATATCCTTAAAACGTGGTATTCTTACATATTTTTTCGAGAGAAAACTCTCCTGTGCATTCTCTTTTGAGGCTACATGCTTAGACATACACGCAACACCAAATCTTTTTGAGTTACAACGTGTTGTTTAGGAAATACAAGATAATTTCACACGATGCAGGATTTCCTTAAAACGTGGTATTCTGACATATTTTGTCGAGAGAAAATTCTCCTGTGGGTTCTCTTTTGATGCTACACGTTTAGACATACACGCAATACCAAATCTTTTCGAGTTTCAACGTGTTGATTAGGAAAAACAAGATAATTTTGCACGATGTGTTAATTCTTCTCATAAAGTTTAAGTGTTTCCAATACGTATCTATTTGTCTTTACTCTGCAACACTGTATTTCCTTATAACGTGGTATTCTTACATATTCTTTCGAGAAAACACTCTCCTGTGCATTATCTTTTGAGGCTGCAGGCTTAGACAAAAACGCAACACCAAAGCTTTTCGAGTTGCAACAAGTTGTTTAGGAAAGAAAAGATAATTTCGCACGATTCGGTATTTCCTTAAAACGTGGTATTCTGACATATTTTTTCGAGAGAAAACTCTCCTGTGCATTCTCTTTTGAGGCTACATGCTGAGACATACAAGAAACATCAAAGCTTTTCAAGTTACAACGTGTTGTTTTGGAAAAACAAGATAATTTCGCACGATGCAGGATTTCTTTAAAACATGTTATTCAGACATATTTTTTCGAGAGAAAATTCTCCTGTGGGTTCTCTTTTGAGGCTACACGTGTAGAGATACACGCAACACCAAATATTTTCGAGTTACAACGTGTTGTTTAGGAAATACAAGATAATTTTGTACGATGAGTTATTTCTTCTCGTAAAGTTTAAGTATTTCTAATACATATGTATTTGCCTTTATTCTGCAACACTGTATTACCTTATAACGTGGTATTCTTACATATTCTTTCTAGGGAAAACTCTCCTGTGGATTCTCTTTTGAGGCTACATGCTTAGACATACACGCAACACCAAAGCTTTTCGAGTTACAACGTGTTGTTTAGGAAATACAAGATAATTTTGTAAGATGCGTTATTTCTTCTTGTAAAATTTAAGTTTTTCTAATATGTACGTATTAGTCTTTACTCTGCAAAACTGTATTTCCTTGTAACATGGTATTCTTACATATCCTTGCGAGAGAAAACTCTCCTGTGCATTCTCTTTTGAGGCTACACACTTAGACATACACGCAACACCAAAGCTTTTCGAGTTAAAACATGTTGTTTAGGAAAAACAAGATAATTTCGCACAATGCAGGATTTCCTTATAATGTGGTATTCTGACATATTTTTTCGAGTAAAAAATCTCCTGTGCATTCTCTTTTGAAGCGACATGCTTAGACAAACACGCAACACCAAATCTTTTTGTGTTACAATGTGTTGTTTAGGAAAAACAAGATAATTTTGCAGGATGTGTTATTTCTTCTTGTAAAGTTTAAGTATTTCTAATACATACGTATTTGTCTTTACTCTGTAACACTGTATTTCCTAATAACGTGGTATTCTTATATATTCTTTCAAGAGAAATCTCTGCTGTGCGTTCTCTTTTGAGGCTACACACTTAGACATACACGCAACAACAAAGCTTTTCGAGTTACAACGTGTTGTTTAAGAAAAACAAAATTTCGCACGATGCGTGATTTCCTTAAAACGTGGTATTCTGACATATTTTTTCAAGAGAAAACTCTCCTTTGGGTTCTCTTTTGAGGCTACACTTTTAGACATACACGCAACACCAAATCTTTTGAGTTACAACCTGTTGGTTAGGAAATACAAGATAATTTTGTATGATGCGTTATTTCTTCTCGTAAAGTTTAAGTATTTCTAATACAT
Organism: Apodemus sylvaticus; assembly: GCF_947179515.1. Lineage (NCBI taxonomy): Eukaryota > Metazoa > Chordata > Mammalia > Rodentia > Muridae > Apodemus > Apodemus sylvaticus. The sequence goes on along the minus strand of NC_067491.1, from coordinate 59,223,538 downwards.
ACTTATTCGTCTTTATTCTGCAACATTTTATTTCCTTATAACGTGGTATTCTTACATATTCTTTCTAGAGAAAACTCTCCTGTGGATTCTCTCTTGAGGCTACACGCTTAGACAAACACGCAACACCAAATCATTTTAAGTTACAACGTGTTGTTTAGGAAAAACAAGATAATTTTGCAGGATGTGTTATTTCTTCTTGTAAAGTTTAAGTATTTCTAATACGTATGTATTTGTCTTTACTCTGAAACACTGTATTTCCTAATAATGTGATATTCTTACATATTCGTTCGAGAGAAAACTCTCCTGTGCATTCTCTTTTGAGGCTACACACTTAGACATACACGCAACACCAAAGCTTTTCGAGTTACAATGTGTTGTTTAAGAAAAACATAATTTCGCACGATGCGTGATTTCCTTAAAACGTGGTATTCTGACATATTTTTTCGAGAGAAAACTCTCCTGTGGGTGGTCTTTTGAGGCTACACTTTTAGACATACAAGCAACACCAAATCTTTTGAGATACAACTTGTTGATTAGGAAATACATGATAATTTTGTATGATGCGTTATTTCTTCTCGTAAAATTTAAGTATATCTAATACGTACTTATTTGTCTTTATTCTGCAACATTTTATTTCCTTATAACGTGGTATTCTTACATATTCTTTCTAGAGAAAACTCTCCTGTGGATTCTCTTTTGAGGCTACACGCTTAGACAAACACGCAACACCAAATCTTTTTGAGTTACAACGTGTTGTTTAGGAAAAACAAGATAATTTTGCAGGATGTGTTATTTCTTCTTGTTAAGTTTAAGTATTTCTAATATGTACGTATTTGTCTTTACTCTGAAACACTGTATTTCCTAATAACGTGGTATTCTTACATATTCTTTTGAGAGAAAACTCTCCTGTGCATTCTCTTTTGAGGCTAAACACTTAGACATACACGCAACAACAAAGCTTTTCGAGTTACAACGTGTTGTTTAAGAAAAACATAATTTCGCACAATGCGTGATTTCCTTAAAACGTGGTATTCTGACATATTTTTTTGAGAGAAAACTCTCCTGTGGGTTCTCTTTTGAGGATACACTTTTAGACATACACACAACACCAAATCTTTTGAGTTACAACTTGTTGGTTAGGAAATGCAAGATAATTTTGTATGACACATTATTCTTCTTGTAAAGTTTAAGTATTACTAATACGTACTTATTCGTCTTTATTCTGCAACATTTTATTTCCTTATAACGTGGTATTCTTACATATTTTTTCTAGAGAAAACTCTCCTGTGGATTCTCTTTTGAGGCTACACGCTTTGACATACACGCAACACCAAAGCTTTTCGAGTTACAACATGTTGTTTTAAAAAAAATATGATAATTTCGCACGATGTGGGATTTCCTTAAAACGTAGTATTCTGACATATATTTTCAAGAGAAAATTCTCCTGTGGGTTCTCTTTTGAGGCTACACACTTAGACATACACGCAACACCAAAGCTTTTCGAGTTACAACGTGTTGTTTAGGAAAAAGAAGATAATTTCGCCCGATGCGGGATTTCCTTAAAACGTGGTATTCTGACATATTTTTTTGAGAGAAAACTCTCCTGTGCGTTCTCTTTTAAGGCTACACACTTAGACATACAGGCAACCCCAAATCTTTCGAGTTACAACGTGTTGTTTAGGAAATACAAGATAATTTTGTACGATGCGTAATTTCTTCTTGTAACTGTTAAGTATTTCTAATACGTACATATTTGTCTTTACTCTGCAACACTGTATTTCCTTGTAACGTGTTATTCTTAGATATTCTTTCAAGAGAAAACTCTCCTGTGCGTTCTCTTTTGAGACGACACTCTTAGACATACACGCAACACCAAAGCTTTTCGAGTTAAAACATGTTGTTCAGGAAAAACAGGATAATTTCCCACAATGCAGGATTTCCGTAAAACGTGGTATTCTGACATATTTTTTCGAGAGAAAACTCTCCTGTGCCTTCAATTTTGAGGCTACACGCTAAGACACACACGCAACCCCAAATCTTTTCGAGTTACAACGTATTGTTTAGGAAAAACAAGATAATTTTGCATGATGCTTTATTTCTTCTCAAAAAGTTTAAGTGTTTCTATTACGTAAGTATTTGTCTTTCCTCTGCAACACTGTATATCCTTATAACGTGGTATTCGTACATATTCTTTCAAGAGAAAACTCTCCTGTGCGTTCACTTTTGAGGCTGCGCGCTTAGACAAAAACGCAACACCAAAGCTTTTCGAGTTACAACAAGTTGTTTAGGAAAAACAAGATAATTTCGCACGATGCGGGATTTCCTTAAAACGTGGTATTCTGACATATTGTTTCGAGAGAAAACTCTCTTGTGCCTTCTCCTTTGAGGCTACTCGCTTAGACATACACGCAACCCCAAATCTTTTCGAGTTACAGCATGTTGTTTAGGAAAAACAAGATAATTTTGCACGATGTGTTATTTCTTCTCGTTACGGTTTAGTATTTGTAATACGTACGTATTTGTCTTTACTCTGCAACACTGTATTTCCTTGTAACGTGGTATTCTTACATATTCTTTCGAGAGAAAACTCTCCTGTGCGTTCTCTTTTGAGACTACACACCTAGACATACACGCAACACCAAAGCTTTTCGAGTTAAAACATGTTGTTTAGGAAAAAGAGTATAATTTCCCATGATGCGGGATTTCTTTAAAACGTGGTATTCTGACATATTTTTTCGAGAGAAAACTCTCCTGTGCCTTCTATTTGAGGCTACACGCTTAGACATACACGCAAAACCAAATCTTTTTGAGTTACAAAGTGTTGTTTAGGAAAAACAAGATAATTTTGCACGATGATTTATTTCTTCTCAAAAAGTTTAAGTATTTCTAATACGTAAGTATTTGTCTTTACTCTGCAACACTGTATTTCCTTATAACGTGGTATTCTCACTTATTCTTTCAAGAGAAAACTCTCCTGTGCATTCTCTTTTGAGGCTGCGCACTTAGACAAAAACGCAACACCAAAGCTTTTCGAGTTAAAACAAGTTGTTTAGAAAAAACAAGATAATTTCGCATGATACGGGATTTCCTTAAAACGTGGTATTCTGATATATTGTTTCGAGAGAAACCTCTCTTGTGCCTTCTCCTTTGAGGCTACTCGCTTAGACATACATGCAACACCAAATCTTTTCGAGTTACAACATATTTTTTAGGAAATGCAAGATAATTTTGTACGATGCGTAATTGCTTCTCATAAAGTTTAAGTATTTCTAATAAGTACGTATTTGACGTTACTCTGCAACACTGTATTTCCTTATAACGTGGTATTCTTATATATTCTTTGAGAGAACACTCTCCTGTGCTTTCTCTTTTGAGGCTGCACGCTTAGACATACACGCAGCACCAAAGCTTTTCGAGTTACAACGTGTTGTTTAGGAAAAATAATATAATTTCGCACGATGCGGGATTTCCTTAAAATTTGGTATTCTGACATATTTTTTCGAGAGAAAATTCATCTGTGTGTTATCTTTTGAGGCGACACATTTAGACATACACGCAACACCAAATCTTTCGAGTTTCAACGTGTTGTTTAGGAAATACAAGATAATTTTGTAAGATGCGTTATTTCTTCTTGTAAAGTTTAAGTATTTCTAATGAGTATGTATTTGTCTTTCCTCTGCAACACTGTATTTCCATATAACATGGTATTCGTACATATTCTTTCGAGAGAAAACTATCCTGTGCGTTCTCTTTTCAGGCTACACGCTTAGACATACAAGCAACACGAAATCTGTTCGAGTTAGAACGTGTTGTTTAGGAAAAACAAGATAATTTCGCACGATGCGGGATTTCCTTAAAACGTGGTATTCTGACATATTTTTCGAGAGAAAACTATCCTGTGCGTTCTCTTTAAAGGCTAAATGCTTAGACATACATGCAACCCCAAATCGTTTCGAGTAACAACGTGTTGTTTAGGAAATACAAGATAATTTTGTTTGATGTGTAATTTCTTCTTGTAAAGTTTAAGTATTTCTAATACGTACGTATTTGTCTTTACTCTGCAACACTGTATTTCCTTATAATGTGGTATTCTTACATATTCTTTAGAGACAAAACTGTCCTGTGCGTTCTCTTTTGAGGCTACACGCTTAGGCATACACACAACACCAAAGCTTTTCAAGTTACAACATATTCTTTAAGAAAAACAAGATAATTTCTCACGATGCGGGAATTCCTTAAAACGTGGTATTCTGACTTATTTTTTCGAGAGAAAACTCTCCTGTGCATTCTCTTTTGAGTCTATAAGCTTAGACATACATGTAACACAAAATCTTTTCGAGTTACAATGTGTTGTTTAGGAAAAACAAGATAATTTTGAACGATGCGTTATTTCTTCTTGTAAAGTTTAAGTATTTCCAATATGTACGTATTTGTCTTTAATCTGCAACACTGTATTTCCTTATAACGTGGTATTCTTACATATTTTTTCGAGAGAAAACTCTCCTGTGTGTTCTCTTTTGAGGCTACACGCTTAGACATACACGCAACACCAAATAATTTCGAATTACAATGTGTTGTTTAAGAAAAACAAGATAATTTCGCACTATGCGGGATTTCCTTAAACGTGGTATTCTGACATATTTTTTTCGAGAGAAAACTCTCCTGTGCATTCTCTTTTGAGGCTACATGCTTAGACATACACGCCACACCAAAGCTTTTCGAGTTACAACGTGTTGTTTAGGAAATACAAGATAATTTTGAATGATGCTTTATTTCTTCTCGTAAAGATTAAGTATTTGTAATATGTACGTATTTGTCTTTACTCTGCAAAACTGTATTTCCTTGTAATGTGGTATTCTTACATATTCTTGCGAGAGAAAACTCTCCTGTGCATTCTCTTTTGAGGCTACACACTTAGACATACACGCAACCCTACATCTTTTCGAGTTAAAACATGTTGTTTAAGAAAAAGAAGATAATTTCGCACGATGCAGGATTTCCTTAAAACGTGGTATTCTGACATATTTTTTTGAGAGAAAACTCTCCTGGCCTTCTCTTTTGAGGCTACACGCTTAGACATACACTCAACACCAAAGCTTTTCGAGTTACAACGTGTTGTTTAGGAAAAACAAGATAATTTCGCACGATGCAGGATTTCCTTAAAACGTGGTATTCTTACATATTTTATCAAGGGAAAATTCACCTGTGTGTTCTCTTTTGAGGCAACACATTTAGACATACACGCAACACCAAATATTTTCAAGTTACAACATGTTGTTTAGGAAATACAAGATAATTTTGTAAGATGCCTTATTTCTTCGAGTAAAATTTAAGTATTTCTAATACGTACGTATTTGTCTTTAATCTGCAACACTGTATTTCCTTATAACGTGGTATTCTTACATATTCTTTCGAGAAAAAACTCTCCTGTGCGTTCCCTTTTGAAGCTACACACTTAGACATACATGCAACACCACAGCTTTTCGAAGTACAATGTTTTGTTTAAGAAAAACAAGATAATTTCGCACGATGAGGGATTTCCTTAAAACATGGTATTCTGACATATTTTTTGGAGAGAAAACTCTCCTGTGTGTTCTCTTTTTAGGCTACATGCTTTGACATATACACAAAACCAAATCTTTTCGACTTACAACGTGTTGTTTAGGAAATACAAGATAATTTTGTATGATGCGTTATTTCTTCACATAAAGTTTAAGTATTTCTAATACGTACGTATTTGTCTTTACTCTGCAACACTGTATTTCCTTGTAAGGTGGTATTCATGCAAAACTCTCCTGTGCATTCTCTTTCGAGGCTACAGGCTTAGACATACACGCAACACCAAATATTTTCAAATTACAATGTGTTGTTTAAGAAAAACAAGATAATTTCGCACATATTCTTTTGAGAGAAAACTCTCCTGTGTGTTCTCTTTTGAGGCTACACGCTTAGACATACACGCATCACCAAAGCTTTTCTAGTTACAAGGTGTTGTTTAGGAAAAAAAAGATAATTTCGCACGATGCGGGATTTCCTTAGAACATGGTATTCTGACATATTTTTTCAAGAGAAAACACTCCTGTGCGTTCTCTTTTGAGGCTACACACTTAGACATACACGCCACACCAAATCTTTTCGAGTTACAACGTGTTGTTTAGGAAATACAAGATAATTTTGTATGATGCATTATTTCTTCTCGTAAAGTTTAAGTATTTCTAATATGTACGTATTTGTCTTTACTCTGCAAAACTGTATTTCCTTGTAACGTGGTATTCTTACATATTCTTGCGAGAGAAAACTCTCCTGTGCATTCTCTTTTGATGCTACACACTTAGACATACACGCAACCCCAAGTCTTTTCGAGAAAACTCTCCTGTGCATTCTCTTTTGAGGCCAAACGCTTAGACATACACGCAACTCCAAACCTTTTGGAGTTACAAAGTGTTGTTTAGGAAATACAAGGTAATTTTGTACGAAGCGTTATTTATTCTCGTAAAATTTAAGTATTCCTAATATGTACGTATTTGTCTTTACTCTGAAACACTGCATTTCCTTATATCGTGTTATTCTTACATATTCTTTTGAGAGAAAACTCTCCTGTGCATTCTCTTTTGAGGCTACACGCTTAGACATACACGCAACACCAAATATTTTCGAATTACAACGTGTTGTTTAGGAAAAACAAGATAATTACGTACTATGCGGGATTTCCTTAAAACGTGGTATTCTGACATACTTTTTCGAGAGAAAACTCTCCTGTGCGTTCTCTTTTGAGGCTACACACTTAGACATACATGCCACACCAAATCTTTTCAAGTTACAACGTGTTGTTTAGGAAATACAAGATAATTTTGTATGATGCGTTATTTCTTCTCGTAAAGTTTAAGTATTTCTAATATGTACGTATTTGTCTTTACTCTACAAAACTGTCTTTCCTTGTAAAGTGGTATTCTTACATATTCTTGTGAGAGAAAACTCTCCTGTGCATTTTCTTTTGATGCTACAAGCTTAGACATACACGTAACACAAAATCTTTTCGAGTTACAACGTGTTGTTTAGGAAAAACAAGATAATTTTGCACGATGCACTATTTCTTCTCATAAAGTTTAAGTATTTCCAATATGTACATATTTGTCTTTACTCTGCAACACTGTATTTCCTTATAACGTGGTATTCTTACGTATTCTTTCGAGAGAAAACTCTCCTGTGTGTTCTCTTTTGAGGCTGCACGCTTAGACAAAAACACAACACCAAAGCTTTTCGAGTTAGAACAAGTTGTTTAGGAAAAAAAGATAATTACGCATTATGCAAGATTTCCTTAAAACGTTGTATTCTGACATATATTTTCCAGAGAAAACTCTCCTGTGCGTTCTCTTTTGAGGCTACAGGCTTAGACATACACGCAACACCAAAGTTTTTCGAGTTACAACTTGTTGTTAAAGAAAAACAATATAATTTCGCATGATGCAGGATTTCCTTAAAACGTGGTATTCTGACATACTTTTTCAAGAGAAAACTCTCCTGTGCATTCTCTTTTGAGGCTACACGCTTAGACATACATGCCACACCAAATCTTTTCGAGTGACAACGTGTTGTTTAGGAAATACAAGATAATTTTGTACGCTGCGTTATTTCTTCTCGTAAAGTTTAAGTATTTCTAATATGTACGTATTTGTCTTTACTCTGCAAAACTGCACTTCCTTATAACGTGGTATTCTTACAAATTATTGCGAGAGAAAACTCTCCTGTGCATTCTCTTTTGAGGCTATACACTTAGACAAACACACAACACCAAAGCTTTTAGAGTTAAAACATGTTGTTTAGGAAAAGCAAGATAATTTCGCACGATGCAGGATTTCCTTAAAACGTGGTATTCTGACATATTTTTTCGAGAGAAAACTCTCCTGTGCGTTCTCTTTTGAGGCTGCACGCTGAGACAAAAACTCAACACCAAAGCTTTTCGAGTTAGAACAAGTTGTTTAGGAAAAAAAAAGATAATTTCGCACGATGCAGGATTTACTTAAAACGTTGTATTCTGACAATTTTTTCCAGAGAAAACTCTCCTGTGCGTTCTCTTTTGAGGCTACACGCTGAGACATACAAGCAACACCAAAGCTTTTCGAATTACAACGTGTTGTTTAGGAATAACAAGATGATTTCGCACGATGCAGGATTTCCTTAAAACATGGAATTCTGATATATATTTTTTGAGAGAAAATTCTCCTGTGGGTTCTCTTTTGAGGCTACATGTTTTGACATACACGCAACACCAAATCTTTCCGAGTTACAAAATGTTGTTTAGGAAATACCAGATAATTTTGTACGATGAGTTATTTCTTCTCAAAAAGTTTCCTAAGTATTTCTAATACGTACGTATTTGTCTTTACCCTGAAACACTGTATTTCTTTATAACGTGGTATTCTTACATATTCTTTCTAGAGAAAACTCTCCTGTGCGTTCTCTTTTGAGGCTACATGCTTAGACATACACGCAACACCAAAGCTTTTCGAGTTACAACATGTTGTTTAAGAAAAACAAGATAATTTCGCATGATGGGGGATTTCCTTAAAACGTGGTATTCTGACATATTTTTTCGAGAGAAAACTCTCCTGTGCATTCTCTTTTGAGGCTACATGCTTAGACATACACGCAACACCAAAGCTTTTCGAGTTACAACGTGTTGTTTAGGAAATAGAAGATAATTTTGTACGATGTGTTATTTCTTCTCGTAAAGTTTAAGTATTTCTAATATGTACGTATTTGTCTTTACTCTGCAACACTGTATCTCCTTGTAACGTGGTATTCTTACATATTCCTGTGAGAGAAAACTCTCCTGTGCATTCTCTTTTGAGGCTACACACTTAGACATACACGCAACACCAAATCTTTTCGAGTTACAACGTGTTGTTTAAGAAAAACAAGATAATTTCTCACGATGAGGGATATCCTTAAAACATGGTATTCTGACATATTTTGTCGAGAGAAAATTCTCCTGTGGGTTCTCTTTTGAGGCTACATGATTAGACATACACGTAACACCAAATCTTTTCGAGTTACAACGTGTTGTTTAGGAAAAACAAGATAATTTCGCACAATGCGGGGTTTCCTTAAAACGTGGTATTCTGACATATTTTTTAGAGAGAAAACTCTCCTATGCGTTCTCTTTTAAAGCTAAACGCTTAGACATACACGCAACACCAAATCCTTTCAAGTTACAACGTGTTGTTTAGGAAAAACAAGATAATTTTGCATGATGCGTTATTTCTTCTCGTAAAGTTTAAGTATTTCTAATACGTACATATTTGTCTTTACTCTGCAAAACTGTATTTCCTTATAACGTGGTATTCTTACATATTCTTTTGAGAGAAAACTCTCCTGTGCGTTGTCTTTTGAGGCTACACGCTTACACATGCACGTAAAACCAAAGCTTTTCGAGTTACAACGTGTTGTTTAAGAAACACAAGATAATTTCGCACGATGCAGGATTTCCGTAAAACGTAATATTCTGACATATTTTTTCGAGAAAAAAACTCTCCTGTGCATTCTCTTTTGAGGCTATACGCTTAGACATACACGAAACACAAAATCTTTTCGAGTTACAACGTGTTGTTTAGGAAAAACAAGATAATTTTGCACGATGCGTTATTTCTTCTCCTAAAGTTAAAGTATTTCCAATATGTACGTAATTGTCTGTACTCTGCAACACTGTATTTCCTAATAAAGTGGTATTATTACATATTCTTTCGAGAGAAAACTCTCCTGTGCGTTCTCTTTTGAGGCTGAACGCTTAGACAAAAACGCAACACCAAAGCTTTTCGAGTTAGAACAAGTTGTTTAGGAAAAAAAAGATAATTACGCACGATGCAGGATTTCCTGAAAACGTTGTATTCTGACATATTTTTTTCGAGAGAAAACTCTCCTGTGCATTCACTTTTGAGGCCACATGCTTAGACATACACGCAACATCTAATTTTTTCGAGTTACAACGTGTTGTTTAGGAAAAACAAGATAATTTTGCACGATGCTTTATTTCTTCTCATAAAGTTGAAAGATTTCTAATACGTACATATTTGTCTTTACTCTGCAAAACTGTGTTTCCTGATAACATGGTATTCTTACATATTCTTTGGTGAGAAAACTCTCCTCTGCATTCTCTTTTGAGGCTACAGGCTTAGACATACACGCAACACCAAAGTTTTTCGAGTTACAACTTGTTGTTTAAGAAAAACAATATAATTTCGCATGATGCAGGATTTCCTTACAACGTGGTATTCTGACATACTTTTTAGAGAGAAAACTCTCCTGTGCGTTCTCTTTTGAGGATACACGCTTAGACATAGACGCCACACCAAATCCTTTCGAGTTACAACGTGTTGTTTAGGAAATACAAGATAATTTTGTATGATGCGTTATTTCTTCTCATAAAGTTTAAGTATTTCTAATATATACGTATTTGTCTTTACTCTGCAAAACTGTACTTCCTTGTAACGTGGTATTCTTACATATTCTTGCGAGAGAAAACTCTCCTGTGCATTCTCATTTGAGCCTACACACTTAGACATACACGCAACACCAAAGCATTTAGAGTTAAAACATGTTGTTTAGGAAAAACAAGATAATTTCGCACGATGCAGGATATCCTTAAAACGTGGTATTCTGACATATTTTTTGAGAGAAAACTCTCCTGTGCGTTCTCTTTTGAGGCTAAAAGCTTAGCCATACACGGAACACAAAATCTTTTCGAGTTACAACGTGTTGTTTAGGAAAAACAAGATAATTTTGCACGATGCGTTATTTCTTCTCATAAAATTTAAATATTTCCAATACGTACGTATTTGTCTTTACTCTGCAACAATGTATTTCCTTATAACGTGGTATTCTTACATATTCTTTCGAGAGAAAACTCTCCTGTGCGTTCTCTTTTGAGGCTGCACGCTTAGACAAAAACTCAACACCAAAGCTTTTCGAGTTAGAACAAGTTGTTTAGGAAAAAAAAGATAATTTCGCACGATGCAGGATTTCCTTAAAACGTTGTATTCTGACATATTTTTTCAGAGAAAACTCTCCTGTGCGTTCACTTTTGAGGCTACATGCTGAGACATACAAGCAACACCAAAGCTTTTCGAATTACAACGTGTTGTTTAGGAATAACAAGATGATTTAGCACGATGCAGGATTTCCTTAAAACATGGAATTCTGATATATTTTTTTGAGAGAAAATTCTCCTGTGGGTTCTCTTTTGAGGCTACATGTTTTGACATACACGCAACACCAAATCATTCCGAGTTACAAAATGTTGTTTAGGAAATACCTGATAATTTTGTTCGATGCGTTATTTCTTCTCGTAAAGTTTAAGTATTTCTAATATGTACTTATTTGTCTTTACTCTGCAACACTGTATTTCCTTGTAACGTGGTATTCTTACATATTCTTGTGAGAGAAAACTCTCCTGTGCATTCTCTTTTGAGTCTGCACACTTAGACATACATGCAACACCAAATCTTTTCGAGTTACAACGTGTTGTTTAAGAAAAACAAGATAATTTCGCACGATGAGGGATATCCTTAAAACGTGGTATTCTGACATATTTTGTCGAGAGAAAATTCTCCTGTGGGTTCTCTTTTGAGGCTACATGATTAGACATACATGCAACACCAAATCTTTTCGAGTTTCAACTTGTTGTTTAGGAAAAACAAGATAATTTCGCATGATGCCTTATTTCTTCTCGTAAAGTTTAAGTATTTCTAATACGTACGTATTTGTCTTTACTCTGCAAAACTGTATTTCCTTATTAAGTGGTATTCTTACATATTCTTTCGAGAGAAAACTCTCCTGTGTGTTTCCTTTTGAGGCTACACGCTTACACATACACGTAACACCAAAGCTTTTCGAGTTACAACGTGTTGTTTAAGAAACACAAGATAATTTCGCACGATGCAGGATTTCCGTAAAACGTAGTATTCTGACATATTTTTTCAAGAGAAAACTCTCCTGTGCATTCTCTTTTGAGGCTACAAGCTTAGACATACACGAAACACAAAATCTTTTCGAGTTACAACGTGTTGTTTAGGAAAAACAAGATAATATTGCACGATGCGTTATTTCTTCTCGTAAAGTTGAAGTATTTCCAATATGTACATAATTGTCTTTACTCTGCAACACTGTATTTCCTTATAAAGTGGTATTCTTACATATTCTTTCGAGAGAAAACTCTCCCATGCATTCTCTTTTGAGGCTGAACGCTTAGACAAAAACACAACACCAAAGCTTTTCGAGTTAGAACAAGTTGTTTAGGAAAAACAAGATAATTTCGCATGATTCGGGATTTCCATAAAACGTGGTATTTTGACATATTTTTTCGAGAGAAAACTCTCCTGTGCGTTCTCTTTTGAGGCCACATGCTTAGACATACACGCAACAGCAAATCTTTTCGAGTTATAACGTGTTGTTTAGGAAAAACAAGATAATTTTGCACGATGCATTATTTCTTCTCATAAAGTTTAAAGATTTCTAATACGTACGTATTTGTCTTTACTCTGCAACACTGTATTTCCTTATAACGTGGTATTTTTACATATTCTTTCGAGAGAAAACTCTCCTGTACATTATCTTTTGAGGCTGTACGCTTAGACATAAACGCAACACCAAAGCTTTTCGAGATACAACGTGTTGTTTAGGAAAAACAAGACAATTTCTCACGATGCGGGATTTCCTTAAAACGTGTTATTCTGACATATTTTTTCGAGAGAAATCTCTCCTGTGCATTCTCTTTTGAGACTACATGCTTAGTCATACACGCAACACCAAATCTTTTCGAGTTACAACGTATTGTTTAGGAAAAACAAGATAATTTTGCATAATGTGTTATTTCTTCTCATAAAGGTTAAGTATTTCTAATAGGAACATATTTGTCTTTACTCTGCAACACTGTATTTCCTTATATCGTGGTATTCTTACATATTCTTTCGAGAGAAAACTCTCCAGTGCGTACTCTTTTGATGCTACACGCTGAGACATACACGCAACACCAAAGTTTTCGAGTTACAACTTGTTGTTTAGTAAAAACAACATATTTTCGCACGATGCGGTATTTCCTTAAAATGTGCTATTCTGACATATTTTTTTGAGAGAAAATTCTCCTGTGCGTTCTCTTTTGAGGCTACATGTTTAGACATACACGCAACACCAAATCTCGTAAAGTTTAAGTATTTCCTATACGTACGTATTTGTCTTTAGTCTGCAACACTGTATATCCTTATACCGTGGTATTCGTACATATTCTTTCAAGAGAAAACTCTCCTTTGCATTCTCTTTTGAGGCTGCACCCTTAGACATACACGCAACACCAAAGCTTTTCGAGTTACAACGTGTTGTATAGGAAATACAAGATAATTTTGTATGATGCGTTATTTCTTCTCGTAAAGTTTAAGTATTTCTAATACGTATGTATTTGTATTTACTCTGTAACACTGTATTTCCTTAAAACGTGGTATTCTTACATATTCTTTTGAGAGAAAACTCTCCTGTGTGTTCACTTTTGAGGCTAAACGCTTAGACATACATGCAACACCAAAGCTTTTCGAGTTAGAACGTGTTGTATAGGAAATACAAGATGATTTTTTACGATGCGTTATTTCTTCTCATAAAGTTTAAGTATTTCTAATACGTACTTATTTGTCTTTACTCTGCAACACTGTATTTCCTTATAACGTGGTATTCGTACATATTCTTTCGAGAGAAAACTCTCCTCTGCGTTCTCTTTTAAGGCTACACGCTTAGATATACATGCAACACCAAAGCTTTTTGAGTTAAAACATGTTGTGTAGGAAAAACAAGATAATTTCGCACGATGCAGGATTTCCTTAAAAAGTGGTATTCTGACATATTTTTCGAGAGAAAACATTCTTGTTCGTTCCCTTTTGAGGCTACAAGCATAGACATACATGCAACACCAAATCTTTTCGAGTTACAACATGTTGTTTAGGAAAAATAAGATAATTTTGCACGATGCTTTATTTCTTCTCGTAAAGTTTAAGTATTTCCAATTTGTACGTATTTGTCTTTACTCTGCAACACTGTATTTCCTTGTAACGTGGTATTCTTACATATTCTCTCGAGAGAGAACTCTCCTGTGCATTCTCTTTTGAGGCTACACTCTTAGACATACACGCAACCACAAAGCTTTTTGAGTTAAAATGTGTTGTTTAGGAAAAACAAGATAATTTCGCAAGATGCGGTATTTCCTTAAAACATGGTATTCTGACATATTTTTTCAAGAGAAGACTCTCCTGTGCATTCTCCTTTGAGGCTACAGGCTTAGTCGTACACACAGCACCAAATCTTTTCGAGTTACAACGTGTTGTTTAGGAAAAACTAGATAATTTTGCACGATGCGTTATTTCTTCTGGTAAAGTTTAAGTATTTCTATTACGTACCTATTTGTTTTTGCTCTGCAACACTGTATTTCCTTATAACGTGGTACTCTTACATATTCTTTCGAGAGAAAACTCTCCTGTGCGTTCTCTTTTGAGGATACATGCTTAGACATACACGCAACACCAAAACTTTTCCAGTTACAACGTGTTGTTTAGGAAATACAAGATGTTTCTCTATGATGCGTTATTTCTTCTCGTAAAGTTTAAGTATTTCTAATATGTACGTATTTGTCTTTACTCTGCAACACTGTATTTCCTTATAACGTGGTATTCTTACATATTCTTTCGAGAGAAAATTCTCCTGTGCATTCTCTTTTGAGGCTACAAGCTTAGACAGACATGCAACACCAAAGTTTTGGAGTTACAACTTGTTGTTTAGAAAAAACAAGATAATTTCGCACGATGCGGGATTTGCTTAAAACGTGGTATTCTCACTTATTTTTTCGAGAGCAAATTCACCTGTGTGTTCTCTTTTGAGGCTACACGTTTAGACATACAAGCAACACCAAATCATTTCGAGTTACAACGTGTTCTTTAGGAAATACAAAATTATTTTTTATGATGCTTTATTTCTTCTCGTAAAGTTTAAGTATTTCTAATACGTACATATTTGTCTTTACTCTGCAACACTGTATTTCCTTATAACGTGGTATTCTTACATATTCTTACGAGAGAAAACTCTTCTGTGCGTTCTCTTTTGAGGCTGTACGCTTAGACATACACGCAACACCAAATCTTTTCGAGTTACAACGTGTTGTTTAGGAAAAACAATATGGGCCTATTTTCATTTTCTGCATACAGACAGTCAGTACACCATTTGTCGTAAATGCTTCTTTTTTTACATTGCATATGTTTGGCTTCTTTGTCAAAGATGAAGTGTGCTTAAGTGTGGTTTTATGTCGGGCACTTGAGTTCTATTCCATTGATCACTGTGTCTGTCTTTGTATCAATACATTGCAGCTTTTATCACTATTGCTCTTTGGTAATGATTGAGGTCAGGAATGGTGATTCCCCCAGCCATTCTTTATTGTTAGGAAATGTTTTCTATATTCTGTTTTTCTGCTTTTCCAGATGAAATTGAGAATTGCAAGAATTGAGTTTGGTTTTAATGGGGATTGTACTGAATCTGTAGATTTCCTTTGGTAGGATGGCCATTTTTTATACTAATCGGAATGGCTAAGATCAAAATCTCAGGTAACAATACATATTGGCAAGGATGTGGAGAAAGAGGAACACTCCTGTATTGCTGGTGGGATTGCAAAATGGTACAACCACTCTGGAAATCAATCTGTAGGTTCTTCAGAAAAATATGAAATAAATGTACCTGAATATGCAGCAATACTACTCTTGAGAATATACGCAAAAGATGTCCCACCATGCCACAGGGGCATGTGTTCCACTATGCTAATAGAGGTCTTGTTTGTGACAGAAGCTGGAAACCACCCACGACAGAAAAATGGATGCATAAAATGTGGTTCATTTACACAATGAAATACTACTCAGCTATTAGGAAAGAGGACATCCTGAATTTTGCAGCAAATGATATATCTAGAAAATACCACCTGATTGAGGTAACGTGGACCCAAAAGGACATGCATGGGATGTACTCACTAATAAGTGGATGTTATCCAAAAATCAAACGTCCAGAATACCCAACATAGAGTTCACAGAACTCAAAAAGTTCAACATGCTGAAGGGCCCAAGTGAGGATGCCTTAGTCCCACCTGGGAAGAGAAGGAAAAAATGTCAAGATAGGAGGGACCTAGAATGGAAAGTGGAGGAAAGAGGGAAAGAGGGAAACATGATCTGTTATTGGGTGAGGGGAAAGGACTGAAGCCCTGAGGGCCAGCAGAAAGAAAGGAAAGAGGGAATCTCGGGATGTAGACCAGCCACAATGTACCAGCAACCTAGGAATAGAGACAATCGACTCAGGACTTGAAGAGAGGGACTATAGATGAGATTTCCTACAGTAGGGAGAGGGCACATATAGAGCCCACCTCCAGCAGAGAAACAGGACATCAAGTGATGGATGGGATTGCCATCCCACAATCACAACTCTGACTCATAAGTGTTCATGTCTGAAATAATTATACGGATGGAAATAGAGAGGAGTCTGAGGAAAAGAAGGTCCAGCGACAGACCCAATGTGGGTTCCAGCTCAAGGGGAGGTCCCAAGGCCTGACACTCTTACTGAGGCTATGGAGTTCTCACATAAAGGGCCCTATCATCACTGCCCTCTGAATGACCTAACAAGCAGCTGAAAGAATCAGATTTAGATATTTTCACCCAACCAATAAACAGAAGCTGCTGACTCCAATAGGCGAATTAGGGAAACACTGGAAGAAAGTGAGAAGGAGGGCAACCCTGTAGGAGAACCAGCAGTCTCAAGGAACCTGGACCCCCGAGATCTCTCAAATACTGGACCACCAACCAGGCATCATATAACAGCTTATATGAGGTCCCAACATTTACACAGCAGAGGACTGGTCAGGTGGGGTGAGTGGTGGGTGGTGGGTGGTGGGGACATCCTCATGGAGACAATGGGTGGGTAGTAGGTATGGGGAATGGAACAATTGGAGGTAGACCAGACTAGGACAGGAATAAAATCTGGATAGGAAATAAATGTATAATTTAAAAAAAATAACAAATGTTACATATCTTAACAATTGATTGTTTGTTCTTGAAACAAATTTGACGATATTGTCTTTGATACTTAGAACTAATTTACATCAGAAGTGTGGAAGAGAGAAATGGGAGCTTGTGATATTTTGACACCAGATGGACAGAGTTTAAAAGGTTCCTTCATGGTTTTGGAGTATCAGAATGTAGATTGAAATGGCTAATTTCAAATCACAGTTCACATATTGTCATATAAACAAAACAATTTTATTGGTAAATAGAGCTTCTCTGTGGTCACAGAACCCTTTCACACAAGTCATAATTTTGCATAATTTCGAGCAATGGCACTAGCTTATCACAAAATCAAAGAAATGTTTTCTTATTTAATAGGAGAAATGTCAAGATAGCATCACATTTAGCCTGGTCATTGTTTCTGTTGACTGATGTTTTAGGGTTTCAGTTGCAAGGAAGAAGGATGGAAGAAAATGTTTTGAAAATGTGAAATGTTAGAGAAGTATTGTGGTATCAAGTTTGATGCTGTAGTCACACTATGTGAAATTCATAACATCTGAAAGCATCAGAAATTAACACTATCAAAAAGGCATTTCATGGTCAGTTCTGGGAAAATTGAGAGGTTCCTCTAGGGAAAAACATCACTGGTTGATGTAAATAAATTGAATCAGAAATAAAATTTTGAGGAACAGTCTCTGAATCATCATACAGTTTGGGGAATAGAGAGTCATAATTCAGAAATATAACAGATTTAACAGGAAGGAATTAATATCTTAAGTTAATGAAAACAATGAAAGTTCATACAATTATATCACAATAATATTATTGTATTTAAAATATTTATTATACATGTTTATTCATTTTGGGGACTGGATGAGCATTAGTTTAGCCTCAGAAAGTTGATTTATTCTTTCATAATGTGAATTTAGGGAATCAAGCTCAGAATCTAAGATTTGGTGAGCAGAACATGTACCCAAAAGCCATCCTTGAATCATATTTTAATTTTTATGTGACTGTTAAAACTATAGTGAACTGGCCAAGTTCAGTTTAGTTGAAGAATTATGTGAACTATGTTTTAAGTAAAATTTTGCTCCTATCGTGTCTTTCATCCCTAATGTAATGGAGGGTGTTCCTCTCCGGCCTGAACAAAATAATGTAGCATTTAGGGGCAAATATTAGGATTAGAAGGCTTGCACTAGAAGCCAAGATGGAGAACATTTCCATAGCAACCATGACCTTCCCACTGGTGCTGTGGTAGACAGGGAGGAATGTGACCCAGACAGCGCAGAACACCAGCATGCTGAAAGCCAGGAACTTGGCTTCATTAAATATATCTCAGGCAGATTCCTGGACAAGAAAGCCATGGGGTAACTACCAAAGGCCATGACTCCCAGGTAGGCCAGAGTGCAGTGGAAGGCAATAGCTGAGCACTTGTTGCATAACATGATGATGTGTCCGTGTTCAGAATGAGCATCCATGTCAGTAAATGGAGGGGATGTTCCCAGCCATATGCCAGAGAGACATACTTGTATCAGAGTGCAAAATGGAATGGTGAAATAAGGGACCTGTGATATCAGCACCAATCTTAACTTTCTTCCTGGAGCTGTAATCTTGAAGGCCATAACTACAGTGATAGTTTTGGCCAATACAGTAGATAGAACCACAGTTAACAGAAGTCCAAACAAGTTCTGTTGCAGGATACATGTGGCTGTGCTTGGAATGCCAATGAATAGCAAGGGACAGAGGAAACACAGGGCAAGGGTGATAAGCAGGATGTAACTGAGAGATCTGTTATTGGCCTTGACAATTGGAGTGTCTCTGTGTTTTACAAAGACTCCAATAACGAGAGCAGTGAGTGCAGACAATCCCAGGGACATGAGTGTGAGTACCTTTCCCCAGGGATTATTAAAGGCCAGAAAGGTGACAATTTTCTTGAGGCAGTGTCTCTTCTCTGCATTTGCATAATGAGTCTCTGGACACTTTACACATTGTATTGTACCTGATAGAAATTCAGTTGGTTATGCAGATATGATCAAGTTTTCACTTTATTCTAATTCTATTTACTGTATCAACTCTTTGGATTTTTATCAAACTCATGTTGCCTTGTTAATTTACATGTAAAGAAAGGCATATTCTAAGTCAAATAATCCACCAAGTAAGGTTTATAGTCCTTTCATAACACGACATGAGAAAAAGCAACTTATGGAATAAGGGATATATTTCACATTATACCTAATAAATAAATATATCACTGAAAAAACTTGGCAGGAACTCAAGGTAAGATTTGGAGGCAAGGAATGAAGCTGAGTACATGCAGTTGTGGTACTCCTGGACCTTCATTTACTGCCTTGCTCAAACTGGTTTGTCATGTAGCTCAGGGTCATGTTCTCAGATGTGGCACCAAATACATTTGCTTAGGGAAGGCCACAGAAGTTACTAACCAAAGATATGTCTAAGAGGCTTGCATATAGGTCAGTTCTTGAAGATATTTTTTAATTGTGGTTTCTTTTTGTCACATAAATCTAGATTTTGTCAAACTGACAATGAAAATATGCAGAATACCACATCCCTATAAACCTTTTATTTTAATTGTATGCTGAGCTAGTCTAATGTTCTTCTATGTTTTTTAACAAAGTCTCCTGTTCATAATTCCTGATAATTAAAATGAGAATTTCAACCACTTGAGTACTTATTTACACAGCTGAAAGTAATTCAGTCCTTCTACAAATTCTCATATTTCTTAATTTCCAGGAGATTATTTGAATTCAATTATAAGAAATATAATCCTCTGATTTCTTGTCTAAAATGATGGTAGTCTGAGGTGCATGACACACATTTATATTTATTGATAACATCCTTCTGGCTTGACAATTTTTTCATTCTCATGTGGATGTTGATTGGATACCACTAAATACTTGTTCAAACCTTTTTCTTATCCTTCCTCTCCCACATTCATTTCTGTTGGAAGAGACATCTTACATGTGTTAGAGTACATATGAGGATGTCAGAGAAAAGCAAGCATGGTATAATTCTCTCATATACTTCTGGGTTCTACAATCAAATTCAGTTTGGTGTGTGTATGGGGAGGTCTAAGTTTCCTTATATATTGAGACAACATCATGACTATTAAATTACCAAAGTTTTGGAAAATTTCAATACTGAAAGTTTTTCAGAAAAAAAAATTATGTGATAATTAAAAATATGCTTTCTTTGATTTTCTAGAACAAAATTTAAAGATGAAATACTTGAGAGTTAAACTCAGAAGAAAGCAAATATATGTTTCTGATGTTATTTAATGTCATATTTCATTTTGGGGTATACCTTCCAATATTTTAATGAAGGTTTCATTTCAAGAGCTATTTTAGTTTTTTCATAAGGAATATAGAAAGACTATAAACTTTTACTTTTTTTGACCATCAACTCTTTTTTTGCATATCTTATTTATACTTTCTTATAAACTCCTGCCAAAATAGTTAACATATTCTCAATATGTCTTTTCATGGTACTATCCTATTCTTATGTTAATCTATTCTCCTGTTTTTAGATTATTTTTATTTCTGTGTTATATTAGTTTGTGATTAGTGTATTGTATAAAGAATGTAAGCTAATTTATTAATGGCTATTGACCTGTAACATACAAAATATACTTTGTGTATGATTTATGATTTGTCTTGTAATACAGCTTTACTATATTCTCCTATAATTGCCAGTAATTTTTTAGGTTTTGAGTGTTCAAAAGAAGTTTGCTGTATTTTTTAACCAATAAAAAAATGGTGATTCTTCCATAGGTAAATAAGTTCTTCATTCTTTTCCATTCCACCAAATATACATATCTCTGTACAGTCTAAATCTATCTCTGCAATGATGAAAATCTTTTGAGGTAACCTGTGATATGATTCTTCTATAACCATATCAAACTCATAAGTGAAATTACTAAGTCCTCAATATGCATAGAGCAACTATACCAAGTTAACAGTTAGGCAGTTTTGCAGGTCCTATCTTGCGTCTATATATGTTCCCAAGAAAGAACTTAAGTCTAGTCTTTTTATTAGGAAATAATGGAAATTTATAGAAAAGGCAAAAAAAAATCACCACCCTATCCTCACCAGAACTATACAGGTTATACTAGGCTCCTGCACTCATTATCCCTTCCCTCTGAGACCTACAGGTCATGCCAAGCTGTGCTGAGTAATTTGCTTTCCCAGGCAGACCTCAATTTTTCCTACTGCCCCTCTACCCAACTTCATGAGACCAGCTGATCTAGAACCATACAATCTAAGAATACCTCCTTGAAGTCTGTCATGCCAGGATCATTGAGGTTAGCTCCACTTCCAGTACATAGTATAACAAGCACATACCTGACTAAAACTATCTAGATGGCTAAAGGCCCATAAAAGAATATAAACCACAAAAGCCAAGTGAAATATGATACCAACAGAGCACACCTATTCTACAAGGCCAACCCCTGGATTTCCTATTATAAATGAAGCACAAGAAAATAACCTTAAATGTCAGGACATGGAAGCATTCTATTCTGGATAAGCTAGGTTTCAACTCCGGTGACCGAGGGGATTTAATCCAGGAGCGACAGAAGGCTGTTTGTCCATGCTCCCAGACACTAGGCTGACACTACGAGGCCCTCAACTCCATAATTCTGTGGCCATCAGTCACATAGTGCTACATTCCAGGCTGCTAGTATTCTGTCTGGAATCTACCCCATAGCTAGGTTTGCCCTGCCTCACAGTTATGTGGTAACAGCCAGGTAGTCCAGCCCACCATGAAAGAAGCTGCTTGAGCCATCCTCTTGTGCTCTTCCTCTTCCTCTTCCTCTTCCTCTTCCTCTTCCTCTTCCTCTTCCTCTTCCTCTTCTCTTCTCTTCTCTTCTCTTCTCTTCTCTTCTCTTCTCTTCTCTTCTCTTCTCTTCTCTCTCCATCTCCCTCTCTTATATTTCTCTTTTCCTATTCTCTTCACCCCCTTTCCACGTAGCTGGCTTCTACTTCCCCACCTTTTCTCTTTTCCTCTACTTTCTAAAAGAAAGCTTTAAAATCATGGGCAGTCTCTTTTCATCTAAACCCACGGTACTGGAGCAATGGAACAGACGACTCAGCATCTCCAGCAACCAGACTAGATCACGGAATCCCACCTCCACCCCAAAAGGCTCTCCTCAAGAGGCACCCAGGCCCCACAATTAAAGCAGTCTTATAAGGATGATAAAGGCCTTTAAATGGGAACTGAATAAATCCCCTAAAGAAATACAGGAAAATACAATCAAGTAGGAAAATCTTTTTAAAGAGGAAATAAATCCCTTAGAAATACAGGAAAATAAAATTAACAGGTAAAGGAAATAAAACTGTTCAAGACAGGAAGTAGAAACAGAAGCAATAGAGAAAGCAAAGACTGAAGAATTCTTGAACATAGAAATCCTAGGGAAGAGAACAGGAACAGCTAATTCAAGCATCAACTACAGTAGTCAAGGGATGGCAGAGAGAATCTCAGGCATAGAAGGAACAATATAAACTGAAACATAAACCAAATATGTGTATATATATATATATATATATATATATATATATATATATATATATATATATATATAAAAGATCTATGATGCAGAACATGCAGGGAATCTGGGATATTATGAAATCACTTAACCTAAGAATAATATGAATATAAGAAGGTAAAGAGTCCAAGCTCCAAGGACTAGAAAGTATTTTAAACACAATCATAGAAGAAACAATTTCCAATCTGAAGTTACAGATGCTTATACACACACAAGAAGATTTCAGAACACAAATTATACAGGACAAGAAAAGAAAATCTCCCCTGGACAAAATAATCAAAAAGTGAAATGTGAAGTAAAGAGAAAGAATATTAAAAGCAACAAGGGAATGAAGCCAAACAACATACCCAGACAGACCTACTAGAATTTTACTTGACTTATTAACAGAGACTCTAAAAGCTAGAAGGGCCTTCACAGATATCTTACAACCTATAAAAAAATATCAGAGAGGACAACCAAAACTACTATATCCAGCAAAACTCCCAATCACCATTGATAGAGAAAACATGATGTTTCTCAGCATAGAGCACTTAGACCTCCCTTTTACCTGTTTGGAAGAACATGATGCTGGGACTGACTCTTAGCTGGTCTGCTACAGTGAAGACTCCAAATCCTGATCCATCCTGAGGACTCCCTATACTCAAGTATAAGACTCTTAGCTGGTCTGCCCACTGTTAAGATACAATATACTGATGCATCCTAGAGGACCTGCTGAAATCAGAGCAGTAGAGGACCTGCTGCACTCAGAGCAGTTGAGGATCCACTGCAGTCAGAGCAGTTGGACAACAGCTTAACTGCTCCACTAAGACCCAACAGTCTGAAGGCCTCACAGGAGATCTACTGCAGCCAGGACAACCGATCAGCAGGTTTTCTGCCCTGGTGAAGAGCCCACAGTTTGTCTGCTTCACAGGTGGTCTGCTACAGTCAAGGCTGCAGGCCTAATAGAAGACCTGAAGCAACCCAGGGACAAAAGAGGCAGACTCCAGACAGTCACTCAGACCAACTAATATCCAGATGTAAATACCAGGAATATCCAGATTGTAAAAGCCAAACACAAGATCTTAAGATACAGAAGCCAAAATATGTGGGCATCATCAGATCCCAGTTCTCCCACCATAGCAAGCCCTGAATACAACAGCAAACCTGAAAATTAGGAATCTATCCTAAAATCCTATCTCATGAAGATAATAGAGTCCTTTAAGGAAAATATCAATAACTCACTGAAAGAAATACAGGAAAACACAGGTAAACAGGTGATGGAATTGAATAAAATGATCCAAGACCTAAAAGGGGAAGTAGAAACAATAAAGAAAACACCAATGGAGGCAAACCTGGAAATGGAAAACCTAAGAAAGATGTCAAGAATTACAAATGTGAATATCACCAAAAGAATACAAGAGATAGAAGAATCTCAAGTCTAAAAGATAACCATAGAAGAGATTGACACAACTGTGAAAGAAAATTAAAAACAAATAAATCCTAACCCAATGCATGCAGAAAATTCAGGACATAATGAAAAGACCAAATCTAAGAATAATCAGAATAGAGGAGAACAAAGATCCCCAGCTCAAAGGACCTGAACATGTCTTCAATAAAATCAAAGAAGAAAACATCCCCAACTTAAAGAAAGAGATAGTCATAAAGGTACAAGAAGCCTATAGAACATCAAATAAATGGTACCAGAAAAGAAAAATCCTCTTGTCACATAATAATCAAAACACTAAACACACAGAACAGAGAAAGAATATTAAAAGCTTCAAGGGAAAAGGGCCAAGTAACATATAAAGATAGACCTATAAGAATTACTTCAGACTTCTCAATAGAGATTCTGAGAGCCTGAAGAGCCTGGTCAGAGGTCACCCACACTCTAAGAAAACTTAAATGCCAGCCCAGGCTACTATACCCACAAAACTCTCAGTCAACATAGATGGGGAAACCAAAATATTCCATGACAAAAATCAAATTCAAACAGAGTCTATTTACCAATCCATGTCTACAGAGGATCCTAGAAGAAAAACTCCAACACAAGGAAGGTGCTTGCACCAAATAAAGGACAGATATTAAGCATTTCATAGCAAAGCCAAAAG
The DNA here is from genome assembly GCF_947179515.1 of Apodemus sylvaticus. NCBI lineage: Eukaryota > Metazoa > Chordata > Mammalia > Rodentia > Muridae > Apodemus > Apodemus sylvaticus. Next base: position 59,198,825 of record NC_067491.1, on the reverse strand, counting down.
GATAGAACCACAAGCACATAGAGTCACCAACAAAAGCAAACATATCAGGAGCCAACAGTCATCTCTCTTTAACATCATTCAATATTATCATTCAATATTTATGAACTCAACTCACCTATAAAAAGACATAAGCTAACAGAATGAATATTCAAACAAGATCCATACAGTAAATACACTTCAAAAACAAAGACAGTTTCTATCTCAGAGTGAAAGAATATAAAAAGGCCTTCTGAGCAAATGGTCCCAGGAAATGAGCAGGAGTTGCCATCCTAATATACAATAAAATATAGTTTTTACCAAAAGTCATAAAGTGTGATGAATAATGACACTTCATGTTCATCAAGGGGAATATCCACCAAGATAAAAATCTCAGTGCTAACCATCTATGCTCCAAATGCAAGACCACCCACATTCATAAAAGAAACTTTATTAAAGCTCAAAACACACAATGTACCCCACACATTAACAGTGGGAGGCTTCAACACCCAACTCTCACTAATGGACAGGTCATTGAAACAGAACTAAACAGAGACACAGTGAAACTAAGAGAGGTCATAAACCAAATGGATTTAACAGATATCTATAGAATATTTCACCCTATATCAAAAGAATACATCTTCTTCTCAGCACTTCATGGTACCTTCCTTAAAATCGACCATATAATTGGTCACAAAATAACCCTCAACTGATACAAGAAGACTGAAATAAAATCACGCATCCTATCAGATCACCATGGCCTAAGGCTTGTCTTCAATAACAGCAAAAACTACATAAAGCCCAACTACATATCATTACTCAATGATAACTTGGTCAGGGAAGAAGTAAAGAAAGAAATTCATGATTTCCTGGAGTTCAATGAAAATATTGACACACCATACCCAAACTTATGGGACACAAGGAAAGCAGTGCTTAGAGGAAATTTCATAGCACTAAGTGCCCTGGTAAAGAAACTGGAGAGGTCTTACACCAACAACTTAACAGCACAACTGAAAGCTCTAGAACAAAAAGAAGCAAACTCACCCAAGAGGAGAAGACAGCAGGAAATAGTCAAACTCAGGGCCATAATCAACCAAATGCAAACAAAGAAAACAATACAACAATCAACAAAACCACAAGCTGGTTATTTGAAAGAATCAACAAGATAGATAAACCCCTAGCCAAACTAACTAAAGGGCCAAGACCCATTATCCAAATTAACAAAATGAGAAATGAAAAGGGAGGGATAACAACAGAAATGGAGGAAATTCAAAAATTCATCAGATCCGATTATAAAAGCCTATACTCAACAAAACTGGAAAATATAGATGAAATGGATGGTTTTCTAGACAGATATCACATACCAAAGTTAAATCAAGAGCAGGTAAACTATTTAAACAGCCTCATATCACACAATGAAACAGAAGAAGTCATTAAAATTTTCCATCCTAAAAAAGCCCAGGGCCAGATGGATTAAGTGCAGAATTCTACAAAACCTTCAAAGAAGACTTGATACCAATTTTCCTTAAACTATTCCATAAATTAGAAAGATTAGGAACATGACCTAACTCATTCTATGAAGCCCCAATTACTCAGACACCTAAACCACACAAGGAGTCAACCAAAAAAGACAACTTCAGGCCAGTCTTGCTTATGAATATCAATGCAAAAATACTCAATAAAATTCTTGCAAACTGAATCCAAGAACACATCAAAACAATCATTCACCACGATCAAGTAGTCTTCATATCAGTGATGCAAGGTTGCTTTAATATAAAAAAATCCTTTAATGTAATACACTATACAAACAAACTCAAAGAAAAAAATCACATGGTCATCTCCTTAGATGCAGAAAAACAATTTGACAAAATACAACACCCCTTCATGTTAAAAGTATTGGAGAGATCAGGAATTCAAGTCCCATGCCTAAACATAATGCCAAGAAATTTAAAGCAATTTCACTAAAATCAGGGGCAAGATAAAGCTGCCCACTCTCTGCCAACTATTCAATACTTAAGGTTCAAGCTAGAGTAATCAAACAAGCAGATCATGTAGACAGAATGTGCAAAGAAAGAAGTCAAAGTATTGTTACTCACATTTGATAGGACAGAATATACGAGTGACCAAAAAATTCTATCAGAAAACACATACAAAATTAACTAAGAAAATCATTAGTCCTTCTTTAGAGAATGAAATATGGGCTGAGAAAAGCATTCACTAAACAACACACTACAAAATAGCTACAAATAATAATAATAATAATAATAATAATAATAATAATAATAAAAATCCTGATGTAATTTTAACCAAGCAGGAGAAAGACCTGTATGACAAGAGTTCAAACTACTGGAGAAAAGAAAATGAAAAATATATCACACAATGGAAAAACAGTCCAAGATCATGGAATGAAAGAATTAACATAGTAAAAATGGCTAAATCACCAATCTATAGATTCAATACAAGGCCAGTCAGGGTTCCAACAAATTTTTTTAGAAACTTGTAAGAGCAATTTCCAATTCATATGGAAAACCAGAAAGACCAGTATAGCTAACACAATCCTGAACAATAAATGAACTCCTGGAGGAGCTGTACTATAGATCAATAGTGATAAAAAAAACTACATGGAGATGGAATACAGACAGGTTGATTAATATAATCTGATCAAAGACCCACAAGTAAACCCTTATGAACATATTAATATGTACTTATGAACAATTGATTTTGACAAAGAAGCCAAAACCATAGAATAAAAAAAGAAAGCATGTTTTATAACTGATGCTGGTCTAACTTAGTATTTGCATGCAAATGAATGCAAATAGACCCATCCTCATCACCCTTCACGAAACTCATGTCCAAATTTATCAAAGACCTCAACATAAAACTGGATAAACTAAATCTAAGAGAAGAGAAAGTGAGGGTTAGCCATGAACCCATTGGTACAGGAGACAATTTCCTGAACAGAACCTCCATGGCTCAGACTCTAAACAGCTAATGATAAGTGGACCACATGTAACTGAAACCTTCTGTAAGGCAAAGGACACTGTGATTAGGGCAAAATGGGAGCCTACTGATTAGAAAAAGATCTTCCCTAACCCTACATCATATAGATGTCTAACATATCAAATATATAAAGAACTTTAGAAATGAGACATCACCACTACCTACAAAAACAAAGAAATTACCCAAATAATAAATGGGGCACAGATCTAATGGATAATTTTCAACATAGGATACTTGAATGGGTGAGAAGCGCTTAAAAATGTGGACAGGAAATGGGAAATGGGGACAATATTTGAAGTGTAAATAAATGAAATAATCAATTATGAAATAAATATTCAATGCCCTTAATTGTCAGGGAAGTGCAAATAAAAATGGCCCTGAGATTCCATCTTACAACTTTCATAATGGCTAAGATCAAAAACACAAGGGGTAGCACTGCTGGGAAGGTTGTGGAGCAAGGGGGAAGGAAACTCCTCCATTACTATTGGAAATGAAACCTGGTACAACCAGATTAGAAACCAATTTGCTGGTTTCTGAGAAAAATAGGAATAGTTCTTCCTCAAGACCCAACTATCCCAGTCCTAGGCATTTACCCAAAATGTACCCTTTTATATGACAGTGACACTTGCTAAAGCATGTTCATATCTGCTCTATTTCTAATGTCCAAAAATTAGAAACAGCTTCAATGCCCCTTAACTAAAGACGGGATAAGGAATAAGTGGTACATCTACACAGTGGAATAGTATTCAACCATTAAAAACAAGGACATCATGAATTTTGCAGGGAAATGAATGGAACTTGAAAATATCTTCCTGAGTGAGGTGAATAACAACCCAAAGAACCTGCATGGTCTATACTCATATTATTATATGTGGATATTAGCCATAAAATATAGGAAACCTAGACAGCCTCTATCTGTACCTTGACAGATCAACATGCCAACCCAATACCCCACCCTACATTCTAACTCTCCCACAGGATGTCTTTCATAAGCCAGATCACAGACTGACATATCTGGCCCTGGATCCCAAAGACAACTTGTCTCTCTAGAGGTCTTCTCTAACTATGGACACCAGGACACAAGAACAAAGGAGGCCTGCTCTAAAAGGGCCACATAGTGACCTAAGAGGACACTGCACAGTGTGACTTCCAAGACGTCTCCTCTAATATAGGTCACAGAGCTATACATGCTCCCAAGGAGACATAACCAGACTAGTTAACACCAAAGGTAAACAGATGGGAAAAAGAAGCACAAGAACATAAGCAACAGAAGCCAATATAATTTAGCACCAGCAAAACACAGTTCTAGTACCACTGCAAGCCCTGGACACCTTAACACAGTCAAAGAGCTAGCTTCTGACCTAAAATCCCATGTGAAGAGATAATAGAAACCTTTAAGAAAGAAAATAGCAAATCCCTCAAAGAAAGCCAGTTTTTCTCAGTTCAAAAGATGTTAGATAAACTTTCACTACATTTACATTTTTGGTTTCTAATAGTTCTGAGAATGTTCATACACTCTTGGTATTCAGACATTGATGAGTTAATGAGTAATAATATTACATACTATAAATTTGATAGACTGGGCAGTGGTGACACACGCCTTTAATCCCAGCACTTGGGAGGCAGAGACAGGCAGATTTCTAAGTTTGAGGCCAGTCTGGACTACAGAGTGAGTTCCAGGACAGCCAGGGCTACACAGAAAAACCCTGTCTAGAAAAAAAAAAAAAAACTGCAGAAAACAAATAAATTTGAGAACACTGCCTTGGTTGTTGCAGTCATCATAACATTTTCAGATGTTATGTAAGTACAGTTTTAACTTAATTAGTAGATATGGGAATATTAAATTTCTAAATCATCTGTGCTTTACAGAAAATGTTAATTATTTTATAAAGTACTATACAAAAAAGGATTATGTCTTCCAGACTGTTCACCATGCTCTACTTTCATTGTATAACCTATAATTGCTTCTGCATACACTGTTATGAAGAAAACCTGCCTGTAAAATCTTCCATTAAGTTAATTTAGAAGCTTACTTATGCCATAAAATAAAGACAAAACAGAATAAAAACCTCAGTGGGGAAATGAAATGATCTATCTGAGATGCTTGAATGAAATGAGACTGGGATGGAACTACTCTAGCAAAGCTGAAAATATCCAATAATTAACATGTGATTGAAATATGGTGTTAAATTATGAATGCTTAATATTCACAATATTGTCAATTAAATTCTATGCTGAAATGGATCTTTTCTCTGTGTTGTGAGAAAGTGATTTCTTTATTCAACAGTACCTGGAATGGATAAAAAAATGTGAATCAATTATATGCATTATTTAAGGAGAACACACAGGTAAATGATTTAAATTCTTGAAATGAAGTAAGGAATTGTCATGTGGTTCTCTTGCCTAATTTTTCCTTTATCTAAGGTTTGTCAGAGCACTGTAGGAAGGATGGAAAATCCTCTGAGAGACTTGTCCTTCACCTGTCTCATTGGAAATCTCATTGTCTGGGCAAGGACTGCAGTCAAAGCAACAGGCAGGCCTGCCCTCCAGGACAACTTTCCTAAATCCAGGACTACAGCTCTCTCTACAGGTAGACTGAGGAATCTGAAAAATATTTAAGAAAAATGATTAGTACTTCATCAATGTCCCAGTAAAGTATGTGTTTTGTGAAACAAAACATTTATTAATTGATCTTTTACATTTGAGAAAGTAGGTTCTACCTGTGTTACTCCTTGTTTCCATGTAGCCTGATATACAAAGTGCATTCTTTTTAAAACTAAGTCTTAATATTATGAAACTTTGTAAGATATCTAAAGATGTTTGAATTTAGAACCACAAAGGGGTAAGTTAGATTGGAAAATGTTGGGAAAATGTATAAAGAGGGGCAATTTGCACACCAGACTGATTCTGTCCCTGTAATTCCTGCCTCCAAAATTAAGATTTATTTTAATTGTGTCTGCAATCTCTAACATCAGAATGATATGAATTAATTTTATCATAAAAACAAGTGTTTGGGTAGTTGTTGGAAGTATTTCTTATATTCCATTATCTAAGTATTGCTGACCTATACAAAATGTGAGCTGGCATTTTTGGCATTGGAATGAAAATCGAAAAGAAGTTTAGTCAGCAATAGCCAAGGATTCCTGATGTTGGATGAAATCTGCCTGGTTTCCTATAATCACTGCTGTCAATATTTCATGTCATGATGGAATTCACAGTCAAACTGTGATATTAAGAGCAGAACCCTTCATTCCTCACATGAATTTTGTTGCATACAATTTTGGAACAAGACACTTAAGTATAAAAGTGACACACACTGACTTCATATTTTTGTTCAGCTAAGGCTAAAAAAAAGTCTGTTTGAAAATTGACTGTTATTATGTAAATTTGTTGATTTATTTATGGTTTGTATTGTTGCGAAAAAAACACACCAACAGCAAATTGTGGACAGACCTCTACACTTAACAAAGACACTTGGAGTTAATACAAATATGCTTCAGGTGTTTTGTTACAATCATATCAGAAATGACAATTTCATATCCTTTTTAAATTAGCAAAATAATTAGATAATTTTAAAATACTGGAAACATCCACCAGAATAAGTAAGTAAATGACTTTCTATTGATAGTTATTACTATATTTGTGATGGTGATAAATATAGCCAAGGATCATTAGATCCAGTATCATATATTATTTAGTTTTATTAGAGTCTCTTAATAAGAACCACACCAACCTCAGTAAATCCTATGGGCCAGTTAATGATGTGTTCAGATATAGAAATTTGTTCTCTCTTGGGAGCACTTGGATCAAATGTACCCACTTTCACTAAAAGTGAAAGACCTGTGGGGAAATTCCAAACATTGGAAATATCATTCTCCGTATCGGGCTTCCTTTTCCAGTCTAGAATGACATGGTCACCAACAGGATTTTTCACAGCAATATTTTTCAGAAAAGGGTGAAGCTAAAAGATATGTGAAATCCTGTGATGAAATTGTAGTTACAGAGTTATAACTAAATTATATATAAGATAAGTGAATACAAATTGGCAAAGAAGTCAAGGTATCACTATTGGGAGATGATATGACAATATACATAATCTACCCACAAAATTCTTCCAAAGAACACCTACAGCTGATAAATAATTTCATCAAAATGGCTTGATATAAAATTAACTCAAGCAAATCAGTAGCCTTCATTTGAACAAAAGATAAATGGGCTGAAAAAGGAAATAGGGAAATAAAGCCCTTCACATTATCACAAATAATACAAAATATCTTATGGTAACCCTAGCCAAACAAATGAAATATCTGCATTACAAGAATATCAAGTCTCTCAAGATAGAAATCAAAAAACCTTATAAAACAGAGAAATCACACATGCTCATGGAGTGATAGGATTAATGTAGTATAATGTCCATCCTATCAAAAGAAATTTTCAGATTCTCTGCAATCCCACAAAAATTCCAAAACAATTTACCAAAGGTATGAGATGAAAAATTCACTGCTTCATGAAAAAAAGAGAGGATAGTGAAACCAATTAACAATAAAATAACTACCAGGGGAATCACCATCCATGACTTCAAACTCTACTATAGAGCAACAGTGATTAAAAACTGAATGCTATTTTGTATAGATACAAACATGTAAATAAATGGAATAGAACTGAAGACACTGTCTTAGTCAGGGTTTTTATTCCTGCACAAACATCATGATCAAGAAGCAAGTTGAGGAGGAAAGTGTTTATTCAGCTTACACTTCCACACTGCTGTTGATCACCAAAGGTGGTCAGGACTGGAACTCATGCAGGTCAGGAAGCAGGAGCTGATGCAGAGACCATGGAGGGATGTTTCTTACTGGCTTGCTTCCCCTGGCTTGCTCAGCCTGCTCTCTTATAGAGCCCAAGACTACCAGCCCAGGGATGGCACCACCCACAAGGGGCCCTCCCCCCTTGATCACTAATTGAAAAAATGCCCCACAGTTGGGTCTCATGGAGGCATTTCTCCAAATGAAGCTCCTTACTCTGTGATAACTCCAGCCTGTGTCAGGTTGACACACAAAACCAACCAGGACAATTGACCCCTTGTCAACTTGACACACAAGCACGTCACTATTAAGCCTCAACCCGTACTTTCTTATTCATCCCCATGATCTAAATAACTTTAAAAGTCTCACAATCTTTACATATTAAAAGTTGAATCCCTTTAAAATGTCCAATATCTTTTTAAAATTCAGAGTCTTTTAAATATTCAAAGTCTCTTAACTGAGGACTCTACTAAAATATTTTCTTCCTTCAAGAGGGAAACATATCAGGGCACAGTCACAACCAAAAGAAAAACTCAAACTCCAATGGTTCAATGTCTGGGATCCAACTCACGATCTTCTGGGCTCCTCCAAGGGCTTGGGTCACTTCTCCAGCTCTGCCCTTTGTAGCACACACCTTGTCTTCTAGGCTTCAGCTGCCTGTACCCCACTGCTGCTGCTGTTCTTGGTGGTCGTCGCATGACACTGGCATCTCCAAAACACTGCTGTCTTCCACTGTAACTAGGCTTCACCAATAGCCTCTCATAGGCTTTCTTCATGGTGACAAGCCTCTGCTCCTATGCATGACCCCTTCAGTCCTGGGCCATCAACTTCAACAGAGATTGTACCTCACCAGTGGCCTTCCGGGGCCTCTCACAGTGCCGAGTGCCTCAGCTGCTCTTCATGATCCTTCATGCCATCAAAACCAGTACCAACTGGGTGACTCTTACACGGTACCAAATCCAGCCACAGCACAAAGTACAACTGTGGCTATCTCTGGAACACAGCCTCTGAGCTCTCAGAAAACACTTCCTAGAAGTTTTCACCTCAGTGATACTGGTCTCTTCTTAATCACTGTTAATTTCTTAGCTCCAGCTAACCAGCATCAATAGTTCCACTAACACAAAGGTTTGCTTAAGTGGTTCTGGTATCTTGTTAATCACAGCTGATTCTTCAGCCCCAGCTAACCAAACCCACAGAATCTTCACAATCAAAAGAGCAATGGCCCTGAGAAGAGTCTTAAATTTTCCCTCTGAAATTTCACAAGCCAGGCCTCCATCTTCTGCACTGTTCTCAACATTATCTTTTAAGCTTCTACAGAACATTCTACAGAACTTTCAACACCGAATGGAACATCTACCCAAATGTTCTAAAGACCTTCCACAGTCCTCCCCAAAACATGGTCAGGTTGTCACAGGAATACGCCACTATGCTGGTACCAATTTGTCTTAGTCAGGGTTTCTATTCCTGCACAAACATCATGACCAAGAGCAAGTTGGGGAGGAAAGGGTTTATTGAGCTTACATGTCCATGCTGCTGTTCATCACTAAAGGAAGTCAGGACTGGAACTCAAGCAAGCCGATAAGAAACATCCCTCCATGGCCTCTGCATCAGTTTCTGCTTCCTGACCTGCTTGAGTTCATGATACATGCCTCTCAAGTCAGCCAAACAAATACAACTCCAGAAGACCACTCAGCCAGGCACTCCGGTTTTAATTAATTCCAGATGTAGTCAGGTTGACTCTAAAAAACATCTTCAATATCTTTACCTTTTATTCACCTTCCCCTGGTAATTACAATTCTACTAAAATCTAGTCTTTAAGTTGTATCTAGATTTCTTTTTCTTTCCTTTCTTTTTTCTCTCTTTTTCTTTTGTTCTTTCTTTTGTTCTTTATTTTTTTAATATTTTTATTTTCTATATTCTTTGTTTACATTCCAAATGATTTCCCCTTTCCCGGATCTCCCCCTCCACATATGTCCCATAAACATTCTTCTCTCCATCCATTCTCCAATCACCTCCCTCCTTTTTTTCTCTGTCCTTATATTCCCCTCCAATGCTAGATCAATCCTTTCCAGGATCAGGACCTTCTCCATACTTCTTCATGGGATTCATTTGTTATGCGATTTGTGCCTTGGGTATTCAGGGCTTCTGGGCTAATTAATATCCACTTATCAGAGATTGCATTCCATGTGTATTCTTTTGTGACTGGGTTACCTCACTTAGGATGATATTTTCCAGATCAGAACATTGGCCTAAAAATTTTGTGAATTCATTGTTTCTAATTGCTGAGTAGTAATCCATTGTGTAAATATACCACATTTTCTGTATCCATTCCTCCTTTGAGGGGCATCTTGGTTCTTTCCAGCTTCTGGATATTATAAATAAGGCTGCTATGAATATAATGGAGCATGTGTCTTTATTGCATACCAGGGAATCCTTTGGTATATGCCCAGGAGAGGTATAGCAGGGTCCTCCGGAAGTGTCATGTCCAGTTTGTTCTTTTTTCTTATTTTTTAGAATCTGCATCCTGATAACATCTTGCCCTCCTGAGGCACTTCTCCCATAATCTCTACCACTATCCTTTCATTCCTGTCTCCTCTGAGAGGGTGGAGATCCCCTCCAACCCAATGTGTACCCCAACAGTTGGATATCAAGACTCTGAAGAACTAGGCACATCCTCTAGAACCTTGATTTTCCTAGTGAGATCTCAGCAAGAAAAATATCCCTCTGTGTTTCTACCAAACGCAGAATTATTTTGTTAAATGAAATCTTCTACAGGTCCACTCATCATGTACATAGTACACATGTGAGAACATTGATAAGTAAGCATTGTAATGTATACTACCTCTTATAAATTATTAAAAAGTAAACAAGGACCTACATAACTACTTTGAAAGCTTTTAAAGCAGTGTGGGGAAAGTGAGGGGGTTAGGTGGGTTGGGAAGAGGGACATCTTGGATTCAGGGGGTGGGAGGATGGGTTGGGTTTTACTGGGAGGGGGAAACCAGGAAAGGGTATAACATTTTAAATGTACATGAAGAATATATTCAATACAAAGAATATGATGTCATATTGCTGTTAAAATACAATGAAGGACAAATTACCTGCCAGGGGAATAACATAGTCCTCTCATTATAAGTCTGTGGTTGAAATTGTACTTGATTGAAAATCATCTCATGTAGACTGTGGGCCACTGCATACACAGCATTGTACACGTTGTAACTCTCTTCAGTCATGATCATTTCAAAAATATTCCCTGGCAACAATTCCAAGGAGGCATTGGGCAGACATGTTTCAATGACTTTACAATCAGATTGCAAAAGTGAGCAATTGAAATACTTGTTCCACAAGGCATGAAGGAAAATGTCTTCTGGGTATTTGAAAGGGGTGGCTTCCCGCACAAAATTAGTGAAGCCAAAAATCTCCCCATGATGGGGTGAAAAACTGAGAGCGCCATGAGATAATTCTAGCATGGTATATTGCTCAAATTTTTGGCCAACCCATTTTGAGCTCATGACCCAAACTTTTTTCATTATGTGCTTACTATGTCTATTTTTTATTACAGTTAATATAAAAGCAATGGATCCATAAACTACAATCACATTTACTGATGACTCTAGAATATGCATTTGATTATGGACTTTCAACGAGTTTAGGGATTCCCCCCACAATGATACTGTTTCCGTAAAAGCTATGCAGACTGTATTCTTGTCCAGTTCCTTTCTCAAGTCTGACAGAAACTGAGCCCCTCTGTGGTCATCTGTGCTGAGAAGTCCCACCCAGGTCCAGTTGAAAAGAAGCATTAAAGAGGCAATACCAGACAACAGAGATGTGTCTTTGGAGGCCACTTGATACAGAGATGGAAAATGGTTTCTGTCAATCTGACTGTGATCAAAAGGCCCAAAAGTAAGCTGAAAAGAATGAAGTATTTATTGATTGATTTTTATTGAGTATTTTCTTTATTTACATTTCAGATGTTTCCCCTTTCCAGGTCTCCCCTTCAGAATCCCCATCCAATCCCCTTCACCTACCTCTATGAGGGTGCTCCCCCACCCACTCCTGTCTTCCCACCCTACACTGGGACATTGAACACCCTCAGGCCCAATGGTTTCTCCTTCCACTTATGTCCAATAAGGCCATCCTCTGCCACATATGTGGCCAGTACCATGGGTCTCTCCATGTGTATTCTTTGGTTGGAGGTCCAGTTCCTGGGATCTCACAGGGTCTGGCCTGTTGACACTGTTGCTTCTTTCATGGGGCCTCAAACAACCTCAGTTCCTTCAGTCACTTCTCCAATTCCTCCTTCAGGGACCCCTGTGTTCAGTCCAAGCCCCAAACTAAAATGAAAATATGTATGTCTCTAACAGTCTCTATAGTTCTTCTTTTATATTAAGTAATTGAAATCTCTCCATATTATTTTGAAAAATGTTAACATCTGAGATAAAAGAAATGGATGCCAATCACTCACATCACTTGAACTCACCTGAGGAAATTTGTAGAGATCCAACACCGTCCCAGTGTTTTCAGATGTTTTCCATAATATTCCAGTAAGGGCAGCAGCTGATTTGCTATTTTTTCTACAGCTGTAATTGGGGATGAATTTACTCAAACCTGTTAGCCAATAGAATACACTCCTCAGAGCATTCCTTTGAAGATATGACACATTATAAATCTCAAGATCCAGAGAAGTGTTTGGTAAAATATGGGAGTTCAAGTTGATCTCACTGATGGCAAATAATATGGCCAAAACAAGCTGGTAGTTGTGTACATTCATCCTACACAAAAGTATCACAACATATGTATGGGAACCTCATATTAATTGCACCTACAACATTATTCCTATGGCTTCTATGGTTTGACAATTTGGGTTTGCATTAACTGCACACTTTATATCTGCCAATTAATTGTTTCAATTCAAATGGTCTGCTAAGACATTTGTAGTTGAAGCAATACTAAAGTGGAAATGTTAGTTATAGACCTCAGAGAACTTGCAGTCATGAATTTTTGGAGGTGGAAATATAACATAATTCTACCATAGAATGAGATAGATTCCGTCATCCCATATTCATTATCTTGTCTCTAGCCTCCAGAACTATGTAAAATAATTGTTACTTCATTAAGCCACTGGGTTTTGTGGATATAGTTTCTTAAAAGAACACACATATTGAGTTCAATCTACCTGGGGCAACATCTGGCTTTTGTCCAATTACCTATTTACCATACTTTGTATATGCGTGCCAGTGTTTCTGAATCTGGTACAGTTAGATATACATCTATTTTTGTTAACACATATCAATGCCCGTGCATGAAATGCATGTGGTACCTTCTTAAATTTGACAGCGTTTCACAGTTCTCTTCAGATTTTGTGTCTTTTTTGACACTCTTATATATGCCATCGAAGATGCTTGGAATTTTCGTGTTTCATCTTCCCATATCACTGTAATAGTACTTCCAGTGTAATTGGGCACTGTCATTCCAGTATGATGTAAGCTCTATGAATCTGATCTCATGTTCCTCACCTCTATTGTAACTATTCTCTATGCTGTGGCATTCCAACACATTTCAAATTAATGACATCTAGTGAATCATTAGAAAACTTATACTTGGAAAAGCAAAAGCTTCATGTATATGGAGACAAACGGATACACTTTCAACATGGTGTGAGCATGTCTAAGCTCTGTCGCAGTTACCTGGCAACAGCCAGGTGTGCCTGACTCACTATCAAAGGGGCTGCCTGTCTGCTCCTTGCTCTTGCTCTGTCCTCTTATTCCTTCCTCCCTCTCTCTCCACATGCTCATGTCTGGCCTCCTCCTCCTCCTCCTCCTCCTCCCCGCTCCTTTTCCTCTTCCATCTCTCTCTCTCTCTCTCTCTCTCTCTCTCTCTCTCTCTCTCTCTCTCTCTCTCTCTCTCTCTCTCTCTGCCTTTATTACCCTCTTAATTCCCCCTAGCAATGCCCCAAATTAAACTCTATTCTATACTACACCCTCCTGTGGCTGGTCCCTCAGGGGGAAGGGATGCCTCATCATGGGCTGTCTGAGGCACCCCTTTCCCCCATACCTCACCACACCTCTAGAGAATATATCCCCCTCTCTTTGACATTTTATAAAACAACACGTGTAGTGTTAAAACATTGCTTTCTTAATTTTAATTTTTTCAAATAGATTTTTAGTTGGTGACCTAAAACTCATATACATATGAAGATATTGTTAATTGCTTCATGAAAAGCTGTTTAACTTTTATCTTCTCTGAAATATCCTTTTGCGAGTAGATTAATTCATTAATGATGATGTAGAAAGAAAATGTACACAGAATTTCAAGTACCATATTCTCCTTTTACCATTTTAAACGTAGGGATGGGTGAGGTTTTTAAAGCTATACCATCCCTAGATTCCTTTAAAATGTTTTTGCTTACACACACAAATAAGTGTAGTTCTTGTATCTTAGAAATCACCCATCTAATTAAAAAAAATGAAAGCCAAATGATTTTATAGTCAAATTCTACCACACTCTCAGAGAAGACCTAATAGCATTCTCTGTAAAAATACAAACAAAGGAACTTTCAAAATTCATTTTATCATTCCACCCATCATCCTAATGGAAAACAAGACAAAACTAAAGATTGCAAAGTATAGCTAAAAAAAAAAAAAAAAAAAAAAAAAAAAACCTCAATAAGTACTTGTACTTGCAAATGAATCCAAGGACCATTTAAAATATAGTCCAGTATGATCAGCTAGGTTTCATCTCTGAGATCCAGCAATGGTTTAATACAGGAAAAAAATCACAATGGAATTCACAATATTAACTTCCTGAAAGAACAAAGATGTCCATGATCATCTCATTACATGTTAAAAACATTTAACAAAATCCAGAATCCCTTAATGATAAAAGTCTTGAAGAGATCATGGTGACCAGTGGCATACACATAATAAAGGCAGTTTACAGAAAGCTTATATTTTAGAAACAGTTCCACTAAAACTGGACAAGGTCCTCCACTATCTCCAGCTCAATATAGTACTTGAAGTTGTAGACAGATGAATAGGACAGTATAGGAGTTTAAGGGAAATCAGGTTGAAAAGGAATAAATTAAAATGTCACTATTCACAGATGATATGATAATATACATATGTAACCAAAAATTTATTCAGGGCACTCCTACAGCGAAGCAGGTGAATACCAAACTAATTAAACAATAGCAGTAACCCTTCTATGTAGAAATAATAAACAAGCTGAGAAAGAAAATTGGTAAGTATCACCTTTCACAACAGCCACAAATATTATAACTTATTTTGCTATAAAAATAGCCAAGGAATGAGAAAACATGCATAATGAAAAATGCCAAACTATTGAAGAAGGAAACTGAAGAAGATATCAGAAGACAGAATAATCTCTCATGGTGATATATCAGTAGGATCAAATAGTAAAAATGGCCTTTTAACCAAAGCAATGCCAAGTTTCAATATAATCCCCATCAAAATTTCAAGAAGACTTTTTACAGACCTCTACAGAACAATACTCAATGTCACATGTAGAAACAAAAACCCAGGGTAGATAAATCAACCTCGGACAATAAAAGAAAATCTCAATGAATCACTATCCCTGACTTCTAACTGAACTTTAAAACATTAGTTTAAAAAAAGGAAAATGTGTTAGCATAAATGTAGAAAGATTGAGTAATAGAACTGAAATTAAAACCTTGATGTAAATACAAATACCTATGGACTCCTGATTTCTGATAAATAGTCCAAAAATATACACTTGGGAAAAAGGATTTTCAATGACTGGTTATGGTCTCACTATATGCCAGCGTTTATAGAATGCAAATAGATACACATTTACCGTGTAGAACAAAACTCAAGTCCAAGTGGAGACAACTTTCTGAGCAGACCAGTAATCATGCAGGTAGTATATACTCAAAAGTTAATAAAATAAAAGCTCATGAAAATGATAATTTTCTGTGAGAAAAAGGAAATCATTAATAGGACAAAAGAGCGGTCTTAATATTGAAAAGGATTTTCACCAAGTCTACACCTGGCAGAGAGCTGGTATCCATAATATTTAAAGAATGTGAGAAAGTAGACATCAACAAACCAAATATTTCAATTAAAATAGTGTACAGATATAAACAGAAAATTCTTAAGATAATAATGTCTAATGGCTGAGAAACATTTAAATAAAAGTCCAACATCCTTAAGCGTCAGAAAATGCAAACCAAAATGACTCCAAGATTCCATCATATGCATGTCAGCATGACTAAGATAAAAAACAATGTAACACTTCATGTTGGTGAGAATATGGAACATAGCAAAACACCTTTCATTGATGGCAAACTTGTACAAGCCACTTGTTAAACCATAGGATATTTACTCAAAATATTGTGAATTGATCTACCTGAAGAATCATCTACACCACTCCTAGGCATAAGTAAAAAGGACTCTCCATCCTACTACAAAGGCACTTGCTTAACCATGTTCTTATCACCTTAATGCATATGAGCTAGAGTCAAGAACTAATTTATATATCCCTCAATCAAAGGAAGGATAATAAAAATGTGCTACATTTACATAATGTACTATTAATCAGAGTTTAAAAGATAGCATCATGGGATTTGGAACTGGAAAAAATTATCCCAATGAAGGTAAACTAGACCCAATAACTAAACATGGCATGTTCTAACTTACAAATGGATATTAGCAAGAATGTAAAGAAAGTCATGCTATAATCAACATATTTTGAGAGGCTAAGTAAAAAAGAAGTCTTGGAGAATGCAAGTATCTTCAAAATGTGATAAATGTTAATGCTATATTCTTATAAAGAACTCACTCTTATGTTTAATGTATATACGTGGCTTTTGACTTCCATAATCATTCTGGATTGTTAGATTGTGAATTTAAATGACCTTACACCAAAGATACTACACTTAAATAATCAGGATTTTGAGAGTAGTTGGTTAAAAATCTCCTAGCACCTGATAACATAACCAGCTATATTTTTGCTGAAATAATGTTATAGTTTAATACTGCAACTACAAAAAAAATGGATCAAAGAATCAGACTTCAGTTTTTTTTTTTGTCTGAAATATTTAGGCTTGAGTTTTCAAGCTTGTCTTTCCTCACTTCTGCTTCCAAAATACTTTTCTATTCAAACTGTGTATATCTAGCACTAAAATGTTGAAGAAGGGAATAATATAAAATGAAAATAAAATGATATTCAATTATACACAGATAAATTGAAACATCTGGGTAAGGCCAGCCACACTAAAACACATGAACTTTTGTATTTTTGTAATCATGATGTGTGTACTTGTGCACCTAGAACAAGAATATGAGGAAAATGGACAGAAGAATTTCAGAATAATCCTGTTTCAAAATAACTATGTAATCCCTCACTGTATTATGAAAGATTAAATCAGAAGCATGAATACAGTTTAGCAGATATTAATTTGTATCACTCATATATCCTGTCTTGTACATAACTATATACTTTTAAAATTTGTTACATAAGGCAAATATATTTATCATAATGGAAGAAATAAAAAAAATTCTATCTCATAATTTTATTTCCTTATTGTTGAGACAAGCCATTTTTCAACTCTTCATATTTGAGATTTAAATCTGTTTTACTACAATTGTGTTCTTTCAGGCAGATTTCCACTAACATTGTCTGGAGAGAAATGGTGTACAGTATACAAGGGTGCCAGAGGTAGAGAAAATAGACAGCAGAGAGAAAGAGAAATTAAGTGTAAACTAAATACTTGCAAAATTTAAAAATATACATCACTGGCATATATAGAAGTATAAATGAAATATTTCAACTAACTGTGAAATTTTGTATTAGTCTGATCAACTTATCTATTAAAATTTAAGACAAAATATGAAAACTTATTCTAGTTCTCTAATGCCATACTACTGTTGAATTATTCCCCTTCTGCACGTTCTTGACCCAATAATCATACCAGGCTGTAGGCAAGTAGTTACAATTTCTCATTCACAAGAATCCACACAGGCTTTCAGCAATTTTCTAGCAACTGACCACAAGCTAGACATTAATAGTATATTTTTCCACCTGTTGAATTCAGAGTTGAGCACATGCTTTGTTTCTCCATGTGAGGTCTTTAGTTTATGTATATCACACCATGATAGAAATATTAGCATGATACAACATACACTTTGTTGCTTTTAAAAACTATTACACACCATTATTTCTCTCTAAATTCACCAATGAAATTGAAGCAAACTATATGTTTAGATCTGCAGTCCTAGCAGATTTAAGGCTTCCTGAAGAAGAGTTCCCAGGGGACATAACCTCATAAATTATGTTTGTATGAATAAATTCATACAGTCATGTAATGTATAATGGAAATACACAGATTGAGTAGGGTTAAATGGCTAACAATGTCCATCAGATGTGTGAAGTAATTACTTTCAGTACTTTGTAAATTTTAAGGGTATAAAATAGTAGTGAAAATAGATAAATTTTTAATTCAGACCTTACTATACCCAAATCTTAGGCAGCTTATACAAACAACATCTACTAATCTAGAACAGGAGGAGGGACTCCAAAGTCACAGATTATGATCTCTAACACAATCATGACTGGAATCCCCTGAATACCTGAAGTGCTGTCAAGCCTCTGTCAACAACAGTGGCTTTAGCACAGAAATGACTTTGTATGTGCTCTGAGTCTGAAGAATTACAGTTAGCACAGGGAAAAATAAACAAATTGCAGCCATGAAATATGAAACATAAAACTCTGAAACGAAAATCTTCTCTTCCTACTTTGGATGGCACAAAGATATCACCAATAAGTTAAACATAATGAGAGGGTCTTAGATGAGAACACATGGAGTTACATAATGAGAAATACTTGCACTAATGTTCAAATCCACACTTAAGTCAGGAAATATGTTTATTTAAAATGAGTCAATACCAAGTACTTACTCTAAATTATTTTCTGTGTCAAAAGATGTTGTTTTCCAATTGATTGTTCTACTTACAGGCAATGCCTTTAAAATTGGAAAAAATGCACCAATGACCGCAGTCCCATCATGCTGTAGTAGGTATTCTGATTCGGTTAGGCAGGAAGGGGTTGCAAAGGTCCAGATGAGGGGAAGCATGTGTACAAACCAGGTGATAAAAAAGCAAGAGCACAGCATATTCATAGATGTTTCTGCCAAGATCAAGGGCATGGGGTGGTACAAACTATGGTGTGTATCATATTTATACATACAGAGTTTACGTTCATGCCTTTGTGGCTATCCATATACTGTTGTCGACTTGATGACTGAGTATGTCACTCTAAGCAGCCTGGGATTTTTTCATGGATTCTTTCCTCCATCCCTTGAGAGGTCGGTAGTACTTTTTGCTTCAGGCTCTCCATCTGGAACACAGCACTCAGTGAAAAACAGATTAATGTTTAAGACAACATATTTTTTTTCCTTCAGCCATACTCAGAATTATTTGTTCTAAGACTTCAAAACCCATGGCCAGATTTTCCTTCTGTGATTTTAGCCACAAGTGTTTACCAAGAAAGAATTCATGTGGGGAATTTTGAAGAAAATGCACCCACATTACAGAGAAGAAAGTTTGTTGGAAAAAATATGGAGCACCAAGCTCTATAAAATTTAATATGCTGATTATTATGTTCCCATTTTACCTTCCTATCTAACTCAGTACTCTAAATCCATTCTGTTTATGATACATATATATCTACAAATGAATATTTCATCAGGTATCTTCTCCAGACACTTTGTGTCTCATTTTCAGGTAATCAGCTGTCGAGGTGAATTTATCACCTCAAATAAATAACTGAATTTCAATGTGGAAAGAATGATGCTAATTTTGTCTCAATTGCTGTTATTCTCTATTTTTATCCATGTTGGAACATTGAATCTGTACATCCTCATTACCCTCCTTACAGCTTAGTACCTCTCATTGCTCTTTTTTTTAATATCAGATAAATACTTCCATTTCTCTAAAGAACATAACAGGTGCTGAGGATTCTTGTGTCCCTTTCATGAAGTTGCTGTGCAAGCATATCACAAGCAGGGATTATTTCTTACCACACAATACACTTTTAGGGCAGGGCAAATAGTTTGTGCTGTAGTGTAAACACGGTTGCATTTCATGTTAGTTGATGGCCATGGAAGCTGAACAACATGCAATCTGAAACAGTGTATACAGAATGAATATTTTAATGCCTAAATATCTCTTTAGTGTTAAACCCGAGTATTTATTTCTAGAAACACTATAATTTGAAGCAAATGACTGCCCAAACAAGATCTTCAGAATGACAAGACTTGTTGATATCACACAGTATAACGGATAATTCCCATCTAGGAGAATAGACACAGGCAAATAAGACCTGCTTAAAAACCATGAAACAGGATCAGGTGGAGATGAAGTCCCCATTTATTAACTAACACCTAGTAATCAGGAGCAAAGCACACACACACACACACACACACACACACACACACACCAGCAATCTTATCAATGGTTACGTAAAGTTCATAGCCTTCTCAATTGCTTATGAACTGCATAGAAATTGATATCTGGTCATTTCTGTCTTGTAATCGCTTTTGTATTGATGTAATCAAATGAGGATAACATAGTTTTTGCCTAAAAAGATATGAATAGAATTCTTTAGTAGCTATCGTCACCAAAACCATGTCTGAGACTGCAGCTGCAGTGTGAGGAAGGATAATATGGCATTCACTACAGTATTTTTACAACTTCCATTTACTGAAGATTGTTCTGCCCTTTCTAAAAGTTTTACAATTTGTAGTTTGAGATTATTATATATAGTGTTTCCTCCTTTCTCCTTTATATTATTCCTAACTATTGCAATGCACAGCTTTGCTTTTTTTTTTTTTTTATTTACATGTGTCTTTCCCTGATGATTTTGGTTACAGCATAGACACCTAAATGGAATGAGCTCAGTCTGATGTTGTTTTTTGTGTGCGTTCTTGGCTTATCCATTTTTACTGGGCAGTGAATTGGTTTGGCCTTTCTTGTGAGGAGATCATTTC
The DNA here is from genome assembly GCF_947179515.1 of Apodemus sylvaticus. Lineage (NCBI taxonomy): Eukaryota > Metazoa > Chordata > Mammalia > Rodentia > Muridae > Apodemus > Apodemus sylvaticus. The sequence continues at coordinate 59,178,023 of NC_067491.1, read as the reverse complement.
AATGTTGACTGGAGGCACAAAGATAAACTTTCCATCTGTACCTCCATCTGAACCCATAGAATATCAGTGCATCTTCCCCCCTCCAGAATTCCAGAACTTCTGCAATAACCATGAACACGTCTTGATGTGGTTTCCCCTGGACTCTAAATCCAGCCTGTTTCCCATGAGGCCTGCCCTAACTAGAAATAGCTCTGCTTGTCTGGCAGGAAGCCTGCTTTAAGCCAGATAATACAGCTCTAACTCCCTCCAAAGAGGAATCCACATTTGGGCCTTCCTTCTTGTTAAAACTTTTTTACAGTCTATGAGTTGTATCAGGCATATTCTGAAATTTTGACTAATATCTATCAGTGGGTCTGGGTTACCTTACTCAGCATATTTTCTAGTTCTGTCCATTTGCAGGCAAAATTCACAATGCTCTCATTTTTAATAGCTGAATAGGATTTTATTGCTTTAATGTAAACCACATTTTCTGAGTCCATTCATCCATTAAGGGATATCTGAGTTTTTCCCAGCTTCTGGTTATTACAAATTAGGCTGCCAAGAGCATAGTAAAGAACATGTCCTTGTGGTATAGTGGAACATCTATTGATTGTATTCCCAGGAGTGGTATTGCTAGGTCTTCAGGTAGAAATAGTTCCCATTTTCTGAATAATCACCCGATTGTGTTCCAGAGTGGTTGTACCAGATTGCAATCCTGCCAGTTGGAGGAGTATTCATTTTCTCTGCATCATTGTCAGTATGTGCTGTCACTTGAATTTTTGAACTTAGTCATTCTGATGGGTGTAAGGTGGAACCAAACTCAGGGTTGTTTTAGTTTTTATTCACATTTCTCTAATGACTAAGGAGTTATAAAATGCTTTTCAGCCACTCAAGATTCCCGTGTTAAGAATTCTCTGTTTACTTCTGAACCCAATTTTCATGGGCTTATTTGGTTTTTTTGAGTCTAACTTCTTGAGTTCTTTACCTATTTTGGATATTAGCCTTCAACCAGATGTTGGGTTAGTGAATATTTCTCCTGATCTGTAGGTTGCTGTTTTGTCCTATTGACAGTGTCCTATGCTTCAAATAAGATTTTTCTGTTTCAGGGGGTCCTGTTGATTGATTTTCAATCAGAGAGCCTGAGCCATTGGTGTTCAGTTCAGGAAATTTTCTCCTGTTCCAATGAGTTCAAGGATGTCCCCACTTCCTTCTTTATTAGTTTCAGTGTATCTTATTTTACATTGAAGTGCTTGACCTACATGGATTAGACTTTCATACAAGGTGATAAATATAGATCTATTTTCATTCTTCTACATGCAGTAGAACCAGTTAGACAAGGACAATTTATTGAAGATGCTCTCTTTTTTCCACTGTATGTTTTAGTTTCATTGTCAAAGATCAATTGTCCACAGGTGTGTGGGTGTATTTTTTTCGGTCTTTGATTCTATTCCATTTATCCACCAGTTAGTCTCTGTAACAAATCCATGAAGCATTTATCACTACTGCTTTGTAGTACAGTTTGAACTCACGGATGGTGTTTCCGCATAAAGTTTTTTTACTGTTGAGAATCGTTTTGGGTATCCCGGGGATTTTGTTTTTCCATGTGAAATGTAGAATTGCTCTCTCTATACTGTGAAGATATGTTTTGAATTTTGCTTTGAATCTGTATAGTTATTAAGGAAACGCCCATTTTCACTATATTAATCCTACTAATCCATGACCCAGGAGATCTTTTTATATTCTGATGTCTTCAATTTCTATCTTCAAGAACTTGAAGCTCTTATAAAGATATTTCATTTCCTTGGTAGGAGCTAAAACAATATATTTCATATTATTTGTGGTCATTGTAAAGGCCCTTGTTTCCCTAGTTTCTTTCCCAGCCTGTTTATCATTTGTATAAAGAAAGGCCACTGATACTTTTGTGTTAATTTGATGAAAGTTCACTTTGCTGAAGTTGTTTATCAGCTGTAGGAGTTCTCTGGTGGAATTTGGGCAGGTCATTTGTATACATTATAATATCCTCATTAAATAATGATACTATGACTTATTCTTTTCCAGTTTGTATCCCCTTGATTCGTTTTGTTGTGTAAATGCACTAGTTAGAAATTCAAGCACTATATACAAGAGATGAGATTTTCAGCAGCATTATGTTGTCGTTAATTTTAGTGGGGTTGCTTCTATTTTTTCTCCATTTAATTTGATGTTAGCTGTTGGTTTGGTATATATTGCTTTTACTACTTTTAAGTATGTGCCATGAATTTCTGATCTCCTCACCAATTTTAACATGAAGCAGTGTTGCATTTTGGTGTAGTCTCTTTCACAATCTAATGAGATGATCATGAGACTTTTGAGTTTTTTATATAGTAGATTATCTTAATGGATTCTTTTTTCTTTTGATATTGTTTGAATTTTTCAAACTGGCATATGGGTTTTCAAAAGACACTGTCTATATGATATTCACAAAAAACTAGATATAGATATAGATATAGATATAGATATAGATATAGATATAGATATAGGTATAGGTATAGGTATAGGTATAGGTATAGGTATAGGTATAGGTATAGGTATAGGTATAGGTATAGGTATAGGTATAGGTATAGATATAGATAGATAGATAGATAGATAGATAGATAGATAGATAGATAGATATAGATATTTGTAAATTTTGATTAGATATTTTCTTTAATACATTTCAAATGTTATCCTCTTTCTTGGTTTCCCCTCCAAAAACACACTATCCAATCCACCATCCCCCTGATCATGAACTCATCCACACCTGCTTCCCTGTCCTGGCATTATTCTACACTGGGGTATCAAGCCTTCACAGGACCAATGGCTTCTCCTCCTATTTATGTCTGACAAGGCTATCCTCTACTACATATCTGGTTGGAGCCATGGGTCTATTCTTGTGTACCCTTTGGTTGGTGGTTTAGTCCCTGGGAACTCTGGGATTACTGATTCAGTCCTTTATCTCCTCTATTGGGGACCCTGTGCTCAGTCCAATGGTTGGCTGCAAGCATCCACCTCTATATTTATCAGGCATTGGCAGAGCCTCTCAGGAGACAGCTATATCAGGCTCCTATAAGAAAACACTGGTTGGAATCCCCAATAATGTCTGGGTTTGGTAAATGTATATGGGATGGATCCCTAGACTGAACAGTCTCTGGATGGTCTTTCCTTCAGTCTCTATTCCACACTTTGTCTCTGTATCTACTCCCAAGGGTATTTTATTCTCAATTCTAAGAAGGGCCAAAGTATCCACACTTTGGTCTTCCATCTTCTTGAGCTTCATGTGGTCTGCGAATTGTATCATGGGTATACCAAGCTTCTGGGCTAATATCCACTTATCATTGAGTACATACCATGTGTGTTCTTTTGTGACTGGGTTACTTCACTCACAATATTTTCTCGTTCCATGCATTTGCCTAAGAATTTTATGAATCCATTGTTTTTAATTGGTGAGTAGGTAAATTTACTTCATTTTCTTTATCCATTCCTCTTTTGAAGGACATCTGGGTTCTATCCAGCTTTTGGCTATTATAAATATGGCTGCTATGAACATAGTGGAGTGTGTTTGCTTACTACATATTGAAGTATCTTCTGGGGTAACATGTTAGAGCATGTCCTGGAGTGGTAGAGCTGGGGCATCAGGTAGTATTATGTCTAATTTTCTGAGGAACCACCAGACATATTTCCAGAGGGTTTGTACCAGCGTGCAATCCCACAAGCAATGGAGTGTTTCATTCAGAATTCCTCAGTTGAGAATTCTTTGTTTAGCTCTGTACCCAATTTTTTATTTTTGTTTTTTCAGTGTTCTGGAGTCTAACTTCTTGAGTTTTATGTATATATTGTATATTAGCCCTGGATCGGATGTAGGGTTGGTAAAGATCTTTCCCCAATTCGTTGATTGACATTTTGTCTAATTGACAGTGTCCTTTGTCTTACAGAAGCTTTGGAATTTTATGAGGTCTCATTTGTCAATTCTTTTTTTTTCATTAAATATTTTTTATTCGATATATTTTATTTAAATTTCAAATGATTTCCACTTTTCTAGCCACCCCATTCCCCGAAAGTCCCGTAAGCCCCCTTCTTTTCCCCTGTCCTCCCACTCACCCCTTCCCACTTCCCCGTTCTGGTTTTGACGAATACTGTTTCACTGAGTCTTTCCAGAACCAGGGGCCACTCCTCCTTTCTTCTTGTACCTCATTTGATGTGTGGATTATGTTTTGGGTATTCCAGTTTTCTAGGTTAATATCCACTTATTAGTGAGTGCATACCATGATTCACCTTTTGAGTCTGGGTTACCTCACTTACTATGATGTTCTCTAGCTCCATCCATTTGCCTAAGAATTTCATGAATTCATTGTTTCTAATGGCTGAATAGTACTCCATTGTGTAGATATACCACATTTTTTGCATCCACTCTTCTGTTGAGGGATACCTGGGTTCTTTCCAGCATCTGGCAATTATAAATAGGGCTGCTATGAACATAGTAAAGGATGTATCCTTATTACATGGTGGGGAGTCCTCTGGGTATATGCCCAGGAGTGGTATAGCAGGATCTTCTGGAAGTGAGGTGCCCAGATTTCGGAGGAACCGGCAGACTGCTTTCCAGAGTGGTTGTACCAATTTGCAACCCCACCAGCAGTGGAGGAGTGTTCCTCTTTCTCCACACCCTCTCCAACACCTGCTGTCTCCTGAATTTTTAATCTTGGCCATTCTGACTGGTGTAAGATGAAATCTTAGGGTTGTTTTGATTTGCATTTCCCTACTGACTAATGAAGTTGAGCATTTTTTTAAGATGCTTCTCCACCATCCGAAGTTCTTCAGGTGAGAATTCTTTGTTTAACTCTGTACCCCATTTTTTAATAGGGTTGTTCAGTTTTCTGGAGTCTAACTTCTTGAGTTCTTTATATATATTGGATATTAGCCCGTAGAATCAATATAGTTAAAATGACCATTTTGCCAAAAGCAATATACAGATTCAATGCAATACCCATCAAAATCCCAACTCAATTCTTCACAGAGTTAGAAAGAGCAATTATCAAATTCATCTGGAACAACAAAAAACCCAGGATAGCTAAAACTATTCTCAGCAACAAAAGAAAATCTGGGGGAATCAGTATCCCTGACCTCAAGCAATACTACAAAGCAATAGTGTTAAAAACTGCATGGTATTGGTACAGTGATAGGCATGAGAATCAATGGAACAGGATTGAAGATCCAGAAATGAACCCACACACCTATGGCCACTTGATCCTCGACAAAGGGGCTGAAAACATCCAATGGAAAAAAAGATAGCCTTTTCAACAAATTGTGCTTGTTCAACTGGAGGTCAGCATGCAGAAGAATGCGAATTGATCCATCCTTGTCTTCTTGTACTAAGCTCAAATCCAAATGGATCAAGGACCTCCACATAAAGCCAGACACTCTGAAGCTACTAGAAAAGAAACTGGGGAAGACCCTTGAGGACATCGGTACAGGGAGAAAGTTTCTGAACAGAACACCAATAGCGTATGCTCTAAGAGCAAGAATTGACAAATGGGACCTCATAAAATTACAAAGTTTCTGTAAGGCAAAGGACACCATCAAGAGGACAAATCGGCAACCAACAAATTGGGAAAAGATCTTCACCAATCCTACATTTGTCAATTCTTAATCTTAGAGCATAAGCCACTGGTTTTCTGTTCAGGAAATATTCCCCTGTGCCTATGTGTTCCAGGTCCTTCCACACTTACTTTATTAGTTTTATTGTATCTGGTTTTATGAGGAGGTTCTCCATCTACTTGGACATGAGCTTTGTACAGGAGCTAAGAATGGATCAATTTGCATTCTTCTACATGCTGACTGTCAGTACAAGCAGCACTATTTGTTGAAAATGTTGTCTGTTTTCCCACTAGATCTTTGTCAAAGATCAAGTGACCATAGGATTGTGGGATCATTTCTGGGTCTTCAATTCTATTCCATTGATCTAAGTACCCGTCTGTGCACCAATGCCATACAGCTTTTATCACTACTGTTTTGTAATACAGCTTGAGGTCAGTAATGGTGATTTCCTCTAAAGTTCTTTTACTTTTTTCATTATCCTGGGTTTTTTATTATCCCAGATAAATTTGCAAATTGTTCTTTCTAACTTTATGAAGAGTTGAATTGGAATTTTGATGGGAATTGCATCGAATCTGTAAATTGCTTTCAGCATAGTGACCTTTTTTTTTTTTTTACTATATTAATGTCAATAATCCATGAGCATGGGAGATCTTTCCATCTTCTGAGTTCTTCTTGAATTTCTTCAGAGACTTGAAGTTCTTGTCATAAGATTTTTTTTTGCCTTGGTTAGAGTCACACCAAGGTATTTTATATTATCTGTGACTACATTTTCCTAATTTCTTTTTCAGCCTATTTATGCTTTCAGTAGAGGAGGACCACTGATTTAATTTTATATCCAGACACTTTGCTGAAATTATTTATCAGATGTAGGAGTTGTCTTGTGGAATTTTGGGGGTCACTTAAGTACTCTATCATATCAACTGCAAATAGTGACATTTTGTGTTTCTTTTCAATTTGTATCCATTTGACCACTTTTTACTGTCTAATTGCTCCAGTTAGGACTTTGAGTACTCTATTGAATAGGTATGGTGAAAGTGAGCAGCCAGTCTAGTCCCTGATTTTAGTGGGTTTTCTCAAGTTTCTTTCCATTTAGTTTTACATTGGCTACTGGTTTGCTATATATTGTATTTACTTTGTTTAGTTATGGGCCTTGAATTACTGATTTTCCAAGACTTTTATCATGAAGAGATGTTGGATTTGTCAAATGTTTTCTAAACATTTAATGAAATGATCATGTGGTATTGTTCTTTGAGTTTGTTTATGTAGTCAATTATGTTGATGGATTTCCATAAATTGAACCATCCCTGCATCCTTGGGATGAAGCCTACTTGGTCATGATGGATGATCATTATGATGTGTGTTGGATTCAATTTGCAAGAATTTTATTGAGAATTTTTCATGGATATTTATAATGGAAATTGGTCTGCAGTCCTCTGTCTTTGTTGGGTCTTTGTGTGGTTTAGGTATAAGGATAATTGTGGCTTCATAGAAAGTATTGTATGGTGTTCCTTCTGTTTTTATTTAGTGTAAGAGTTTGAAGAGTATTGAAAATAGGTCTTCATTATAGGTAGAACTCTGCACTTAACCCATCTTGTCCTGGGCGATTTTTGTTGTTGTTGTTGTTGTTGTTGTTGTTGGAAGACAGATTATCAATGACTGCTATATCTTCTGGGGACTGATTGGATGGGTTATCTGATCATCATTTAACTTTGGTACCTGGTATCTGTCTAGAAAATTGTCAATTTAATCCAGATTTTCCAGTTTTGTTGAGTAAAGGTTTTTGTAGTAGGACCTGATGATTTTTTTTAAGATTTCCTCTGTTTCTCGTTATGTCTCCCCTTTTAATTCTAATTTTGTTAATTTCAATACTGTCTCTGTTCTCACAGTTTAGTCTGCCTATCTTGTTGATTTTGCTAAAGAATCAGCTCCTAGTTTGGTGATTCTTTGTATATTTATATTTGTTTCTACATGACTGATGTCAGCCCTGAAGTTATTTTTTTTTTCTATTTCATGTGGTCTACTCCTCTTGGGTGTATTTACTTATTTTTTTTTCTAGAGCTTTCAGATATGATGTCAAGTTGCTACTGTGTGCTCTCTCTCCAGTTTCTTTTTGGAGACACTCAGAGCACTGCTTTCATTGTGTTCCATAAGTTTGGGTATGTTGTGGCTACATTTTCATTGATTTCTAAAAAGCCCTTAATTTCTTTCTTCATTTCTTTCTTGACCAATTTATCATTGAGTAGAATTTTTTCAGATTCTCTATATATTTTGGCTTTCTATTTTTTCTATTGTTTTTGTTGTTATGGAATACCAGCCTTAGTTCATATTGTTCTGATAAGATGCATGAGGATATTTCCATCTTTTTGTATCTTTTGAGACCTGTTTTGTTACTGATCATGTGGTCAATTTTAGAGAAGGTACCATGAGGTTCTGAGAACAAGGTATATTCTTTTGTTTAAGGATGGAATGTTCTATAGATAACTTTTAAATCCATTTGGTTCAAAACTTTTGTTAGTTTCATGGTGCCTTTGTTTAGTTTCTGTTTCCATGATCTGCCCATTGATGAGAGTAGAGTGTTGAAATTCCCCACTATTATTTTGTGAGGTACAATGTTTGGCTTGACCTTTAGAAAAATTTCTTTTATGAATGTGGGTGACCTTACATTTGGAGCATAGATGTTCAGAATTGAGAGTTCATCCTGGTAGACTTTTCCTTTGATGAGTATGAATATCCTTCTTTATCTTTTTTTGATTACTTTAGGTTGATTGTCGATGTTATTTGATATTATAATGGCTGCTCCAGTGTTTGTCTTGGGACCTTTTGCTTAAAAAGGTGTTTTCTGGCATTTTACTCTGAGATAGTGTCTGTCTTTATTACTGAAGTGGATTTCCTATGCAATAAAATGTTGGGTCCTCTTTATGTATCCAGTCAGTCTATGTCTTATTGATGAATTGAGTCCATTGATATTAAGAGATATTAAAGGGAAGTAATTATGGTTTCCTGTTATTTTTGTTGTTAGAGGTGGAATTATAGTTGTATGGTTATCTTCTTTTTGGCTTGTTAAAAGATCATTTTCTTGCTTTTTCTATGGTGTAGTTTCCCTCCTTGTGTTGAAGTTTTCCATTTATTATCCTTTGAAGGGATGGACTTCTGTAAAGTTATTGGGTAAATTTGTTTTTTCATGGAATATCTTGCTTTCTCCTTCTATATTAATTGAGAGTTTTGCTGGGTATAGTAGCCTGGACTGGCATTTGTGTTCTCTTAGGGTCTGTATGGCATCTGCCCAGGATGAGAGGACTGGTGCAATTTTGATAGGTCTATCTTTATATGTTACTTATTTTTCTCTTACTGATTTTTAATATTCTTTCTTTGTTTAGGGAATTTGGTCCTTTGATTATTATGTGACTTGAGGAATTTCTTCTCTTGTCCAATCTATGTGGAGTTCTGTATGTTTCTTGTATAATCATGGACATCTCTCACTGTAGGTTAGAGACATTTTCTTCGAGAATTTTGTTGAGGATACCTACTGGCACTTTGAGTTGGGAATCTTCACTCTCTTCTATACATTTTATCCCTAAGTTTGATCTTTTTATTGTACCCTGGATTTCCTGGATGTTTTGTGTCAGAAGCTTTTCTCATTTTGCATTTTCTTTGACAGTTGGGTCAATGTTTTCTGTCTCTTGTATTCTGTTGGTGATACTTGCATTTATGACTACTGATCTGTTTCCTAGCTTTTCTATCCCCAGAGTTGTCTCACTTTGTCATTTCTTTATTGTTTCTATTTCTATTTTTAAGATCCAGGATGATTTTGTTCAATACCTTCACCTGTTTGGTTCTGTTTTCCTGTAATTTTTAAGACATTTTTGTGTTTCCTCTTTAAGGTTTCCTACCTGTTTACCTCTGTTCTCAAGTATTTCTTTAAGTGAGTTATTTTTGTCCTTCTTAAAGTTATCTAACAGAATTATGAGATGTTATTTTAAATCTGAATCTTGCTTTCCCGTGTGTTGGGGTATTAAGGACTTGCTGTGGTGGGAGAACTGGGTTCTGATGATGCCAAGTCTTTTTGGTTTTTGTTCAAAAGATTCTTGTACCTGACTCTTGCCATTTTGTTATTTCTGGTGTTAATTGGGTTTTGCTGTTTCTGTATTTATCGTGTCCCTTCTATGGGCCTGTAAACTTGTGTCAGCACTCCTGGCAAGACTATTTCTCTTCTGGGCAGAGATTGGGTGTGGAGGGCTGTCAATCAGTTCCATGAGGTACAGAGAAGGTATATTCTCATGTTTTGAAGTGGATTGTTCTGTAGAGGGATGGGAACATGTTCTTGGAGATGAGGAGAGAAGATAAGGGATGCAACACAGTCAGAGGGAAGACTGGGAGTGGGATAAAGACTGGAATGTAAAACAGATTAAAGAATAATAAAATAAAAAAGAAAGAAATGTTCTGTAGATATCTGTTAAATCCATTTGGTTCATACTTCTGTATCTAATCCTCTGTTGAAAGATGTCTAACTTCTTTCCAGCATCTGGCTATTATAAATAAGGCTGCTATGAACATTGTGGGGCATGTGTCCTTATTATATATTGGAGTATCTTCTGTGTATATGCACAGGAGTGGTATAGCTAGGTCCTTCTGTAGTACTATGGTCAATTTTCTGAAGAATCAACAAACTGATTTCCAGAGTGGTTGCACCAGCTTGCAATCCCACTAACAATGGAGGAGTGTTTGTCTTTCTCCATATCCTCCCCAGTACCTGCTGTCATCTGAGTTTTTGATCTTAGCCATTCTGAATCTTGTGACATGAAATCTCAGGATTGTTTTGATTTGCATTTCCCTGATGACTAAGGATGTGGACCATTTCTTTAAGTGCTTCTCAGCCATTTGGTATTTCTTAGTTGAGAAGTCTTTGTTTGTCTCCGTGCCCCATTTTTAATAGGGTTATTTTCACTATCCTGGGTTTTTTGCTGTTCAAGATGAATTTGAGAATTGCTCTAATACTATGAAGAATTGATTTGGAATGTTAATGAAAATTGCATTGAATATGTAGATTGATTTTGGCAAATTGGCCATTTTATTATATTAATTCTGTCAATCCATGATTATGGGAGATCTTTCCATTCTCTGAGTTCTTTCTTCAGAGACGTGGAGTTCTTGTCATACAGATCTTTCACTTGCTTGGTTAGAGTCACACCAAGATACTTTATATTGTGTGTGCCTATTATAAAGGGTGTCATTTCGCTGATTTCTTTCTCAGCCTCTTTATCCTTTGAATATAGGAAGGCCACTGATTTAACTTAATTCTGTATCTGGCAACTTTGCTGAAGTTGTTATAGGCTTAACGAGTTCTCTGGTAGTGTATTTCTACATTGGTATTCATAAAGAAAATTGGTCAGAAATTCTTTCTTTTTGGATCTTTGTTTGGTTTTGGTATAAGTGTAATTGTGGCTTCATAGAAGGAGATGGGCAGTGTTACTTCTGTTTCTGTTTTGCAGAATAGTTTGAAGAGTATATTAGGTCTTCTTTGAAGTTCTGATAGAATTCTGCACTAAAACCATCTGGTCCTGGACTTTTTTTGGTTGGGAGACTTTTTTTTTTTCTTTTCTTTTTTCTTTTTTTTTTTTTTAATCGATATAATTTTTTATTTACATTTCAAATGATTTCCCCTTTTCTAGCCCCCCACTCCCCGAAAGTCCCATAAGCCCCTTTCTCTTCCCCTCTCCTCCTACCCACCCCTTCCCACTTCCCCGTTCTGGTTTTGCCGAATACTGCTTCACTGAGTCTTTCCAGAACAAGGGGCCACTCCTCCTTTCTTCTTGTACCTCATTTGATGTGTGGATTATGTTTTGGGTATTCCAGTTTTCTAGGTTAATATCCACTTATTATTGAGTGCATACCATGATTCACCTTTTGAGTCTGGGTTACCTCACTTAGTATGATGTTCTCTAGCTCCATCCATTTGCCTAAGAATTTCATGAATTCATTGTTTCTAATGGCTGAATAGTACTCCATTGTGTAGATATACCACATTTTTTGCATCCACTCTTCTGTTGAGGGATACCTGGGTTCATTCCAGCATCTGGCAATTATAAATAGGGCTGCTATGAACATAGTAAAGGATGTATCCTTATTATATGGTGGGGAATCCTCTGGGTATATGCCCAGGAGTGGTATAGCAGGATCTTCTGGAAGTGAGGTGCCCAGTTTTCGGAGGAACCACCAGACTGATTTCCAGAGTGGTTGCACCAATTTGCAACCCCACCAGCAGTGGAGGAGTGTTCCTCTTTCTCCACAACCTCTCCAACAACTGCTGTCTCCTGAATTTTTAATCTTAGCCATTCTGACTGGTGTAAGGTGAAATCTCAGGGTTGTTTTGATTTGCATTTCCCTAATGACTAATGAAGTTGAGAATTTTTTAAGATGCTTGTCCGCCATCCGAAGTTCTTCAGGTGAGAATTCTTTGTTTAACTCTGTACCCCATTTTTTAATAGGGTTGTTCAGTTTTCTGGAGTCTAACTTCTTGAGTTCTTTATATATATTGGATATTAGCCCTCTATCTGATGTAGGATTGGTGAAGATCTTTCCCAATTTTTTGGTGGCCGATTTGACTTCTTGATGGTGTCCTTTGCCTTACAGAAACTTTGTAATTTTATGAGGTCCCATTTGTCAATTCTTGCTCTTAGAGCATACGCTATTGGTGTTCTGTTCAGAAACTTTCTCCCTGTACTGATGTCCTCAAGGGTCTTCCCCAGTTTCTTTTCTATTAGCTTCAGAGTGTCTGGCTTTATGTGGAGGTCCTTGATCCACTTGGATTTGAGCTTAGTACAAGAAGACAAGGATGGATCAATTCGCATTCTTCTGCATGCTGACTTCCAGTTGAATCAGCACCATTTGTTGAAAAGGCTATCTTTTTTTCCATTGGATGTTTACAGCCTCTTTGTCGAGGATCAAGTGGCCATAGGTGTGTGGGTTCATTTCTGGATCTTCAATCCTGTTCCATTGATCCTCCTGCCTGTCACTGTACCAATACCATGCAGTTTTTAACACTATTGCTCTGTAGTATTGCTTGAGGTCAGGGATACTGATTCCCCCAGATTTCCTTTTGTTGCTGAGAATAGTTTTAGCTATCCTGGGTTTTTTGTTGTTCCAGATGAATTTGATAATTGCTCTTTCTAACTCTGTGAAGAATTGAGTTGGGATTTTGATGGGTATTGCATTGAATCTGTATATTGCTTTTGGCAAAATGGCCATTTTAACTATATTGATTCTACCGATCCATGAGCATGGGAGGTTTTCCCATTTTTTGAGGTCTTCTTCCATTTCCTTCTTCAGAGTCTTGAAGTTCTTGTCATACACATCTTTCACATGTTTGGTAAGAGTTACCCCAAGATACTTTATACTGTTTGTGGCTACTGTGAAGGGGGTCATTTCCCTAATTTCTTTCTCAGCCTGCTTATCCTTTGAGTATAGGAAGGCCACTGATTTGCTTGAGTTGATTTTATAGCCTGCCACTTTGCTGAAGTTGTTTATCAACTGTAGGAGCTCTCTAGTGGAGTTTTTTAGGTCACTTAGGTAGACTAACATGTCGTCTGCAAATAATGATAGTTTGAATTCTTCCTTTCCGATTTGTATCCCTTTGACCTCCTTATGTTGTCGAATTGCCCGAGCTAGTACCTTAAGTACAATATTGAAAAGATAAGGAGAAAGGGGGCAGCCTTGTCTGGTCCCTGATTTCAGTGGGATTGCTTCAAGTTTCTCTCCATTTAGTTTGATGCTGGCTACCGGTTTGCTGTATATTGCTTTTACTCTGTTTAGGTATGGGCCTTGAATTCCTGTTCTCTCCAAGACTTTAAGCATGAAAGGATGCTGAATTTTGTCAAATGCTTTTTCAGCATCCAATGAAATGACCATGTGGTTTTTTTCTTTGAGTTTGTTTATGTAGTGGATTGTATTGATGGATTTCCGTATATTGAACCAACCCTGCATCCCTGAGATAAAGCCTACTTGATCATAGTGGATGATCGTTTTGATGTGTTCTTGGATTTGGTTGGCAAGAATTTTATTGAGTATTTTTGCATCGATGTTCATAAGGGAGATTGGTCTGAAGTTTTCTTTCTTTTTTGGATCTTTGTGTGGTTTTGGTATCAGAGTAATTGTGGCTTCGTAGAAGGAATTGGGTAGGGTTCCTTCTGTTTCTATTTTGTGGAATAGTTTGAAGAGTATTGGTGTTAGGTCTTCTTTGAAGGTCTGATAGAATTCTGCACTGAAACCATCTGGTCCTGTGCTTTTTTGGTTGGAAGACGTTCTATGACCCCTTCTATTTCTTTAGGGGTTATGGGACTATTTAGATGATCTATTTGGTCCTGATTTAATTTTGGTATTTTTTATCTGTCTAGGAAATTGTCCATTTCCTCCAGATTCTCCAGTTGTGTTGAGTATAGACTTTTGTAGTAGGATCTGATGATTTTTTGGATTTCCTCAGTTTCTGTTGTAATATCTCCCTTTTCATTTCTAATTTTGTTAATTTGGATACTTTCTCTGTGCCCTTTGGTCAGTCTGGCTAAGGGTTTATCTATCTTATTGATTTTCTCAAAGAACCAGCTCCTGTACTCGTTGATTCTTTATATGGTTCTCTTTGTTTCCACTTGATTGATTTCAGCCCTGAGTTTCATAATTTCCTGTCTTCTACTCCTCCTGGGTTAAATAGCTTCTTTTTATTCCAGGGCTTTCAGGTGTGTCATTAAGCTGCTGGTATATGCTCTCTCCATTTTCTTTTTGGAGGCACTCAGGGCTATGAGTTTTCCTCTTAGCACTGCTTTCATTGTGTCCCATAGATTTGGGTATGTTGTGTCTTCATTTTCATTGTGTTCTAAAAAGTCTTTAATTTCTTTCCTTATTTCTTCCTTGACCAAGGTATCATTGAGTAGAATATTGTTCAGTTTCCACGTGTATGTGGGTATTCTGTTGTTTTTGCTGCTATTGAAGACCACTTTTACTCCGTAGTGATCTGATAGGAGGCATGGGATTAATTCGATCTTCTTATATTTGTTGAGGTCTGTCTTGTGACCTTAACACAAATATGGTCGATTTTGGAGAAGGTACCATGAGGTGCTGAGAAAAAGGTATATTCTTTTGCTTTAGGATAGAATGTTCTATATATATATCTGTTATATCTAATTGGTCCAAAGCTTCAATTAGTTTCATTGTGTCCCTGTTTAGTTTCTGTTTCCCTGATCGGTCCATTGAGGAAAGTGCAGTGTTGAAGTCACCCACAATTAATGTGTTAGGTGCAATGTGTGCTTTGAGTTTTAATAAAGTTTCTTTTACGTAAGAGGGTGCCCTTGCATTTGGAGCATAGATGTTCAGGATTGAGAGTTCTCCTTGTTGTATTTTTTTCCTTTGACCAGCAAGAAGTGTCCCTCAGAGTCTCTTTTGATGACTTTGGGTTGAAAGTCAATTTTATCTGATATTAAAATGGCTATTCCAGCTTGTTTCCTGAGACCATTTGCTTGTAAAATTGTCTTCCAGCCTTTTACTCTAAGGTAGTGTTTGTCTTTGACCCTGAGGTGTGTTTCCTGTAAGCAGCAAAATGTAGGGTCCTGCTTACGTATCCAGTCAGTTAGTCTGTGTCTTTTTATTGGGGAATTAAGTCCATTGATGTTAAGAGATATTAAGGAATAGTGATTGTTACTACCTATCATTTTTGACGTTATTTTTTAAATTTGATTGCTTAACTTCTTTTGGGTTTGATGAAAGGTTACTATCTTGCTTTTTCCAGGGTGAAGTTTCCCTCCTTGTATTGGTGTTTTCCTCCTATTATCCTTTTTAGGCCTGGGTTTGTGGATAGATATTGGGTAAACTTGGTTTTGTCATGAAATATCTTAATTTCTCCATCTAAGGTGATTGAGAGTTTTGCTGGATATAGTAGTTTTGGCTGGCATTTGTGTTCTCTTAGAGTCTGCATGAGATCTGCCCAGGACCTTCTAGCCTTCATAGTCTCAGGTGAAAATTTTGCTGCGATTCTGATAGGTCTTCCTTTATATGTTACTTGACCTTTTTCTCTTACTGCCTTTAATATTCTTTCTTTGTTTAGTACATTTGGTGTTTTGATTATTATGTGACAGGAAGTATTTCTTTTCTAGTCCAGTCTGTTTGGAGTTCTGTAGGCTTCTTGTATATTCATGGGCATATCTCTCTTTAGGTTAGGGAAGTTTTCTTCCATAATTTTATTGAAGATATTTGCTGGCCCTTTAAGTTGTAAATCTTCACTCTCATCTATGCCTATAATCCTTAGGTTTGGTCTTCTCATTGTGTCCTGGATTTCCTGGATATTTTGCGTTACAAGCTTTTTGCATTTTGCATTTTCTTTAACTGTTGAGTCCATGCTTTCTATGGAATCTTCAGCATCTGAGATTCTTTCTTCTATCTCTTGTATTCTGTTGTTGATATTTGCATCTCTGTCCCCTGATTTCTTCCCAAGGCTTTCTATCTCCAAATTTGTCTCCCTTTGAGTTTTCTTAGTTGTTTCTAGATCCTGGATGGTTTTGCTTAGCTCCTTCACTTGCTTGTTTGTGCTTTCCTGTAATTCTTTAAGAGATTTTTGTGTTTCCTCTTTCATGACCTCAGCCTGTTGACCAAATTTCTCCTGTATTTCTTTAAGTGTTTTTTGTGTTTCCTCATTATTGGCTTTTGTATTCTCCTGGATTTCTTTCAATGATTTTTGTGTTTCTCTTGCAAGGGCTTCTAACTTTTGATCCATTTTCTCCTGAATTTGTTTAAGTATGTCCTTCATGTGTGGCTGTACCAGCATCATGACCAGTGATTTTAAATCCAAATCTTGTTTTACTGGTGTGATGGGGTATCCAGGACATGCTGGTAGAGGAGAATTGGGTTCAGATGTTGCCATATTGCCTTGATTTCTGTTAGTGACATTCCTGCATTTGCCTTTTGCCATTTAGTTCTCACTGTTGTTAGTTGGTCTTGTCAGTGCTGGACTCACCAGTGCAAGCTGCCCCTTCCCAGGTGGCCTCTGGTGCACAGCTTACCTCCTGCACTGCCTGGAGACATGGTGCTGTTGCCCAGGCTGTTCAGATCCTGAAGCAGACACCCGAAGGCTCCCGCTGGTGCCCACTGAATTCACTGGAGCACACCGACTTCTCCCAGCTGGCCGCCCAGAAGCCCCTCTTGCCTCTTGCAGGACCTGTAGACGACCTGGGTGTTGCCACCCAGTCTGATCTGGATCCGAAAGCGGAGAGAGTTGAGCTGAGGGCTCCATCCAGAGCCCTCAGGACTGGGACCCAAGCTCTGGGCCACAGGAGCAAGCCGCGCTGCGAGCTCCCAGACTGCCTCTGGGTGCACACCATGTCTCCCGCACTTCCTGGAGACCGAGCACTGTGGCCCTGGTCATTCAGATCCCAAAGCAGGCACCCGAAGGCTCCCGCTGGGGCCCGCTGGGTTCACCGGAGCACACTGACTTCTCCCTGCTGGCCGCCCGGAAGCCCCTCTTGCCTCTTGCAGGACCTGGAGATGTGGTTTTGCTGCCCAGGCTTATCTGGATCTGGAAGCTGAGAGAGTTGAGCTGAGGGCTCCCTCCAGACGCCTCAGGACTGGGACCCAAGCTCTGGGCCGCAGGAGCAAGCCGCGCTGCGAGCTCCCAGACTGTCTCTGGGTGCACACCGGGTCTCCCGTACTTCCTGGAGACTGAGCGCTGTGGCCCTGGTCGTTCAGATCCCAAAGCAGGCACCCGAAGGCTCCCGCTGGGGCCCGCTGGATTCACCGGAGCACACCGACTTCTCCCCGCTGGCCTGCTGATGTGTTCTTCGGTGCCCTTGCAGCTCTAGTGTGCTTTGCCCCAGATTGTGTCTGTGAACCAGATGGAGCCCGTGTGCACCCCCAGGGAGCGCAGACGGTGTACGCTGCCCGGACCTCACCCGCATGCTGATCACTCTGCTGGGCAGCTGATCCCCCAACTGGGCTGGCGCACACAAGGTTAGCCTGGCCGCCCAGGCCCTGGGTCCATGCAGAAGCCTGGGAGGCCAAGGTCCGAGCAAAGTTCCCCTCGGGCTATGACTGTCAACGGGGTCCGCCAGGTGACCAGGACGGCGGGCGTGCGTGTTCGCGTTCCCCGAAAGTGCCGGAGAGTCTGCTGGGCTAACAACCTCCTGGGCGGGTTGACACACAGATGGCCCACCAAGCCACCCAGTTCTTGGGGTCAGTCCAGGGCCTGTTGGGGCCTAGACCCCTACTTTGTTAGCCTCAAGCTATGCTTGTTAGCCATCTCTGCCCTCCCGAGTACTCTGGGTCCTGTATGCAAAATGGCGGCGCGCGTGCCGGCCAGGGCAAAAAAACCTCCTGGCTGGGTTAGCACCCCGATGGCCCCCTGAACATCCCAGGGCCTGGGTGTAGGCCAATGCTCGTCGGGCTCAGACCCCCACGATGTTGGCCTCGGGTTATGTTTGTGTACCTCAGTCTGTCTAATCTCTCTGGAGTCCGAAACCAAGATGGAGGTGAGCCTCTCCTGACTGGTGGGAGGCCGAGTTCTGAAGTGGCTTCCGTGCAGCAAAAGGCCGGTTGGGAGATTTTTAATGACTGCTTCTATTTCTTTGGGGGTTATGGGACTGCTTAGATGGTTTACCTGATCCTGATTTAAATTTGGTATTTGATATCTGTCTAGAAAATAATCCATTTCATTCAGATATTCCAGTTGTATTGAGTAAAAGCTTTTGTAGGATCTGATGATTTTTTGAATTTCCTCAGTTTCTGTTGTTTCCCTTTTCATTTCTGACTTTATTAATTTGGATACTCTCTCTGTGCCCTCTGGTTAGTCTGTCTAAGGGTTTATCTATCTTGTTGATTTTCTCAAAGAACCAGCTCCTGGTTTTGTTGATTCTTTGCATTCTTCTCTTGGTTTCTACTTGGTTGATTTGGGGCCTGAGTTTGATTATTTCCTGCCATCTACTCCCCTGGGTGTATTAGCTTCCTTTTGATTAAGTGCTTTCTGGTGTTCTGTCAAGATGTTAATGTATGTTTTCTCCAGTTTGTTTTTGGAGGCACTAAGTGCTATGAGTTTTCCTCTTAACACTGCTTTCATTGTGTCCAATAAGTCTGAATATGCTAAGCTTTCATTTTCTTTTTTAAATTATTAGATATTTACATTATTTACATTTCAAATGGTATCCCCTTTCAGAGTTACACCTCTGAATACACACTATCCACTTCCCTTCCCTCTGCTCAACCACCCAATTTCCTGAATTGACTTCCTCTATTCTGGGAAAGTAAGCCTTCACAGGACCAATGGCCTCTCTTCTCATTGATGTCTGAAATGGTCATCTTCTGTTACATATATAGTTGGAGTCATGGGTCTCTCCATGTGTACTCTTTGAGTGGTGGTTTAGTTCCTAGGATCTCTGAGGGTACTGGTTCATATTATTGTTCCTCCTGCAGCTCTGCAAACCTCTTCAGCTCCTTGGGTCTTCTTATTAGCTGCTCTATTGGGGACCCTATGCTCATTCTATAGGTTGGCTGTGAGGCATGTGTGTTGTGATCTACCTTACAATAAGGATCAAACTATTCACACTTGGGTCTTCCTTCATCATGAGCTTCATGTGGTCTCTGAGTTGTGCCTTGGGTATTCTGAGCTTTTGGGCTAATATTCACCTATCAGCAAGTGCATACCATGTGCGGTCTTTTGTGATTGGGTTACCTCCCTCAGGATGATAGTTTCTAGTTCTACAGAAACAGTAGTCTATTATTGCTTTGGAAGGGTATTTTCTGTGTGGCCTGACACCACTACCTACATAACAATATAAATTTCCATGGAACAATCTCAAACACAAACATGGCACCTCAACTTTCATCTCCAAAATTTCCTTCATAAGATTGTAGAGATTCTGAAACATTGCCTTGCTCTCATCCATTTTCTTATCATTTTCCTTAGTCTCTAGTAGGGTTAGACCCTTCTTAGTCACGATGTACAGACAGTGTCCATCATAGTCCTTGAGTTACTCCATGCAATACTCATCAATAGAATTTATTATATACCCTACCTCAGTGCTTGGCTTCTGTACACACTCCACTGGCATAGTTGAACACCTATTCTTTCCTGTTATCTAAAGGACTGTTTACACAATATGACTCAATGATTTAAAGTAAGTCCTCACTTTCAAGTAGGCATCAGTTGTAAGTAGGCTTTGATGTGTCTTCCATTCTTCTATTTCCATTACCTTAATGTAACTTGATCAGACCCAACAGAAAAACCAATGATGCAGTAGATAAACTTCTGTGTCTCCTTCATGCAAGACACATAATTACAGAGAGGTCATTTCGAAAGGTCGGTTAACAGAGGAACTCAGTCTGGCACTGTCAGTTAGAAGAATTTTCATGGATTCCAAGTTTCAAAGATAAAGAAAGAGAGCCCTAATTGTGTCAATGACCAGCTTTGGCACCCCTGGGATGGGTAAACCTAGGTAATCAGCCAATCAATGTCAGTGCTAAGAACCACTGATATGGATCTGTCCTGATAGCAATGGGGGCTGCTGCCTGTGGTAGACAGTGATTAGAGAAATTACTCAGCAAACTCTTTTCTGAGAGAACAAAGTTTAATTTGCTGGGACTGGCATTCCCTGTGGCCTGAGGCAAATATCTGAATTCTTTTAACTCCTTGGGTCTGGCTAGAAAGCAAAAGAAAGGAAAAAATATCTGTATACATACATACATATACATATACATTGCGTAAATGAAGAAAAAGGCAGACTCCAATAACAATACATACAAATACATGCATGCATATATACATTCAAAAGAGAGACACATATAGCAATGAAAATGAATGAAAATCTGCCAGTAACTAAAGTGAGGAGGTAAGGACATCTCCAGGAGGAGATAGAGACCAGGGCTATAGGAGGTAGCCAAGAAACATTGGGGGTGACCTTTACTGTGACTCACACCATTGAGAATATGTAACCTGAAGAGGCCACTTCCTGTACCTGAGCAGGAATCCTAGTGAAGCAATAGAGTCACTAATGAACCCACAAACCTTTCAACCCAAAATGTATCCTGTTTACAAGAAATGCAGGCACAGGGAATGGACTAAAGACTAAGGGAATGGCCAAACAATTATCGCCCAACTTGAGACCCATCCCTTCTACAAACACCAGTCCCAAGCAATATTAATGATAGTGTTGTTCTTGTACACAGGAGTATGTTGTCCTCTTAGAGGCTCCACCCAGCAGCTGACTTAAACTGATATAGACATGCACAGCCAAACACTGGATAAAGCTTGGCAACTCTTAAGGAAGAATGGGAGGAAGGAATAAGAGCCCAGAAGGGGTTAGAAACTCCACAGGAAGATCAACAGGGTCAACTAACCTGGATGCTTGTAGCTTTCATAGTTTGAATCACAAACCAAAGAACATAAAATGGCTGGATCTAGAACACTCCACACATATATGCAGCTCAACAACTGGAATGGGGGTTATTCCAAAATTGTTGCTTATACCTGGGATATGTTCTTCTACCTGGGCTGCCTTGTTTCTCCTAAGTGTGAGAGGAAGTGCCTACCTTTGAAGATACCCGAAGTGCCAGGGTGGAGTGCTACTAAGGGTTGCCTCTACTGGTCAGAGAACAGGAGAGGGGATGGGTGTAGGGGTATGGGAGGGGTGACTGGGAAGGGGCAATGAGTGAGAAGTAAAGTGAATAAATAAAATACTTTTAAAAATTTAATTAAAAAATGAATCATCACCTTAGTGAATCATGTCATCCAGTGCTGCCACTATTTTTGTTCCTTGGTCAGAAAAAGTCCCCAGGTTAACTATTAAGCGTGCACCATTCTGAACTTCAAATTGTTCCCTAAGCTTTTATATACCAAAGCCAGTAGCAGAAACATCTTAACCTTACTTCACTAACAATTTTATTTTTCCAAATAGTTTCTAAGGGTAGTGGTCATAGCTGACAATCATCATCTCTAAGTCCTTTCTTAGAGTGATGATTGAATCATTAATCTGCTCCAGAAGTCATACCTGGTACACATCAAGCACTATTATTGTGAATGACAGAGACACGCCCAGTGAAGCACTGGAAGCCTGCTTAGAGTTTTCATACAGTTCTTAGATTAAGAGGGATACGAGCGAAGCAAGAGAACAGAATTCATAAGAGCATGAAGTCCTCAGGACAAGTAGTCTTTGGGGTCTACCCTGAATCAACTAAGGTGCACCCATTATGCATTTGATAAGTGGTAGGCCACTTTCCACAAGACCTACAGCCATTAGATGTTTCTGTTTTATGGCTATGGCACAATCATGAGTTGGAAAGCAGTATCTCAAGCACAAAATGTTTAGAAGAAAAAGGATTTGTCCATCTTACTTAGAAATTTTTCTGGTGTTCACCAGTTCTGGAGAACACCTCTCAGAATTTCATTACTTTTATTTGTCTTCCGCCAACTCAGAAAACCTGAAGGCTGTTCTTCATATGTCTCTTCCTGATTACTTGCAGAATCTTGCTCTGCTGGACCATTTCCTGAAGAGACACTTAGCAACATGTACCAGAAGTTAACCATTCCAGAGACAATAAAGTATACAATCAACCGAAGTAGAAATTGCAAGTTAAGACCTGGTCTGGTTATCACATTTAAACAACCCAGTCATGTGTGGGTTTGGGGAGACAAATATGATTAGTATTTGTATTGAAGACAATTTCCAATGTACACTCAACATTACTAGAAGAGAGTTTACCTGAACGACGTACATTAGCCCTGGAGACAATTACTGAGATACTCTAGTATCAGATCATCAAAGTTGACCGTGAGGAATACATGAGAGGCATACAGTTTGATATTACTCACATTCTTGTTCTTAAGAAAGTAAAATGGATCTTGGCAAGGAAGGAAGCAATGCCCCAAATTCCAAGGACCTTCCTCAAAGAAGAGTTGAAAGAAAACACAGAGCATACTTCAGGACAATATTGTTACAAATCCTAATATCAAACATTTGACAATGGAATAGTCACACTCCTGAAGACCTAGGAACAACATAGAAACTATAGTTAACTAAAACAAAACAAAACAAAACAAAAAAACCAACCAACCAACCAAACAAACAAACAAAAGAACCTAGCTTTTAAACCAAGTCAAAGTAGATAGAACGCTAGTATCAAAGAATGTCCTTTCAATCAGAATCGTGTCTGCCATGGACACCAACAAGAAGTGACAGTGAAGACACTGCCTAGCACAGGACTGCCTCAATAGTCATCAGTGAATCAAGTCAAGCAGTTCCATGGCTTTCAGTTCTCAGCTACCAAACTGTAGGAACATTATTCCCTACCACATTTGGCACATTATAAATGCCCCTGCAATTTATACAACCTGTACCTTGTCTGTAGTCTGGCTAACAATTGGTGAGGCCAGAAAAAAGGTGTTCCCAACTTTTCTTGATCAGTCTATTTCTCCTTTATCTTCTTGGTTTACTCTGTCATATCTTTACCACTGTCATCTTCCTCATCTGTTCTCACATCTTCCTTCTTAAGTGTCTCCTAATCATCCTCATCTTCTTCATCTTTCTCACATCTCTCTTTCTCTGCCTCATCTTCACTGATATCCTCCTCTCCTTCCTTCCCCAACTAAATCATCTAATGAAATAATCAGTTGTTGGAGACCTCTAAACCAGCAAGCCCAGAGGCCATAAACCAAAACAAGAGCCTGCTCAAAGGTTGTCAAGACCACACTGACATGGAGAGTGTTAGGATAGGATAGGATAGGATAGGATAGGATAGGATAGGATAGGATAGGATAGGATAGGATAGGATAGGATAGGATAGGATAGGATAGGAACCATGTTTCCTTCAGAGTTTCCTTGTCTCTGCTTAACTCTAGGCATTCTGTCTTCATTGAGGTAAATGATCACTTTGGTATTGTAACCAATAGGCTCCCCTATAGAGAAACAAATCATAATAAGATATGAAGAAAGAGAATTAAATCTACAACTAAAATACTCAACAAGGTCAGACCATTCTAAAACTCCATTTCATCAGAACTCTAACTTACTCTACTCAGAAATTCTACCAACCACCACAATGTAGAAGGATAACATATTATATTTAACATAAGCTGTAATCCCTGGCATACTGCTTATAGCCACTATGGCTTGTTATCTCAACCATTTTCTGTGCCACAGGAGTTAAAAGGTTATAAGAGACAAACAAGGTGGTAGTGCACAAGGAAATGTTCTTGCTGAGAAATTACAATAATCATCAGTTCAATACCAGAACCTAAGTGTTAAAGCTGTCCTGCAGAAGCCATGTTGTAACTGCTGGGAAAGGGGCATGAATGTTTTGCAAATGGAGCTATTTAAGGAAAGGCCTTTTGTAGAGTCCCACTCACCTTTCAAAGACCTGCAGAGGCAATGTTGCAGAATACTGCACTGATCCTAGGGAATGCAAGGGTTTCAAGCCCCTCTAGAATTAGCTATGGATATTCATATGGTAATTCTTAGTTTTGGTGCAGTCACTCTGAGTAAGGAGAGAAAACATACTAGGATTAATGATTCTTACTTACTTAATTGTTGTAAAAGAGAGATAACTACACTCCAAAAATGTAGGAGATAGTTTCTTTAAAATTCACATCAAAAACTTATAGAACATATAAGAAAGAAATAAAGGGCAGAAAAGATCAGGCTTCCCTCCAATGCCAGAATATCAACAAAGAAATCTAAATCTCTCATTCACCTTTGAGGTACAAAGAAACTGCATGAAGAAACTGTAAGAAACAATAGAAATTTGGCCACAATGAATAAGATTTAAGTATTAATATTAACACTTAAGAATCTATACAGAATAGTACCGCAACTACTGATCACATAAAAATGATATGTAGGTCACAGAAACTAGACTTACATCTAAAAAATATTCTATGTTAGGTATCATATTCTTCTGATTACAACAATAAATATCCAAAGTGTGTAAATGTTAATGACCCTTGGAAAAAGATTAAAGAGAAATAAATTGAAACTTCTTGAGATTGAATTTTTTGGACCTGAACAAATAAAGACAGCTCAAAGTATTCAAGGCCATCTTTGAAAAAGACAGCCAGTTGCCACACTCCTTATTGTCACCTATTCCACACATTCATCCTATGACCAAGAACCCTGCTACCAATGCCACCTCAACTCTCACATTCATACCTATTCACTCTAAACACTGCCACAAAACCAGCCAAACACATTCTGAAAAATCACAAGTGTAAAACAGTACTAAATGGTCACATACCTGGATAGACTCCATGATCATTCTGTGCTAGACCTAGGAATGATTCCCAAGTTATTAATTATGTCAGACTTTGTCATGTTAATGCCTATGTTCATCAAAGTCAACTTGTCCAAACAGTCCTTTTCCTTTTAAATTTGTGACAGAACTATATTGTTCCTCCCTGTCATTCCCACTATATATAACACCACATTTCTTCCATTATTATAAAGACTAAAAAATCCAACACTGTTTCAGGATATTTGATCACACTATGAACCCTGAGATTGTGTTATCTGCTGAAAATAAAAACCATTTCAAGTTCTGGTATGTCTCAGCTCTTAGAATGCTCCCTTAATTCCTGTGGCTGGAATAAAGATATGCCCTTAGTATCCACCTTTAATGGAAACAATGAAAAAAAAAGTCAGTTTGTAGAAGGAAGCACCCAGATTTGGAAGCAATATCAAATTCAGTCACAAACAAAGTGACAAATCAGAGAAGGAATTTACATGACCAAGCCAGCTCAGAATGTAAACAGGATCTCAAAGGAGGGAGGAGCGGGAGGGAGGAATAAAAAGAAGAAAAGACAATTAGTCATGATAACAAGACCCTAGCCTTAGCTGAAGGAGGTTTATTTTTGTCCAGTCTGCTTTTGTGCCATTCTAGGTACCTGCGAAGAACAGTCAGATGGCTTTAGGCAAGATGGCCATTTTTACTATATTAGCCCTGTCAATCCATGAGCATGGGAGATCTTTCCATCTTCTGAAGTCTTCTTCAATTTCTTTATTCAGAGACTTGAAGTTCTTGTCATACAGATCTTTCACTTGCTTGTTTAGAGTCACACCAAGGTATTTTATATTATTTGTGGCTATTGTGAAGGGTATCATTTCCCTAATTTCTTTCTCAGTCTCTTTATCCTTTGAGTATAGGAAGGCTACTGATTTAACTGATTTGAGTTAATTTTTTATCCAGACACTTTGCAAAAGTTGTTTACACATTCAATGCAATCCCCATCAAAATTCGAATTCAGTTCTTCATAGAGTTAGAAAGAGCAATTTACAAATTTATCTGGAATAACAAAAACCCAGGATAGCGAAAACTATTCTCAACAATAAAAGAACTTCTGGCGGAATCACCATCCCTGACCTCAAGCTATACTACACAGTAATAGTGATAAAAATTGCATGGTATTGGTACAAGTACAGGCAGGTAGATCAATGGAATATAATTAAAGACCCAGAAATGATCCCTCACACCTATGGTCACTTGATCTTTGACAAAGGAGCTAAAAACATTCGGTGGAAAAAGGCATTTTCAACAAATGGTGCTGGGTCAACTGGTAGTAAACATGTAGAAGGATGGGAATTAATCCATTCTAATCTCCCTGTACAAAGCTCCAATCCAAGTGGATCAAGGACCTGCACATAAAACCAGATGCAGTGAATCTCATAGAAGAGAAATTGGGAAAGAACCTGGAGCACACTGGGCACAGGGGAAGATTTCCTGAATAGAATACCAATAGTTTATGCTCTAAAATCAAGAATTGACAAATGGGACCTCACAAAATTGCAAAACTTCTGTAAGGCAAAAGACACTGTCAATAATTGGACAAAAAGGCAACCAACAGATTGGGAAAAGATATTTACCTATCCTACATCCAATAGAGAGGTAATATCCAATATATACAGAGAACTCTAAAAGTTAGACTCCAGAGAATCAAATAACCCTATTAAAAATGGGTACAGAGCTAAACAGAGAATTTTCAATGGAGGAATACTGGATGATTGAGAAACACCTAAAGAAATGTTCGACATCCTTAATCATCAGAGAAAAGCAAATCAAAGCAACCCTTATATTCCACCTCACACCAGTCAGAACAGCCAAGATCAAATACTCAAAGGACAGCAAGTGCTGGAGATGAGGTGGAGAAAGAGGAGCACTACTCCATTGCTGGTAGGATTGCAAGCTAGTAAAACCACTCTGGAAATCAGTTTGGAGGTTCCTCAGAAAACTGGACATAGCACTACCTGAGGATCCAGTTATACCACTCCTGGGCATATACACAGACGATGCTCCAACATGTAATAAGGACACATGCTCCACTATGTTCATAGCAGCCTTATTTATAATATCCAGAAGCTGGAAAGAACCCAGATATCCCTCAACAGAGGAATGGATACAGAAAATGTGGTACATTTATACAGTGGAATACTACTCAGCTATTAAAAACAGTGAATTCATGAAATTCCTAGGCAAATGGATGGAGCTTGAAACTACCATCCTGAGTGAGGTAACCCAGTCACAAAAGAACACACACAGTATGTTATCACTGATAAGTGGATATTAGCCCAAAAGCTCAGAATACCCAAGATACAACTCACAGACTACATGACGCTCAAGATGAAGGAAGACCAAAGTGTGATACTTTGATCCTTATTGGAAATTGGATCAAGTCACCCATGGCTGGGTGTCAGATCTTGTTATGGATGGCTGTGAGCCACCATGTGGTTTCTGGGACTAGAACTCAGGACCTTTGGAAGAGCAGTCAGTGCTCTTAAACTCTGAGTAATCTCTCCAGCCCTACAAGTTACTTTGACACAACACAATACCCAAACCTAAATCATAAGAAGTCAACTCTCAAAAGAAAAATGTTCCTATTTTCTGTTTTACATGGTGAAGAGCAGGAACTGGTAAATTTCTGACTGAAAGGGCTCCATCTCCTCGTCTGGCATCCAAGAACAAACATCCTGTATTACCACAGACACAATGGCATCACATCTTAAAATACACTTCTCTTTCAACTAAGTCCTCAGTCAAAGATATGTTTCACACCGATTTAAAGTTGAACGTCATGAGATCTACCATTTTGAATTAACGAACCTGAAGCAACGCTGAGAAGGAGAACCATGAACAGAAAAATCCCAAAGCACAGTCCTACAATCAAACATAAAGGAGACTGTCTTAATTGTAGGTAAGAACTCAGTAAGAACCTAACCCTATTCCTTAGAAAAATAATGGATGAACAAAGAACTAAATAGACTAAGAACTCCAGGACACAGAAAAATGGGAAATTCATGAATTAGAAATTATTCATTTTAAAGAATAATCTCTAACTGAATTAGCAGCCATTTCTCCGCACTGCTCACCATGAGCACAGAAGACAGACATGTTAAGTTTCATCCCGCAGGACAATGAAACCCAATGACAAAGCAGTGGCAGTGCTCAAGGGGGCAGTTAAATCAGACCCCAGTCTTAGAGGTAAAAAATAAATCACTGCTCGCTTTGCATACCTGCAAGGCATGAACACAATTTTATGGTCATCCATGCCACCCTAGTCACTGCAGAGTATTCAAAGGCAGCAGTCACATGGAGAGAGCACTCAACCCTACTTACTTCCTCTCACAACCAAGAATCGGTTCTAAATAATCTGAGTGCTCAGGTAGACGGAAGTAGGGGCGGAACCCATGAATCTTCCTGCATTCCTCTCGTTTTTCTCCCTCAAACACAGGGAGCACAGCAAAGATCTCTAAGAGCGAAATTCAGCAAGATCAAGAGTTCCTGCCTACCCCTGGACCCCTCCCCGAAAAACAAGCAAGTTGGGAAAGGCATCCAGGACAGGTGACAGGGCCAGAAATCTCAGGGTCCCGCCAAGTGTTGCACAGAGCAGCATTACCCCCTCCCCCCCCATGCTCAGTACCTTGTAGCCAGGCAAAGAAGAGGAAGGTAAACTGTCAGGTTTTGGAGATCCCTTAGAGGCAGCCGCCACCAGCGTGGAGTGCTGTCGAGTCGCCCACCAAGGAGAGCTTAGGGGTAGGGTTCACTACATGCTATTTGAGCAAGTCACCCCACATGCTGAAAGGCCCAGCAGGAACCTTTAGAGCCACATGAACTAAGGAAGGCTCCCGAGTTGTGGGTGATGGGAAGCCTGCATTTACCTTAAAGGGAAAGTGAAAAGATAGGATAGAGTCGCGGTTCCCAACACACCTACACACCCACTGTTAGGTGGAGCATTCCCTTTCTAATGCAAAACACAGATTTAACAACTCTGTCAGACCCATCCTTTTTAAAGTAGCCAGGTTGGCTAGCTGCAACTGCCCACCCCCTTGACGTCCTGATGTCACAGTTGCACATAGGAAAGGAGGCAGGATAGATAAAGTGAGGCTTGGATTGGCGGGGACACTTGGCAATTATTCTCAGAAGGAACAGGAATTGCAGTACTGTGTTTTCTTCAGTTTCTGGTCAGGACCTGGCGCCAAGGTAAGGGACAACCTGGGCCTCTGCCTTTCTCTGCACATGGGTGTGGAAGTATGACTAGGAGCTAGGGGTGCTGTTGGGTAGTTTGTCACAGTTCATTCTGGTAGCCCAGGAGAGAGTTTGTGGGGGAGGGGAATATAGCAATGAAGGGAAGTCACAAAGGCAGTCCACAAGCAGTCCTTTGAAATTACAAACGGGGATGGGATGGCTTATAGCACAGAGTTCTTGCCTAGCATGCACAAAGCCCTGGATTTGATCCCTACATCCAAGGCATAGTAGTACATTCCTGGAGAACCAGCTCTTAATAGTTGAAGGAGTAAGAAGCAGTTTGCGGTTATCTTCATGGACATAGGAAATGTGAGATCAGCTTGGGCTACATGTTTATTGACTCAAAGAAGCAAGCAGAAGCAGATTTTGGCTAAAGTCATTCCCAGTGAGTTCTGGGAGCCTCTAGCATCCTTTTCTTCTAGAATTCTCCAGTGGCTACCCCCGGTTCCTCATTCCCCACGGCTACATAATTTTTATTTTTATTCAATTTCCTAACCCTCTGTACTTCTCTCTGTCCCCTCCAAATGCCTGATACCACCCCCCCTTATTTCCTCTCCCTTCTCTTTCACTCCCAGGTACTCCCTCCCTCCACCTCCCTTGATCACCTTGTTAACCCTTCAAGGGTGGACTAAAGAAGCATCCACACCCTGGTTTTCCTTCCTGCTAAGCTTTATGTGGTCGGTGAGTTGTATCTTAGCCATTGTGAACTTTTGGGCTAATATCCACTTATTGGTGACGACATACCACGTGTGTTCTTTTATGTCTGGGTTACCTCATTCGGGATGATATTTTCTAGTTCCATCCATTTGCCTGCAAATTTCACGATGTCATTGTTTTTTATAGCTGATTAGTACTCCGTTCTGTAAATGCACCACCACATTTTCTGTATCTCTTCTTCTGTTTTCAGACATCTGGGTTGTTTCCAGCCTCTGGCTATCACAATTAAGGCTGCTATGAACACAGTGGAACACGTGGCCCTGTGGCATGGTGGGGCATCTTTTCGGTATACGTACAAGAGTGATATACCTGGGTCTTCAGGTAGAACTATTTCCAATTTTCCTGGGAACCGCCAGACTGATTAACAGCGTGGTTGTACCAGCTTGTAGTCCCACGAACAGTGGAGGAGTGTTTCTCTTTCTCGGTATCCACACCAGCATCTGTTCTCACCTGCATTTTTGATCTTAGCCATTCTGATTGTTATGAGGTGGAATCTCTGGGTTGTTTTGATTTGCATTTTTCTGATGACTAAAGAACATCTCTTTAAGTGCTTCTCAGGCATTCGAGATTCCTATTGAGAATTCTGTTTAGCTCTGTACCCCCTTTTTAATAGGGTTATCTGGTTCTCTCTGGAGTCTTAACTTCTTGAGTTCTTTGTATATTTTGGATATTGCCCTCTACCGGATGTAAGATTGGTAAAGATCTTTTTCCATCCTGTGGGTTGCCGAAATGCACATAGCTAAGGGGACATAGAAACTGTAGAGACCAGTCCAGAGTCAAGAGATAGGGCCATTCACCCAGTTCAAAATTTTTAAGGCAGAAATGTTCCTGTCCAAAGGAAAGACAGGGACAGAAAATGGAGCAGAGACTGAAGGAAGGACCATTGGGGACCACCCCACCTGGTGATCCATCCTGTCTGCAGACTTGAAACTGATGCTATTGCAGAGGCACTTCCTGATAGAGGTGTGTGGCTTGTCCTGGGAGATTTGCCAGCACCTAAACAATGCGGATGTGGATGTTCAAAGCCAACTCTCAGACTGGCTTGGGACCCTGGTGGGGGAGCTGGCAGAAGGAATGGAGGGATGAAGGGGCATTGCAACCCCCTAGGAGAACAATGTCTGTTGCCCAGACCACCCAGTGTTCCCATGGACTAGACCACCAACCAAGGAGTGTACGGAGAGGGATCTATGGCTTCAGTCACATATGTAGCAGAGGATGGCCTTATCTGACATTAATGGGAGGGGAGCCCGTTGGTCCTGTGGAGGTTTGATTCCCCAGTGTAGGGGGATGCTGGAGCAGTGGGTCAGGAGTGGGTGGGGGAGTGGGGGTCACTCCCAAAGAGACAAAGGGAAGGAGGAGAGGGTGGGTATGGGATATGGGGGGTTGTGAGGGATACCCAGGAAGGGGGATATCATTTGAGATGTAAACGAATGGAATGATTAATAAAATATATAAGTGAGCTAAAAAGAAAAAAATTAGTACTTCTAAATCTGGACCACAAACTAGGTGTCTTGGCCCCAACATGTCTGTTCTGCAGCATTAGCAAGGAGTCCTGCAGCCCTTCTGAGGATAAAGGATACTTGTTCCCTTTGTATCCAGGCCAAAACGTGGGTCTTGCTCAACCTCTAATCCTAGGCTGTCAACCACTTATCTGATCCAATGATATCATTGGATATTTAAGCTTTGGGAGGACGGAAGGAGATTTGGATGGAAAAAAAAAAGATTAATTATTAAAGAAAGTTTCTGAAGGCACCTGGTTTCTCTCAATATAAAAATCCAGTAAAATATCAAGAAATGGGGACACAGGGAATAAACAGAGAATACTGAATGGAGAGAGAGTATCATCAGATCACGTGATACAAGTCAGTCAGTCCTGCCACCAACACTCCATCCTTGTGGTGGCAGACAGGCTCTCCTTCAGCCTTGGAGCCGCTTGTGCTTGGCTTGAGCAGGGATCAGTCAGACCTTTCTGTACTTACTGGGCTCCCTTGCTATACTGACCCCCAATGCAGAGTACAACTGCAGAAACTTGCTCCTTGGGATCTGGACATCTGAGCTCAGTATAGGCCTCAGAAAGAAGTTGTCTAGAAGAACTAATTTCTGGAACCCTGCTCACTGACGCATAGAAAGTCATGAGCGGGAAGCAGGCATGCAGTGCAGTCCTCATAGTCAAACTGCCCCTAATACATAGGAAGGAGATAAACCTCCTGGGTTCAGGCCTAGAAACAGAAAGAAGGCCGTGACGACTCGTACCACGTCACCTTTAGTTTTGTTTGTTTTTTCTTTTGTTTTGTTTTAATTTCCTAGAGGAAGAAAAAGAAAGTGACACCAGGAAAGCCATGACCTACGGTGTCATGGCTAAATACCAACCTCAGCCCACTTCTTAGGAGAATGTCATGTAGGGCCATCCTCTACCCTGCTCAGTTCCTTCTAAAAATTCAGCACATACACACTGGGAAGTATTTTACCCCACTGCCCCTCACACACACACACACACACACACACACACACACACACACACAGAGAGAGAGAGAGAGAGACAGAGAGACAGAGAGACAGAGAGACAGAGACACACACAGATACTCAAATGCTATGTATGCTTAGTACTTCCTGTATCTCCTTGAAGGTTCAAAGTTACGGACTTTCTTTTACTATCTCTCCCTCTATTAGGAAAATAGAAGAATTCTCATTTAAATCCTGAATACTGGCACCAAATTTCCTCATTGCTACATCACTTGGGGCCACCTCATGCTTAGACTGTCAAGATAGCCATTGCTGAAGGCAATGGTGACCATAAAAGTGATGGACCCTGACCCATATTGTAAGTCATAAGACATGTAGTAACACACTCCCGCATCGCAGTGCAACAACAGGAGAACAAATAGGAGTCTGGGCGCTACCAAACATAGCAGCCATACTACCCTTATTAGGATATAGGTGTTAGACAGTGTCTCAACCCAGCTCTGTCCTCATTCTATTCAGGGCTCCTGGGTTTTTAGATAAAACCTCTAGGCCTGGTGACCATTAGGGGTAGTAGTTGCTAGGGGCACGGTGGTGGTGCCTTTGAGATACTGTCATTTTTTTTAGATGAATTCTCATCTATTCTAGGTTAGCCTCAAGCCTACTATCTAACTTAGAATTATTTCTTTGTCTTCTTTTTTCTTTTCATTCTGAGAAGTTCCAAGAAATATGTAATTGGCTTATAAATGGTGTCCAAGACTATGGGTTTAAAGAGATTGAGTAAGCATATTGCCAGTAGATATCAGGATTAGCCTGGGCCTAAGCTAACATAGAAATCACTTAAGCTTTTGTAGTGTACAAGTAATGTCAATCATAAGGATGGGTTTTGTGGCCTAGAGGCAATGCTCAGGTCTAGGGGAGAGCAGTCTAGAATAAGTAAAGCATAAATTCTAGAAGATATGGGCAGAACCTGGTTCGTCAAACAACAAAGGACTAACAGGTTGTAATGCACATTTCCCAACAGTATTCTGGGATATCTACATGTCTCCTTTTGGAGAACAGTGTAAGAGCCGCTGTTTCTTGTTCCGATGGTGTGGTTGACAGTTGTTTTCTTAACTGGCTCTTGGGTATAACTTTGAATGCTCTCCTCTCCTGCTGACAAGACTTAGTATCATTTGGGTATTTGGGTCTTTTCTTGTGACATGACACTGTCCATAATAGAATTGTTTTAACTGTAGATTTATTGTTTTTCCACCTGGATGTGAAATGTCAACAGGAGCTCCAGTATTTGTTCCTGAGACAGAAATCCAGAATAGAGCAACAAGGAGAATGGCTGTGTCAACTATAAATGATTACCAGGTTGGTGACATGTCCATATTTAATTAAAATTTAATGATATATTGAAATCATGCAAGCCCTTAGTTCTCTTCCCAGGACAATATCATCTGAAGTGTTTATTTAGTTTTTTTAAAGATTTGTTTGTTTGTTTGTTTGTTTATTATATGTATGTGAGTACACTGTCACTTTCTTCAGACACACCAGAAGAGGGCATCAGATCCCATTACAGATGGTGGTGAGCCACCATTTCGTTGCTAGGAATTGAACGCAGGATTTCTGTAAGAGCAGTCTATGCTCTTAACCACTAAGACATCTATCCAGTTGAAGTGTTTATTTATTTATTTATTTTGGTTTTTGTTGAGACAGGGTTTATCTGTGTAGCCCTGGCTGACCTGGAACTCACTCTGTAGACCAGACTGGTCTTGAACTCAGAAATCTGCCTGCTTCTGCCTCCCAAGTGCTGGGATTAAAGGCATGTACCACCGTAGCCCAGCTGAAGTGTTTATTTTTTATGAGTTCTTTCTATTTCTTTCTTGGTTATCAAGTTGGTCTTTAAATCATGACTCCTACATAGCACAGTTGTTTCCTATTTTTTCCATTATTACTGTGAGCGCATATATTTTTCATGGACTTATAACATAATATTTGAATGAGATTCCTCTGTGGTTGACATTCAATGAAATATATTAATGCTCAGTTCCTGCAGAGGATGGACTTGTGTCCTTATGCATTAGTGATGAAGAAAGAGGTCATGTTCCACATAGATTACATTTCAGAGGGTCTCAGGTTTCCAGAACCAGGTTTATGACGGTAGCTATGAAAATACATGGACTTTTTTTATGGTATCACTAAGCAATTTATTGAGAAGTTGAGTTAGTAGAGACTCATTGTGAGTCCTAATAATAAATATCCCAGCTGTGTATAGCATGGACAAGTGATAGAATGGAGATGTGGCCTGCTCCTGCCTGCCTGACTTTTGTGTGAGGAGATTCAGATCACAGTATACTGGTTTCACTTCTTTGCATTTGATTTCACAAACTGGTGATATTCCTGCAGGCTTCCCCCAGTTTTTTAAATTTTATCTTTATTCTTCTCTCATCCTAACCTCAGTTTCCCCTCTAAGTACTTTCTCTAGCTCCTTACTTTATCCCCACACCACCCCCAATCCACCTGCTCTGTTTCCATTCAGAAGAGTGCAGACCTCCAAAGGATATCAAACAAACAGCACAAATAGTTACAATAAGACAAGGCACATGCCCTCATATCAGGGCTGGGGTAGGAGGAACATGGACACAAGACCAGGCAAAAGTACCAGAGACACCACCACTCCCATTGTTAGGAGTCCCACAGAAACACCATCTAATGACACTGTCATATTTGCAAAGGACTTAGGACATATCAATTCAGGTTCGATTGTTGCTTTAGTCTCTGACCTTCTGTGATTTCAGCTTACTTGAGTCTTTGGACCATGTTCTCTTGATGTCCTTAACTCCTCTCACAGAAACAATTTTTCCTCCCACTCTTCCATAGGATGGCCTGAGTTCCAAGATCAGGGACTGATAGAGATCTCCAAGTTGGGAAGTCTGCCTAATATTTGGCTGTGGGTGTCTGCATAATCTCTTATAAGCTGCTGAGGTAGTATTTCTGATGACAAATAAGCTAGGTGCCAATCTGTGTATATTAGCAAAATATCATTATGACATTATGAACGTTATTTTTTCCTGTCTAAGGACTCTGGGCTATCCAGCCTCAGTTTCCAGGTCATAGAGTCAGTATCTATCAGACATGGGCTTTCATGGTTTTGGATTAAATAAGACCAGTTTTTCTTGGCTACAATCACAAGTTTTGCATCATCAATGCCTCCAGACATTTCGTAGACAAGGTAGATTGTGTTTTGAAGATTTTGTGGCTGGGTTTTTGTCCCATTCCTAGCCCTGAAATTACCTGGTTACAAAAGATGCCCAGTTATGCTCTGTCGCTTCTATTGCTAGGAGTCCTCGGGCGTGTCAACCTCCGATAGTCCTGTGAGTTTCTACTGCACTAGATTTCCACCTTGTCTGCTCCCATCCCCGAATAACCAACCACCAATTCCATTTGTCTCTTTCAATACTCTCCTCCTCCATCTTCTGCATCTTTCCCTCAAATCTGATTCCATCTCTACCCACTACTACCTGCCAGCGTTCACCAGAAAATCTATTTGACTTCCCCTTTGCAGGGCAATCTGTGCATCCTGTTGAGAATTTTCTTTGTTATGTAGCCTTTTGGGGTCCTTGGGTTGTAGCATAATTATCATTTACTTAACAACTAATATCCACTTCACAGTGAGTGAACTCTCTGGGTCTGGGTTACCTCACTCAGAATGATATCATTTTTATTTTTACCAGTTGAGTTATACTTCATTGTGTAAATGTAGCCCCTTTTCTTTATCCAGTCTTTAATTGAAGTATTTTGATTCACAGTGTTCTGAAGAATCACCATATTGATTTGTATAGTAGCTAGACAAGCTTGCCCTCCCCTTAGCAATGGAGTGTTGCCTTTGTTCCACATTCTAGCCAGCATGAGCTGTCATTTGTGTCACATTTGATCTGAGCCATCTAGACAGGTTTAAAATGGAATCTCAAAGTAGTGTTTGGATTTGCATTTCACTGATGGCTAATGATGTTGAACATTTCCTTACATTTTTCTCATCCATTTGCATACTTATCAAACTGCAAAATTCTTTTAAAGTTTCCTTTTTAAAGATTTTCCTTTTTAAAAGTTTCCTCTCCCCCAACTCCTCTCTCTTTCTTGAGACCAGATTTCTCTGAGTAACAGAGTCCTGCCTAACTTGGACTCACTTTGTAGACTAGGCTGTCCTGAATTTCACCAAGACCCACATACCTCTGCTTCCT
Source organism: Apodemus sylvaticus (assembly GCF_947179515.1). Taxonomy (NCBI): domain Eukaryota; kingdom Metazoa; phylum Chordata; class Mammalia; order Rodentia; family Muridae; genus Apodemus; species Apodemus sylvaticus. The sequence continues at coordinate 59,141,502 of NC_067491.1, read as the reverse complement.
GAGTGCATGGGATGTCTAGTTTCTTGAGTTAATTGTATGGTTTGGATTTTAGTCCACTATCAGAATTTTCCAATTTACTAGTCAGCCTTTTTGTCCTATTGACAATGTCTTTGCCTAACCGAAGCTTTTCAGTTCCATGAGGTTTCATTTATTATTTGTCAATGCTACTTCCTGTGCTATCAATGATCTCTTCAAGAAGTTGTTTTCTGTGCTAACAGATTCAGGATTATTCTCCATTTTCTGATCTATCAGGTTCAGTATATCTGATTGTATGTAGAGATAGTTGATCTACTTGGAGTTGCATTTTGTGCTATTTGATAAGTAAAGATCTATTTTCATTCTTCTACAGACATCCAGTCAGACCAGTATTATTTGTCAGAGATACTTTCTTTTTTCTTTTTTTTTTTTCAATTGTGTCTTTGTGGCTTCTTTATACAAAATTACGAGTTCATAGGTCTATGAATTTATATCTAGGTCTTCAATTCAATTCCATTGATTGAACTGTCTGTTTTTACGCCAATACCCTATGATTTCTGTTATGATAGTTTTGTAGAAAGGTTTGAGATTAGTTACAGTGATGCATCAAAACTCTTTTACTCAGAATTGTTTTAGCTCACATCTGTTGTATTTAGAGTCTGCATGTACATTATGTGTGCAGGCCCTTTTGGGTGTACTGCCTCCATTGAGACGTTGGGTGGAATTCTAACAGGTTTCCATTTATATGTTATTATTTTGTACTAAAATATATTCTGGATCTTTGAGCTGTGATTATTATACTTCTTCCATTCCAGTTATTTTTAGATTTTGACTTTTCAAAGTGTCAGAGATTTCCTGGATGCTTTTTGTTAGGAATTCTATAGATTTAACATTTTCTTTGACCTGTGTTATCTGTTTCTTTTATCATATCATCAACCCCTGAGAGTCTCTCTTTTTTGTCTACTGTATTCTATCATTGATGCTTGTACCTGTAGTCCCTGTTAACTTTCCTAGATTTTCCATTTTCATTTTTGAATAGTTTTATTCATTTTCTTCAAGGTTATAAAATACCTTCTAGCATTTATAGATACTTTCTCTAGATGGGTTGAGACTTTCTCCAGTAAGCAGGAAACAGCTGCCAAGGTTAGAAGAAATTTTCCCGAGTTTCAGAGTGCCCAAGGTAATTGGATCAGACAATGGTTCTGTTTTTGTTTCTAAGGTAAGTCAGAAATTGACAGATATTGGGGACTAATTGGAAACATTATTGGACATACTGTCCCCAGGGCTCAAGGCAGGTAGAGAAAATAAACAAAACCCTTGGAGAGACCTTAACTAAATTGACCTACACCTGCTTAATTCAGGAATTCTTAAATCTGGAGGAACAATGAACTTCACCTTCACTCACTCTCAGCACTCCACCCTAGGATAAAAATTCCTGCTGTAACCAACCTATTATGCCCTAATGTCAGATTCCTGCCTGAAGCCCTTGTCCTTGGCCAATGTCAAGTTCCTACCATGTGGCATGACACCCCAATATGGCTCTGTACGTTTTGTTTGCCTTTTTCTCATTTCCTTTAAGGGACTTATTTATGTTTTAAGGACCTCTATTCATAAAGTTGGTTTTAATGTCTTTTTTGTGCTTCATTTGGTTTGGAATATTCAGGGCTTTCTGTAGTAGAGTAGTTGGACTATGATAGTGACATAATACCTTGACTACAGTTGATTTTGTTCTTATGTTGACATTAAGTTGAAAGGATAGAAAATAATACAGCCTAACTCTAATGATCCCAAGAAGTCAGAAGTTTAAAATGCTATCTCGCTTTGTTAGAAACTAGGTAAAAGGTCACATTTCAGAGCCCGCCCTTTGTTTAGACCTAGCAGAAAGGCCTTGAATAGGTGATCCTGGCCCCATAAGGTAACTGGAAATGGGCTAAGCTTATCTTGCTTCTGTAAACTTACGCCATTACCCCTATGGAGGAGTTCACGCAGCTATAGACATTCAAGAAAATAGGAAACTAATTGGTCCACTGAGTGTGGGCTCCAATAATTTAAACTGATTGGCCTAAAAACTATGGAGTCGTACAAATCGATTGACTCACATTTCACGGGCTCATCATGCTAAGAAATGATAGGTTTGTGGTTTGCGGGCTTTGTCGTAAACTTATAAAAGCTGTCGCAATTCAGCACTCGTGGTCCACAGTCCTCTAGCCCTGTGTGGTGTACAACTGTGGAACCCAGAATTCTGGAATAAAGAAATCCGCATGTTATTGCATCGAGATAGTTTCTCACGAGTGATTTGGGTATCGCCTCCCAGGGCGTGGGGTGCTGGGGTACCCTCGGTTTTGGGGGGGTCTTACAAAGTCACCTGGGATTATGAAACTTAAATGTTTAGGTGACAATTTTTGAAATTATCTTTGTTGGATGAGTTGTTTTGTTCCTTGGTTTCTTTTTCATCTCTGGTGTTACTGATATGGCCTGTCATTTGGAAGGAGTCTCCATCTGGTTTGGGGAGCTAGACTACTTTTGGCCAGAGTGGTGTCTGCTCAATTAGGTTTATTTTTGCCTGTGTTGGTGTTTAGGACCTGGTGATGCGGCAGGGTGAGGGGAATTGCAAACGTGTGGTTAACTGAGTGCATAAGGCGGTCTGATAGTGTTCAGCTTACCTGTTCTTCTGGTGCTCAGTGCTGTCTGTCTCTGGTGTAACAGATGTCTCTGCTTAAGTTAGAAGCATGTATGGAGGATAGGGGAGGCTGGCATTGAGAGACTGAGGAAGATCTATGGGTATGTGCCATATCTAGAGTTCTGGTGCCCAAATTGTCTCCTCATTCAGTGGGCCTCTGGTCCAAGTCAGGGGCTGAGAAACATTTTTTTTTTAATACCTGAAATATATTCATCTCAGGAGATTTCCTGCTCATATCATTCATTCTCTTGATTTCAAAGTTTAGTGGTAAGATCTCAATAGATCCACAATTCCCCTCTCCCTTTAATTTTTTTCAAGCCCAGCACTCTAATACCATGTGCAAACTCAGCAGACTCCATATCTGTGTCATGTCACATAAAATATATAATAAGAATTTTCTAGAAAGTGTTGTCCTGGAGCTATGCATAAACCATCAATTTTCCAGCATCAATAGATACCCCTCCTAATGTTTCTGCTCTCTTCCTTTGTGGGGAGGACAAAGGCTTTCAAATTCTGTGGTTTTCATTCTGTGAAGTGCCTGTGTTACATATGAAGAGATTCTGAGGTGAAGTCGCAACGAAAAAGTTTCCATTTCTTTCTTTTAAATAGATAGAATATATTTAAATATATAAATTGTCATCTACATGTTTTTCTGTATACAGCATGTTAAGTTTGTGTCCATGAGGTCAGCACAAAACACTTGCTACTGGAATTAGGCACCTGCAGTGAACAGAAATGTCGATAAATAACATAAAGCTGAGTTTCCCTGCAAGAAAAATAAGTGTTTTTTATTACTGAGCTATCTCTGATGGGAGTTTTTGAACAAGTGAGTATATAACCTTTCTCATTTACTTTCTCGAATATAAAAGATGAATCATAAATGATACTTGTTTATGATTTAATAAGTTTTGAGTTAATTGTTTTTAAATGGTTGAGGCCAAATTTGAAGAAAAATTACATGATTCATAATTTCAATTGAGCCAATTTCATAAGCAATCATATGTTCAGTGTTTGTGAACATTTAATACATTTATGGCTAGCTTTATACATATTTCCTGATCACAGACGATCTTTCTAATTTGAATGCATTGTCATATATAAATAATTATTAAAAATAATTTTTAACTCTTCTATAGTGAATCATATATGTAATTTCTATAATTATTATTCATGTGAAATTTGGATTGTGAACAAACATTACATTATACTGATTTTTCTAGTAATTTCACATTAGTCAAAATATTTTCATATAACAAACTCACAGATGATTTGATTTTGTGTGTATTTCAGAATGTGTGATATATGCATACTTGTTATCCTCCTTATCATAAAAAGCAAAATCTGTTGACTTTGAAGTCATCCCTCAATTCTGCCTTCCACATTCTACCTTTTGTTCTACAAAAGGTACCTTCTAATCTGGATGGAGATGCCAGGCATCTTGTAGGCACTGTTTGACAAAGTTCCAGTGCTTGGAAGACCAGGAATGACTTTTGGAGATTTATTATACACTTTTTGTTTGTGTTTCCGACACGTTAATATTTGAAATCCTTGCTGGTAAGGGCCCCTCACTGAAGGGTAGGGCTGAGATAATGTAACAATTATTAGAAAAACTGGTGTTGTTAAGAATAAAGTTAGTGGTGGTTTCCTAGGAAAATCTGCTATACAAGGAAATGAGTCTTCCACAGAACCTATTATTTAAGTATTATTGATAAGCATGAGACACAGGTTGAGAAAAAAAACTTAAGGAAAACAAAGGGAAATACCAGGAGCTGAAGAACTGTGCTGAATCATTTGGTTTTCATGTCCCTCGTTCTATGTCCAGTCTCAGAAACACGGAAGAGTACAGATAGGAAAACATTTTGATTGTACAGTTAATGACAAGTCTTGGTATACCTCTGAAGGCAAAGGCAGCAAGCCTAGAAATCCTGATGTTCTTCCAAGTTTTGCAGGATTGGAATAAAGTTAGGAATCATATTTAAAAAGGGTTTATAACAAAGAAACAGTTCCTTTGGCTCAGTAAACTGCCTGTATTCCATATCAGGGTGGCCTTTTTCTGATATTTCACGACTTTTTCTGATATTATAGAAAAATAATGAAGATTGCCCTTGTTTAAGGAAGTCTTTTATGCTACAAAAAGAGCTACACAATGCTTTCCAAGTCAAAGAAAAGAATGGTGGTATTATAGCAAATATAAAGAAAATTAATGGAGAAAAGGGGGAATTAAAGAAAGGACTAAGAAGTTGAATTTCTCTAGAAAGATTAAATTTAAGATTAATAATATAATACAGGATAACCTTGATATAGCAGACAGGAGGAAATAATTACCAATTTCTTAACCAAACTTAAATTAAAAAATCTGTCTAGCATTTTTATAACTTCAAGGCTTTATGATACGAATCTTAAGGAAAAAGTTAAATTGAGTTAAATAAAAACTGGTTTTATCCTAAAGTTAGTTTTTAGTTTTTGTAAAATTTGCTACTTGTTCCATTGTTGTTGTTTTTTTAAATTTGCTGATGGAATCAAGGAAAATTGTATTCTAAGAAATTATATAATCAATGATTAAAGTTTTTTGAGAAATTGATTTTTGGTGAAGGAATAAAGCATGTGAGACACACAGGTTGTCACAGTAGGTCTAGCCATGCTGAGATGTGCTTCCCATCTGAATAGTCTCTCACAAAACAAAACTAAATAGTGTCCCATGTCTCATTCTACCCTTGCTGCTATGGCATCCACATGCTTCAGGCCCTGGCACCTACATGCCCTGAGACACCAACATCTGGTCTTCAGCATACCAACTGAACCTTTCAGGATAGACTCGTGTGAAGTCCAGATGTAGATGAGGCTGAGCCACTGCCCATATTAGAGCAGGTCCAGGTGAAGCCTTCAGACACACAGATTGTTTCATTACAACGTTTCCATATTAGATGTGACACTGATATTGTTTGATATCAACATGTCATTCATAAAAATACATCCCTGCAACTAAACATCAAATAGTAATCTCATATTCCCTCGAAGTTTAACGTTTGAAAGATGATTATGTCATTCTCTTTTCACAGAGATGAAAAAATATGAATATTGAAGGAAGTGTCTTTATTTAAAATTGACTGTCATTTTTATTTTAAATCCTATGTTTCTTCTATCTGTAGAGCTCAGAAGAGAACATCAGTTCCCATGAAATGAGTGAGAATCAGTTGCGTAGTGGGAATTGAACATATATCCTCTGGAAGAGCAGCTAAGATTTTGAAACTGCTGACCCATGTCTAAAGAACATCTAGAAAATGTTTGTCTTTAAATAATTGCCATGCATTATCTGTATCACAAAACATGTATATATATATTGTCTTTCTCTTTCTTAGGAATGCGTTTGTCCAAAATCACATGGTAAATGAGTATTTTACAATTACAGGATCTGTGGACATTCAGGGATCTGGATGTAGACTTTTCCCAGGAGGAGTGGGACTGTCTGAATCCCGCATGCAGATTTTTGTACATTGATGTGATGTTGGAGAATTACACAAATCTAGTCCTTGTAGGTAAGAATTCTCTTCTTACAGAATTCCTGACTCATCTTTTGTATTTACATATCATCTATATATTAATTTTAACCAAACTCCCTGAAGAGTCTAATAGCTATCAGGACTTAGGAAAATTCTAGTAATAAACATAATTTTCCTGAAGTTTCTTTTACATTTTTTCTGTGTTCTCTGCAAGAGCAACAAAAATGCTATATTCTATCTGAACTCTCCATTACTTTTAAATGAAAACCTTAAGGTTCAAAGAATATTGGATATTCGTAGCAAAGAAAGACATTAAAGTAGTCTTTGTTCTTGAAACACTTTAGTTTTAGAATCGAATTAAACTACTCACCTGTCCTAATTTTTAAAAATAGAAAAGGTTGTAAAATTAAAAAAAACCCTGCTTTTTTTATTTTATGAAAAAAATGTTCATTTTTATGGCAAGCATGTTGCTTATGTTTATTGACTGATTTTTGAGATGCAGTATGCATATTTAGTCCTGCTGAACATGATTCTAACCCTAGGCTGAAGCCAGAGTGTCTGTGAGCTGTAGTCCAGCCTGCATTATACAGTGCATTCCTAGTTGGTCAAGGCTATATAGCACGACTCTTTGGAGAAATAATCAACAAATGAGCCATCAAGTAGCTCCTTTCTCAGTCCCCATTTTTTCCACTTTCCAAAAGTAAGCATTTAGGTAAGAATGTAGGCCTTTTTTTCAGTCCTTGTGTTTTAACTGAGACTAGGATTATTCCTATTACCATTAATTTAATTATTGTGAAACACAAACAGACTCTGCTGAGGGCTTTAAGAAATTCTAGTTAACTTGTCTGAAAAAAACTTAAATCATCATCAGGCGTGGATTCTCCTATTCATTTACAGATCCTATTATCCCTGTTTGTGCTCATTTTTTTCAGAGAAATATCTCATACATGGTAAATAAGAGAACACCATGGATCCAGGCTCAAAATATCTTGTCTATCAGCATCTGAACAGGCGAAAGGCATCTGATACTTACGCTGTGCTTGGCAAAATGCTTTATAAATCCTCCCAATGTACAAATATCAAAAATGACAGAACAGAAAAAAACATCAATTATGGACTTGGAAATTATAAGGATTGTTCCTCTATTCAATTGTCAACTCTATACCCTCATAAAAATGGGAATGCTGAAGAACTTTACAAACATAAAGGCTGTCAGAAATGTTTAAATTTGTATTCCATTATTAGTCAAAATGAAATAATACAGACTAGAAGAAAGGAAAATAAAAATACAGGACGTGAAAAAGTATCTGATATTAAAAATAAATTCATGCTGAAACAAATCCATAGTGGAAAAATGACATACCAGTGCCGGAAATGTGGGAAATGCTTCCAGACCTACTTGACATTCAGGATTCACCAGATAATTCATTATGGAGAGAATCCACACAAATATACAGCAGCTAGTAAGTGTTTTGATCAGTTGGATAAAGTTAAAGACCATAACATAACCCTCAGTGGAAAGAGACTTTACAAATTTAGTGATTATAAGAAATCTTTTACCAGAGGCTCATGTCTTAGACGTCATCAGAGAATTCATATAGGAAAGAAACCTTACAAATGCAGCAAATTTGGTGAATGCTTTAGCTATCCCACAAACCTAAAAAGCAATCAGAAAATGCATATAGGAGAGAACTCTTACAAACGTAGGGAATGTGAGAAATCCTTTACATGTGGATCAAATCTCAAAAGAAATCAGAGAATTCGTACAACAGAGAAACCTCATAAATGTAATGAATGCACAAAATCTTTTCCATATGCCTTCCGTCTTAGAATTCATCAGAAAGCTCACACAGGAGAGAGACCTTACAAATGTGAGAAATGTGAGAAAAATTTTAAGTATATCTCAAATCTTAGAATTCATCAGAGAGCTCACACAGAAGAGAGACCTTACAAATGCAGGGACTGTGAGAAATCATTTGCATGCACCTCAACTTTACAGAAACATCAGAGAAGCCATACAGAAGAGAAGCCTTACAAATGTGATAAATGTGAGAAAAATTTTGAGTATAGCTCAAATCTTAGAATTCATCAGAGAGTTCATACAGGAGAGAAAGCTTACAAATGCAGGGACTGTGAGAAATCCTTTGCATATGCTTCAGTTTTACAGACACATCAGAGAATTCATACAGGAGAGAAGCCTTACAAATGTGATAAATGTGAGAAATCCTGTAGAGATCGTTCAAATCTTAAAAGACACCAGACAATTCATACAGGAGAGAAACCTTACAAATGTGATGAATGTGGAAAGTCCTTTACAAGTACCTCAAATCTAGGAGCACATCAGAGAACTTATACAGGACAGAAACCTTACAGATGTCGTGAATGTGAAAAATCATTTAAGTATAGTTCAACCCTTAGATATCATCAGAGAATTCATACAGGACAAAAACCTCATAAATGTATGGAATGTGGGAAATCCTTTGCACGTATTTCAGATCTTAGAATACATCAGCGAATTCACACAGGAGAGAAACCTTACAAATGTAGTGAATGTGAGAGATCCTTTAGGAATAGCTCACATTTTAAGAAACATCAGCGAAATCATACAAGAAAAAAATCTTAGAAATGGAGTGAATGTGAGAGCTTTGTTATATGGAGCTCATATCTTAAAAATTATTGGAGAATCTATAGAGTATGAAATATTAACGAATGTCACTAATCTTTACCCAGCTGCCACACTGAAGAATCCATCAGAATTCAAACGGGAGAAACCATTCCATTGTAAATGATATTGCATATGTTTTATCCAAGCCCTGATCTAACTACCTCTGAAAAACAGAATCATTATGAACATGAGAAACCTGAGAAAGCATTTATATAATTTTCAAATCTTAGAAATACCAATAACTTCCAGTGAAGAAAAAGTCTGAATGTGGACAATGTAGAAAAATTTCGTTAAAACATTTTATTTTTTTACACCTCAGATACTGAATAATAAATTCAAAATGGATCAAGCTGTAGAAAAGCAGTTGCTTAGCTTGGTTTTAGAAACTGTAATATTTCATTCTGAGGGAAGATGATTACACAGGAAGCAAATGCCTCTATATATCTTGTGGAAGTCCCTGAAAGAAGTATTTCTGATTCTTAACTGCCTTAAAAATATATAAACCAGTTACAATGCTTAGAAGAGGTTCTGATGAATTGAGCCCTCCTAACTTTAGGTAGAATTGTGGTACGCACTTTGCTTGAGGATTCCAGTGTTCATAATATGTATTGTACGCTATGTGGGAAGTCCATGATAGCAACTGTCTGAGTCCCTTTTACTACTGTTACCAAGTTCTTCCCAATATTCCTGAAGTAATTGGAATAAAAGGCTTCCATTCAAAACGATGGACTTCAGTCACTTCCGTGCTTTATTCTTTTATCAGTTCCTTTATTGTTGCTGTGGTTGTTGTTGTTAGTGCACACATATGTGTGTTACATCTCTCCTGGAACATTGTAGAATGCAGTGTGCACTGAGCCCACTAATTATTCCTTCAAATTTTTGACCCCCAAAAAATTTATATTAGAGTACTTTGTTCACACTTGTATTAAATCATTACCTCATTATGAGGCATTAATTAACGTAACTTATAAAATCCATTCTCTAAAGCCTCAAGAAATGAAGTGAGAGGTTCTAATTGTTCAATGTCTGAGGCTACAAATGGTGGTCATGAGTTTGATCTGGGATCTAGGTCTTCCCACCTAGCACACAACCAACTCCAAGTCGGTGTATTATTCACTAGCTGATATGTAGTTGGGATGACCCAAATTTGTTTCAGGGCATTTGCAGGATGATTATGGGTAATGTTTTCATGTTTCTCTCCACTTGTTATAGTAATTCTATTTTCAATTTTAAAGAGGAATAGGGTATTTGCCCTGATGAAGGAGAGATGGATAAGGGAGCTCTAGGTGATTGAATTACATTTGACAGCCTAATATAGATACCACTGATTGCTTACACATTAGTGTTATCCATGGACAAAATGATTTCAGAGCCTAATGGAAGGCCGGTGGTGAGAGAGGCCTTGGCATTAGAAAATATGAATACTAATGCTGGGGTCCAGCCTCGACACAGGATCATAGTTCTCGATTGGAAGCTGGGATATCTGGAAGGCACATAATGAATATACACAGACCACTTTTTGGGTACAAGTTGACAAGCAGTTTCTCAAGTTTCTCTTCCCATTCTATGCTCTTTTTCTCACCCATTCACTCGCAACTTGAGACTGCATACACTCTGCATCCTCCTGCACACACCGCATCCTCCTGCGCACGCTGCATCCTGCACACGCTGCATCCTCCTGCACACTCCACATCCTCCTGCACACTCCGCATCCTCCTGCATGCTCTGCATCCTCCTGCACGCTCCGCATCCTCCTGCACACTCCACATCCTCCTGCACGCTCTGCATCCTCCTGCACACTCTTCATCCTGCGCACACTACATCCTCCTGCACACTCCGCATCCTCCTGAACACTCCGCATCTTCCTGCACGCTCTGCATCCTCTTGCACACTCTTCATTCTGCGCACTCTGCATCCTCCTGCACACTCTTCATCCTGCGCACTCCACATTCTCCTGCACGCTCTGCATCCTCCTGCACACTCCAAATCCTCCTGCACACTCTGCATCCTCCTGCGCACTCTTCATCCTGCACACTCCGCATCCTCCTGCGCACTCCGCATTCTGTGCACTCTGCATCCTCCTGCACACTCTTCATCCTGCGTACTCCGCATCCCCCTGCACACACCGCATCATGTGCACTCCGCATCCTCTTGCCCACTCTTCATCCTGTGCACTCCGCATCCTCCTGCACACTTCACATCCTCCTTTGCACTCTGCATCCTCCTGCGCACTATTCATCCTGCGCACTCCGCATCCTGTTTACTCCACATCCTCCTGCACACTCTTCATCCTGTGCACTCCGCATCCTCCTGAGCACTCCGCATCCTCCTGTACACTCTTCATCCTGCGCACTCCGCATCCTCCTGCACACTCTTCATCCTGTGCACTCCGCATCCTCCTGCACACTCTTCATCTTGCGCACTCCACATCCTCCTGCGCACTCCGCATCCTCCTGCGCACTCCGCATCCTGCATACTCCGCATCCTCCTGCGCACTCTTCATCCTGTGCACTCCGCATCCTCCTGCACACTCTTCATCCTGTGCACTCCGCATCCTCCTGCACACTCTTCATCCTGTGCACTCCGCATCCTCCTGCACACTCTTCATCTGTGCACTCCGCATCCTCCTGCGCACTCTTCATCCTGTGCACTCCGCATCCTCCTTCACACCCTGCATCCTCCTGCACACTCCGCACCCTCCTGCACACCCCACATCCCTCCTGCACACCCCACATCCTCCTTCACACCCCGCATCCTCCTGCGCACTCTGCATCCTCCTGCACACCCCACATCCTCCTGTGCACTCTGCTCTTCTCCTGTGCGCTTTTCTTTCTGCACACTCATGCTCACACACACTTTTGTGTGTTCCTTTTTCACTCACACACACACACTCTTCACACACCTCTCACACAGATACCACATGCACTTTCCTTTTGCTCACACACATACTCTTCACACATATCTCACACACACACACCACTTATACTCACACACACACTCTCCACACACACCTCACCTTCTCTCTTCACAAGCTCTTCCCATGCTCTCTGCGTTCACTCTCACTTGCTCCTCACATGCTCATGAGTTACTCTCTACATGTTCTCTGCATGCTCTCTACATACTCTCTACATGTTCTCTGCATGCTCTCTACATACTTTCTACATGTTCTCTGTATGCTCTACATACTCTCTACATATTCTCTGTATGCTCTACATACTCTCTACATGTTCTCTGTATGCTCTACATACTGTCTACATATTCTCTGCATGCTCTACATACTCTCTACATGTTCTCTGTATGCTCTACATACTGTCTACATATTCTCTGCATGCTCTACATACTCTCTACATGTTCTCTGCATGTTCTTTACATACTTTCTACATGTTCTCTGTATGCTCCACATACTCTCTACATGTTCTCTGCATGTTATCTACATACTCTCTACATATTCTCTGCATGCTCTATATACTCTCTACATGTTCTCTGCATGTTATCTACATACTCTCTACATATTCTCTGCATGCTCTACATACTCTGTACATGTTCTCTGCATGTTCTCTACATACTTTCTGCATGTTCTCTGTATGCTCTACATACTCTCTACATGTTCTCTGCATGCTCTACATACTCTCTACATGCTCTACATACTCTCTACATGTTCCCTGCATGCTCTACATGCTCTCTACAGTCTCTCTTGCCTTCTACTTGCCCCAGTCTTTTATTAATACTCCAAAAGCAGATGAAAAAGAAAGACATTGTATAATCGTTGCTAAATCAAATTTAAAAGAATAGCCATGTCCCACAAAGAATCAAGAATTACAATTGTTCCCCAAAGCTTCAAGCTTCCCTATTCCTAGGCCTATAGCCAAAATAATAATAATTACAAACTTGTCATTATTTTAACTTTAATTATTATACTTCAGAGCTCTGAGGCCAGCTACTTGCTTTTTCTTGTGAAGCTCTAATGATAAATGGCACGGGCAAAGCTGCCAGGCAGTGGCCAGAAAGAATCAAGTTAACCCTTAACTTGGTAGTTCCCCTAGCTTTCCACTTCTACACATTGCACACGATGACTCTCCTAAGAGTCCCAGTGTTTTGACTTAGTTTTGCTAATACTACATTTTACATATTCTATACTTGCCTATCCCAAAACCACTCTCAAATGATGTGCAAAATTTATTTCATAACTTTAATAATTTTTCCTTTCTTTGTGTTCCCAATGTTGGCTCTAATTCATTTCCTAATAATTTCATCAAACTTTCTTTGCAAGCCAAGAATTAATCTGGAACTACCATTGTGCAGTTATTGCATTGTTTCTAAAATGAGAACACACATCATGCACTGGACTGTTAGGAGTGTTCTGTGCTGTGCCCCATGCCTCAATTTTCAGTTGTTTAAGAATGATTACATCAGGGAACATCTAGTTTCACAGAATTCACCAGAGCAAAAGGAGAAAGAAGTAAGAAAGTCAGATATAATAGAATAATTATGCACACCAAGACCAACTGAAAAACAGTCATGCACAAGTAAAATCTATACAGCTGTTGTCCACAGCTAAGGTTAGGAGAAATGGGAGCAACTGTTGTTACAAAGAACTGCCGTGGGCTACTGAAATGTCTTCATCCAGGCCTACTGCAGGCTGTCCCCTATTTCAGTTGGCATGGTGGGTCCTCTGGAGGGATGTGTCTCCTGCTTCTCGGGGTCCCAGACACCATCCTTTTCTACAAGGAGCTGAATGGGCTTCTGAGATGTCACCATCCCGGCCTACTGCAGGAAGTCCCTGTCATTGCTGTCCCCAGCATCTCCCCCTTTTTCTTTAAGAAGTTGTATGGTGCAGACATCCACAGTTAAGGCCAAGAGTGAGCATTGAATTAAGGAGATGACAACTGGAAAAATAATAAGACAAAGTAAGAAAAGTCCAACAGGAATAGCGGTATTCTGTAAAATGATCTCCAGTTTACATCTTGTACAAAGGAATTCACAGAGGAGGCAAAGGCAGAGTCAACGTGGGAATTACTAATATCTGAAATTTCATGCTGTAACGCATCAATATGCATAGCTGTGGATGAAGGACTCCATAAGCCTCTAATATGCTTCTCAATACTTCCCCAGTCGTGAGTGGACTCATTATAAGGCAGGGGGTAAAACAGACCCATCTAAACAAAGAATGACACTGATAATCTGATTTTGATATTCTGAATTTCTTGTCCCATATAAATAACTGCCTCTTCTAGGGCAACTTACTGTCCTTACACCCTCTATCTATCTTTTCTTGAACCAATAGAGCTATACTAACATTCTTAGATAGCTGATCCACATTATGAAAAGTGTGGACTTCCTTGACCAAAGAAGTGGTAGACAAGGCAAAAGAAGAACTTACACCAATCAGAGCAGTGATACTTAAAATTAAGGCAGCCACAAAGCAACTACCTCTACAAAGTACAGAGGCATGGTGAATGGCCTCTATGCAAGGATTAGAAGACCATGTCCCATTGATATAGACAGGCAAAAGTACATAAGGAGGTTGTCATAATATGACAATTTTTTTCCTTGTAACAGTATGGCAATTGTATAATGTAAAAAAAAAAAAGATTATTTGACCATTAAATGTGTGAGCATCACATACAGATGACTAGATAAGGGATATGACTGATAATCGTTTTCATGTATACCAATGCAACTATAGTAGGTCAAACTATAGCAATAAATCTCTGATATGAAAATGCAATGCTTCATGTTTTAATACAACACTCATTGTTAATATACTGTAAGATACTCAAGCACTCATGGTTTACGAAATATGGAAGGCACAGATCAGTAACCTAATACTCATGATGCATGAATTGTGTGAGGCTCACACCTGTAACCAGCATTCATGGGATATAAACAGATGTGGTGCCAAGACTGTAACCCAACACCTATGGTTCATATGCTATGGGAGAATCCATCTTATTTGTAGCATTCGTGGTATGTGTACTACGTGAAATTAACACCAGTTTGTCAGTTCACATGATGCACGTAATGTGTGGGGCTGACATGACTATCCTTACAAACATGGTACTTGTGTTGTAGGAAGGTAATACCTGTATTCCAGAACCCCTTGTATATATACATTGTGAGATTCAGTTCAGAAACCAGAATTCATGGTGAAAGTACTGTGTGTGGCTCATGCTTGTAATTTAGCATATTAGTTAGGGTTTCAGTTGCTGTGAAGAGACACCATGACCATCGAAGTTCTTGGGCCAGACTTGTAGTTCAGAGGTTAAGTCCGTTATCATTATTGTGGGGGAAGCATGTTGTCACATAGGCAGATATGGTGCTAGAGAGGTGGCTGAGAGTTCTACATCCAGTCCATCAGACAGAAAGAGTAGAGAAAATGACAATGGGCCTGGCTTCATCATTGGAAACTTTAAAGCTCACACCCAATAAAACACTTCATCAAGAAAGGTCTCTCCTACTCCAAAAGGCCACACCTCCTAATAGTACTATTCCTTATGAGTCTATTGGTGACATTTTCTTTCAAGCCAGCACACCAAGTATTCATAGTACATGTACTGTCATATTCTCATTTTTATAGCCTAGCATGAGTTTTTAAAGATGCAGGCCATCTTTGTTTATGTACAGGGGGTGATTCAAACCACCCAATGCTTATGTTGCAGGTACTATGGGAGCTTATGCCTTTAACCTAAAATTCATGTTGTATATACTGGATGAGACTTAAACCAGTAACACAGAAATAATGCTGCATACTATACAGTGGGACAATGTTTGTAACTCTGCATTCCTGGTGCATATACAGTGCAAGTAAACATCTGTATCCCAGAGCTCATGAAGAATATAGTGTGGAAACAATACATGGATAAAGCATCATGGCACATGCCCTCTGTTGGACTTATCGTTGTAAACCAGACTTTTTACCCAGTGCACAATAACATTATGTATATCCACAGTGCATGCATCATAAATGTGGGAATACTCATGTCCACCTCCCAAAGTACACAAACCATCACTCCACAGTTCTTGCACTATGAATGCTGCATTAGAGGCATGGTTCTCTTACAGTACATGCTCCATGAAACACAGCACATTTGGAACAAGTGTTGAGTTATACACATGAGCTTCTCAGAGTGCTTGTACTGTGAGTGCTATAGTAATACTATAGTACATGCAAAATGAATGATGGGTTGTACTCAGGGATACACAACACTACCTGTATCAGGAATGCTAAGTTATATTTATGGGCCCACAAGAATAAATTCACAATGAGGGGTGGGATAAACATGCCAGGCTCCTACAGTGCATGCACCAGGAATGCTGCATTATAACCCTCAGCCCACAATAGTTCATGCACCATTGACGCTGAGTTACCACATGAAACTCCAGGTGTGCATAAATGAGTGCTGGGTTATAGTGAACCTGCTACATGTACCAAGTTGGATCTAGTACGATACATATGCCACAGTCACACAGCACATCTTCCGTGAGTGCTACATTACACCCATGTACCAGGACAGTACTCTCACCATGAATGTTGGGTTACTGGGTTGAATCCTGCAAAGTACATTCACAAATAGTGCCGTGTTTTAAGCACAAACCTGCGATAGTATTTGCAACATACTGTGCCTCTGCCTTGGGTCTCTCCTACAGTATATTCACAATTAGTACTTGGTTAAAGACATGTGCCTCTTAGTACATGAACTGTGAGTGCTGAAAAATACATGTCTACCTTACACAGTTCAGGATAATTAGTGTTGGCTTACAACCATGAGCCTATCACAGTACATGCATCATGTTGTGGTCATATAACCATGATCATCACACAGTAATGCACCATGATTGCAAGTTTACAGTCATAAACACAACAAAATGATGCTTCATAAATTCTGGGTCATAGGCATATGACTCCTTCGTAAAAGCAGTATGAGTTTCAGTTACTGTTTTGGGCCTCATAAAGTCAATTCGCATTGAGTGTTGTGATGTAGGTATGAGCCTCCCATAGGTTATTCACCATGAGAGATTGGCTACAGCTCTCTGTCCACTTGAGAATAAGACCACAAATGCAGGGTGCTATGTAAAGAATATATTATATGGTAAAGTGATGCAATTTAAACAACAACAAAATATAAAAGGAATATATAGATGTCAATTTCAGATGATATTGTCCACATGCACCCTTGGAACCATGATAAAGCTCCAAGTAGCCTGGGAGAGTCTTGCAGGGCCCAAGAAGAGATGTGGGGATGGAATTAAATCTTCAGAGACTACAGTGTCTCTGAAACATCTTAAAATGGCAGGTCTTATAGAACATGGTTTCATGACATTGGAAAAATGATGGAAGAGTGGGGCCATGCACTGAGTGGAGAGAAGGGAATTTACATACTCTGTAGTAAGTAGTGTAATAGTTTTGAGTCCAAACACAGCATACAGAGGAATAGGTTGCTACTTATTAGCACTGGTGATTGCCCCACCAGGAGGCTTGTGCAAGTGGACCTGGTACAGAGAATGAAGCTATCAAAGCTGCATCTCAAACTGTTCACACTGCAGTGCTGCCTCTGGGCAACAAGTATGATGGTTTTATTGGTGAGCCAGCCTGGCAGTTGACACCAAGGCGAGGGAGGTTTACAGTGGCCAGGAGCTTTCAAAAACACTGCTAGCAGATGCTATGCCTAGGTACAAGATCACCCTCGCTCTGGAAAACAGCAGGATATCCAAGATGAGTTCCATTGAACTGCTAAAGTACATTTAGGTTGTGTTCATTTCCTGGGTCTTGTGATTCAGACAATATGAACATAGCTGATCAAGTATCTTTGGAGCATCATGTCAAGTACTTGGCTTATAGCTTGGTCATATTGACAGATTTATTTTTGATTTGTTAAAGATTTTCAGTGCTATGTCCAACTTTGCTTCAGCAAGTTGCAAACTTGACAATATGAGGATTCCCTTTTTTTTTTCGGAACTTCATCATCATTTGTTTTATGATCTTTTCTTTGTTTGATTTAATTATTCACTTTCCATCACTTTTATTGTCCACTCCTGGTCATCCCCTCCTACAATACTTCACAAATCCCCTGTTCCCTTCGCCTCTGAGCAGGTGAGGGCCCCCTCGTATCTCCCTACAGTGACACTTCATGTTTCTGAGAGGATAAGCACATCTTCTCCCGCTGAGGCCAGACAAGGCAGCCCACCTAGAAGAAAATATTCCATGTACAGGCAATAGCTTTGGGATAGCCCCACTCCAGTTGTTTGGGATCCACATAAAGACCAAGCAGCACATGTGCTCCATATGTTCCAGGAAGCCTAGCTCTAGCCCGTGGATGTTCTTTGGTGGGTGGTTTATTCTCTTCAAGAGTCCCAAGTGTCCAGGTTAGTTGATTCTTTTGATCCTCTTGTGGACTTCCTATCCACTTAGAGGCTACAATCCTTCCTCTGTTCTTCTATAGGAGTCCTCAAGGTCCATCTGTTGTTTGGCTGTGGGAGTCTGCATCTGTCTGAGACAGCTGGTGGGTGGAGCCCATGAGAGGACAGCAATGCTAGGCTCCTGTCTGCAAGCATATGAGAGTATCATTAATAGTGTCAGGGATTGGTGCTTTCACATGGGATAGTAAACAAGTTTGGCCAGTTATTGGTTGGCTAATCCCACAATCTCTGTCCTATCTGCATTCCATGCGTTACTTGTAGAAAGAATAAGTTTTGGGTTGAAAGCTTTGTAGGTGGATTGGTGTCCCTTTCAACACACCAGGGTTCCTACCTGGCACAGGAGACACCCATCTCAGGCTCCATATCCCCAATGCTGCAAGTCACATCTAAGGACACCCTCATTGTTTCTTGGACACCTCCCCTGTCCCAGGTCTCTTTCTCATCCTGCAGATGCTCCCTGCTTCCCCCACCATCAGTTAGAAATTATCATTCATTCTCATGGCCATCTAGTCATCCCTCTTATTCCTCTCAATTCCCAACTCCAAAACCTCCACACACCTCCAGATCACCCCTCCATGCAATTACCTCCATCCATCCATTGGAATGGCTCCTTCCAGTACCATTCCAATCTTCCTTCCAAGTGAAATGCAAGCCTCTGTCCTTGAGAGCTCCTTCCTGTCTAGACTCCAAGGATCTGCGGAGTGTATTGTGTGGCATTCTGTAATTTATGACTAATATCCTCTTCTAAGTGAATTCCTACTGTGCATGTCCTTTCAGGCCTGGGTAACCTCACTCTGGATGATATTCTCAAGACCCATCCATTTGCTTGCAAAAATTGTGATGTCTTTGTTTTTAATATCCGATTTTAAGAGTATTTGATTGTATAGAAGAACCACAATTTCTTTATCCATTTTTCAGTTGAGGGGCATCTATGGTTTTTCCAGTTTCTGGCTATTATGGATAAAGCTGTTCTGAACATAGGTGAGCAAGTGTCTGTCTAGGATGGTGGGGTATCTTTTTGGTATATGCCCAGGAGTGTTATAGCTGGATCTTGAGGTAGAACTGTTCCCACTTTTCTGTAAAAACACATCATTGATTTCCAAAGTGGTTGTATACGTTTACGTTCACATAAGCTATAAAGAATTGTTCCCCTTACTCCACATCCTTGCCAACACTTGCTATCGCTTGAGGCTTTTTTGGTTTTTGTTTTGCTTTGTTTTATTTCAGTTATTTGCACTGGTATAAAATACAGATAAAAATCTCAGAGTTGTTTACATTTGCATTTCCCTGATGACTAAGGACTTTGAACATTTATTTAAGTGCTTCTCAGCCATTCAAGATTCCTCTATTGAGAACTCTGTTTAGCCCTGTGCATATTTTTTTAAATTCAGTTATTTAGATATTTGGTGTCTAATTTCTTGAGGTCTTCATAAGTTTTTGATATTAGTCCTCTATCAGAGGTACAGTTGGTGAAGACCGTTTTCCAATCTGCAGGCTGCTGTTTTATCTTTTTATACAGTGTCCTTTGCCTTACAGAAGATTTTAAGTTTGATGAGGTCCATTCATCAGTTGTTGATTTTATTGCCCGAGCCATTGGTGTTCTGTTCCTGAAATGTTCTCCTGTACCAACACATTAAAGAGTATTTTCCACTTTTTCTTCTGTGATATCTAGTGTATCAGGTTTTATGTTGAGGTTCTTGATCAACATGGATTTGAGTTTTATTCAGGGTGATAAATACAGATCTATTTTCATTCTTCTACACATAGACATCCACTTAGACTAGTACCATTTGTTGAAGTTTCTTTCTTTTTTCCATTGTATGGTTTTGGTTTCTTTATCAAAAATCAAGTTTCAGTAGGTGTGTGGGTTTATTTCTGGGTCTTGTTTCTGGATAGCAGTCTGCTCTGCCAGAGAGATCACCACTCACTTCCTGCCTCTCCTCTGACCTTCATCAGTCCTGCTGATCATGAACCATACAGGAAATCTTCTTTCTCCAACATATCTTCACTTCCTGCTGAGTTCTCTGGGCACATAAAGGCCCTGACTCTCCTCCCACATTCATAATCTTTTTATGATGTTTGTTATTTTAATTCACATGAGATTAAACTTCACAGTTACAGGAATTCTCATTTCTAAAGTTCCTATGAATTCTGAGCAGTTATTTGCTACCTTGTAAATTTTTATTTCTTCCATTGAGAACTCATCGTTTAGGGCCATAGTCCAGTTTGATAAGTAAGTCATTTGTTTCCATGCATCTTTGGGTTTTTACTTCTTTATATATTCTGGGTATTAATCCTCAGTCAAATTCATCACCCTCAAAGATTTTCTTCTTCTATGGACTTCTTTAAAATGGGATTAATTGTTTTCTTTCCTATATATAAGATGTTTACCTTTATGATATCACAATTGTCAATTATTGTCATTAATTTTCAGAAAATTGGAATCCAGTATAGAATGTCAATTTCTAAGGCTATATTTTATATGGTTTGGCCAGTAAAATATAGGCAGTTTTTAAAAGTTTTAATATTTGATGTTTCAAATATTTGATATTTCTGTCCATTTCAGTATAATTTATGTGGAGCTTGATAAATGCTGTTCTTATTTCATTCTTCTACTTGTCTACATCAAGGGTTTCTCACATGATTTGTTTATTGTGCATATGTTCCTTGTGTTGCATGGTCTACATGTCCTTTTATAATTCCATTCTTCTGTTCCCAAGTAATGTGTGTGTGTGTGTGTGTGTGTGTGTGTGTGTGTGTGTATACACTTCAAACTGTGAAAACATGTACAAATATTACCAAGTATTTCACATGGAAATAATAAAAATTTCAAGACTATATGCAAGGCAGCCTGTGTGGATTTGCATAAAATTTATTCTCAACTCCATATCTAAATTTACAGACAGAAGATTTTCCATAATAAAATAAAATGTGGAAAGATTAAGGACATGTGCTATTGATAAAGTGCACAAAGTTATACTATCAGCACATGTAATATAATTTGAATATGTTTCTAAGTGGGTCATAATATTAAATACCCTATTAGATGGCTTACATTTATTTTTCTAATGTTCTGCAACAGTTTTCCTTAAATGCATGCAGCACAAAGTAAAGTTGAGTATCCATTTAGAGTGAACACAGTAGTTTATTTGAAGATTATTTCTCTAAAATGTGTATATAGCAAATAATCCACATATATGAGTACACAACATGGAATAACTACAAAACCGAAAATGTTAAAAAGACCCTAGAAATGAGTGGTGAGCAACAGAATAAAGGTAGCAGGAGCTGTTAAAGAAGAGCATGCCATGGTCTTCAGCTAGTAAGGAAGAAGCTCCGTCAATTAAGAAACAGAAGAAGAGAGAAGAGACAAATATCTTGAAGCATGGAAGCTAGAATTCTGAAAGGTATCTTTGAGGTCTAGACAAGATAGAAGGATCTGAGACATGAATTCTAGAAAATAAGTGCATGGTGACTTCAGCACTAAGGTTGCTGCCTCAAAGCCCAAGAAACAAGTAAGCTTCATAAGTAATATGTTTTATAAAGTAACAAACAGTCATAATATTTTACATTTACCTAAATTTGTATATTAAATTTTAGAATATGCACATCCACACATGCACACACATGAAAACACAAAAGTGCACATAAACATAAATATTTAATTTATTTATGACACTAGAGTAGACAATGTTTACCATAAGAACTATGGACTAACTAATAACCCAGTACTGGACATGAGATTCTTCCTTTCAAATGGTTGGTAAGGGTGGTCTAAGTCATTCTGAACTCCAAAACCATACAAATTAGAAGTGAAGCCTTACTTGACACTTGGGGTTTGAGGATGAGAGCCTATTGCTGAAGAAGCCACACCAAACTACCTAGGACTAAAGACTAAGATATTTTGAGCTTGAGCCACTTTCCTGAATTATAGGTACCATGTTTCTAGAAAATAATTTGCTGCTAAGGAAGGAAGCTCTAAATAGTCATTCCCAGTTGCAATACCTAAGAATAAGAGCAAGTACCAACATTTTATGATGAGGATTAAGGCCCAGTTAGTGGTAATCACACTTCAGAGGCAACCAATATCTGTTTAATAGGACTTAAAGCACACGCAAGAAGTAGGAAATCATGCCTGTTATTGGAATCCTAGCCAGTTTCTCAGGGATATGGAAGTTGTGAACATTAGGATAAAAAATACTGTAACTGCCCACAGTTACATTGAATGGGTTACCTGGAAGGGAAGCTGGGGATGTATGGGAAAGCAGCAAAAAAGAGACAGAAACCAAGATAACACCTTCTATTCAAGGTCTCAAAGTTTAATGAAGAACTCCCAATATATATATATATATATATATATAGGCAGTCTGGAAGCTTCTCAGCAGAATCAGTTCTGTTGCTCCACAGGTGGCTAGTGTTTCTCAGGAAACTGCAGGTCCTTGAAGAACAATAGGCTTCACCTTTGTCTGAGCACTCCACCCTAGTTGGAGGGGATTATGGCTGACACAGGAGTTCCCACTCAAAGGCTGGGAGAGGAAATTCACATTGGTCAATATCAAGTTCCTGACAGGTGGCATGGCACCTCAATAAAGCTCTCTACAAAATACTACTTCCAATTTTCTAGAAAGGCATATTTTTACTATATTTTGCATCTTACTATACATACAGAGAAGTGTGTGTATCACACCACATTGAAGAAGCCTATTTTTACAGAAATGTTGACCCTCACAGAAAACCACAACTCATCATAATGCAGATGATATCTGGATTTCAGGGGAAAGATCAACCTCAAAAGACACATCTACATCACAGATCCTGCATCTATAGGTTAGGGGATATCACAGAATTGGGCTACAGATAATGTACAAGGCAACATATGAGGAAATATGCCATGAAACAGCATCTTTGGAAAATGGATACATAAATAGACATTAATGTGTAAGAGCGGAAAATTGTGTGGTCTCACAACCAATACAAAGAACTAAAATAGCTATTGACAGCAAGAAGGGTAATTAGCATCTCACTTAATGAGTCCTCTTAATATCTGTCCAATGCAGAATAGTAGTCAGACTTGAAACCATATATACACAAACAACAAAATTTGACTCAGCAGTCACACAATCTAAGCATGTAACAATACTAATCAAAGGAGGGTATGAATTTGTTTGTTGAGGAGACATGTGATGGGTTCAAGCAAGGGTAGCTGAAAGAAGATTGTGGGAAGAAAGGGAGGTGGGAAGCTAGCTTTGCTTAGCTAGTGTTGCAATCTCCACAACTGATTATTGTGCTTAGTGATTTATTTGGGAATGGAAGGAGATCTATGAAGGTGATGCAGAAGAAGAAAAATGTGAGAAATAGAAGATGTGGATGTTGAGGAGAAGCTTAATACTGATGATTTGGGAACAGATGAGGAAGATGACAGTGGCAAAGTTATGACAAATAAAATCCAATAAGATAAAGGAGAAATGGGTTGATCATGAAGACTTGAATAAGACTAAGACATTTGCACCAGAAATCTTGCTGATATCACTCAGGAAAAATATGGTGAATGCGATAATGGCCTCACCAATTGTTGATCAGATCTCTTGGTAGCCAAAGTGCATGTTGTATAAGGTGGAGGGAAATGTAGAGATGTAAAGAATGGGCTGGATGTGGTAGATGTTTAGTACTGAGACTTGCATCAGTCTTCTACTGAAATCTTTACTGAGTTTTCTTTCAGTATTCACTGGGGTGAAATTAATGGCATTTCTGTTCATGTCTTGGCAATTATCTTTTGAACAACTTAAAAATAAAAATAAGAACAACATCAAACTCTGTGTGTGTCACGTGTTCATCATGGAGAGCTGTGGCAAGCTGATAACAGAGTACCTCAGTTTCTGCTGGGTGTAATGTTTGTAGAACAGGCAAACTCTGACATAATAGATCTTCAACTTATAATTGAGATAATCATTAATCCAGTCAATAGTCCTTGGCTCCCAAACCTTCACTTGGATGGGTAGTTTAAGCCTGGTGAGCACACCATGGCTGTCCAACTGCATCCTTAGTTATCTGCTCTGGTAGATTGTGAACTTTATCTGTGGAATAGTTGAAGTAAGGCAGCAGAACAAGATCCTGAAAGTCATCAAATGAAGAAGAGCTTTCAGCTCTACTGAGTTATCAGAAGAAAATGAGAACTGAAAGAAACTTTGAAAGGTGTTCTCCATTAATTTCAAAGTAAGACACACAAGTGCTTTTTCTTCTAACTGCTTTCTGATTTCATTGTTCTTTTCCTACTCATAGTAAGAATTTTTAAAGTTTGGAACCCATGAACATTCCACTAACTGGCAGCACCTGTCTGAGATTCTCTCCTAACTCACTTGTCGGTCTAGCGATGAGAGGACTTCCCTGTCATTATGTGTCTTGCATGAAAGGAACACAGAAGTTCATCTACTGCATCACTGCTTTGTTCTATCTTGGATCTCATCAAAGCTGCCTTGTGGTCATGAAAATGGAGAAGGAAGAGGCACACTAAAAGCTACATGAAAGTGACAGTGTGAGGGTCTATTTTTAGTCCTTGAATCATAATTTATAACAAGTCCTTTAGGGAAGAGCACAGAGTGGGTAGCCAAGTCTGCTTTTGTTGGAGTGTGTATAGAAGTCAAGTTCTGAGTTGCTGTATATGACTGAGTTTATTGATGAATGCTGCCTTCACAGCTCAAGTACATTGAGGGGAAAAGCCTGGATGCAGTAACCATAGATGTCCTGGACAATCCAAAGGATGAAAAAGAGAAGAAAATGGATCAAAACAAGACAAAGTTTCACACTCTCTGCAATCTGTTGAAGCACATCTTAGGAAAGGTAGAGATGGCCAGAGTGGTTGGAGATTCTCCCCTGGAAAACTTACATTGCTATATAGTTAGAGATGTCCAAATATTTACAAAGCTAGTGGGCAACCTAGAACCATACCCTCAGAAGTAATAATAGATTATTCTTTCTGTGAAACTTAAGAAAAATTTACTCAAATCCCGTGACAATGTGTAATTTTCACTTTTTCTGTGCATATATATCATAACGGTGATTATACTAGCTGATAAACATTCAAGTGGATGACCTTTGTGTCTTATCCAGTTATTCTTAAATTCATGGACTCAAATTACAAACCTGGAATATCAGTGTCTGGAGTAGCTGGGGATAGTCATCTTCCACTCTTCAAAATAAAAACAAACAAACAAACAAAAACAAATAAAACAAAACCCTAAGGAATTTCTGGGCACATTTACACCACAATTTATGTATATCCAGGACTATATTTACATCAGGTGAGACGCTTTATCAAAAGAGAAAAATGTTTTAATTGTCTTTAATTGTGTTTAATGACAATCCCCAATAGGTTTACTTTTGTAACCTATTACTATTACAATTACTATTATTATTGGGTTACTATTGTAAACCCAGATGTCTTCACTCTGCTGCATTATAACCAGCACTTGTGACTGGAAAGCCAATCTGAAGCAGATCATGAAAGAAGAGGCATTTCAACACAACTCTACAGAGTGATAATTGATGGTCAAAACAAAACAAAACAAAGCAAAACCAAAACAGGAAAACAAAACAAAAATAATAAAAACATAAAACACCTAAGGTCAATTATGCCCACCCCACTGTGGAGACTGCAGCAGAGATTTAGTTGGACAAAAATGGCCAAGCGGGCAAGGACCTGATGCTGCTGTTATTTAAAGCATGAGGAACCCAGGGTCCACACCAACCAAATGTACTGCATGATCTACAAGGTCTGGTAAATTAGGAGGCATGAGTTTCAGGTAGCAAGTTGTAAAACTGGTTAGGCCCTTGGATAGACGTAATACTATTTGGCTCTAATCTCTTCTTTTAGGCATTAAGGAAGAAAGGTTCCCAGTCCTATTGCTCCCAGCTCAGACCTCTGAGTTGAGGGTTTTAAGGTACCTCTCATATGGAAGAAAGTAAATTAGAGACCCCATTGAAAAGCCTTGTACATCCGGGTAGTAGTGGCGCACGCCTTTAATCCCAGCACTTGAGAGGCAGAGGCAGGCAGATTTTTCAGTTCAAGGCTAGCCTGGTCTACAGAGTGAGTTCCAGGATAGCCAGGGCTATACAGAGAAAGCCTGTCTCAAAAAAAAACAAACAAAAAAAAAAAAGAAAGAAAAGAAAAAAAAAAACCCTGTGCATAGTATTTCTGTGTTTTTTCCCCAAGCAGCCTTGACTGACCCCCTGCCTTGGTGCTCATATCTAAAAGATTTCTTGTAACCTGTACTTGATACCTGAAAGCAGGGAAGTAACTTCCCACAGAATAGCTGAGTCGGGTATTATATATTGTGTGATTTTATTTATCTTTTATTATTTTATTCTGAAGTTAAAATTTTGCAAAATAAAGAAGATACAGTTTTATACAAATCCTGGTCTCCTTGTTATTAATACTCATGATAGTGTTAGGTTTACCGCTTTGGTGTTAGGGGTGACAAAAGCACTCATACTCCATTTTGAACTTAAAGTCCTGATCTTTGCGTCCT
This sequence comes from Apodemus sylvaticus, assembly GCF_947179515.1. Classification (NCBI taxonomy): domain Eukaryota; kingdom Metazoa; phylum Chordata; class Mammalia; order Rodentia; family Muridae; genus Apodemus; species Apodemus sylvaticus. The sequence continues at coordinate 59,114,739 of NC_067491.1, read as the reverse complement.
GCTTCATCCAGTCAGACATGGAGTCAGTTCACTGACATATTTCATCACATCAAAAAAATAAAAAGGCAACATTCCCAAGTACATAATTTCTTCAAGGAACGCTAAGCATCAAGGAGGCTGCGCAAGACTCAATCCCTTCTGGCATGTCACCCTTTTCACTAGTCCCCGGGGAAGCTACAATACAGAATGTAAACCATGGTTCTCTTCCCCCACTGTTAACACTCTTGAGAATTGGATGAACATGAAAAGATAGGGACATATAGGTAGCTCTGTCAACATTTTGGAGATAGGGGGAGGAGCAGTGTATATATCATTTTGCCTCAACAAACCAGATGTGCTATTGTCACTTCCATACAGTAGCTCAAGAATCAGCTTAGTGGGAAGGGGAATGCCACAGTCACCTTTTCATTAAGTTGGCTCTCTAGCTATATCATGGAAGTGAGAGTAGTAGGACTGGTTTGAAGAAGAAATTCAGACACTCATGACTTCCCCAGTCTGAAAACTTGACTTAGCTGGCTAGCACCAGGTCTTTGGATATCACCCAAAGATTGCCAGAAACCAGCTTGGGTTAGAGAAGCAGAGTTTTCAATCCCTAATGTAGCTTCCCCTGCGATTAGTGAAAATGGTACAGTGGCAGAAGAGATAGAGTCTTCTTGAAGCCCTTGTGTTCCTTGAGTAATTTTCATGCTTTCAAATGACAAACTTTGCTCTCATTTGATTAAACTGGAACAGCGAATTGGATTTGTTTTATATCTGGATGAAAGGGGCACAAAGGGCGGCAGTGCCTAGCATCCTGAAAGAGCTATTTGACAGAGTTCCAGTGCTTATACAACCTGGCATGACACTTCAGTGCAACATACCCTTTGCTTGTACTTGTGTTTGTCACTGTTAAAGGCCTCTGTCTAGAAGCTAGAGATGGGATAACAAATCTGTTGCAAGCAAGACTGAAATTAATAGAAGTTTTAGAGAAAATGGTAATGCAGAAAATTGAATGTTTATTAAAACTTACTACTTAGATACATATTTAGATGACTAATGAATGCTATTCAGCATCCAAAAATTATTAAAAGAGTACAATTTAATGAAATTCTAGAAGCTAACAAACTATAATTTATTCACTAGGTTTTTATGTTCAACTTCAGAAAAAAAGGAACTAGTACGAATAGAAACAGATTTTGACCACACAGTTATTGATAAACTTTGATAGCTTCTTGAAGTGAAAGTAAGCAGTTTTAGTAATTACAATGTTTTTCTATTGTTTAAAGAATTATGATAAAGATAGCAATCATACCGAAGCAAGGGTTCATGACAGAGAGACTGAAGAAAACATTTCAGCTCAGTGAACTGCCTATCTTCCTGAACAAACTTATCATACCAGGACTTTTCAAATATTATAGAAAAACAGAGAACAGACTGTCTGCTGAAGTAAGGGGATGCATTCTATTTTAAGAATAAAAGAAAAAGGAAAGGGGTCTTATGTTCAATATAAAGAAAATGTAGAAGAAGGAAAAGAAGAATTTAAAAAATGTCAGCGTGATTGAAATTTGCACATAGCTAACTTTTAATATAAAAGGTAGTATGAAATAACCTTTGATCTATTAATTCGGTGCTAAACTGAAATAGAATTGAATTCAAATAGTAATGCTATCTAGCATTTCTGTAAGTGCATGGGTTTAAGAAGTTATTGAATTAAAAATATTGATTTTAATGGTAATTTTCTAGTTCTTATAATTTTTTCCTAAAAATTGCTCAAAAATATTTCTTTATAATATATTTAAGTAATCAAGGAATACTTTAGAAAAATGTATTCTCAAAGTCTGTGTAATCAATGATTAAAAGTTTCTGAGGAAATGATTTTGTTTATAAATAAAGCCCTGTGAGAGACAGAGATTGTCAAAGTGGAATGAGCCACAGCAACGTGTGCTTCCTCTCTGCTCTGTTCTTATGAGGCTGAATGGTGCCCTGCATCTGATTCTTCACCAGCTGACCTGGCATCCACCTGTGCCAAGCCCTGAAATCAGCCAGCTCTGGTCCCTGGCAAAACTGCAGTACCCTGATTTCAAAACAGTGCAACAGACTTTCTCATCACTTCCAACATATCTGAGAAAAAGATCATAGCATCTAAGTTATTTTACAAGGAGAGCAGGACTGCATCCTCTTGATCTTACATAATCTTAATATCCGAACAAAATAATCAAGAAAAAACGAAATCTCACAATACAGAACACCTAACCCTACTATTCTGTAGGAGGGGATTTTCCTACCTTAAGGCACACAGGCAATAAAAAAAATGATGCTCCAGATATAGTGAACAGAAATCCAGTTGGGTCACAGCCAGTCAATACTGCTCTGGGAGCCACAGAGAAAACTATACAGAGGGCCTGGGCTTCCCAGTGAGCTTTCTAAACTACTTCTTCATCAAATGAGGTACAAGAAGAAAGGAAGAGTGGCCCCTTGTTCTGGAAAGACTCAGTGAAGCAGTATTCAGCAAAACCAGAACGGGGAAGTGGGAAGGGGTGGGTGGGAGGACAGGGAGAGAGAAGGGGGCTTACGGGACTTTCGGTGAGTGGGGGGGCTAGAAAAGGGGAAAACATTTGAAATGTAAATAAAAAATATATCGAAAAAAATAAAGAAAGCATATTGTAAATTTAAAAAAAAAAGTATCCATCTCATTTAGATTTTTCCAAGGATTCTTTGGATTTTCGTGGTGTCTATTGGAATGTACCCTTTTTATTTCTGTTTTTGTTAATTTGGATATTTTTTGTCTGACCTTTAGTAAGGTAAAGTAACAGTTTGTCAGTGTTCTTTATTTTTTCAAATAGCCTAATCTTTGTTTCATTCATAATTCGCATTTCTCTTTTTCCTATTTTATTGATTTCAGCACTGAGTTTGATTATTTTTGCCATCTATTCATCTTAGGTCTGTTTTTTTCTTCCTTTTTCCTTCTCCCTGGAGCTTCCAACTGTGCTTTAAGACTAACAAAACATATATGATAAAAGGATCCAACCATCTGCTATATACGAGTAACACACCTTAACATCACACAAGGAAAAGGTGTTGGAAAAACTATATCAAGCAAATGAAGCAAAGAAGTAAGGTGTTGTAGCATTTTAATATCAAACAAAATATACTTCAAACCAAAGATAACTAGATGATATACGGAAGGATACTACATATGCATAAAGGAAAAATTTATCAAAAATTGCTATTCTTCTGCACCTAGTATTAAAGATAGATTTTCTCAGATATTAAATCCTAATCACATTCTTCCTTAATTTTGTATTATTTCCAGTCAAGTTGACAAAAGCCAAAGAAATTTGAGAGGAAGGAACCTTAGTTAAGGGAATACATCCCTAAGATTGACCTTGGGCAAGTCTGCATGGTGTTTTCTTAAGTACCAATTGATGGGGGAAGATACAGCCCATTGTGGGTGTTACTATCACTCAGCTGTTCCTGAATTCTATAATAAAGTAGGCTTAGCAAACCAGTAAGCAGCATCCCTCCATGCCTCTGCTTCAGCAGCTGTCTCAAGGTTCTAGGCCTGCATTGTAAACCAAGTGAACACTTTATTCCTCCGCTTGCTTTTTGATTGTGATGTTTCATAAGAGCAACAGAATCTAAGACATGCTTCTTTTACTCCTCACAGTTCCTCTGTACTTGTCTTCCATATGAATCCATACCCTTTCAGTGTTTCATTAGAAAAGAAAAAGCTTCTAAGAGGTGGTAACCAAATATAAGAACATGAAAGATATATGATAAAACAAAGCCTATCACATTGAAGTTGGACAAGGCATACTACAGAAACAAAATACTAACAAATAAAAAAGAAAAAGAGCTTCAAGAGAAACCCAAAGAATTGAGACTCACTACTTCACACAGTCAGGACTCCCATAAAAATACTAAATTGAGAGCTGTAATATATACCCAGAGAACCTGATGTAGACCTAATAAGTCATGTGCTTGCTATAGACTCTGTAGGCTCATATGGCCTTTGTTCATTTTAGAGGGCCTTGTTTTCTTTGTGTCCTCCAGTCTCAATGTCTCTTACATTCTTTCCCCATTTACTTCTGTTGGATTACTTGACTTATGATGGAGAATTTGTTGGAGACAAGCCATTTAGAGCTGAGTGTTCCATGGTCTCTTTCTGTGATAATATCTGGCTATGAATCTTTGTACTTGACCCCATTTGGTGTAGGAAGGAGATGATCCAGGGGTGGCTGAATAAGGCAATGATCTATGAAGACATCAGAATATCATTTGGAGTCATTTTATCACTACTTTTTATCCTATGTCTCTGGGCAACTTTGTCTAGTTCTTGGCAGCCCAAGCTAGCAGTTTCAGGCTTTGGTTTTCATTTCATGGAGTAAGGCTTTAAGTGAAAATGGACAGTAGTTGGTTACTCCTACAGTTTTGTGCCATTGTTTTCCTAGAATATTTTGAAATTTGGACAGCATTATAGATCAATGATTTTGTAGTTGGGATGGTATTTTTATTTCTGTTTTAAGAACCTTAAATATTGACCCTCTCTATCCCCAAATACCAGGGAACTGGATTGATGGCTCCTCATAACTTCTTCAAGTTGGATATGGGTGATGAGATATTATGAAGGGGGATGGGGAAGGGCAGGAAAACAGTCTCTGATATCTGTGTCCTGACTGGATCCAGCTGAAGTCTAAGACATGAGGAGCCCTGAGCAGGTCAGTTCAGCATGCTTGACGAGGAGACTCAACACGAGTGTATTTTCTATAATATACAAATCTCAAAACAAAATTTTAGTATCATCAACATAATCTTTTTGTTTGATTTTTTGTGAACTAATTTTCTGGGGGTCTCCCTCTTTCAAATCTAATCCATATAATTTTGGAAGGTATATATACCTAAATCACGTTTTCCAAAAACACAAAAACAACACCTTTTCCCCAAATAAGCATATCCTTAAGCCAGTAACTAGAAAAACCTTCATTTTGACCTCTCTCCAAGAGTAATGATATAACCACAAAACTCAACATCACAACCATTTTCAAAATCAAAACAATCTAAAACAAATGACATATTGTATGAGCCTCTACTTAGGCATTTATTATTTCAACAAGCAAGAATAGACACTTAAAATTTATGTGTAGACAATGTTAACAGAATATGAGTTTCCTCTGGATAGGTAAAGTAAATTTTTATAGCATCTTAATATAATTGCATGACCCTTATATCTGTACCTGTTTATAAGCAAGCAGCTAGTCAAAGCAGGATTTAAAATCAGAATCCCCATGGCACCCACATTAGAATTTGAGCATCCTGTTAAGATGTATTAGAGTAATATATCTTCATAGTATCTTTTTGTTTGGCTCTCTACCTAGAGTAGCCACCTTGTTATATTATTTATCTGTTGAGCTCTCTACTTGAGCCACAGTCTTCTATTAATTAATACCTGAATCAAGTAAGCAAGTTTTATTACTTCACTCTCTACTCTAGACTCAGTGACTACTTGTGTATCCTAGTTTAATTAAAACAATCTAAAACCAATGAAGTAAACTAAAGGAATACTTTATGAGCCTACTTAGGGCTTTGCCAAGTAGAAGAATGTCACCCAAAATTTCTCTGAGAGCCCACATTAGAAAGAATATGAGCTTCCTATGGCTAAGTAAATAAGCAATATCATCTTTCTGTTTGACGCTTCCCAGAGCAGCCATCTTGTTATATCATCTATCTGTTGAGCTCTCTACCTGAGCCACAGACTTCTAGTAATTAAAACCTGTTTATAGTAGGTGATTATCAATGTTCTCTCTAATTGGAGTCAGTGACTAATTTTTCCTATCCTTGTTCCCAACCTCAGGTGAAATTGCCCCACATGATTCGACAAAACCTGCATATAAATCTATCTTAAGCAAATAATCCTAATGTTAAATGCACAGTTTAAATCCTCTGCCCAAAAAATTGGGCGCCAACTGTTGTGGGAAATATTAAAATGAAACCCCTGCCAACTCTCCACTGTGGCTCTGGACTGTAACGGACTCTTTGGAGCAGTGTCTGTCACTCTCTCCAAGTCTCCTCTCCCATTAGGGTGTGGTCCAGCTTTGGTATCCACACTAGCTTTTACAACACTATTGTCTCAATAGAGTCCACCTCCATGTGACCCCAGGTCCCCAGCTGGCCTAGTCACTTTTAAGCCCCCATTTAACTATTCAACAATGATCTCAGGATAGCAGCATGGTTCTTGCCAGTTTATTTCCTTTTACGCAAATCCTACACCTCTCCACCATCTGCAGACCCACATTCCAGTAATCAAGTAAATCAAAACTCTTTTTTTCCTTCTTTCTTTATTTTAAGTCATCAAAATAATTTAGAATAGTTAAATGCCTCTTAAATATACATGATATCTTCTCAAGCTAAGATGTATTCACTCAACCAGTTTTTAAAATCTATTTGGAACATTAAACGTGATAGAAGTAGGAAAAACGTTTAAGAAGTCCTCTATGAAAGGAAAATGTGAATAGTTCCTGATTAAACGGAAACCGTTCAGTCTCCAAGGAAGAATGCCCAGTGTAACTATGGCTTCATAGAATGAATTGGTTAGGGTTCCTTCTGTTTCTGTATTGTGGAATAGGTTTCTTTTATTATTTTCTATATTTTTCGTTTACATTCCAAATGAATTTCCCTTTTCCAGTTCCCCCTCCCCATAAGTCCCATAAGCCCTCTTCCCTCCACCCATTCCCCAATCAACTCCCTCCCACTTCTCTGTCCTGGCAATCCCCTACAATGCTGTATCAAGCCTTTCCAGGACCAGGGCCCTCTCCTTCCTTCTTCTTGGGAATGATTTGATATATGAGCTGTGTCTTGGGTATTCAGAGCTTCTGGGATAATATCCACTTATCAGTGACTTCATTCCATGTGTGTTCTTTTGTGAATGAGTTACATCACTTAGGATGATATTTTCCAGTTCCAAGCATTTGCCTAAAACTTCTGCTTTACTGAGCACCCATCCTCCTCCTCTACCCCTCTTAGATCCTCCCCCAATATCCCATCCAATCATAGACCCTCTCTATACTGATAAAATTGGACAAAAAATTTCTACAGCATAGTTCAAACTCAGAAAATGTGATTGTTGCTACACCATGTCATTTCAGAGAATCAAGGTCAGCATAAGATTACTGGCGGGAAAGACCTGTATACAAAGAGACATTTAAGGAAAACCATATTGTAACCTTATACGTAAATGTTAGAATGGTAGAGAATTTGCACATTTCAGTTCAGTTTGTAGAATCATGTCAATTATATTTTAAATAAATTTTGCTCCTTTCATAACTTTTATCCTTGATGTGATGAACAGTGTTCCTATGTGACTTCAACAAAATAATGTAGCACTTAGGGGCAAAGATTAGACTTAGAATGCCTGCACTGGAAGCCAATATAGAGAATACTTCCATAGCCACCATGACCTTCCCTGTGGTGCTGTGGTAGACAGGGAGGAATGTGACCCAGACTGTGCAGAACACCAGCATTCTGAAAGACAGGTATTTGGCTTCATTAAATGTGTCAGGTAGATTCCTTGACAAGAAAGCCACGAGGTAACTACCAAAGGCCATGGCTCCCAGGTAGGCAAGGGCGCAATAGAAGGCAATAGCTGAGCCCTTGCTGCATAGAATAATTATGCATCCATGTTCAGAATGAGCATCCATGTCAATAAATGGAGGAGATGTTGCCAGCCATATGCTAGAGAGAATTATTTGCATCAATGTGCAAACTGGAATGATGAAAGTAGGGGCTTTTGATATCAGCAGGCGTCTTGTTTTTCTCCCCGGAGCGGTAATCTTGAAAGCCATAACTACAGTGGTGGTTTTGGCCAACACTGTGGATAGAGCCACAGTAAACAAAATTCCAAATAAATTTTGCTGCAGAATGCATGTAGCAGGGTTTGGAAGGCCAATGTAGAGCAAGGGGCAGAGGAAACAGAGGGTCAGAGTGATGAGCAGGATGTAACTGAGAGATCTGTTATTGGCCTTCACAATCGGAGTGTCTCTGTGGTTTACAAAGACCCAAATAACAAGAGCTGTGAGTGCAGAGAATCCCACAGATATGAGTGCGATTCCTTTACCCAAGGGATCATCATAGGCCAGAAAGGTCACAGTTTTCTCCAGGCAGTGTCTCTTCTCTGCATTTGCATAGTGAGTTTCTGGACATTTTTCACACTGATCCATACCTGGTAGAAATGCAGTTGGTCATGAATTCATTTCTACTTTTCCCTTTAGCCTAATATATTTTACATTAACAACTCATTAGATTATTATTAAAACTGTTTTACCTTGTCACATAGACATAAATAAATGACTATTCTAAAGTGAATAATCTCCCAAGTTAAAGTTTTGTTTTTTTCATAACGTCACACGAGCAAAAGCAGATTTTGTAGGAAAGGTTCTTTTTCACCTTACAGTTTATAAATATATCACTAAGGGAAAACAGGCAGCATCTCAAGGTATGATATGGAGGTAAGAACTAAGGCAGAGTCCAATGGTGGTGTGCTTTTTCCTAACCCGTCTCTGCTGTCTTTTTCAAGATTCTTTGTTATATAGCTCAGGGTCACCTTCTTAAATTTGGAACCACCACAGTGGAGTAAGCCAAAGCACAAGATTCCTTAATCAATAATATGAAGACAGGTGTACCAGAAGGCCAGTCCTTGAAGGGATATTTTAATTGTGATTTCTTCTTTTCACATAAGTCTGGCTTCTATCAAATAGATATAGAAAATACTCAAGACACCACAATCATTAGCCCATTTAATTTAGTTGCATAATGAATATTCTAATAATTTTCTCTATTTTTACCAAAACGTTCTGTTTATATTTTGTAATATTATTGAAACATATATTTTAATAATAAGAATACCAAATTACACTGCATTTTTTACGCAAAAAAAATCTCTTGATTCTACTTTTGATTCTGTCCTTTGTTATTAGATGTGTTATTTATTTACATTTCAAATGTTATCCCCTTTCCAAGTTTCCCCTCCAAATCCCCCCTATCCCATTCCTCATCCCCATGTTCCCAAACCCTCCTACTCTCACAAACTCCACTACTCTACACCTACTCCTACTCCCTGACCTGGCATTCCCCAATATTGGAGCAATGAGCCTTCATAGGTTCAAGGGTCTCTTCTCTAATTGATGTCCCACCATGCCATCCTCTGCTACTCATATGGCTGGAGCCGTGGGTCCCTCCATGTGTACTCTTTGGTTGTTGGTTTTGTCCCTGGGAGCACTTGTTGGCTCATATTGTTGTTACTGCTATGGGGCTGCAAAGACCTTCAGCTCCTTGGGTCCTTTTTTCTAGCGTCTCTACTGGGGACGCTGTGCTCACTTCAATGGTTGGCTGAGAGTATCCCCCTCTGTATTTGTCAGACACTGACAGGGATTCTCAGGAGACAACTGTATCAGGCTCCTCCCAATTCCTATTTTTCAATAGATCATGTGAATTTGATTTTAAGAAAAATATTACCCTTTGAATTTTACACCTAATGATCGTTGTCTCGAGTGTATGAAACACTTCCATATTTTATTCATAAATTCCCATTTGAGCATTCTCATGTAGAACTTCATTTGCTACCACTAAATACTTGTCTAAAGCTTTTCTTATCTTTCCCCACCTCATTTCATATTTGCTGGCAAGGAGGTTTTACATATGCTAGTGCCCATGTGATGATGCTAGAGAAAATTAACAGGATATAATCTCTTTGTCTGTTTCTGTGTTCTAGTATCAAATTCATGTCACTTACTGGGAATTCAGTTTTGCATATACATGGACAAATCCATGACTATTAAATTACTAAATTTTGGAAAATCCCATAGTGAAATATTCTTCAGAAAAGCATCTATGTAAAAACCCAGATTAGATTGCCTTTGTTCTTTCTAGAACAGATTTAAATATTAATTCTTGTGAATTGAACATCCAGATTAAAAAAAAACATATATTCTCCTTATGTTATTAATATCTATTTATTCATTTCTTATTCACATTTCACTCAGGATGAAATTTTCAATGTTTTGTGAATGTTTCTTTAAAAAAAACTTTACTTTTATATTGTCATGAAACATATAGAAACATTTACTTCTTTTGCAGTCATCTCTATTTGAGTGTTTCTTATTCTTTCTTACACTCTCCTGTAAAATAGCGGTTCCTCCGAAAACTGGGCACCTCACTTCCAGTAGATCCTGCTATACCACTCCTGGTCATATACCCAGAGGATTCCCCGCCATGTAATAAGGATACATGCTCTACTATGTTCATAGCAGCCCTATTTATAATTGACAGATCCTGGTAAGAACCCAGGTATCCCTCAACAGAAGAGTGGATGCAAAAAATGTGGTATATCTACACAATGGAGTACTATTCAGCCATTAGAAACAATGAATTCATGAAATTCTTAGGCAAATGGATGGAGCTAGAGAACATCATACTAAGTGAGGTAACCCAGACTCAAAAGGTGAATCATGGTATGCACTCACTAATAAGTGGATATTAACCTAGAAACCTGGAATACCCAAAACATAATCCACACATCAAATGAGGCACAAGAAGAAAGGAGGAGTGGCCCCTTGTTCTGGAAAGACTCAGTGAAGCAGTATTCGACAAAACCAGAACGAGGAAGTAGGGAGGGGTGGGTGGGAGGACAGGGTAAGAGAAGGGGGCTTACGGGACTTTCGGGAAGTGGGGGGCTAGAAAAGGGGAAATCATTTGAAATGTAAATAAAAAATTATATCGAATAAAAAAAAGTTTAAGCTTTTTATGCTATACCTAAAGAGTTTGGGTTTACAGCAGTAATAAAAGAAAATATAACGTAAGACAAATTACTACCTAGAAGATTCGTGTGCTTATTTATACCCTTTCATTGAAAATAGTTTTTCCCATGCAAAATATCCTGATTACAGTTTTTCTTCCCTCTACTCCTCCAACTTCCTTTCCATTCTCCTACAATCTGAACCCATTCCTTTTCTCTCTCTCGTTAGAAATGAACATCCTTCTAAGAGATAACAACAAAACAACAAAATAAAATACAATAAGATAAAACAAAAACTTCACATTGAGTTTGAACATGGCAAACCAATGAAAGAAAAAGAGCCTCCAAGAGGATGCATGAAAAAGTAAGAGACTCACTTACTCGCACACTAAATGAGGTGAAGATCTCAATAGAATTCTCAATAGACTAAACTCAAATGGCTGAGAAACATTTATAGAAATATAACACCTCCTGCTTTCAAGGATATGGAATAAGAGACCACTTATCTATTACTAGTGGGAGCAAAAACATGTAGAGCCACTCTGGGAAAAAGTATGGTGGTTCCCCACAAAGATGAAGGTAGACCTGCTTCAAGATTCAGATACACCACTCTTAGACATAGACACAAGAGATGTTATGTCTTACCTCAAGGACATTTGCTCAACTATGTTCATCACTGCTCTATTCACAATAGCCAGAAAGTGAAAACAACTAAGATGAACCCTCAAACAGAAGGGTGGAAAGCAAAAATGTGCTACATTTACATAAATGAGTGTTAGTCATCTGCTTAAAAATAACATGAAACTTGAAGGGAAATGGGTGGAACAAATAATTCATGAGTGATGTAACCCAAACTCTGAAAGACAAATAATGGTATGTATTGTATGTGGCTATCATCCATTAAGCATCTGATAGCTAAGCTTCAATCCGTAGACTCAGAGGCTTTAGGTATAGAGGAAGCAATGGGGGAACACATAAATCTCCCGGATAGGGGAAAATAGAATGAACATCATTGGTAGTCTAAGGTTAAAGGGGATGGGAACATGAGTATGAGGTAGGAGAAAAGAAGGGCAGATACAATTGAGGAAAAAAATGTGAAGAGTGACAGGAGGAGTTGAGTGGCATTTGAAGGGTCATATGAAAATTTGGTGTGATGGAAATTTCCTAAAATATATGGAGGTGATCTTAATAAAGTCTCCAAAAAATGAAGGAAACAGAATCTAGGTACCTATTCTTTTGTTGCATCACACTGTCATGGTCTCTAAGCTCAAACCAATATACACTGAGTTCATATAAGAAGAAAAAAATAACAAAATTAGAAATATACATGTGATTATAGAGGCCATATTTGACAAAAATTGGGTTCTCAATATTGAGCTATTATTTTGCTACACAGTATTTTTTAGATTTCAAATTTTTGTACTTGGACAAGTCAGAATCTACAAGAGAAAAAGATTGAATTTCTGTCTTTCTTTTTATATACACTAAGTTTCATTTTAAGTGGCCTGATGCAAAAGACTATAGAGATAATTAACATGTATACTAATTCAGCAAACGATATTAAAATACCTCTACCTCTGTCATTTTTTGGTGTGGATCAGATCTACCGTATGTAATTTCTTCTTATAACTTGTATATTTTTAAAAATGTTTTATATGTATCTTTCGTTGGATGCTAGATATTATAACTTTTATATTGCTTGTTTCTAGATAGTTTTATCATTAGCTTTGTTATGGGACGTAAGTGGGACAGTTTGAATGAAGAAAATTTAAATATTTTTAAAATGACATATAAGTAAAAGAAATGATGATTATTTGGAGTATTATTAAATATACATTTGAAATTAACTTTTAAAAATATAGGACTGCCTAGATAGCAGAACGCAGGTAGCTTTGAACAGCACCTATATTCCTCATAGATGTTTTTGGTTTTTACTTTATAAAAAGAAAAAGGATTTATTTTTATAAATGTTGATTAGGGTCTTTTGATATGTCACACCCAACTCTAATAAAATATGTGGGTAAGGTATAGCCATGACTTGCAATGGAAATTGAATTAGTAATTTCCACTTGACAAGGAGTCTATTATTTGATCATATATGATATGTCCCTTGAAAACATGAAAAGTATGAAAGAAGATTTATTTTATTAAGAACCACCTGTCTTTTTGTTTGTTTTGTTTTATTGAATATTTTCTTTATTTACATTTCAAATGTTCTCCCCTTTCCCGGTTTCTCCTCCAGAAACCATATATCACATCACCTCACCCTCTTCTTTGAGGGAGCTCCTCCATCCACTCACCCACTCCCACCTCCCTGCTCTGGCACTCGCCTACAATGGGGCATTGACCCTTCACTGAACCAAGGGCCTCTCCTCCCATTGATGCCTCATAAGACCATCCTCTGCTACATGCTGGAGCTATGAGTAGTTCCATGTGTACTCTTCACAGACCACATGAAGCTCAAGAAGAAGGAAGACCAAAGTGTGGATGCTTCAGTTCTTAGAAGTGGGAACAAAATACTCACAGGACCTATTATGGAGACAGTGTGGAGCAGAGACTGAAAGAAAGGAAACCCAGAGACTTCCCTACCTGGGGATCCATCCCAAATACAGTCACCAAATCCAGACACTATTGCAGATGCCAAGAAGTGTTGCTGACAGGAGCCTGAGATAGCTGTCTCCTGAGAGGCTCTGCCAGAGCCTGGCAAATACAGAGGCAGATGCTCACAGCTAAACATAGGACTGAGCACCGGGTCCCCAATGGGTGAGTTAAAGAAAGGTCTGAAGGAGCTGAAAGGGTTTTCAACACTATAGGGAGAACAACAATATCAACCAAACAGAACCCCAGAGCTTCCAGGGAATAAAGCACTTCTCTTTTTAAACCGAAAAGTTTAAATTTTTAGATAAGAAAGTAAGTTATTTATTTCCTTCCATCCCTCCAAATATACACATCCATGAAGAGTTAAACTTCACTCTGTAACCATGGAAGTTCTTTGAACTGATCTGTGCTCATACTACAGAAATATAGTATGAACTATATTTCATACTATAACCACATCAAACACATATGTGAATTTACGATGTCTTTAGTCTTGTTATTATAATGATAAAGAAGTTCACATATGCTCAATGTTGAGTATCAGTATGTTCCACAGAAAGAAACTAAATCTCCTTTGTTCCATGATAAATAATATAAATCAATAGATAACTTAAGAAGTTAGACCCCAGAAAACCAAATAGCCCTATTAAAAAATGGGGTACAGAGCTAAACAAAGAATTTTCACCCAAAGAACTTTGGATGGCTGAGAAGCATCTTAAAAAATGCTTGAGCATTTTAATGTTGACATCATTAGTCATTAGGGAAATGCAAAGCAAAATAACCCTGAGATTTCACCTTACACCAGTCAGAATGGCTAAGATTAAAAACTCAGGAGACAGCAGGTGTTGGCGAGGATGTGGAGAAAGAGGAACACTCCTCCACTGCTGGTAGGGTTGCAAATCGGTACAACCACTCTGGAAATCAGTTTGGCAGTTCCTCAGAAAACTGGGCACATTACTTCTGGAGGATCCTGCTATACCACTCCTGGGCATATACCCAGAGGATTCTCCAGCATGTAATAAGGATACGTGCTCCACCATGTTCATAGCAGCCCTATTTATAATAGCCAGAATTTGGAAAGAACCCAGGTATCCCTCAATGGAGGAATGGATACAAAAAATGTGGTATATATACACAATGGAGTACGATTCAGCCATTAGAAACAATGAATTCATGAAATTCTTAGATAAATGGATGGAACTGGAGAACATCATACGAAGTGAGGTAACCCAGTCACAAAAGATCAATCATGGTTTGCACTCACTAATAAGTGGATATTAGAAAATTGGAATACCCAAAACATAATCCACACATCAAATAATGACCAAGAAGAACAGAAGAGTGGCCTCTGGTTATGGAAAGACTCAATGTAGCAGTATAGGGCAATACCAGAACAGGGAAGTGGGAAGGGGTGGATGGGGGAATAGGGGTATGGAAGAGGGCTTATGGGACCTTTGGGGAGTGGGAAGCCAGAAAAGGGGAAATCATTTGAAATGAAAAAAAATATATATATATATATATATATAATGAATAAAAAAGGAGATATTAAGTAAAAAAAAAAAAAAGAAAATTAAGGAATCATATCTCTTTCAGAAATGAGGTATTTTTAATTCAAAGCATACCAGGAAATGAAAATTATATTATTCAAAATAGTAGATGCTAGTTACCTTTTGTATTCAACATGGAATGACACAGTGCTTACTGTACAACCCCTGATTATTACTTTGTTACTTTCTTGTTTGACACGATGTGTCAATTTTGCCCAAGTTTCCTTGGAACTAATTATCATTGATGTCAATATCCTAGCATGTGATCACAAGTGTGTGCATCAGACTTTGGCATATTTACTTCTGCAACTTTAAGTGGATGGTCATGTGCCAGGTTTTGTTATTTCAAAAGCAGTAAAATGATTTTGATCTACACCATAATTTTGTTTCTAATAGTTCTAATGAGATCATTAATACTCTATTGGAATCTGGGCATTGATGATTCAAGAAATAATATCACATATTTTAAACACTGAAGACACCACCAATTTTGTTGCAGTTATAAAATTTCAGAAATTACATAATTATACTTTCAATTTCATTAGTAGATATATAAATGTTAAATTTCTAAATCAGTACTGGTTGATGGAAGAATGTGAGTAAGTTCAGGAAATACTATTCAAAATTAGGATTCTGGTTCCAATTATATCCCATAAGTTTATTGCTGCCTCTGTATTACATATTGTTCACAATACCCAAATTTCGTTGTGCAGCCTATTGTTTCATGTGTACATTGTGTTAGAAATGACCTGGCAGTAAAATCTTGAAAGTTAATTTAGAAGTTTACTTATTCCATACAACAAAAAAACCAAATAAAAACAATCCCACTGGAAGAAATATCTTTCCTGGTCACCAGAGTGATTCAAGGCTGTGAGGGAATTAATTATGATAGTGTGGCCAAAAACACCCACTATTTGCATGAGTGATAGCTGTGATTGAAATATTTTTTTTTCAAAATGATAAAGACACAATACTCAGAATTTTGTCAATTAAATTCTATGTGTAAATGAAACTTTCATCTCTCCTCTGTGAAAGTGGGTTGGAAAGGCTACAAAGCCCACAATGGATCAAAAATTTGAATCAATTGTATTCGTTGTTTTAAGAGAAAGTATAGGTGTAATATTTAAATCACTAAATTGAAGTAAAGAAATGGCCATGTGGTTCACATGCATACTTTTCTCCCTTTAGATGAGCTCTTTCGGGTTTCTTAAACAACTTTTCATTTACCTGTCTTACCGGAGATCTCATTCTCTGGGCAAGGTATGCAGTCAAAGCAACAGGCAGCCTTGCCCTCCAGGCTGACTTTCATGGATCCAGGACTGCAGTCCTTATTGCATATGGACTTGGGAGTCTGAAAAAAAATTAATACAGAATACAAAATGTCAGCTTGTTATCTGTCCCTTCCCCCTACAGCATTGAGCTGGGCTTTTCAGCCCCGACCTGTGACTTTCCTGGCCGCCAGCCCCCGCCCCTTCCCTTGTGTTATCCCTGGCCTTTGTTCTTCTGAGAACAAGACAGCTGCTTTCACCTGGAAATCAAGGCAGCCTCAGGGCAGTCTCACCTGGAAACATCCCCAGACCTGGGGGCATGAAGTCCTTTAATCCTAGCAGGTGACCAGCTGAGAAGAGGAGCCAATGAGTTCTAGGATCTTTCCTTGAAGTCTGGGGGCAGGGTTTTATTCTAAAGGCTATATATTGACTAAATATTAGTAAAGCTTTTTGGTCTTGATCGGCTAATGTCATCCTGATTCAAATCTAGGTATTTTTTCATTGTGCATGCCTGTGTGTTACTCTCTGCGCTAAAAATCAGAAAAGTGTTTCTCTTACTGTTCCCATGTACATTTAGATTTACATACCTTAGGTGATAAACGAGTATTTATACATGTAGCTGCCAGCAGCCACATGTAAACTGGGTTACCTGTTGGGAGAATTTTGTGGTTATAGGGAAGAGGGGCGAAAAGAAGTGCGGCTAAGACAATGTTCACTGATCAAAGCCGGAAACTTTAATGGTGCCAGACCTTTTAGCAGTTTGGGCAAACCCTTCCCCCCAGACTCTAGGCTGAGTTCCGGTGGAAGTTGTCTAGCTTCTCTTGGAGGTCCTCGTCTTGACTGCTCCGGCAGCTGGGTGGGTCACCTGCTTAATTCAGGAATTCCTAGACCTGGAGGAACAATGAACTTAACCTTTACTTCGAGCGCTCCACCCTAGGTGGAGAAGGATCCTGGCTTTCTGGGAGAAGTTAACCTTGACCAAAGTCAAACTCTGACCAAGTGCAAGACTGCCCCAATATGGCTCTGTACATGTCCTCCCTTTTTTTATTAATTTGAACACGAGGAGGTAGAAAACAAGTGGATAAATATCCGTCATAAGAAGGCGGGCCTTAACCAGGAGGGGAAGAATTGACCGTAATTCCTCTTAAATATTGTATAACGTCTTTTTCAGAGGAGGGGTAATAGGCTCCCTTATTATTTTAAGGACAGCCTCTCGACGTTAACCCCTATGCAATTAGGTGTACTTCCTGGGGACTCAGAAGCAGAAATTCACCTCCCCATGCAGTGCTTTGCCTCGCACGTCTCACTGGTACCCATGTTTGTTCATAAACAAACACACATAGATCTGAGTTCTATGTGGCTCCCTCTTTGGAGATCCACTTGTGTAAGTTTTGAAGCCAGGGGGGTCTGCAAGTGTCTTTAACAGACATGCAATCTCTCCATCCAGGTGAGCCTGGGTGGAGACAGCCAGTCTGCTTAACAGACAAGGTCAAGAGTTAAAGGTGGAATAGGATTAACTTGTCCCAGAAGTATCTAATTCAGTTGTAAATTAACAACTTTAAGGACCCAAAGCTTGGCCTCTGAGGTGGGAGAGGTAGCCTTGTGTATCAAGAAATAAGCTGTTACTTCTCAGGAAAAGTGGAGACTATATGTTAAATTAACACAGCTGGCTGAAGATTGTTAGCCATCTTCAAAATTGGAATCTTCAATATTGGAATTATTTCTAGACCAGTCTATGGTTGAGTCAGCTGAACACAATAAGGAGAAGAGTCGTTTTAACTCTTCTTTAGATTAATTTTTCCTAAGCTAGCTTAACAGTCTCTATGTTCTGTCCCACAAAGTCTAAAAGCTTGAAGCTAGGCAATTTATCTAACCTAGGACATTTAACAATTGAGGTAAGTCAAGAACATATACCCAATATAGCTCTTATGTTACCACGGACTGGACATTCAGCAAGCACACAGTCAGCATATCTTCTGTAGCATTCTGTGGAAAAAACATAGGGGACATGCCTTCCCCAATATTAAGTCAGGATCATGGCATATGTCAATAAGTGAATTCCTTCATTTCACCTAGACATCAATATGCCTAATTACAATATGTCATATACATTTAGCAAGGAGTTTCTTGGCATCCAAATTTTAAATTTTTTTTTAAAAACATGCAAGCATAATATAAACGATATGCACAGGGACACGATTTCCCCTCTCTTCTCTCTTCCAAGAAGATATTGTTTTATTAATTTAAGTTGGAACACAAAGTATAAACCATAACATAGGCAATAACTATGTAATTATATAAAATATAGTTGCTTTTTCTGTTAGAGCAGTTGCAACTAGACAGCCTAAAAATGAATCATTAGTCACATGTACATATTTTTTAATCTTCTAAATTAGAAATATGAATATCATTTATCTGTAATAACTAAGTCCTCTAGGATTAACACCATTATGTGGTAGAGGTAGAAATTGAGGACATCAAGAACAAATCTTTATAATTTGATGTGCACAAAATATAAAATTATTTCAAATACCTAAAGGACAGTCATTTAGAGAACATATCCTTTGTTCTTAGAAATTTGAATCACATTTGTATAAACTGTAAATATTAAGAATTAGCAGTATTAAAAATGGACCAATTTTAAGCAATTATAAACCATGAGCTATATATATCTACTATTATTAAAAGCTTGACTTTTAACATCTTAAAAATAGCTGCTATAGCACCCAATTCAGGTATCTGTGTTGAAGCAGGGAGAAACTTAAAGGAATAAACATGTGATCTGATAGTACAAATTATCTTTTGGATAACAATTATTAATTTTGCCTAAAAATGTTTGTCATGTAATAGATCAACCATTAGTAATAAATTTGATTGCTGCTTGAAGCAAGGAACAAACGTTTCCTACCTTGAAAACAGAGGTTTAAGACCTTCTGTGGCAAGCTTAAAATGAGGTAAATAAGATAAAGCCAATTAATATATCTTAACAACCTTTGAAAGCCATTTACCTAAAAATTCTAAAAGTCCATAGTTAGGAGCAAGGGCCTGTAACAAACATTCTATGAACATTATACACTGAAAATTTTAAGATCTTAACTTCTAGTATTGAAACAGAGACAAAACATTTTTTTTATCTGCCCTAGGATCCACCTTTAGTCCTTGGCAAGGACTAGATCTGAGCCTTTTATCTAAGACCAGACCCAAACCTGTGTTTTGAGGATTAAACAAAAGAAACCTGTAATTCTATGGTCAAAGGAACCTACTTGATATCAAATACATTTCCACAGAGATCTCCTTTTTAATCTTTGAGGGTTAAATTTTGCTCCTACCATTGTAGCCTATAAACTTGTGGAAAAGTGGCAATGGGCCTCTAAAACCCATAGCTGTATCACTCTCAAAATTATCATAATTACAAAATGTTAAGAATTATGAGCCTGTAAACTGAAATCTGTAGCCAATGACACACTGATTTTTATTGTAACTCAATGTTTTCTTGTAATATTAGAGCACAATTGTAATTTTGGAAGCAAATCCCAATTTTAAAACAATCTATTTTGTTTAAAATCAATGGCAAACACATATTTACAGCATAAGGTTTGTCTGCCAGTTCTTATGTTCAAGTGTATAACAGTGTAACTTATTAAAGAGACAATATTTTAAATCTTAATCTTCATTAAGTCCAATCTCCAGGCCAAGATTCACATGAAACACCATGCCAATTTAGGAGCGTCTTAAAGGCCTGTATTTCCTGGATTGCGTCATGCCACGTGTTGTTTAAAAATGGCGACTACCCTAAACTACCAGCTTTAACCATGCCATGTGTTGTTTAAAAATGGCGACTACCCTAAACTACCAGCTTTAACCATGCCACGTGTTGTTTAAAAATGGCGACTACCCTAAACTACCAGCTTTAACCATGCCACGTGTTGTTTAAAAATGGCGACTACCCTAAACTACCAGCTTTAACCATGCCACGTGTTGTTTAAAAATGGCAACTACCCTAAACTACCAGCTTTAAATTAACCTTTTTTTACGAACACTATATCTTTAACATAATAACCAATTAATTTATAACTCTTTAGTCAAGAATTGTAAAGCCTTATATCATTAAAACCAATTAGAAACAAGTATAAAGCGACTACATGAATTTCACAAGCCAAACGAAAGTCTTCCCAAATCTTGAGGTTTCTGGGCTTTTAAAAGCAGTTTTTTCCCCAGCCATGCTTGCCTCTTGAGTGAGCTGCGCTGTCGCGGCGTGGCTTTGAATCAATCCCCACACAAACTGTGGCTGGCTCAAGAGGTTACCAGCAGATGAAATCTTTACCAATTTTCCTTTTTAACATGAAACAGTCATTCACACAAAGACACAGAGAGGACATAAACATACACATAGACAGTCGGTGCACCGGGACAAACACGGAAAGATACACAGAAAGTTAAGCGCACTTGTTAAGCAATTACATCCATTTTTCTCTTCAAACAGCTCTTAGAGGCTGTGGACATATGCCTATTTTTTAAAAACCCCTTTCTTTTCGCCGAAATCAGCTCTTACGAGCTTTGGGCAAATGCCTACCAAATTCCTTCCCCATATTTCCCTATCTTTTTAACCCAAGCAGCCACTGTGCCGGGCCCGCACAGTTTGCTTGATAAACCGTATCCTTCCTGCACTCACAACAATAGACACGAATTCACTAGCGCTAGTTTTGACCTCTATGTTGCTTACCGTGCGGATACCATTTATCACCTTTCTTGCGAAGCTTCGCTGGATAGGGTTACCTCAGGAAATTCTCCCGTACCAGGTCGCCCCACGTTGGGCGCCAATTATGTAGCTGCCAGCAGCCACATGTAAACCGGGTTACCTGTTGAGAGAATTTTGGGGTTATAGGGAAGAGGGACGAAAAGAAGTGCGGCTAAGACAATGTTCACTGATCAAAGCCGGAAACTTTAATGGTGCCAGACCTTTTAACAGTTTGGGCAAACCCTTCCCCCCAGACTCTAGGCTGAGTTCCGGTGGAAGTTGTCTAGCTTCTCTTGGAGGTCCTCGTCTTGACTGCTCCGGCAGCTGGGTGGGTCACCTGCTTAATTCAGGAATTCCTAGACCTGGAGGAACAATGAACTTAACCTTTACTTCGAGCGCTCCACCCTAGGTGGAGAAGGATCCTGGCTTTCTGGGAGAAGTTAACCTTGACCAAAGTCAAACTCTGACCAAGTGCAAGACTGCCCCAATATGGCTCTGTACAGGAACACACACACAAAAAAACATTTCTTACAAGAAACATCACCTACAAAATGCATTCAATAATTTCTGATTAATAATTGCTTTCTTTTAGTTCAGGAACATTGAATGTCATTACTTTCATATATTTTTACAGAAATTTTTGACATTACATTGTACAACATGTTATAGCTGAAAGAAAAGTGCAAACCAGAAATCTAGGTATTTTCTGTTACTCCAAATTTTCATGTGGCACCTACAAAGTTCATTCTTTCTTAAGTTAGGTCCTAAGACTATAAAATCTTTTAGATTTATAGAAAATTTTAAAGGTGGGATGAATAAGGGGTAAGTTAGGTCACTGGGCAAATGGTTAAGGAGTACATGTTGGGACTATAGACACATCCTGTCTTTGAGATTCAAGGCTACAGAAAAGAGTATTATAAGTCATCATGTCCGTGATCTGTACTATAAGCCTGGTATGAATTAATGCCATTCACTAAGATAGGGATTTATTGCTGTTAACAGACACCATGACCAAAACAACTCTTATAAGGACAGCATTTAATTAGGACTGGCCTATAGGTTCAGTAGTTCAGTCTATTACCATCAAGGTAGGGGCATGGCAGTGTCCAGGCAGGCACAGTGAAGGAGGAACTGACAGTTCTTCATCTTCATCAGAATTCCACTAGGAGAAGACTGACTTTCAGGTAGCTAGAACAAGGAAGGGTCTTAAAGCCCATGCCCACAATGACAAACTTCCTCCAGCAAGGTTACAAATTACAACAATTCCACGCTTAACTAATAGTGAATTCTCCAAGCCAAGCATATTCAAACCATCACAGTCTCCATAAAACAAATATTTGGGCATTTTGAGATGTGCTTTTTGCATTTCATTTGATAAGCTTTAATGACCTCAAAATCACTGCTATTATTTTTGGCAATTGAATGAAGTGGTAATTGGATCAGTAGCAGCCACCATGCCTTTTTTTGATTTCCTGATTATGGATGAAATGTTCCTAGTTTCCTAAAATTGATACTGTCATGTTCCCATAATATTATGGGCATTTAACTATGATGTTAAGACAGAAATCTTTCTTGGTTTCCATTAATTTTGTCAACTACATTATTGCAACAAGCCACCAACAAGGTAGGTGAAAAATGGACACTATTCCACTTTGCTGTCTTGTTTGGCGTAAGCTTAAAAGCAAAAGGCCACATGAAGATTGTCACTAAGTGTGCTGTCTTACACTTTGCTGTCTTGTTTGGCGTAAGCTTAAAAGCAAAAGGCCACATGAAGATTGTCACTAAGTGTGCTGTCTTACAATTTCCTTTATGTGATAAAACATCATGCCAATAGCAATGTATCCACAGAAAGGTCTATTTTATCTTATATATTTCCATTTATCATCAGTGGAAGTAAGGAGAGGAATTAAGAGTGGAAAACTTGAGAAATTAATTGAAATTGAGAACATGTGGTTTTTCTGCTGTTTGGCTTACATACTTTTATTGTTTATTGCTTTCTCATTTTGTTTCGGAAAAACTAAGAACCACCTCTCACCACTTTTTTTGGATCATTTTTATGGATCCCTTCATGTAAATCCTTTATTAGAACTCTACCTGACAGGTTTGCCTTTATTCAAATAATTTGTAAATATTTTTATAGAGATTCTTCTTGCCCAGTAACTCTACTTTATATCAAGTAGTGAAAACTTAACCAAAACACTGGACGCCAAAAGAAACATCCCGTCAGATGGTTTGTGACAATATTATGACAAACTATTAATTCATATTCTGCCTTTAAATGCAATAAATAGATAATTGGAGAATATTCAGAGACACATCCACCAGAATAAACAATCAGTAAAATTCCTTATATTGATAGCTATGGGTACATTGATTGGGACTAATAAATAAACAGCCAATGGATATTAGATCCAGAAGCATAGCTTTCTTATTTACATGCATTAGAATCTTTAAAATAGAACCACACTCACCTCTGTAAATCCTATGGGCCATTGAATTACATCTTCTGATATCAACAATTGTTGCCTCTTGGGAGTAATTGTAGAAAAAGTTCCCACTTTCACAAATAGGGAAAGGTATTTTGGGAAATTCCAAAAGTTGTTAATATCATATTCTGGATCTGTCTTCTTTGCCCAATCCAGAAACACATGGTCACCAACATAATTTTTCACTTGAAAGTTCTTCAGAAAAGGGTTAAGCTAAAAGATAAGTAAAATCCTGTGATAAAGTTGGAGTCGTAGAGGTATAATAACAGAACTGCAAATAAGTTATTTCCTGAATGGAATTTAGAATGTTAATGCTGTTTTAAATTAAGTATCTATGGTATTGAACAAAAGAAAGCTCAGGAGGAAATAACTAGTATTTGGTTTCTATATTGCCTGTTTCTAGAGACTTTACTAACCCAAGCATTACCAAATGATCAAGTGATATGCAGCACACAAATCTCAACTTATCAAAGGTAGCTGTCTCATTCTATTTTATGAATTTTTCAGAGCCTTAGTGTGGAACATAAGATTGCTTGAGTTTTGTAAATAGTCAGGAGTTGTTTAGGGACCACAACAATTCTAGTAGTGTATATGGAAATTATGCATGTAGTTTTGCTCTTTTATTTGTGAGAAATGAGCAGTTAAAGCTGGATTTTCTTTTTTTTTAACCACACTGCTCTTTTATTCAATGGAACATCCCTCCTCTCTTAGTGAGTGGTGAATCGAACACAGAAAAAAGGCCCAGAGAAATTTCTGTAGATGAACCAATGAAAAGAACGCACATCACACCTTACTGTCAACGTAATCAGTCCATGACCAGGGAAGGGGCAAAGAAGCAGAACAAAGAATGGGGGGCACAAGCCCCAGACACTGCAAAACATCTGATCGGCTGGGGTCAAAATGAAACATAAAGGGAAGCTTTCCAGGAAGGGGAGAAGCAAGTGGATTCTGAGGCAGCTTGGGTGATCCGAGCATGGAACAGGCTCCAGGATGGCCTATGGTGGCTTGGGCTTTGCCTCGTACTGCTGGCAAGAGTGCAGAAAGATGTGAATTCGCACTCCCAGATTAACCCTATCGAACAATGTCAGAATTATCAAAACACTTTAAAATATGTCAAAGATAAACCACCTATATTTTCTTTGACTGTGGCCGGGCCCTTCAACAATTAGAACCCTTGGACCTACCACCACCACCACCACCACCACCACCACCAAGCCTGCCATTAATAGCCAAAGCCTGTGCCTAAACCATTTGCCCCTCTCCCCTTGGGAGGAGAGGAATGGAGACAAGAGGAAGGATCCTATCTGCAGCAGAAGAGCGGGAGAGCATCTCCTTGGATGGAGTCTGAAGAAAGGAAAAGATAAGGAAATAACAAATGAAAAAGATTAAAATTAATAAAAATTTCACATTAGGGAGGCAGCATGTTCCCAGTTCTGTCCACAAAATAACTCAGCCTGCTTTGCTGAACCATCCTGTCTACCAGGGGTGCTGCCTCACTCTCAAGGCTCAGCCATCACTGCCATGGGGAGGGATCATTGCTAACATGGCAAGGGGATACTGGAAGCCATACTGCTGCTGAGCAGAGGAGGTAGCAGAGGCTGCTGCTGCTACTGCTGCCATGGAGAAAGGGACCAGAGGGAGAAGGCGGGGTCTGCACTGGGAGGTGGTGGAGACAGATGCATCACACGTTTTACTTGATGCAGGAGATAGACCCCAGAGCCAACAGGCATACATCCAAGGTACTGATCCTTTGGAGGAGGACCATGGTACCCAGGTGAGTGGGGCTCTGGTTCATTGGTGGTGGTGGTGATGGTTGTGGTGGTGGTGGCTACATCCAAGGTGGTAGTGGTCCATTTGGGTTGTGCTTCATAGGATGTCCAGAAAGCCCACCTGTCAGGCTGGATAATGGGTGTGGGGAGCTGTGGGGCCCACCAGGACCACCACCACGCATGCCCTGATAGAGCTGATTCTCTAAAGGACCAGAATTCATCCAGGGTGGGATGATCTAAGTTGTAGACATGAGAGATGGAGGGGGTGGGTTGCTGGCAGAGGTAGCAGGTCTTGGTGCACTGGCCAGGGGTATGGTACCCAGAGGTGGTGCCCACAGATGCAGGGACAGGAGCTTTCCCTAGCTCAGTCAGAGAGGACAAATATTCTTTATCCATCCATGCTTTGTCCTGAGCTGATTGAAGGTCACCAGGCCTCTGAAATTTGCAATCAGAAGCAATGTGACCAGTCCATCCACACTTGGTACACACGGTGGTATGGGTAATGCTGTGTGTTTCTGATGTTTGCCTGGGTCTTAAGATCCTATTATCATCTTCCTGTAGAGTGCCATTCAAGCAAGTGAGCTCTCGAAGCTGCATTTTCCATGGTCATTCTGGTCCTCTGGGGTCTCAATACCCTGTTTCAGAATGTTTCTGATGTGCTCTACTGCCTTTTTCACATTCTCCATCTTATTGGCAGCGATTGTAGGGAGCACAAAGAGGTTCATCTTCCCCTGGCAACATCTGAACATTTTTATGCCCAACTTACCCTTCTTTCACTGAACCTTTTCCGGGTATCATGATCTTGGTTTTGCATTCCTTCTCAATGTTCTTCAGGGTGATCTCTCTGGGTCCAGTTAGGAGCCCCACAGAATTGATTTCTGGATACTTGTCTTGCTGGATCATTACTTTATCGCTTACACATGTTGCTGGAGGCTTGCAATCTGCAGGTGGTTTAAAGTAGGGTTGAGAGCAACCATCTCCATACTGAGGGTGTGCGGCTCCTCTTCAAGCTTATTGAAGGTACAGAAATCTAAGCTGCTTCCCTTCACTGTTGTAGATTGGTTCAGGGGAAGGGAACCTGTCCTCAGGGTTAGTGGGGGAATGCCCAGGTCTCCTGGGCACAGTTTACAAATCAGGTCTTCTATCTGTTGTTCCCACTATATAAACACTTTCTTATCCTGAGTCAGTCCACAGGGTGGGATAATTGTAGGCATGCCTGGCATCAGTCTTTTGTTCCATTTTGTCTTGGTTCTGTGAGATCCTCTTCTTCCTCTTACTTGGGAAGTCCAGAGGCTTGGCCTTCACTCCAGTCGTCATGGCTCCCAGGGGACTAGCACTAGTGGTTCTTGGAGTGGCTTCTGTTCAGGAAACTTCCAGGAGTCTGAGAAGGAGGGGACCCAACTAAGCTGAGTAAGAGCGGGGGAGCCTGTCCTCACGTGGTGGACAGCAGAGCCAGACACACAAAGATGGAAGAGAGAGGATGCTGTGGGGGTGGGCTAGGTGAAGTCTAGGATTGGTAGAGCACCAGTATTTTTTCCCTTTCCTTTCCTTTCCTTTCCTTTCCTTTCCTTTCCTTTCCTTTCCTTTCCTTTCCTTTCCTTTCCTTTCCTTTCCTTTCCTTTCCTTTCCTTTCCTTTCCCCCTTTCCCCCTTCTCCCCTTTCTCCCCTTCCCCACTTCCCCCTTCCCCTCTTCCCCTTTTCCATTTCCCCTTCCCTTCGCTTTCCTTTTGTTTCTTTATTTGTGTGTGTGTGTGTGTGTGTGTGTGTGTGTGTGTGTGTGTGTGTGTGTGTGTTTGTGTGTGTATTTTGAGACAGGCTTTCTCTGTGTAGTCCTGGCTGTCCTGGAACTCACTCTGTAGACCAGCCTGGCCTCAAACTCAGAAATCTGCCTGCCTCTGCCTCCCAAGTGCTGGGATTACGTGTGTCTGCCACCACCGCCCAGCTGTGACTACTTCTTTTCGATACACATTGGGATTGATCAAACCTAATGATCAGACGACTAAATGGCATCTAGGAGGTGTCAGAGTGCACACTTCTTGTTACTAGGCAGACAAATCTAGATTTTCATACTGAGATATTACCAAAAGAAATATTGCTGCTCCTACAACCAAAGTCAGAATTATTATTTTAAATGAAAACTTCCAATAGCCTACTCATAATTTGCCTAGACTTGAGGGTGCATTGATCTATATAAGCTCTTAAACATATAGTACCTCATATGCTTTCTTGAAATAAAAACTAGAATCTAAAATAACTAGTTTGAGAGCATTTATAGTATCTGGTGTCACACGTCTGGTGTTATAATACAGTTAAAGAAATCTTACCTGCCAGGGAAATAACATAGCCCTATTTTATTTGCCCGTGCTTCAACTTGAACTTCACTGAGAGTCATCTCCTGGAGACTTTGGGCGACTGCATGCACAGCATTGTATACATTATAACTCTCTTCACTCATGACCATATCAAAAATATTCCCTGGCAACAATTCCAAAGAGGCATTTTGCAGGCAGTTTTCATAGATTTTGCAACCATAATCCAAAATTGAACAATTGAAAAACCAATTCCACAAGTGATGAAGGTAAAAGTCTTCTGGATACTTGGTATGGGTGGCTTCCTGAACAAAATTTGTGAAACCAAAAATATCCTCATGGTGAGGTGAAAAAGTCAGAATGCCATGGGAAACATGGAACATGTTATATTCATCAAAATCTCGGCCATTCCATTTTGAGTACATAACCCAAACTTTCCTTGTTATATACTTGTTCCAGCCTTTTACTATTCTAGCAATGTCTCTGTAAATCACAACTACATTTGCTGATGATTCAAGAATTATCAGCTGACTAGTGAATGATAAAGTATATAATGATTCTCCCATGACAGACACTGTTTCTACAAAAGCTATGCAGATTATATTTCTGTTCATCTCCTTTCTCATGTCTGACAGAAACTGAGCACCTCTGTGGTCATCTGTGATGAAGAGTCCCACCCAGGTCCAGTGGAAATGAAGCATCAAAGAGACAATGTCATGCTTCAGAGATGTATCTTTGGGAGCCACCTGGTATAGAGATGGGAACTGGCTTAGTTCAGTCAGAACCTGGTCAAAAGGTGCAAGTATTTTAAACCGGAGAAGAATTGTAATAATAAACAGTCCTAAACAACAGATTGAAATAGTAGAGATAAAAAAGTATTCATCACTTATTAAATTCACATCTCAATTCCTGAGAATTTCCCCAAAATTGCTGAAATGTCTCAAGGTTTCAAGTTATTCTATACAATATATGAACATGTCTTTGTCTCTGTAGCTGCTCTTTTGTAGTAATTAAAATCTCCCCTTCTATTTTGTACACAGCTAAATGTGAGAAAAGCTACAGGGTTACACATCACTCACCTGAGGGAATTTGTAAAGATGCAGCACTGACCCAATAAGTTTACATGTTTTCCATAATATTCCAGTGAGTGCAGCAGCTGATGTGCTCTCTTCTCAACAGCTGTAATTAGGGAGGAAGATGTTCAAACCTGTGAGCCAGTAGAATACACTCCTCATCACATTCCTTTCAAAATGTGCAAGATTATATACTTCAAGTCCCAGAGAATTGTTTGGTAAAATATGGGAGTTTTTGTTTATCAACTCAATGGCAAATAACAGGGCCAATCCAAGCTGGTAGTTATATTTATGCGTCCTGCAAAGAAGTATTAAAGGCTTCAGATGGGGGAACTAATAACTATCATATCTAAAACTTTAGTGCAAAGGTCTCTACACAGTTTGAAAGCTTGTGCTTTCATACTGCACACCTTTATTTCCACAAATGGATGGATTCAATTAAAATGGTGTGCTATGACATTTGTTGTTTGTGAGATATGGAAGTGGGATATTTACCAACTATAGACCATAAGGAGCTTGAGTTGTCTGAACTTCAGGTGTGTAAACATAACATAATTCTAACCACGAATGAGGTGGGAATTTCTCAAACAAAAAGACCTCTGTTCAGGACATCTCAGAACAAAAACCATGAAAAACAATTCTTTCTCCATTAAGTGACACATGTCCTAAGATACATTACTATCAAAGATCTCACTTATTGAATTCAGACAATCTGTTGAATCAGTTGCCTTTCATACACTTGCATAAGTATCACACACTACATTTGTGTATCCTATGTGTTAGGATTTTTGTCTGTGCTGTGTTAATATATACATAATTTTGGAGTACACATGTCAATGCTTATATATAAAGTGAGAAAGATAAATTCTCAGACTGGCTTGTTTTTAGCCTTCTTCAAATTATGTGTCTAGTTGTCACTCCTACTCATGCCAGGAAAGCTTCTAGGAATTTTTCAGTATTATCTTCCCTAATTCTTGTACTTCTACTATAACTGGGCACTGACATTACCAGTGTGATGTGGGCTCCGTGAATCTGAACCTAAGTTCCTCATTTATTCTGTGATTACTTTATATGTTTTGGTATCTCTTCCTTTTTAAAACTAGGACTTCTAGAGAAGAAAATAACTTATACTTTGGAAATCAAAAATTACACATAAATGGAGGCAAACAATTACACTTTCATGATGTAATGTTCAAAAAGAAAGCCTTCATTATTGTTAATTTTTAAAATCTTTCTGGGGGGAACTAAAAAGCTTGTTAATCCAAGGACACTTTATTTGTTTCATTAAATGCCACATTATTTTCATCATGTGTAGAATAACCTTTTTTTATGTCTCTCAAGAGTTGGTTATGAACAGGGAACATAATTCAATTCACATTAAGATACATTTTTTTCTTTTTTTTATTCGATATATTCTTTATTTACATTTTAAGTGATTTTTTCCCTTTTCTGAATCCACCCTCCCCAAAAGTCCCATAAGCCCTCTTCCCTCATCCTGTTCTCCAAACCACTTCTTCCAGCTTCCCTATCCTGATATTCCCCTACACTGCTGCACTGAGCCTTTCCAGGACCAGGGGCCACTCCTTCCTTTTTCTTGGGCATCATTTGATATGTGAATTGTGTCTTGGGTATTCAAAGCTTCTAGGCTAATATTCTTTTATCAGTGAGTGAATACCATGAGTGTTCTTTTGAGACTGGGTTACCTCACTTAGGATGATGTTCTCCAGTTCCATCCATATGTCTAAGAATTTCATGAATTTATTGTTTCTAATGGCTGAATATTATTCCATTGTGTATATATACCACATTTTCTGTATCGATTCCTCCATTGACTGACATCTGTTTTCTTTCCAGCTTCTGGCAATTATAAATAGGGCTTCTGTGAACATAGTGGAGCATGCATCCTGGTTCCATGCTGGGGAATCCTCTAGGAATATGCCCAGGAGTGGTATAGTGGGGTCCTCCAGAAGTATCATTCCCAGTTTTCTGAGGAACCACCAGACTGATTTCCAGAGTGGAAGTATCAGCTTGCAACCCCACCAGCAGTGGAGGAGTGTTCCTCTTTCTCCACATACTGGCCAGCACCTCTTTTCTCCTGTGTTTTTGATCTTAGCAATTTTGACTGGTGTGAGATGAAATCTCAGGGTTGTTTTGATTTGCATTTTCCTCATGACTAAGGATGTTGAACATTTTTTAGGTGCTTCTCAGCCATTCGATATTACTCAGGTAAAAATTATTTGTTTAGCTCTGTACCCAATTTTTAAGGGGGAAATTTGGCTCTCTGGAGTTTACCTTCTTGAGTTCCTTGTATATCTTGGATAGAAACCCTTTGTCAGATGTAGTATTGGTAAAGACATTTTCACAATTTGTTGGTTACCGTTTTGTCCTTTTGACAATGCCCTTTTCCTTATAGAAATTTGTAGTTTTATGAGGTCCCATTTGTCAATTCTTGATCTTAGAGGATAAGCTATTGGTATTCTGTTGAGGAAATTTTCCACTGTGCCCATGTCCTCAAGGGTCTTCCCCAGTTTCTTTTCTATTAGTTTCAGTGTGTCTGGCTTTATGTGGAGGTTCTTGATCTACTTGGACTTGACCTTAGTACTAGGACGTAAGAATGAATCAATTTGCATTATTTTGCATACTGACCTCCAGTGGAATCAGCACCATTTGTTGAAAAGGGTATCTTTTTTCCAGTGGATGATTGTAGCTCCTTTATCAAAGATCAAGTAACCATAATTCTGTGAGTTCATTTCCGTGTCGTCAATTCTATTCCATTGATCTACTTCCTTGTTACTGTACAAATACCATGCAGTTTTTAACACAATTGCTCTGTAATACTGCTTGAGGTCAGGGATATTGATTCCCCCAGAAGTTCTTTTACTGTTGAGAATAGTTTTAGCTATCCTGGGTTTTTTGTTATTCCAGATGAATTTGAGAATTGCTCTTTCTAAGTCTATGAAGAATTGAGTTGGGATTTTGATAGGAATTGCAATGAATCTGTATATTGCTTTTGGCAAGATGGCCATTTTTACTATATTAATCCTGCCAATCTATGAACATGGAAGATTTTTCCATCTTCTGAGGTCTTCTTCGATTTCTTTCTTCAAAGACTTGAAGTTCCTGTCACACAGATCTTTCACTTGTTTGGTTAGAGTCACATCAAGATACTTTATATTGTTTGTGGCTATTTTGAAGGGTGTCATTTCCCTAATTTCTTTCTCATCCTGTTTATCCTTTGAGTATAGGAAGACTACTGATTTGCTTGAGTTAATTTTATATACAGCCACTTTGCTGAAGTTGTTTATCAGCTGTAGTAGTTCTCTGATGGAGTTTTTTGGGTCACTTAAGTATACTATCATATCACCTGCAAATAGTGATAGTTTGACTTCTTCCTTTCTAATTTGTATCCCTTTGAACTCTTTTTGTTTTCTAATTGCTCTAGCTAGAACTTCAAGTACTATATTGAATAAATATGGAGAGAGAGGGCAGCCTTTTCTAGTCCCTGATTTTAGTGGGATTGCTTCAAGTTTCTCTCCATTTAATTTGATGTTGGCTACTGGTTTGCTGTATATTGCTTTTATTATGTTTAGGTATGGGCCTTGAATTCCTGTTCTTTCCAAGACCTTTAACATGAAAGGATGAAGAATTTTATTAAATGCTTTTTCAGCATCTAATGAAATGACCATGTGGTTTTGTTCTTTGAGTTTGTTTATGTAGTGGATTACATTGATGGATTTCCATATATTAAATCATCCCTGCATCCCTGGGATGAAGCCTACTTGATCATGGTGAAGGATTATTTTGACACGTTCTTGGATTCAGTTGGCAAGTATTTTATTGAGTATTTTTGCATCGATATTCATATGGGAAATTGGCCTAAGGTTTTCTTTTTTGCTGGATCTTTCTGTGGTTTTGGTATCAGAGAAATTGTGGCTCCATAGAACGAGATGGGTAATGTTCTTTCTGTTTCTATTTTGTGGAATAGTTTGAAGAGTATTGGCACTAGGTCTCCATTGAATGTCTAATAGAATTCTGCACTAAAGTCATCTGGTCCTGTGCTTTTCTTTTTTTTTTTTTTTTTTTTTTGACATTCCTGGGAGACTCTCAATGACCACTTCTATTTCTTCATGGGTTTTGGGACCATTTAGATGGTGTATCTGATCCTGATTAATTTTTGTAGTTGTTATCTGTCTAGGAAATTGTCCATTTCATCCAGATTTTCCAGTTGTGTTGACTATAGCCTTTTGTAGTAGGATATGATAATTTTTTAGATTTCCTCAGTTTCTGTTGTTATTTCACCCTTTTCATTTCTGATTTTGTTAATTTGGGTACTGTCTCTGTGCCGTCTGGTTAATCTGGCTAAAGGTTTATCTATCGTGTTGATTTTCTCAAAGAACCAGCTCCTACTTTTGTTGATTCTTTGTATAGCTCTTTTTGTTTCAACTTGGTTAATTTTAGCCCTTAGTTTGATGATTTCCTGCCTTCTACTACTTTTGGAGTATTAGCTTCTTTCTGTTCAAGAACTTTCAGGTGTGTTGTTAAACTTCTAGTTTATGCTCTCCCAGCTTCTTTTTGGAGGCACTGAGAGCTATGAATTTTCCTCTTAGCACTGCTTTCGTTGTGTCCCATAAATTCGGGTGTGTTGTGCCTTCATTTTCATTAAATTCTAAAAAGTCTTTGATTTTCATTATTTCTTCCTTGACCAAGGTATCATTGAGTAGATAATTTTTTGGCTTCCGTGTGTATTTGGACTTTTTGTTGTTTTTGTTGCTATTGAAGACCACCCATATTCCATAGTGAACTGATAGGAGGCATGGAATTAGTTCGATCATCTTATATCTGTTAAGGTCTGTTTTGTGACCAATTACATGGTCAATTTTGGAAAAGGTACCATGAGGTGCAGGCAGGGGTTGGAGTTGGTGAACTGAGGGTCAGGAGGGAGACGGTTGCTCCAGGGCCTCCTGAGGGAGTGTCCCGTGTGCAAGCCTTCCCTCAGGTTAAAAGTTGTTTCTCAATTTTAGTTTTATTTGATGTGTACGGGTGGTTCGCCTGCATATTTCCGTTTACCACATGCATGGCCTGTAATCGTCAAGGCCAGTATTGAGAACTGGAGTTACAGATGGTTGTGAGCCACCGTGTGGTTGCTGGAAATTGAACTGAGGTCCTTTGGAAGAGCAGCCAGTGCTCTTAACAGTTACACCATCTCTCCAGTTCTCCTCGGGTTAAATTTTTATTTTTACTCCAGGGGATCTGTATTAGATTCTGAAAACCCACAAGGTAGTCCACACACAAGAGTTTGCAACTTCAGTTCTAGGGGATCTGATGCCTCCTTCTGACTCCTGCAGGCATTGCATGCACGTGGTACACAGATATGTGTCAAAACACCCATACACATGCAATAAAAATAAGTCCTAAAGACAATATATTTTTATTACTTTTAAGTTTGTGTGTGTGTGTGTGTGTGTGTGTGTGTGTGTGTGTGTGTGTCTGAGCTTGGCAGTGGTGGTGCACGCCTTTAATCCCAGATTAAAGGCGGACTGAGGCAGGTGAATTTCTGAGTTTGAAGCCAGCCTGGTCTACAGAGTGAGTTCCAGGACAGCCAGGGCTACACAGAGAAACCCTGTCTTGAAAAAAAACAAAAAAAAAGTGTGTGTGTGTGTGTGTGTGTGTGTGTGTGTGTATGACTACAGGTATCCTCAGAGGCCAAAGGCATCAGATTTCCTGGAGTCAGAGTTATAGGTAGTTGTGAAGAGTAGGATGTGGGCGCCAGGAACTGAACTTGGGTCCTCTGCAGAAGCAGTCAGGGCTCTTAACTGCTGAGCCACCTCTCTGGCCCTGTTTGCCTGAGTTTCGAGTTGCACTCCTCCGTGGCTGCCAGCTCCCCAAGGAGCTTGCTGCTCTGCCTCCGGGTCTCCAAGACCTGAGCTGCTGTCCTTTCTCCCAGGCTGTCCTTCTACTCTGGCCACTCCTCCTTTGGCATATACTGCATGTTGTTCCTGGCGGTGAGTACCCATCTCTTTCCCGGGGGACCTTACGGGGCCATGCCTTCCGTGGGCCTTGGTCTTCCCTTCTGTACAATGGGGTGTGTGGAGGCCTTGCGACTCTCGCCCCGGGCTGGGAAGGCTGTGGACACTTGTGGGCCCAGCTGATGGCAGGATGATGTCCCGATAGCTGTACGTGCAGGCCCGGCTCTGCTGGAAGTGGGCCTGGATGCTGAGGCCCACCATTCAGTTCTTCTTGGTGGCTTTTGCCATCTATGTGGGCTATACACGAGTGCCTGACCACAAGCATCACTGGAGTGATGTCCTCGTCGGCCTCCTGCAGGGAGCCCTGGTGGCCTGCCTCAGGGTGTGTGCTGCTTGCCTGACCTACAGGATCAGCTGTACCTGCCTCAGATGCCCAGTGACCTCTGCCTGCTGTTCTGTCTCCAAGTGCTTGCCCCTTGTTGCTACTTTTGTTTCCAACCAAATTCCCCTGTAAAAGAAATCTCAATTGCTTAACAAAACAAGCTATAAGCCTAGATTGGGCAGGTCTCCCACTACACTACTCTATTCCCATCTATATTGGTCCATGTAACTTGCAGTTTCTCCAGGACAGGAGCTTCTCTCTGCAGTCTAGCGGTCGATCCCCATAGCCCCTCCCCTCCTATTTATCCCCCGTAGCCCCTCCCCTCCTATTTATCACCCATGGATCCTCCCCTCGACTCTAAGCTCCTCCCCCTTCCTCCTGCCCAATCATTGGCTTAAGCCTTTATTTGAAAAGTTAAGAAGAGGGGCTTCAGGGTGGCCAGTGGGGAGAAGTCAGTGTGCTCTGGTGAATTTAGCGGCCCCAGCAGGAGCCTTCAGGTGCCTGCTTTGGAATCTGAACAGCCTGGGCCACAACACTCGGTCTCCAGGAAGGGCAGGAGACCTGGGGTACCCCCAGAGGCAGTCTGGGAGCGCACAGCTTGCTCAGGTGACATGGATCTTAGCTTCCAGTCCTGAGACCTCTGGTGGGAGTCCTCAGATCTCTCTGTTTCCGGATCCAGATCAGCCTGGGCAGCAACACCACATCTCCAGGTCCTGCAAGAGGTAAGAGGGGCTTCGGGGCAGCCAGCTGGGAGTAGTCAGTGTGCTCTGGTGAAGCCAGCAGGCTTTGGAAGGAGCCTTCATGTGTCTGCTTTGGGATCTGAACAGCCTGGGCCACAGCACTCGGTCTCCAGGCAGTGGAGGAGGTAAGCTGTGCACCAGAGGCCACCTGGGAAGGGGGAGCTTGCACTGGTGAGTACAGCATTGACAAGACCAACTAACACCAGTGAGAACTAGATGGCAAAAGGCAAACGCAGGAATGTCACTAACAGAAATCAAGGCAATATGGCAATATCTGAACCCAATTCTCCTTTACCAGCATGTCCTGGATACCCCATCACACCAGTAAAACAAGATTTGGATTTAAAATCACTGCTCATGATGCTGGTACAGGAACACATGAAGGACATACTTAAAGAAATTCAGGAGAAAATGGATCAAAAGTTAGAAGCCCTTGCAAGGGAAACACAAAAATCATTGAAAGAAATCCAGGAGAATACAAAAGCCAATAATTAGAAAACGCAAAAAAACACTTAAAGAAATACAGGAGAACTTTGGTTAACAGGCTGACGTCATGAAAGAGGAAACACAAAAATTACTTAAAGAATTAGAGGAAAGCACAAACAAGCAAGTGAAGGAACTAAGCAAAACCATCCAGGATCTAAAATCAGAAGTAGTAACAACTGAGAAAACTCAAAGGGAGACAACTATGTAGATAGAAAGCTTTGGGAAGAAATCAGGTGCCATAGATGTAAATATCAACAACAGAATACAAGAAATAGAAGAAAGAATCTCAGATGCTGAATATACCATCGAAACCATGGACTAACTGTTAAAGAAAATGCAAAATGCAAAAAGCTTGTAACCCAAAATATCCAGGAAATCCAGGACACAATGAGAAGACCAAACCTAAGGATTATAGGCACAGATGGGAATGAAGATTCACAACTTAAAAGGCCAGCAAATATCGTCAATAAAATTATGGAAGAAAACATCCCTAAACTAAAGAGAGAGATGTCCATGAATATACAAGAAGTCTACAGAACTCCAAACAGAATGGACCAGAACAGAAATACTTCCCATCACATAATAATCAAAACACCAAATGTACTAAACAAAGAAAGAATATTAAAGGCAGTAAGAGAAAAAGGCCAAGTAACATATAAAGGAAGACCTATCAGAGTCACAGCAGACTTTTCACCTGAGCCTATGAAGGCTCGAAGATCCTGGGCAGACCTCATGCAGACTCTAAGAGAACACAAATGCCAGCCAAAACTACTATATCCAGCAAAACTCTCAATCACCATAGATGGAGAAAATAAGATATTCCATGACAAAACCAAGTTTACCCAATATCTATCCACAAACCCAGCCCTACAAAGGATAATAGGAGGAAAACACCAATACAAGGAGGGAAACATCACCCTGGAAAAAGCAAGATAGTAACCTTTCATCAAACCCAAAAGAAGTTAACCAATCAAATTTAAAAAAATAATGTCAAAAATGACAGGAAGTAACAAACACTATTCCTTAATATCTCTTAACATCAATGGACTCAATGCCCCAATAAAAAGACAGACTAACTGACTGGATACATAAACAGGACCCTACATTTTGCTGCTTACAGGAAACACACCTCAGGGTCAAAGACAAACACTACCTTAGAGTAAAAGGCTGGAAGACAATTTTACAAGTCAATGTTCTCAGGAAACAAGCTGGAGTACTATTTTAATATCAGATAAAATTGACTTTCAACCCAAAGTCATCAAAAGAGACTCTGAGGGACACTTCTTGCTGGTCAGGGGAAAAATACAACAAGAAGAACTATCAATCGTGAACATCTATGCTTCAAATGCAAGCGCACCCTCTTTCGTAAAAGAAACTTTATTAAAGCTCAAAGCACACATTGAACCTAACACAATAATTGTGGGTGACTTCAACACTGCACTTTCTTCAATGGACCGATCAGGAAAACAGAAACTAAACAGGGACAAAATGAAACTAATTGAAGCTTTGGACCAATTAGATTTAACCGATATATATAGAACATTCTAAACTAAAGCAAAAGAATATATCTTTTTCTCAGCACCTCATGGTACCTTCTCCAAAACCGACCATATAATTGGTCACAAGACAGACCTCAACAAATATAAGAAGATCGAACTAATCCCATGCTTCCTATCTGATCACTATGGAGTAAAAGTGGTCATCAATAGCAACAAAAACAACAGAAAACCCACATACACGTGGAAACTGAACGATATTCTACTCAATGATACCTTGGTCAAGGAAGAAATAAAGAAATTAAAGACTTTTTAGAACACAATGAAAATGAAGACACAACATACCCAAATCTATGGGACACAATGAAAGCAGTGCTAAGAGGAAAACTCATAGCCCTGAGTGCCTCCAAAAACGAAATGGAGAGAGCATACACTACCAACTTAATCACACACATGAAAGCCCTGGAACAAAAAGAAGCTATTTCACACAGGAGGAATAGAAGAAAGGAAATCATCAAACTCATGGCCGAAATCAATCAAGTAGAAACAAAGAGAACCATACAAAGAATTAACAAAACCAGGAGCTTGTTCTTCGAGAAAATCAACAAGATAGATAAAGCCTTAGCCAGACTAATAAAAGGGCACAGAGACAGTATCCAGATTAACAAAGTTAGAAATGAAAAGGGAGATATAACAACAGAAATTGAGGAAATTCAAAAAATCATTAGATGCTACTACAAAAGCCTATACTCAACACAACTGTAGAATCTGGAGCAAATGGACAGTTTCCTAGACAGATATGCGACACCAAAACTAAATCAGGATCAAATAGATCAACTAAATAGTCCCATAACACTTGAAGAAATAAAAAGGGTCATAGAAAGTCTCCCAACCAAAATAAATAAGTAAATAAATAAATAAATAAATAAATAAATAAATAAATAAAAACAAAAAAACACGGGACCAGATGGCTTCAGTGCAGAGTTCTATCAGACCTTCATAGAAGACCTAACACCAATACTCTTCAAACTATTCCACAAAATAGAAACAGAAGGAAATCTACCCAACTCATTCTCTGAAGCCACAGTCACGCTGATACCAAAACCACACAAAGATCCAACAAAGAAAGAGAACTTCAGGCCAATTTCTCTTATGAATATTGATGCAAAAATATATAATAAAATTCTTGCCAACCGAATCCAAGAACACCACCAAGATCATCCACCATGATCATGTAGGCGTCATCCCAGGGATGCAGGGATGGTTCAATATAAGGAAATCCATCAATGCTATCCACTACATAAACAAACTCAAAAAAAAAATATGATCATCTCATTAGATGCAGAAAAAGCATTTGACAAAACCGAGCATCCTATCATGCTAAAAGTATTGCAAAGAACAGGAATTCAAGGCCCATACCTAAACATCATTAAAGCAATATACAGCAAACTGATAGCCAACACTAAACTAAATGGAGAGAAACTTGAAGCAATCCCTCTAAAATCAGGGACCAGACAAGGCTGTCCTCTCTCTCCATATCTTTTCAATATAGAACTTGAAGTTCTAGCTAGAGCAATTAGACAACATAAGGAGGTCAAGGGGATACAAATTGGAAAGGAAGAAGTCAAATCATCACTATTTGCAGATGACATGATAGTCTACTTAAGTGACCCGGAAACCTCCTCCAGAGTACTCCTACAGCTGATAAACATCTTCAGCAAAGTGGCTGGTTATAAAATCAACTCAAGCAAATCAGTTGCCTTCCTATACTCAAAGGATAAGCACTCTGAGAAAGAAGTTAGGGAAATGACACCCTTCAAAATAGCCACAAACAATATAAAGTATCTTGGTGTGACTCTAACCAAACAAGTGAAAGATCTATATGATAAGAACTACAGGTCTCTGAAGAAGGAAATCGAAGAAGACCTCAGAAAATGGAAAAATCTGCCATGCTCATGGATTAGCAGGATTAATATAGTTAAAATGGCCATTTTGCCAAAAGCAATCTACAGATTCATTGCAATCCCCATCAAAATCACAACTCAGTTCTTCACAGAGTTAGAAAAAGCAATTCTCAAATTCATCTGGAATAACAAGAAACCTAGGACAGCTAAAACTATTCTCAACCACAAAAGAAATTCTGGGGGAAATCTGTATCCCTGACTTCAAGCAATACTACAGAGCAATAGTGTGAAAAACTGCATGGTATTGGCACACTGACAGACAAGTGGACCAATGGAATAGAATTGAAGATTCAGAAATGAATCCACACACCTATGGTCACTTGATCTTTGACAAAGGAGTCAAAAACATCCAGTTGAAAAATGATAGCCTTTTCAATAAATGGTGCTGGATCAATTTTATGTCAGCATGCAGAAGAATGCGAATTGATCCATTCTTATCTCCATGTACTAAACTTCACTCCAAGTGGATCAAGGACTTCCATGTAAAACCACACACACTGAAACTGGTAGAAAAGAAACTGGGGAAGACCTTTGAGGACATGGGCACAGGGGAAAAGTTCCTGAACAGATCACAAATAACTTATGCTTTAAGAGCAATAATTGACAAATGGGACCTCATAAAATTACAAAGTTTCTGTAAGGTAAAGGACACTGTTAAAAGGACAAAACGGCAACCATCAAATTGGGAAAGGATATTCACCAACCCCACATCTGATAGAGGGCTAATATCCAATATATACAAAGAACTCAAGAAGTTAGACCCCAGGTAACGAAATAACCCTATTAAAAAATGGGGTACAGATCTTAACAAAGAATTTTTACCTGAAGAAATTCGGATGGCCGAGAGGCACCTTAAGAAGTGCTCAACATCATTAGTCATTAGGGAAATGCAGATCATAACAACCCTGAAATTTCACCTTACACCAGTCAGAATAGCTAAGGTCAAAAACTCAGGAGACAGCAGGTGTTGGCGAGGATGTGGAGAAAGAGGAACACTCCTCCACTGTTGGTCGGGCTGTAAGATGGTACAACCACTGTGGAAATCAGTCTGGAGGTTCCTCAACAAACTGGACATGAGACTTCCATAGGACCCTGCTATACCTCTCCTGGGCATATACCCAAAAGATTCCCCACATGCAATAAAGACACATGCTCTATTATGTTCATTGCAGCCTTATTTATAATAGCCAGAAGCTGGAAAGAACCCAGATGTCCCTCAAAGGAGCAATGCATTCAGAAGATGTGGTATATTTACACAATGGAATACTACTCAGCAATTAGAAAAAATCAATTCACAAAATTTTTAGGCAAATGGTTTGATCTGGAAAATATCATCCTAAGTGAGGTAACCCAATCACAAAAGAATACACATGGAATGCAATCTCTGATTAGTGAATATTAATTAGCCCAGAATCCCTGAATACCCAAGGCACAAATTGCATAAGAAATGACTCCCATGAAGAAGTATGGAGAGGGTTCTGATCCCGGAAAGTATCGATCTAGCAGTGGAAGGGATTATAAGGACAGAAAAAAAGGAGGGAGGTGATTGGAGAAGGGATGGAGGGAAGAAGGTGTATGGGACATATGGGGAGGGGGAATCCGGGAAAGGGGAAATCATTTGGAATGTAAACAAAGAATATAGAAAATAAAAATATTTAAAAAAAAAGAAAAGTTAAGGTTGGGAGAAGCTTCACAAGGCAACTCCTCATCTGCAGCCCCTCTGAGGAGTGGAATTAGCATCAAACAGCCCCTCACTGCTGGCCCCACCCATCCACATGACTACCCCCTTCAGCTTCTCCCTCAGGGCCCCCAGAAGATGTTCTTTTTCTTCCAGTCCTACTCACTGCCTTTCCCCCTCCCCAGGTCCGCTATGTTTCAGATTTCTTCAAATCCCAGCCGCCCCAGCCCTGCCAGGAGGGTGAAGAGCCAGAGTGCAAGCCCATCTGTCGCTGACGCTGACCCTTGGTGACTGACCCTAGCTGCTATGGAAGCTGGAAAGTCACCCGTGGGCCAGTCATGTGTTGGCCCCATGCCCCTGATTAGGCACTCCTGGCTTTGGAGCTGTCCCAGGGTCCTGGCTGGTGACTGTGGACCAGGGACTTGGGTGCCTGTCTGGCCCTGAGTGTGGGCAGGGCCCATCCTCAGCATTCCTTGACTATTGCATGGCCTCAAAAGATGCGGTCATGCTCGGAGTACTTCTCTGGTCACCAATGGGTTTTCGAGGAGGGCCCTCCCAGCATGGCCCCGGGAATGGTTCGCCAGAGACTGTTCATGAAGTCAGCACCCTCACTGATGGCCCTGAAGGTGACAAACACCTTGTTTGCCTGCGTGTGCAGGTGGCTTTGGGAAGATGGCTGCCAAACCTTGGACTGCCTGGAAGGTCACATGTTGCTTTTGGTCTGAAACCTTTCCTCAAGCCTGTGGAAGATTACTGCTCGGGGCCTCCAAGCCCCTCCCTCAGGCTTGATGTGCTCTCCTGTCCCCACTCTGACTATGTGGACCAAATGTGTAGCCAGGCATTGGAAGTAGGTCCTCCTGAATTTGCCATTCCTGATTGTTTCAAAACACTTTAAGTTACTGTCGCAGGGGAGGGTGTGTTATAAACTTTGTACCAAATGTCTCTGCTGTGCATGTTGCTTTTTAAACTCTCCTGGGGAGGTAGAAGGTCTTCCTGCACCTACCTAACCTCTCAGTGCATCATTGTGCAGGACCTGCCAGTCTTAGCAGAGACTTAGGGGACAGAGATCTGTCCTGGGTGTATTTTATATAGGCCAAGACAGAGGCCTCATAGCCACTGTGGCCTTCCTCTGTGCGTGGTGGATACTTATCCTAGGTCCAGCTTAGAAAACAGAGACGCTTCACGGTCACTGCTGGTTAGGTGCCTGATCATGCTTCCAGGGTACATGGCCGGTCTCCCAGGGGCAGCAAGAGGAGTACAGGTCTTGCTGTATCTTAGGACAAGGTGTGTGTTTCTCTGGGAATGGGCAGGCTCCTTATGTCTTCCCGTCTTTGGGTCTGGGAGCAAAGGAGGAATGCATTCAGAAGATGTGGTATATTTACACAATGGAATACTACTCAGCAATTAGAAAAAATCAATTCTTTAAGTGTTTTTTGTGTTTCCTCATTATTGGCTTTTGTATTCTCCTGGATTTCTTTCAATGATTTTTTTTGTGTTTCCCTTGCAAGGGCTTCTAACTTTTGATTCATTTTCTCCTGAATTTCTTTAAGTATGTCCTTCATGTGTTCCTGTACCAGCATCATGACCAGTGATTTTAAATCCAAATCTTGTTTTACTGGTGTGATGGGGTATCCAGGACATGCTGGTAAAGGAGAATTGGGTTCAGATGTTGCCATATTGCCTTGATTTCTGTTAGTGACGTTACTGCGTCTGTCTTTTGCCATCTAGTTCTCACTGGTGTTAGTTGGTGTTGTCAATGCTGGACTCACTAGTGCAAGCTGCCCCGTCCCAGGTGGCCTCTGGTGCACAGCTTACCTCCTGCACTGCCTGGAGACAGGGTGTTGTTGTCCAGGCTGTTCAGACCACGAAGCAGACACCTGAAGGCTCCTGCTGGGGCCCACTGGATTCACTGGAGCACACCAACTTCTCCCCGCTGGCCACCTGGAAGTCCCTCTTGCCTCTTTCAGGACTTGGAGATGTGGTGTTGCTGCTCAGGCTGATCTGGATCCGGAAGCGTAGAGGTCCGAGGGCTATCACCAGAGTACTCAGGACTGAAGCCTAAGCTGGAATGAGCTGTGCTGTGAGCTCCCAGACTACCTCTGGGCGCACACCAGGTCCCCTGCACTTCCTGGAGACCGAGTGCTGTGGCGCAGGCTGTTCAGATCCTAAAGCAGGTGCCCGAAGGCACCTGCTGGGGCCCGCTGGATTCACCAGAGCACACCGACCTCTCCTGCTGGCTGCCCAGAAGCCCCACCTGCCTCTTTCAGGACCTGGAGATGTGGCGCTGCTGCTCAGGCCGATCCAGAAGTGGATAGGTCCGAAAGCTACCTTCAGAGGCCTCAGGACTGAAGCCTAAGCTGGAACGTCTTTCTTTCTTTCTTTCCTTCTTTCTTTCCTTCTTTCTTTCTTTCTTTCTTTCTTTCTTTCTTTCTTTCTTTCTTTCTTTCTTTCTTTCTTTCTTTCTTTCCTTCCTTCCTTCCTTCTTTCTTTCTTTCCTCTTCCTCTTCCTCTTCCTCTTCCTCTTCCTCTTCCTCTTCCTCTTCCTCTTCCTCTTCCTCTTCCTCTTCCTCTTCCTCTTCCTCTTCCTCTTCTTCTTCTTCTTCTTCTTCTTCTTCTTCTTCTTCTTCTTCTTCTTCTTCTTCTTCTTCTTCTTCTTCTTCTTCTTCTTCTTCTTCTTTAAATAAAACAAGGTCTCTCATTGGCCTGGAACCTCACCAAATAGGCGACCTCACATTGCGGATTTCACACCTCACATCAAGTCCCTAAAACCGTGGTTCTCAACATGGGGGGTTCACAACCCCCACAGAGGTCACGTACCAGACATCCTGCAAATCAGATATTTGCATTATGATTCATAATGGTATCAAAATTACAGTCATGCTGAAGCAATGGAATAATTTTGTGGTTGGAGAGATGGCCCAGTGGCTATTGTGCATGGTAACTCATGGCTGCCTGTTAGCTTCATCATCAGTGGTACCTGATACCTTCTTCTGACCACTGGGCACTGGGCACTGTACACGTGTGCCCATACCACCCCCTCCCAAATCCCATACACTTAAAATAAAAGAAAAACATCTATTCATTTATTTATTTATTTATTTATTTATTTATTTATTATTCACTCTTATTTATATATTCATTCACCTGGTTGATGCCCTCCCTCTTGGTTTTCCCCTCACTCAATCCCTCCCCCATGTCACCCATCTCTTTCTCCTCTTAGAAGACCTCCCTCCAGTATCCCCCACCCTTGTGCATCAAGTCTTTGCAGGATTATGCATATCCTCTTTCACTGAGACCAGACAAGGTAACCAAGTTAGGGAAACATATTTCATAGCTTTAGGGATACACACCACTCCACCTGTTGGAAGACCCACCTGAAGACCTAATTACACATTTGCTACATATGCGTGGGGAGGCCTAGGTCCAGCCCATTCAAACATCTTTGGTTGGTGATTCAGTCTCTGAGAGCCCATGGGGTCCAGGTTAGTTGACCCTGTTGGTTTTCCTGGGAGTTCCTATCCCCTTCCAAGCCCTCAATCCTTCGCCCAACTCTT
The DNA here is from genome assembly GCF_947179515.1 of Apodemus sylvaticus. Classification (NCBI taxonomy): domain Eukaryota; kingdom Metazoa; phylum Chordata; class Mammalia; order Rodentia; family Muridae; genus Apodemus; species Apodemus sylvaticus. The sequence goes on along the minus strand of NC_067491.1, from coordinate 59,069,920 downwards.
CCATAAGATTCTTGTAATGGCTGTTCCTGGTTGTCAGCTTGACTACATGTAGAATTAACTACAATGCAGAATTGAGGGGCATACTTGTGATCCAGATCTTGAGGCTGGAAGATAAAAGTTTCTGATTTGGATCTTGGCATGGAGATCTTGAGGTATAGTGGCGATGAAAAGCTTAGGCCCAGGTAAGGTGGTACACGCCTTTAATTCCAGGGGACAGAGGCAAGGAGATCTCTGAGTTCCAGGTCAGCCTAGGACAAAGCAAGTTCCAGATCCAAGTGTGGTGGCATACTCCTTTAATCTGGGCCACACCTTCTCCTGGAGACCTACATAAGGATATTGAAGGAGGAAGATTCACTATTCTTTGCCAACTTGCACTTACTTGCCAGCACATCGGTTAGAACCTACTTCTACAGAACATCAGCTGAAACAAACAGCCTCGTGGGGACTGAGCAACTACTAGATCCTTGGACTTCCCATCGACAGCTGACCATTGTTGGGTTAGGTGGATTACAGACTGTAAGTCATCACAATATATTCCCTCAATAGAGAGACATTCCTTAAGGTCTGTGACTCTAGAGAACACTGACTAATACAAGTCCTCCAGTTCCATCCCGTGTTTTGATGGTTCAATCAGCTTCTGAGTGGACCCTTTCAGAGGACAGTTATGCTTGGCTCCTGTTTGGAATCCTAACAGAGTATCATCGTAGTGTCTTGGACTGGTGCTTGCCCATGGGATATGTCTCAAGTTGGGCTGGTTATTGGTTGGCCAATCCCTTAGTCTCTGCTCCATCTTTACCCCTCCATTTCTTGTAGACAGGATAAATTTTGTGTCAGAAGTTTTGTGGGTGGGTTGGTGTCCCTATCACTTCACTGGGGTTCCTGTCTGGCTACTGGAGGTGGCCTTTTCAGGCTTCATATCTCCACTGCTGTGAGTGTCAGCTAAGGTCGTCCCCATTGATTTCCTGGGGCCTCCCCCATCCCAGGTTTTTGGCACATCCTTGTGATGCCTCCAGCCCCCAACCCTGCGAGTTGCAGATTTCCCTTTATTCTCTTGGCCTTCTGGGCCCTTCTGTCTCCCCACCTGATCCTGAACCCTGTATCACCTCATTCACCTCCCTATCCCCTCTCTCACCCAGTTCCCTCCCACCGTCTATCTCCTATGACTGTTTTATTCCCTCTTCTAAGTGAGATTCAAGCATCCTCAGTTGACCCTTCCTTCTTGATTACCTTCCTTGGGTCTGTGGAGTGTAGCATCGGTATCCTGTATTTTATGGCTAATATCCACAATGAAAACAGCTCTTAGAGGAAAACACATAGCTATGAGTCATTTCCCTTTCCCCAAAAGAAAGAAAAAAAATGGAGAGAGCATACACTATCAGCTTAGCAGCACACCTGAAAGATCTAGAACAAAAAGAAGAAAATACACCTAAGAGGAGTACCCAGTAGGAAATAATCAAACTTAGAACTGAAATGAACCAAGTAGAAACAAAAAGAACTACATGGAAACCAACAAAACCAGGGATTGGTTCTTTGAGAAAATCAAAGGGAGACATAAGGACGGAAACTGAGGAAAAGCAAAAATATTATTAGATCTTACTACATAAGCCTATACTCAACAAAACTAGAAAATCTGGATGAAATGGACAATTTTCTAGACAGACACCAGGTACCAAAATTAAATCACGATTAGACAAACTATTGAAATGTTCCCATAAGCCCTAAAGAAATAGAAGCAGCCATTAAAAGTCTCCCAACAACAACAAAAAAAAAGCACAAGACCAGATGATTTTATCCCAATATTCTTCAAAGTATTCCACAAAATAGAAACAGAGGGAACACTATCCAAGTTGTTTTAAGAAGCCACAATTATGCTTATACCTAAACCACACAAAGACCCAACATTGAAAGAAAATTTCAGACTAATTTTCCTTATGAATATTGAAGCAAAATACTTAATAAAATTCTCACAGTAAATTAAAGAACACATCAAAACAACCATTTACTATGATCAAGTAGGCTTCATCCAGGAATGCAGGGATGGCCCAATATATAAAATGCTCACCAACACAATAACTCATTATAGGCACAAACTCAAAGAGAAAAACCACACAATCATTTATTTCATTAGATGCTGAAAAATCATTTGACAAAATCTAGCACCCTTTCATTGTAAATGTATTGGAAAAGTCAGGAATTCAAGGCCCATACATAAATATAGTAAAAGCAATGCAGAACAAATCAGTATCCAACCTCAAACTAAATAAAGAGAAACTTGAAGCAATTCCACTAAAATCAGGGACTAGACAAGGCTGTCTACTCTCTCCTTACCTATTCAATATAGTACTTGAAATCCTAGGCAGAGCAATTAGACAACAAAAGGGGGTCAAATAGATACAAATTGGAAATGACAAAGTCAAAATATCACTATTTGCAAATGATATGACAGTATATTTAAGTGACAACAAAAGTTCCAACAGAGAGCTCCTACAGTTGAAATTTAACTTCAGCAAGTGGCTGAATATAAAATTAAGTCAAACAAATCAGTAGCCTTTCTCTACTCAAAGGATAAACAGGCTGAGAAAAAAATTAGGGAAACAACATGCTTCACAATAGTCACAAATAATATAAAAACCTTGTGACTCTAACCAAGCAAGTGAAAGATCTGTATGACAAGAACTTCAAGTTCCTGAAGAAAGAAATTGAAGATGATTTCAGAAGATGGAAAGATCTCCCATCCTCATTGATTGGCAGGATTGATATGGTAAAAATGGCCATCTTGCCAAAAGCAATCTACAAATGAAATGCAACCCCCATCAAGATTGCAACTCAGTTCTTCATAGAGTTCGAAAGGGCAATACGCAAATTTATCTAGAATAATCAAAGCTTCAGGATAGCAAAAAAATGTTCTCAACGATAAAAGAACTTCTGTGGGAATCATCACCATCTCTGACCCCAGGCTGTGTTACAGAGCAATAGTCATAAAAACCACATGGTAGTGGAACAAAGACAGGCAGGTATATCAGTCGAATAGAACTGAAGACACAGAAATGAACCCCCACACCTATGGTCACTTGATCTGTGACATAGGAGCTTAAACCACCCAGTGGAAAAGAACATTTTCAACAAGTGGTGCTGGTCCAACTGGAGATCAGCATGTAGAAGAATGCAAATGGATCCACTCTTATCTTCTCGTACTAAGCTCAAGTCCAAGTAGATCAAGGACCTCCACATAAAACCAGATACACTGAAACCAATAGAAGAGAAAGTGGGGAAGAGCCTCGAGAGCATGGGCACAGTAGAAAATTTCCTGAAGAGAACACCAATGACTTGTGCTCTAAAATCAGTAATTGACAAATGGGACCTCATATAATTGCAAAGCTTCTGTAAGGCAAAGGACACTGTCAAGAGGGCAAAACTTCCGTCAACAGATTGGGAAAAGATCTTTACCAACCCTCCACACAATAGAGGGCTAATACCCAATAAATACAAAGAACTCAAAAAGTTAGACTCCAGAGAAACACGTAGCCCTAGTAAAAGCGGTGTACAGAGGTAAACAAATAAATCTCAACTGAGGAATATCAAATGGCCATGAAGCACCTAAAGAAATGTTCACCATCAAATGATCAGTGGAGCAGCTGGGACAGGAGCCCTCCTGTCACCGTTTGCACCAGGGAGCCCTGCAGCTCCACTTCTCTCTGTGCACTGCCCACCAGGAGAGTGGGATCTCTCAGCAGAGCCTTCACTACTGGACATGGAGGCGAGATCCACACTTTGTCTCCAATAACTGTCTGGAGGGGAATGTTTAGGAATGCACAGGGCATCCAGTGGAGCAGCTGGGACAGGAGCAGTCCAGTCACCATTTGCACCCTGGAGCTGAGAGGCTCCACAGCCATCTGCACACAGATCCTGTCAGAAGAGAGTTGGTCTCCTAAGCGTGCTGACACAGGCTTACAGGCCCACAGGAGGGACAAGATCCAGCCAAAAAAAGGAAGAACAATGAACACCAGAGATAACCAGATGGCAAAGGCAAGCGCAAGACCATAAGCAACAGAAACCAAGCCTACTTGGCAACATCAGAAACCAGTTCTCGTGCCATAGCAATCCTGAATACCCCAACACACCGGAAACGTGAGAGCTGAATTTAAAATCATATCTCATGATGCGGATAGAGGACTTTAAGAATAACATTAGTAACATCCTTAAAGAAATACAGGAGAACACAGGTAAACAGATAGAAGCCCTTAAAGAATTACAGAAAAGCACACTCAAACAGGTGAAGGAACTGAACAAAACCATCCAGGATCTAAAAATGGAAGTTGAAAATTTAAGAAATCACAAAGAGAGACAACACTGGAGATAGAAAACCTAGGAAAGAAATCAGGAGTAATACATGCAAGCATCACCAACAGAATATAAGAGAAAGAAGAGAGAATCTCGGGTGCAGAAGATAGAAAACATTGACACAGCAGTCAAAGAAAATGCAAAATGCAAAAAGCTCCTGACTGAAAACATCTAGTGTAGAGAGCCTTAATGGGGGGCCATGCCACCTGGCAGGAACTTGACATTGACCAAGATGAAGTTCTTCTCCCAGCCTCTGAGCAGAAATTCCTGTGTTAACCATAATCCTCTCCACCTAGGGTGGAGCACTTGGACCAAGGTGAAGTTCTTTGTTCCTCCAGATTTACAAATTCCTGAATTAAGCAGGTGACCCACCCAGCTGCCTGAGCAGTGGAGCCAATGCCAAGTGAACAGCCAGACCAGTTCCCCAGAACATACCCTGGAATTTGGGGGAAGAGTCTTTCCTGAAACCTTAAAATTCTGAGTCCTCCATTAAACCTTGAGGCTTTGAGCAGGTGCTCTTGTCTTGGTCTCCATCTCTTTCCCCCACCTTCCCATGCATCCCCAGCTTCCCTTCCAGGGAACCTGTTCCACATAACTGCAGGGAATTACAGATTGGCGCCCGACGTGTATCCAGACACAGGAAGGTCTCCTGAGGTGACCTTGTCTTGGCGAAGCATTGCAGAAAATAGAAAAAGACAGTATCCTGCATGGGGAGCAAATGCAGGAGCTAAATACGAACACTAGTCTAAAATGTCATCTTTTGTCGGTGTTGTTTTCGGTGCAGAAGGATACGGGCTAGGTCGGACAGTGTAGACCCAACACTGAGCTTGCTTAGGAGGTGACAGTGGGAAATGCGATAGGAACTTCAAAACCGGCATTTGTCCGAAGCTTTCAAGAGCTGCTTCAGGAGAAAAGAGCAGGGTTTGAAAAACAATGGTTAGAAGGTTTTTTAGATCAGATAGATTCTTGTTGCCCATGGTTCCGAGAAAAAAAAAAAACTTTTTCTTTTTCATGTTGACCTCCAGTTGAGCCAGCACCACTTGTTGAAAAGGCTATCTTTTTTGCCCTGGATGGTTGTAGCTCCTTTGTCAAAGACCAAGTGACCATAGATGTGTGGGTTCTAGGTTTTCAATTCTATTCCATTGATCTAGTTGCCTGTCACTTTGCCAATACCATGTAGTTTTTTTTCTTTTTTTTTAATTTATTGATATATTTATTTACATTTCAAATTATTTCCCCTTTTCTGGACCCTCACTCCCCACTCTTTATATAAGAGAACCTGGGAAAAAATTGGAAACGCACTAAGAGCTGCCGAGACAGATAATACTACTCTCTGCCTCTGGATGCTTATAAAAGATGCTACTGATGAAGAGATCTCGCAGGCACCAGAGGAATCTCAAGAAGGAAGCCTGCCAGAGAAGACTTCCTCAGAAAAGTGTCTTCTCTACCCTAACTTAGAAAGATCTAGAGACACTACTGATGAGCTAACATTAGAGGAGGAAGCTCATTCAGATGAAGGAGCTGCCTAATATTAGGGTGAGGATTGGCCTCCTAGTGCAACTTCTGCTCTGCCTGTGGCCTCTACTGTAGGAGATGATACCAAGATGGACATGCAACTACATAAATTGGAGTTTGAAATTAAGTTGCAGAAAGGGTATCAAGTGCAGGAAGGAGCAGTGATCCTCAGACACAATAATCGCCATTAGAAAGAGTTGTAAGTCAGGTTACAGGGAAAGACAGGACACATCTAACTTTGTCGTTGAGATCATAGGCCAGCAGAATATAGTAAGACATTATCAGACCTTGGAGTTCAAAGTGATAAAGGAATTAAAGACAGCTGTGGCACAGCATAGCCCTCGCTCCTTTTCCACAAGCTTTATTGGCTACTGTGATGCAGTCAAACTTAACCCAACAAGATTGGAAGATTCTATGTAAGGCTACTTTGTCAGGAAGAGATTTCTTGCTTTGGAATTCTGAGTGGCGTGAAGCTAGTAAGAGAACTGCCGGGATGAATCAGGTAATCCAGATGGAATACGAACATGCTACTAGGAGAAGGTCAATATGGAGGCAATGCTGATCAGATTGGGTTCCCTGTTGGAGTGTATGCACAGGTTACAATGGCTGCCCACCACTCGTGGAATCAATTAATGACTAAAGGTGATCTCAGTGGAAGTTTAGCAAGCATTAGACAGGCACCTGGTGAACTTTTTCAGGGTTTAGTGGATAGGTTACTGAAATCAGCAAAAAGAATTTTTGGAAATTCTCAAGCAGAATCTTTGTCACACAATTGGCTTATGAGAATGCTAAAGCAGCTTGTCACACCACCATTAGACCTTACAAGGGACAGATAGACTTAGCTGGGTATATTCGCCCTTGTACAGAGATTGGGCCTTCGTACAATCAAAGTCTAGCTATGGCTACAGCTTTGCAAGGAACCACCATGCAAGTGATACTCTCACAGAGACAGAGAATAAAATGTATTTTAAATGTGGAGGTTTGGGTCATTTTAGAAGTGATTGCCCTAGGAACAGAGGCGCTGTAAGTGGGCAATCAAGTTATCCCCAGGAGTTTGTCCTGGATGCAGGAAAGGTAATCACTGGGCCAGGGACTGTAAATCTAAGATATATTCAGAGCTGTCCCGTGTCGGGAACCAGGCAGAGGGGCCAGCCTCAGGCAGAGGGGCCAACCTCAGGCAGAGGGCCAGCCTCAGGCAGAGTGGCCAGCTTCAGGCAGAGGGGCCAGCCTCCCCCCAGATGCCCACAGCAAGCATTTTGTGGGACCATGAAGCTGCTGCCAGGCCAGGGAAATCTGATTTTGAATTTTCAGGGCAACAACAGGCAGCTCAGGATTGGACATCTATTCCACCTCCCATGTTGTATTAACCACAGAAATGGGAGTTCAGACCCAGCCTACAGGAGTTTTTGGATCTTTTCCTGCAGAAACTTGTGGGTTGCTTCTAGGATGAAGCAGTACTATTGTAAAAGAACTGCAGAGTTATCCAGGTGTCACAGACAATGATTATGAGGGAGAAATTAAAATTATGGCTGCTTCCCTTCATGGTATTATAACTATACCTGCTAACCAAAGAATTGCTCAACTTAGTTCCCTTGTATCAACTAACTACCTTCCTGATTCCAGTAAGAGAGGACAGAGTGGCTTTGGTTCCTTTGTTGTGTACTGGGTTCAATCTATTACTAGTAAGAGATCTAACCTTAAATTAATAATTGAGGAAAAAATAGAAGGATTAATAGATGCTGGTGTTGATGTGACAATTATTAGAGGACAAGACTGGCCTTCAACTTGGGCCTTGTCAGATATGCTCACTCACCTCTGAGGGATTGGTTATGCCAATAACCCAAAGCAAAGCGCTAAACTTCTAACCTGGAAAGATGAAGAAGGCAATTCCGGACAAATTCAGCCTTATGCCAAATTTGCCTACTACCCTTTGGGGGAAGAGATCTCTTGTCACAGGTGGATCTTATAATGTGTACTCCTAATAAGATAGTGGCTACCGCTTTACAGTAAATTGCTTTCACTGTGTTTGGTATGGGCCTTGAATTCCTGATCTCTCCAAGACTTTTATCATGAAGGGATGCTGAATTTTGTCAAAAGCGATTTCAGCATCTAATAAAATGACCATGTGTTTTTTTCTTTTTTTAATTTTGTTTATGTAGTGGATTACATTGATGGATTTCCATATATTGTACCATCCCTGCATCCCTGGGATGAAGTCTACTTGATGATGGTGAATTATTGTTTTGATGCATTCTTTGATTTGTCTGGCCAGAGTTTTGTTGAGAATTTTTGCATAAATGTTCATAAGGGAAATTGCTCTTAACTTCTCTTTCCTTGTTTGGTCTTTGTTTGGTTTAGGTATAAGCAGTATTGTGGCTTCATAGAATGAATTGGCTGGTGTTCCTTGGCTGGTGTTCCTTGTGTTTCTATTTTGTGGAATACTTTGAAGAGTATCGGTATTAACTTTTCTTTGAAAATCTGATAGAATTCCCCACTTCCCCACTAAACCCATCTGGTCCTGGGCTTTTTTTTTTTTTTTTTTTTTTTTTTTTTTTTGGCTTGGGAGACTATTAACAACTGCTTCTATTTCAACAGGATTGATTTAACTATTTAGATGGTTTATCTGATCCCGTTTTAACGTTGGCACCTGATAAGTGTCTAGGAAATTGTTCAGTTTGTTCAGATTTTCCAATTTTGTTGAGTATTAGCTCTTGTAGTAGTATCTGGTGATTTCTTAATTTCCACAGTTTCTTTTCTTTTCTTTTCTTTTTTTTTTTTTTTGAGACAGGGTTTCTCTTTATAGCCTTGGCTGTCCTGAAACTCACTCTGTAGACCAGGCTGGCTTTGAACTCAGAAACCCGCCTGCCTCTGCCTCCCAAGTGCTGGGAATTAAAGGCGTGTGACACTACTGCCCAGCTAGTTTCTATTGTTACATCTCCCTTTTCATTTCTGATTTTATTAATTTGGGTAGTGCCTCCGTGCCCTCTGGTTAGTCTGGCCAAGGGTTTATCTCTCTGGTTGATTTTCTCAAAGAACCACCTCCTGGTTTCATTGATTCTTTGTATAGTTCTTTTTGTTTCTATTTGGTTGATTTCAGTCCTGATTTTGATTATTTCCTGCAGTTTACTCCTCTTGGTTGTATTTGCTTTTTTTGTTTTAGAACTTTCAGGTGTGTGGTCAAGCTGCTAGCGTAAGCTCTGTCCATTTTTTTTTTTTGGAGGCACTTAGAGCTATGGGTTTTCCTCTTAGCACTGCTTTCATTGTGTCCCATAACTTTTGGCATGATGATGTGTCCTCATTTTCATTAATTTCTATAAAATCTTTAATTTCTTTCTTTATTTCTACCTTGAGCAAGCTATCATTGAGTAGAACATTGTTCAGCATCCCTGATTATGTATATTTTCTGCTGTTTTTGTTTGAACTAAAGTCCAGCCTTAGGCCGTAGTGATCTGATAGGGTGCATGGAATTATTTCAATATTCCTGTATCTGTTGAGACCTCTTTTGTGACCAATTAATTATAAGGTCAATTTTGGAGAAGGTACCATGAGGTGCTGAGAAGAAGGTATATTCTTTTTGTTTAGGATTGAATGTTCTATTAATATCTGTTAGATCCATTTAGTCCATAACTTCAGTTAGTTTTGCTGTTTCTCTGTTTAGCTTGTGTTTCCATGATTTGTCCATTGCTAAGTGTGGGGTGTTGAAGTCTCCCACTGTTATTGTGTGGGGTACAATGTATGCTTTGTGCTTTAATAAAGTTTCTTTTATTAATGTGGGTATCCCTGCATTTGGAGCATAGATGTTCACAACTGAGAGTTCATCTTGGTAGATTTTTCCTTTGACCACTATGAAGTGTCCCTCCTTATCTTTTTTTGACAACTTTTGGTTGAAAGTTGATCTGATTTGATATAAGAATGGCCACTCCAGCTTGTTTCTTGGGACCATTTAGTTGGAAATTTGTTTTCCAACTTTCGACTGTGAGGTAGTGACTGTCTTTGTTACTGAGGTGGGTTTCTTGTATGAAGCAAACTGTTGGGTCCTGTTTACATATCCAGTCTGTTAGTCCATGGCTTTTTATTGGGGAATTGAGACCACTGATGTTAAGAGTTATTAAGGAAAAGTGATTGCTACTTTCTATTATTTTCATTGTTTAAAGTGGTATTCTGATTGTGTGGCTATCTTCTTTTGGGTTTGTTGAAAGAAGATTACTTTCTTGCTTTTTCTAGGGTGTGGTTTCCCTCCTTGTGTTGGTATTTTCTACTCATTATCCTTTGTAAAGCCAGGTTTATGGAAAGATATTGTGTAAATTTGATTTTGTCATGGAATATCTTGTTTTCTTTGTCTATGGTAATTGAGAGTTTTGCAGGGTATAGTAGCCTGGACTGACATTTATGTTCTCTTAGGATTGGTATGACATCTGCCCAGGATCTTCTAGCTTTCATAAATTCTTGTGAGAAGTCTGGTGTAATTCTGATAGGTCTGCTTTTATATGTTTCTTGACCTATTTCCCTTACCGCTTTTAATATTTTTTCTTTGTTTAGTGCATTTGGTGTTTAAATTATGTGATGGGAGGGGTTTCTCTTTAGGTCCAGTATATTTGGAGTTATGTAGGCTTCTTGTATGTTCATGGGCATCTCTCTTTTTAGTTTAGGGAAGTTTTCTTCTATAATTTTGTTGAAGATATTTACTGGCCCTTTAAGTTGTAAATCTTTTCTTTCTTCCATACCTATAATCCTTAGGTATTTAATTTTCTCATTGTGTCCTGGATTTCCTGGATGTTTTGGGTTGCAAACTTATTGTATTTTGCGTTTTCTCTGATTGTTGAGTCCATGCTTTCTATGGTATCTTCAGCCCCTGAGATTCTTCTTTCTCCTGTATTCTGTTGCTGATGTTTGCATCTATGACTCCTGATTTCTTTACAAGGTTTTCTATCTCCAGAGTTGTCTCCCTTTGTGATTTCTTTGTTGTTTCTCCTTCCATTTTTAGACTCTGGATGGTTTTGTTCAGTTCCTTCGTTTGTTAGTGTTTTCCTATAATTCTTTAAGGGGTTTTTGTGATTCCTCTTTAAGGGCTTCTACCTGTTGACCCATGTTTGCCTGTATTTCTTTAAGGAATTTTTGTGTTTCCTTTTTTAAGGGCTTCTTGTTGAGTCACGTTCTCCTGTATTTCTTTAAGGGAATTATTTATGTCCTTCTTGAAGTCTTCTGTCAGCATCATGAGATGTGATTTTAAATCTAGATCTTGCTTTTGTGTTGTGTTAGGGGTATCCAGGATTTGCTGTTGTGGGAGAACTAGGTTTGAATGATTCCATGTTGCCTTGATTTCTGTTGGTAATGTTCTCCTGTTTGCCTTTTGCCATCTGGTTATCTCTGGTGTTAGCTGGTCTTGCTGTCTCTGACTGTGGCTTCTCTGTCCTGCAAGCCTGTGTATCTGTACTCCTGGGATTCCCATTCTCTCTGTGCACAGTGGTATGCACGCACTCCTGGGAGACCAGCTCTCCTGTGGTGGTGTTTGTGGATGTAGCTCTGTGGTCCAGGATCATCACTATGCCCCCAGGCCTCTTCACACTCCTGCAGAGGGACCAAATACCCTGAGTGCAGTGGGCTCTTTATGATGTATCAAGAGACGTTGTCTTCACTATAGCACACCCAAAGTCCCTGAGTGCTTCTGGTTCTCAAATGCTCTGAGTGCAGCTGATCCTCTAGAATGTATCAGAAAATGGTGTTTTCACTATGGCAGACCTGGGAAGAGTTGGCCCCAGCAGAAATGACAGGCAGCAGCGGCACATATCAGATGTAGGGTTGGTAAAGATCTTGTCACATTCTGAAGGTTGTTGCTTTGTCCTATTGACAGTGTCCTTTGCCTTACAGATAACAGGAAGGTCATGAAGAAGGAATATCAATCTGCGGATGCTTCGCTTCTATTTAGAAAAAAGAACAACATTATCACAAGAGGTAGAGGGTGGGAGGGACTTTGAAGGAAGAGAGGAGGGAGAGAAAAAAAGATGGAGCAGGATCAGATGTGGGAGGAGACTGGGGATGTGTACAGAGGGTCAGGAAATTGAACAGAGGTCTGTAGCAATGGCAGATGGGAACTGGGGGTAGCCAACAGGAAGTCCCAGAGCAAGGAAAGCAAGAGGCTCCCAGGACCCAATGGGGATGACTTTAGCTGTAATATCTAACAAAATGGGGAGAGAGAAACTATAGAGACCATATCCAGAGGTTAGGCACAGCCCCTGGTTGAGGGATGGGTCACTCGCCCTTCTTAAAATTTTAATGTACAATTACTCCTGTCTAAAGGAAATACAGAGACAAAGAATGGTACAGAGACTGAAGGAGAGGCCATCCATAGATTGCCCCACCAGGGAATCCATCCCATATGCAGCCACTGAAATCATTCACTATTGTTGATGCCAACAAGTACTTGCCTGATATGGCTATCTCCCGAGAGGCTCTGCCAGACCCTTACTGATACAGGCATGGATGCTTGCAGCCAACCATCAGACTGAACATGGGGACCCCAGTGGAGGAGTTAGGGGAAGGAAGAATAAGATGATGAGGTTTGCAACCCCATCGGAAGTACAACAATATCAACAAACCAGAACCACCGAACCCCCAGAGCTCTGAAGAATTAAACCACCAACCAAAGAATACACATGGAGGGACCATGGCTCCAGCTGTATTGGGAGCAGGGGATGGGATTATCTGGCAACAATGGGAAGGGAGGAACTTGGTCCTATGAAGGTTTGATGCCCCAGTATAGGAGAATGGTAGGGCGTAGAGGCAGGAATGAGTGGGTGAGTCGGGGAGAATCCTCATAGAAGCAGGGGGAGGGAAGGTGGGATAGGTTTTTTTTTTAAACTGTGAAGGGGGATAGCATATGAGATTTAAATAAATAAAATGACCAATAAAAAATTAAAAAAAAAACAACAAGAAGAAAGAAATACCAAAGTAGACTGGGAAAGACAAGGGTACATCAACCCACCAAAATGAAATGTTTCCTTTTGGAAATTTTTTGTTTCCAAATTCAACTAAGAAATAATCCACCCACTAGAAATGAGACACCAATTATTTGTCTAATAAAAAAGATTGAGCCATGAAATGCACATGCAAACAATGTGAATACATTACTTAGACTAAACTCTTTCTATTTGCAATATATTTTATATACCTATATTCATATGAGTGTAACAAAAATTCATGAAAAGTAGCCTGTAAAAGTAAAAGAAAGCAAGGATTATATATTAGTAATTTGGGAAGAAAGTAAGGGAAGGAGAAGGCAGAAAAATATATTTACTGCATAATAATCACAAACTATAAAAGTACTATTTAAATGGAAAAAGCAATTTTCAATAAATGTAAGTTTTAATAACACTGTAGAGTCAACCATATTATCCCTCCTCACACAGGACCTAAAGCATTTCACTCAATGTATTAGCCATGGTTTTGGTTACTATATATGTTATTGAATTGTATTCATACCTGTGTCCACCAAAATGATGTTATCCTAATTTGACTAGATGAACATAAAACAAATTTCCAGATAGAAACTAACATATATCAATTCCCAAATACTTCATTAGCCATTGAGAAGAAACAAGTCAAAGAATTCATGTACTTTATCTCTATGTAGCTCATGGGCTTTGTGTACCAGTTGATAAGGGTGCTAGTATGTACGAGTTCTATTCCTGACACTTGGTGTTAGATAATATGTAGAGGCTTCCTCCTTAGTGAATACTGATTCATCTTTTTAGCAGTCCTTGCATGCCTGTATCTATTTACCTTGGGCTGGATTTTGTGAGACTAACTCTTATACTTTGTGATATCAACCAGTGTTGTCATTATAAAGATCTTGTTTAGGCACCACTCTGGAAATCAGTTTGGCAGATCTTCAGAAAATTGTACATAGTACTGAGGACCCAGCTATACTACTACTGTGCACATACACAGAAGATGCTCCAACATGTAATAAGGACACATGCTCCACTAAGTTCATAGAAGCCTTATTTATAATAGCCAAAAGCTGGAAAGAACCCAGATGTACCTCAACAGAGATATGGATACAGAAATTGTGGCATATATATACAATGGAGTACTACTCAGCTATTAAAAACAAAGAGTTCATGAAATTCTTAGGCAAATGAATGGAACTAGAAAATATCATCCTGTGTGAGGTAATCCAATCACAATAGAACACACATGTTGTGCACTTGCTGATAAGTGGAAATTAGCCCAAAAGTTTGGAATACCCAAGATACCATTCACAGACCACATGAAGCACAAGAAGAATGAAAACCAAAGTGTGGATACTTCGGTCCTTATTAGAAGGGGATCAAAATACTCCTAGCTCACCATCAACTAATGGACTAGGGTCCCTAGTGGAGGAAATGGAGAAAGGACGCAAGTAGCTGAAGAGGTTTGCAGCCCCATAGAAGGAACAATAATATGTACCACCCAGTAACCCCAGAACTCCCAGGGACTAAAATACCAACCAAACATTACACGTTCAGGGACCCATGGCTGCAGCTACATATGTAGCAGATGATGATATTTTCTGACATCAATGAGAGGAGAGGCCATTGGCCCTGAGAAGGATTGATGCCCCAGTGTAGGAGAATGCCAGGTCAGGAAAGTGTGGGGTTGGTAAGCATGTAGAGGGGTGATGGCATAGGGTGTTTTCAGATGGGTATGAGGAAAGGGGCTAGCATTAGAAATGTAAATAAACCAATCGAATACAAATTTCCAACCTTAAAAAATAAAACATTTAGAAGGGCAAAATAAATTTTCATTAAATAGAAGTTTTAATAACAATGTATTGTTATCCATATTAGCCATCCTCACACTGCATCTGCAGCAGGACATTCAATGTCTCAGCCACGTTTTGGATTACTATATGTATTATAGAGTTCTATTAATATTTTTCAGCCAAAATGACATTATCTGGGCTTGATTACATCAACAACAAAAGATTTCCAGAAAAAATTACCAGATATCAATGCCTAAAGAATTCATAAACAATTTAGAAGACATTCTTCTTTAATTTTGCCCAATGAAGTTCTATGTACCAGTTCATAAATTTACTGGTATGTATCTGTTTTTCCTGACCTCTATGGGTTAGATTATAAATATGGCTTCATCTCCATAAATTGTGATTTGCTTTCTTTACAGAAGTTCTTGCTTATCTGTATCATTCACCTACACGTGCGGATTTAGCCATTATACATTGTTTTTATTGTTAAGGAATTATTTAATATATTTACATTCCAAATTTTGACGCTATCCCAAGTTCCCCCTCCCAGAGTCTTCAAGCCACATCCCCTCCAGTTTTATTCTAAGAGCCTATTCCCCACACACCCTACCCACAACCACCACATCACCCTGGTCATCACCCTTCCTTGGGGTCAAGTCACTGCAGACCTTGGCACATCACTCCCACTGACTCCAGACAAGGCAGTCCTCTGACATTTAAGCACTAAGGGAGATGGACCAGTTGATGTTCTTCTTGGTTGGTGGCTTAGTCACTGGAAGCTCCCAGGGATTTTTGACACTGTTGGCCTTCATATTGGGATGCAATCAATCCCCTGCAGCTTCTCCAATCCTTCCCCTAACTCTTCCATAGGAGGCCCTGATCTCAGTTCATTGGTAGTCTCTAAGTATCTGCATCTGCCTCAGTCAGCTGTTGGTAGAGTCTCTCAGATGACAGCCATGCTAGGTTTCAATCTGCAAGTACAACATAGAATCAGTAATAGTGTCAGGGTTGGATAGGTGTGCATGGGTCTGATCCCAGATTCGGCTAGTTCCTGAATGGCCTTTCCTTCAGTCCTTGCTCCAGGTTTGTCCCTGCATTTCTTTAAGACAGGAACAATTCTGGGTCAATTTTTTGAATGCTGATTGGGGACCCATTTCCTCCTCTGAAGGCCCTGCCTAACTACAGGAAGTGGTCTCCTCAGGTTTGATTGCCCCACTGTTGGTCCTTGTTATCTAACATCACCCATATTGACACCTATGACCCATTCACCTCCCAGGTCTATAGGATTTTCTAGAGAAACACCTTGATCTCTGCAACCCCCAGCAACTGCACATCTCTATTCCTTCTTCTGACCCTCTGAGCTTCTCTCTAGTCTCTCCCTATACCTGATCCTGCCTCATTTTCTACTCCCCCTCTCCTATTAAACAAATAAAAATAAAACCTTGGGTCTAGCACTGGGGTTATTTGAGCATTTAAATGTTCATGCTGCTGTTGCAGAGAACCTGATGAAAAGCCTCTAGAATATACTTAAGTAAACTCAAAGACATCTTAAACGATAGATCAGAGGATCATTATCCTCTGTCCATAAGACATTCCTGAAGTTATGCATGCATGAGCACACATGGACACACACATACTTACAAATAAAGTATTATGTACAATTAGCCATAGATTCTTATCATGGAACAAATAAAAATGTATGATTTATGTGGTAACCATGTGTATTCCTGGAAAATGAGACAAATAACTAATAGTTTCTGCTTAGCACATTGCCTCTTTAGAACAGATACATTGTAACTATGCACTACACATATGGTATTGGTGCACTCATGATGACAATGGAGTTGACTCTAAAATTCATCAGGTATGTTCTTATGTCACAGTTAGAATTAAAGAAAATGTGAAGAGAAAGCACAGTAATATGCTCATATTAACAAACCTTCCATTACTATATTACCTGTGTTCCTTTCTTGTATTACAGGTGCAGGAGACAACATAATGTATCAAAATTCATTGAAGAAAGTCATTGCCTATACATTATTTTAGTTATTATGTTGTACAACCTTCATGGCAATCAAACTAACAGGAAAATGCAAGCATGTCTGCACTATAGAACAATGTATTTATTCTGCCTTAAAATTGTTTTATTGATTGAAAATAGTCCCTGCTTATGATACATTTGTTGAGTAACTCCATGAAAGAAACATAGAGACCCCCTCAGCATATGATATGTTCTTTGGAGAAATGGGGGGAATTTCTCTAATACCCTCATGTCAAAAAAAAAAAAAGGTAATGAGTGGTTAAGAGGGCCATGAATTATATATATATATATATATATATATATATATATATATATATATATATATATATATATATATATATATATATTCAGTGTTCCAGAATGGATTAAGATCAAATTATTAACCTGATTTCTACTTTGAAATTAAGTTATGCATCTGAAGTAATAACTTCACCTTGGTAGTAGGTTAAACAAGAATGTGACACAAATGTGACACAAAGGGTATGCAGGAGTAAACTGGCCAAATATTGGTATGTAGACATGCATGTATGAAAGATAGAATTGTCTCAGAACCCTAAGAACCATAGGAGAGTAAAAAGTGAACTTAAGACCAATACTATTAAATTTTGTGGAGCATGGTGCACCTTTAATTAAGTTCATCAGTCCTTAGTATGGGTCTTTAATGAGTATTTATATTTTCCAACAGTGATTTCCTTTGATGTGATTTGTGGGCATTATCTTGAATGGCTCTCCAATAAATTCTTTCTTGGTAAACGTTTTAGGCCATAAACACAGAGGCAGAAAGCAACACTGGGGTGTTTCAGTCTTGGAGTAATTATTGTGATTCCTAGTGGAAATGAAAGTATGTCCTTTGATGCTGTAACCTGTTTGTCACTGAGTGAGGTGACTCATATGAATAGCCTGAAGGATAAAGTGTCATAGAACTCTCACAGGGTAAATGGAAGAATCCTAGCACATACCTCTGGCTGATTAGAGTGAAATATTCTGTCATCATGTCAACAACAACAGTGCAAACACACTCACACACACAGTCACGCACATGTAAACAAATATGAACACTGAATATATATATGTCACACACCATAGGTTGTACCATCCCACGACTTAGATCTTGGCAGAAACATCTCTTAATATGCTCTTCTCTTGGCTTTTTATCTTCTGGTTTTTACAGATGCGAACACCCATCTGGATCATTGCAGCCCCTTTCGGCCTAACAAACTCAGAACATGTACTGCACTATAATGGGTCTGTGGTCCTTGGTGCATTTTTTCCTCTCTTAACCGACTCTACTATAACTTTAACAATAGATTGGAAAACATTACCCTTGGGCACATCTAATGATTTACGGTAAGTGATTTGTATCAACTCATTTTTAAATATTCACTTGTCCTACGTTAAGTGTGGATTTGAACACTATTCCAAGAATTTCTCCTCATGAGGTTTCCTTCATATACTCCATTTCAAGATCCTCTGTTTAATTTTCTTTTATTGATGACTCCTTATGTTCTCTTAAGTGAGAAGAGAAATATCTCATTACAGAGTTTTGTGTTTCACACTTGGTCATTGCAGTTTGATCACCTTTCACCATGCTGTCTGAAATTCCTCAGACTGTGAGTACATATCATGCCAGACCTGTACTACAAGGGATGTTGGCAGTACCTGACACAACACTTCAGAGAATCGGGGAGTTTCATTTGTGATTGTATTAGAGCAGGTAATACCTTTGAAATCTGTGACATTGTAATACCTCCTCAGGTTCTAGAGTGATCAGTGTTGCTTGTGTCAGCTGACACAGATCTGAATGCAATGATGGCAGAATTAGAAATTTATCTCTCTTCACTTTTATTTTCTATCCTTAACATTTTGCAGAGTATTGAAAGCTAATATTTTTTAATTCATATGATTTCAGATTTTTATCCATTACAACCTATTTAATTTATAAATTTCCACTATGCAATACTTGATTTCATGAATTTATTCATACAGTAATATTCTGAGATTATGTCACTGAAGGCCCTTTCCTAGACAGTCTAAAATCTGCTGGAACAACAGATCTAGACAAAGTTTGCTTCAACTTCCTTGGTAATCTCAGACATAAATAGCAATGTACAATACATTTTCAAGGAAATAAAGTGTATATTGTAGCATGCTGAAATTTCTATCAGGGTATATATAAACTAAAGAACTGAAATAGAGAAACAAAGTACACACTCAACTCTGAATTCAACCTGGGGAAGGAAAACTGTGCAATGAATGTCCTGCTCCTGGTTAGTTGCTGGAAAATTGCTGAATGCTTAAGTGAATTTAGTCTAAGTAGAAACATTGCTAACACTTTGCTTGCAAATTGGTATGGTGGTAAATTGTTAGGTCAAGACAGTGTAGAAGGGAAATGATTCAGAAATAAAACATCATTAGGTGAAGAAGACATCTTTTCATATTTTGAAATAAATTTTAATATTAAAGATGATCAAAGTAATCCAAAAGTTCACAAATAGCTGAAATATTTCATGTGGCTCTCTAAATGCCCCAGGTATATATCTTTTTTAACTTTGCAAGAGCCATGGATGCACTTACACTGTTGTGCAGTTGCACCACGTCAGGAACCACTTTGCACTATGCCCCATGTCTGTCCAGACAGTGTAGTGGGAGCAATCTCACTGCAAAAGCACATTTGAAGTAGAACAGCTCATCAAATACTAACAAGTGCAAAATGACTTGTCAGATGATTTAACAGGATATGAGATAAGACAAAAGAATTTGGGAAGTGATTTCTTTTTTCATGTACGATAAATATATTTACATATTAAAGTATAAATATATTAAATATATTTATATTCGCCTTTTTTAATGTAATTTAAAAATATCTAGTTTTCTAAAAGAAAGGGTATCTGAATATAAAGTATTCATATAAAGTAAATATAGAGTAAGATCTATTAAATTTCATTCATGCTTCTGATTAAATCTTTTATAATAGAGTGATGCGGTGCACAGTTATTTTGAAAAAGGATCTTTCTGGTATTCTTCCTTTTCCGTTTCTATGTGCACAAGTGCAAGCATCAGGATCACAATGAACACAATGATCATGTGCTTTAGAGTGACTAGAATTATGAACCTTAACGCTGAAGTTTCAATTTACATGTGTGTAATTGAACTCATTTTCTGATTTTTTATTATCAATCCATTTTGCAATAGTTTAGTGGAAGGTATTTTGTTAATCAAAAAAAATTTGGAGTCATAAACAGCAGGCAAGCATGAAAACCCCAAGCTGAAATGTTTCCCAATAAAATGAAGTCTTCATGTTTGATCCATTTTACATACTGGTGTTTATAAAAGTATAAGTTTTTTCAGCAAAATTATTGTTCAGTTACAAGGATATTTGGTGGATATCAAACCACCCAAAACATCCTAATCATTAAACCGTAGTATTTTTGGTGTAAGGTGATTTAAATTAACAAAATAACATGACAATAGTACTGTGGAAGTGAAAGTACATGGTAATAAACAAAAGAACAAGTTCTTTTTTTTTTTTTTTTTTTGATTTTTTGGAGACAGGGCTTCTCTGTATAGCCCTGGCTGTCCTGGAGTCGAACTCAGAAATCTACCTGCATCTGCCTCCCAGAGTGCAGGGATTACATGTGTGTGCAACCACCGCCTGCAAAGAACAAGTTCTTTATACACACACGACACTATTATTTGTTACATTGTGAATATTCTTACATTGTCCCTTAAGGACTATTTCTTACTCACTGTCTCAAAATCTGTACCTCAGAGCTAATCCACTTGTCAGTGAGAACATGCCATGTTCATCTTCTTGGGTCCGGGTAAGTTTGCTCTGGATAAATTTTTCTAGTTCCAAATTCCATGATGCCCTATTAAAGAGTTGTGTACTATGGCAGTATGTAAACTTAACACATTTTTGTCTATTCTTTGGCTGAGGGATATCTAGATTGCTTCTGGTTTCTGGCTGTTATGCAGTAAGTTGCAAGGATCATGGTTGAACAAATGTCCCTGTGGTATAATGTAGAATATTTTGATGTAAGCTCAGCAGGGGTATGGCTGGCTATTGAGTTGTTGATGAAAAAGATCTCTGCAAAAGTTTGCTATGAATGGAGGAGCAAGCACACCCTTTCCTTGAGGTCCTCACCAGCCTCAACTGTCACTTTTGTTTCTGATCTTAGCCAAGCAGACATGAGTAAGATGAAATCACAGAGTCATTTTGATTTACATTTTTCTGTTGAATTTTGAACATTTATTTAAATGTTTCCCAGACACTTAAGAATTTTCTGTTGAAAATTCTGTTTAGGTCTGTACTGCATTTTAATTGAAATATTTGATTTGTTGTTTTCTAGTCTCTTGAGTACTCTACATATTTTGGATAATAGCTATCTGCAAGAAGTGCAATTTGTGAAAATCTTTCTGCATTCTGAAGACTACTGTTTTGAACAACTGGTCTTTCCTTGGCCTTACCAAACATTTTTTATTATCATTTTATTAGCTGTTATAATGTACAGTAACTGCATGATTGGTGTTCTGTTCAGAAATTCTTTCCTCTTCAATCCATGCAATGGTTTGCCCTAATTTCTCTAGGATTAGATTCAGTATTTCTGGTCTAATGTTAATATCTTTGATCTATTTGGAATTTAGGTTTGTGCAAAAAGCTAGATGTGCATCTATTTGCATTCTATAATCATTGGCATCTAGTGAGACCACAACAATTTATGGAAAATACTTTCTTATTTACAATTGTATACTTTTTGGATTTTTATCTGAGATCAAGTGTCCATAGGTGTATGGATTCCAATAAGGGTTTTTCGTTTAATTCTATTAATAGACCTGTTTGTTTTAAGCTAAAACAATGATGGTTTTATTACTATTGCTCTGTAGCACAGTTTGAAATCAGGGAAAGTAATACCTTGGGATTTTCTTTATTGTACATAATTGTTTTATCTACAGTGGGATTTTATTTCTACGTATGAAGTTACATATTCTTTTAAGTTTTGAAAAGTATTCTGTTGTAATTTTGATAATGATTAAGTTGAAATAGGAGATTTCTTTTGATTAGAAGGCCATTTTCATTACGTTGATCCTACTATTACATCAGCTCTTGAGATCTTTCTGTCTTCTGACATCTTCAATTTATTTTCAATGACTGAACATTTTTATTATACATGTTTTTAACTTGCTTGGTGTTTGTTACCACAAGATTTTTATATAATTTGTGGCTGTTGTAAAGGGTGGTTCACTAGCAATTTCTTCCTTGGTCTTTTTATTGATTCCTTATTGGATGGTTATTGATAATTTTTAGTTAGTTTAGTATATGCGACTTTGGATTCACTTATTTATATTATCATATCATCTGTGAATAGTAATATTTTGATAGCTTCCTTTTCAATTTGAATTCCCATAAACTCCTTTTCTGTTTTATTGTTCAATATACAACTTCAAGTACTATATTAAATAGTTCTGGAGATAGTGGACAGCTTTGTCTTTTCCTGATGTTTGAAGAATTGCTTTCTTGGATTTAGGCTTGGTGTAAACTGGCTTTCTTAAGTGTATGTCCCTTATACCACAGATCAGTAGAAAACTATTTATCTTTAAAGGTTTCTCCATATTTTCAAATGATGTTTCAGCATTTAATGACATGATCATGCACTTTTTTCAGGTTTTTCATACTGTGGATTACATTGAAAGATTTTTTATATATTTAACCATTGCTTCATCTCAGAGATAAAACCCAGTTGATCATAGTATATGATGTTGCAATACCCTTTCAGTTCCTTTGCAAGTACTTTATTTAGTAGTTTCACCTACTTTCAGTAGAAATTTTTCTACAACAGGCTTTCTTATACTCTGTGGTGTCATTAGAGTGTCAGTGGCATCATAAAATGAATTGGGCAATGTTCCTTTTGAATATATTTCTAGGAAGATTAGCATTAGTCTTTCTTTGAGAGTCTTGTTGAATTCTCCTCTAAAACCAACTGACCTTCAGTTTTTGTTTTTGTTGTTGCTTTGCTTTAATTGAATGATTTTAATGACTTCTTCTATTTCCTTTGAGGCTACAGGTCAATTTGCACTGCTTATCTGATTTTCATTTAACTGTGGTAAGTAGTATTTATGAAGAAAACTGTCCCTTTCTTTTACCAATTGTGTGGAAGATGGATCTTTAAAGGAGGAACTAATGATTATTTGAATTTCTTTGTTATCATTGGTTGATTGCCTCTTTTTCTTTCTGAATTTGTTAATTTGGGTACAGCTTTCATGTCTTTTAGGCAGTTTGGATAAACATCTTTTCATCTTGTTTTGTTTTAGGGAATCAACTCTTGTTTAACTGATTGTTTTGTTCTTTCTGTTTAAGTTATAATAATTTCAGCCATGTGTTTGACTATTTCCTACCATGCACTTATCTTGCATGTGTTTGCTTCTTTTTGTTGTAGAATATTCGGGTGTGCTGTTAAGTTTAATGTAGAAGATCTCTCCAATTTCTTTATGAAAGTACATACTGCTTTAACATTTCCTCTTAGCGTAACTTCATTGAGTCCCTCAACTTTGAATATGATCTCTATTCATTTTCATTGAATGGCAACGAAGATTTGAATTTCTTCCTTTATTTATACCTTGATCCAGTAGTCATTCTGAAGAGATATCTTCAGTTTCCATGAGTTACTGTGCTATTTGTTGTTCTGTCATTCATGATAGCTTACAAATGATGTCATTGTTGATAGCCTGTTAATTAGTACTTGCCTGATCAAATATAAAGGTTTATTTCAATGTTTTTATGAGTTTAAACATACTTTGTGAATAAATATGTGGTCATTTTCTAAGAGTGTTAGAGGAGGTGCTCAGAAGAAAGTATTTTCTTTTGTGTTTGGGTGAAATACTTTTTATTTATCTGCTATGTCCATGTGGTTCATATTGTCTATTACATCTACAATTTCTATGTTTAGTTTTTGTCTGGTATGTCCAGACTATTGGTGAGAGTGGAATATTGAAATCTTGCACTACAAGGGTGTGAAGGATGATGGGATTTGAGCTTTAGTAATGTTTCTTTTCAAACATTGGTGCCCTTGAATTTGAGGCATAGTTGTTGAGAATTGAAGTATAATATTGGTAGATGTTTCCTTGGTAAGTGTGAAGTCTACTTCCCCATCTCCTTTTGGCAATTTTAGCTGGAAGTCTATCTTGTTAGATGTTACCTTACTGATCTTTGAGGATATTGGTTGGGAAACTCCTTCCAGGCCTTTATTCTGAGGTAATTTTTTTATCTTTGATGTTGAGGAGTGTTTGTATTATAAAAATAACATAGTAACATATTGATTTTGTAGTCATTTTATTTGGTTGTGTTGTTTTTCAGGGAATTATGTCCATTGGTAATGAGAGACAATGATTAATGATTATTAACCCTTGTTAGTTTATTTTAGGTATTGATATTTGTGGTAGTGGTGGAGTGTATGTTTGCTTTGCTTCTTTTGTTATGCTGGTATGAGATTATTTATTGCCTGAATTTTCAGGGCGACATTTTCCTCCTTTAGTTTGAATTTTTCTACAAGTACATTCTGTACTTTGTCTTTCTCATGGACTATCTCGTTTTCTTCATCTATTGTTAGTGAAGGTTTCACTGGGTAAAATACTATCCATGGATATCTGTGGTCTCTTGGAATCTATATGAAATCTGCCTGGGCCCACATGGCTTTTAGAGTGTCTCTTAAGAATTCTGAATTAATTCTATTTAGTATGCCTTTATATATTACTTTACATTTTCTCTTTTAGTTTTAATCTTTTTTTGTATTTCTTCTTTTCTTTTCTTTTGTGTACTTAGTGTTTTGATTATTATGTAGCAGGAATGTTTACTTAGCTTGACTTTTTGGTATTTTGTAAGCTTCTTGCAAATTATAGGCAACTCTTTCTATAGGATATGACATATTTATTCTAAGGCTTTGTTAAAATATCCTGGATTTCTGACATTGGGATTTTCTACTTCTCCTATTTTTATGTGTTTAAACTTTGTTTTTTATATTGTCCAAGATTTTTCTGGATGTTTTGGGTCTGGAATTTTTTTTTTAAATTTAACATTTTATTTGAAAGATGTATCTATTTTATCTATGCTGTCTTCTGTTTTCTTATACAAATACATTATTTATCATTTTTGTTTATATTTAAAATGAGAATTCCCTTCCCAGTTACACTTCCACAAAGCCCCTCATCACATTGCCCTTCACCCCCCTACTCTTTACCTCTATGAGGGTGCTCCTCCACCCACTCACCCCCTCGTGCCACACCAGTCTAGCATCCCTTTACACAGAGAATCATGCCTCCTTCCCCTCCCTTGATGTCAGAGAAGGCCATCCTCTTCTCCATATGTATCTGGAATCAGGTCTTTTTTTTTTATTCGATATAATTTTTTATTTACATTTCAAATGCTTTCCCCTTTTCTAGCCCCCCACTCCCCGAAAGTCCCATAAGCCCCTTTCTCTTCCCCTGTCCTCCCACCCACCCCTTCCCATTTCCCCGTTCTGGTTTTGCCGAATACTGCTTAACTGAGTCTTTTCAGAACAAGGGGTCACTCCTCCTTTCTTCTTGTACCTCATTTGATGTGTGGGTTATGTTTTGGGTATTCCAGTTGTCTAGGTTAATATCCACTTATTAGTGAGTGCATACCATGATTCACCTTTTGGGTCTGGGTTACCACACTTAGTATGATGTTTTCTAGCTCCATCCATTTGCCTAAGAATTTCATGAATTCATTTTTTCTAATGACTGAATAGTACTCCATTGTGTAGATATACCACATTTTTTGGATCCACTCTTCTGTTGAGGGATACCTGGGTTCTTTCCAGCATCTGGCAATTATAAATTGGGCTGCTATGAACATAGTAGAGCATGTATCCTTATTACATGGTGGGGAATCCTCTGGGTATATGCCCAGGAGTGCCCGGGAATGCAGGGTTGGTTCAATATACGGAAATCCATCAATGCAATCCACTACATAAACAAACTCAAAGAAAAAAACCACATGGTCATTTCATTGGAATCATGTCTTGTTTCATGTACAATCTTTGGTTGCTTGTTTAGTCCCTGGGAGGCCTGGATGGTCCAGTTACTTGATGTTGCTCTTCATATGGGGTTGCAATCCCCTTCAGCTCCTACAGTTCTTCCCCTTCTCTTCTATTGGGGTTTCTGTGTTCAGCCCATTAGTTGCCTGTTAGTTTCTCCATTAGTATTGATCAGTTGCTGGCATAACCTCTCAGAGAACAGTCATACCAGGCTCCTTCCAGCAAGCCCTTGACATCAACGATATTGTGGGGGTTTAGTTCTACAGGTAGGATGAATTCCTAGTTGGGGTGGCCTCAAGATGGCTTTTCTTTCAGTCTCTCTTCCATTTTTGTCTCTCTCTTTCCTTTGGACAGGAATATTTCTGGGTTTAAAGTTTTGAATTACATGGGTGGCATCATGATTCAACTGGGGGTCATGACGATCTACTGGAGGTTGTCTGTACAGGTTTTGTATCTCTTTCTTGGATATTGCTACTAAAGCTATCCCCATTGCATCCTGGGAGCCTCTCACTTTCTTGGAGTCTGGGACTGTCTTCTGGCTATCCCCATTTCCCCATCTCCACTGGTACTTGTTTCTGTTTTATTTTCTGCCTTCTCCCCTGTCTCTTCCATTACCTGCTCATGCCCCTTCTTTTGCCCTCCTGCTCCTCTATCCCTCTCTGGTTGCTCCTGTTCTCTAACTCTGTTGGTGTGCTTTACAGTTCTTTAATTATGTTTAGGTATGGAATTGAATTCCGGATTTCTCCTATACTTTTAGCATGAGGGGGTGTTTTATTTTGTCAAAAGTTTTTCAGGATCCAATGAGAAGATCATGTGGGTTTTTGTTTGTTTGACATTGTTTATATAATGGATTAAGTTGATGGATTTCCATGTATTGAACCATCTCTGCCACCCTGAAATGAAGCACAATTGATCATGGTGAATAATCATTTTGATGTGTTCTTGGATTCATTTTGCTAGAATTCTATTGAATATTTTTTCAGCAATATTCATTATGGAAATTGTTAACTGTTCTGAAGTTCTCTTTCTTTGTTGGGTCTTTGTGTGGTTTAGCGTAAATGAGGCTTTGTAAAATGTATTGGGTAGTGTTCCTTCTGTTTTTATTTTGTAAAAGAGCTTGAGATTATTGGTATTAGGACGTCTTTAATTCTGATAGAAATCTACCCTCAAATCTTCTGGCCCTGTGCTTTTTATTTATTTATTTTATTTTTTTGGTTGGCAAAGTTTTAATGACTGCATCTCTTTCTTTCTTCCTTTTTTTAATTGAGTATCTTCTTCATTTACATTGCCAATGGTAAAACCTTTCCCAATTTACCCCCTTCCAAAACACCCCCTCTCCAAAGATTCCCTACCCCTCCTCCCACCCTCTGCCTCCATGTATATGGCCCTCTACACGATACACTCCCACCTTCCCCCGCACATTCCCCTTGTTCGTTTCCCTTTGTTGGGGCCTCTATTGAGCCTTTACATGACCAAAGACCACTCCTCTCACTGATGCCTAACAAGGCCTTCCTCTGACACATTTTTGGCTGCAACCATGTGTACCCCTTTGTTGATAGTTCAGTCCTTGGTAGTCTTGGGGTGTCTGGGTGTCCGAAGTCATTGTTCTTCCCATGGGG
Source organism: Apodemus sylvaticus (assembly GCF_947179515.1). Lineage (NCBI taxonomy): Eukaryota > Metazoa > Chordata > Mammalia > Rodentia > Muridae > Apodemus > Apodemus sylvaticus. Next base: position 59,042,608 of record NC_067491.1, on the reverse strand, counting down.
CTATATACCCCTTCAGTCCTCCGGACCACCGTCCATATCCTCCGTTGGGGACCCCAAGCCCAGTCCAATAGTTGGTTGCTCACTTCTGCCTCTGTATTTGTAAGGCTCTGGCAGGGCCCCTCTGGAGACAGCCATGGCACGCTCCTTTTGGTACATGCTTCTTGTCATAGTATCAGGGTTTGGTGACTGTTTATAGGATGAATCGCCATGTAGGGCAGTCACTGGGTGGCCTTTACTTCAGACTCTGCTCCACACTTTGCCTCCCTTATTGCTCCTGTGAGTGTTATGGATACAGAAACTATGGTATATATACAAAATGGAATACTATTCAACTATTAAAAACAATGAATTCATGAAATTCTTAGGCAAATGGATGGAACTGGAAAGTGTCATCCTGAGTGAGGTAATCTAGTCACAAATGAATGCACATGGTATGCACTCATTAATAAGTGGATGCTAGTCCAAAAGCTCAAAATAAACAATTTACAATTGACCCAGAAGAGGAAGCTCAAGAAGAAGGAGGACTTAAGTGAGGCTGCTATGGTTCCTCTGAGAAAGGGACTTCCAGTTTTTTTGAGTATAGGCTATGGTATTAGGACCTGATAATTTCTTTAAATTTCCTCCATCTCTGTTGCTATGTCTCCCTTTTCATTTATGGTATTGTTAATTTGGATACTGTCTCTGTGTTGTCTAGTTAGTTTGGCTAAGGATTTCCACTATCTTGTTGATAAAGACACAGCAACTGCTTTTGCTGATTCTTTATATAGTTCTTTTTGTTTTTACTTGGTTGATTTCTTCCTCGAGTTTGATTATTTCCAGCTGTTTACTCCTCTTTGGTGTATTTGCTTTTTTCTGTAAGAGAGCTTTCAGGTGTGCTGTTAAACTGCTAGTGTATGGTCTCTTCAGTTACTTTTTGGAGGCACTCAGAGCTATGAGCTTTCCTCTTAGCACTGCTTTCACTGTGCCCCATAAGTTTGGGTATGTTGTGTCTTTCATTTTCATTGAATTCTAAGAGTCTTTCATTTCCTTCTTTATTTCTTCCCTGACCAAGTTACCATTGAGGAGATAGATGTTCAACTTCCATGTGTACATGGTCTTCCTGTTTTTGTAGTTATTGAAGATCAGCCTCATTCTGTGGTGGTCTGGTAGAATACGTGGGATTAACTCAAAATTCTTGGATCTGTTGATGTTTATTTTGTGTCCAAATTATATGGTAGATTTTTGAGAAGGTACCATGGTGAGAAGAAGGTTTATTATTTTGCTTTAGAGTTAAATCATCTGTAGTTATCAGTTAAATCCATTTGTTTCATAACTTCTGTTAGTTTCACTGTGCCTCTCTCTTTATTTTCTGTATCCATGATCTGACTATTGATTAGATTGAAGTATTAAAGTGCCCCACTATTATTGTGAGGTACACTGTGTGCTTTGAGCTTTAATAAAATTTCTATTATGAATGTGGGTGCCCTAGCATTTGTAGCACAGATGTTCAGAATTGAGAGCTTTCCTTGGCAGATTTTTCATCTGATGAGTATGAAGTGTCCTTCCTTATCCTTTTTTTTTAACTTTTGGTTGTAAGTAGATTTTATTCAATATTGGAATTGCTACTCCAACTTCTTTCCTGAGACCATTTGCTTTGAAAATTGTTTTCCAGACCTTTACCCTGAGGTAGTTTCTGTTTTTGTCTGTGAGGTACGCTTCCTGTATGCAGCAAAATGCTGTATCCTGTTCACATATCCAGTCTGTTAGTCTATATCTTTTTATTGGGGAATTGAGACTATTGATATTAAGAGATGTTAGGAAATAGTGATTGTTGTTTCCTGTTATTTTTGTTGTTAGAGATGAAATTATGTTCTTTTCTTTTGGGTATCTTCTTTGGGGTTCCTTGAAAGAAGATTACTTTCTTCTGTTTCTAGGGTGTAGTTTCCCTCCTCCTGTCGGAATTTTCCATCTGTTACCCTTTTTAGGGCTGAATTTGTAGAAAGATAGTAGCCTGGGCTGGCATTTGTCTCCTCTTAGGGTTTGTATGATATCTACTGAGTGTCCTGCTAGCAAGACTCCCTCCTTTGATTTCTACTGTAAAGTATCCCTATATCTCCTGGAAGTTTTGCTATTCACTTTCTTCCCAGCTATTGGTAGTCAGATATATCTTACATCCAAAAGGCAAGTAAGGAAGGTTGAATGTTCACAAAATATCAGGCCAGAGATGGTCTGTAGAAATAGCAATACCAAGAACTGACAACTAAGCTAGCGCTTTACTCCCTGAACGATTAGAATTCAGCAATCCAATAATAGTGACAAAACATCACACAATGTGCCCCAACATAGAAACTTGCCACCAGTCTTGATCCTCTTCCTAGTTTTCTTTCTTTCTTTCTTTCTTTTTTTTCTTTTTGTTTTTTGGATTTGGTTTTTTTTTGAGACAGGGTTTCTCTGTTTTGTGAGACAGAGTTCCCTGGCTCTCCTGGAATTCACCCTGTAGACCAGGCTGGCCTCGAACTCAGAAATCTGCCTGCGTCTGCCTCCCAGAGTGCTGGGATTACAGGCGTGTGCCACCACCACCCAGCTCCTAGTTTTCTTAAGGAGATGAGTCTGGGATAGTAGACAAAGACAGAAACCTAGTAAGCTTGAGTATGTCTGAGACCCTGGCACCCTGGTCTTCAGGCACCCACCAGAGATTGTAGGCATCTCCTAACTCCCTACTACATTTCTGAATTGGATATTTGCCATATTTTCCACATAAGGACATAAGACATGTGATCACATACCACAAAACATAGTTTTCCTTGCAAATGAGGTACCTAGTGGCTCTGAGAGTTTACACAATATGATTCCCTTTCTAGCCATTCCATCTTGCAAAAGGTATTTAATCTCTGGCCCACACAGAGAACGTTGCATCCATGTATTTTCCAGGGTAAACCAAAAATGAACAGTGTGTTCAAAAGCCAAATCTTGCCACAGATAGACTGTAATCACAAAGTGAGCTCTTTCATAATAGTATATCACATGAATCTGGTGATTTCACGAAAAATAAACTATTTTACATAGTTTGGCATACTGGAAGATAAGAAGAGTGGATAATTTGTGAAGAAATATATTTTATTCTACGATGAAATTATGTTATATTTCCACATCTGGAAGTCAGAGAAAGCAAACTCTCTTGGATATATAATTAACAAGTTTTGCTCTTCAGTATATGTTTTGAAATGAAGAATTTGTTGAAGGACTGTGTGTTCTAAGCAAACACAAGCTTTTAGAATATAATAGCTATTGCTCTAAAGTTATAGGTATAATAGTTATGAGTTCCCAATATGAATGCTGTGATACTTCTATGCAGGGTGGATATACGAAACTACCAACTTGTTTTGGCAATGTTATTTTCCATCAATGAAATCAACTTGAACCCTCATGTTTTACCAAACATGTCTCTGGGACTTGAGATATATAATCTCGCAGATGCTGAAAAGAACAATCTGAAGAGTGTATTCTATTGGCTCACAGGTTTGAGCATATTTATCCCTAATTACAATTGTAGAAAAAAGTGGAAATCGGCTGCTACACTTACTGGAATATCATGGAAATCATCTGAAATCATTGGGACATTGTTGGGTCTTTACAAATTTCCTCAGATGAGTGCACATGATGTGAGTGGTGGGAAGCCAGTTTTCTTTTCTCAGAATTAGCTGTTTGCAAAATGAAAAGGAGAGATTTTGATTAATTGGAATTAAAGAGCAAATACAAAGACAAATATGGACACAGTCTGTTATTTTTTACTTTGATGTAGAGTAAGGAGGGTGAACAGTACACAAGGCAATTTAAAACTTTAATACTTTTCAATAATTGTTCTGGAAACACTCAGGAGATGAGATGTGACATTAAGAACTATTGTGCAGAGTATCAACTTTATAACTTAAATCGGGTTTTTAAGACTAAGACTATTTAAATGGCATTTATTGTTCTCCTTTTTAAAATACTGATTTCCTTTCAGCTTACTGTTGGGCCTTTTGATCTTGCAAAGATTGACACAAATCAGTTTACATCTCTGTACCAGGTAGCCCCCAAAGACACAGCTCTGTTCTGTGGTATTGCCTCTTTGATGCTTCATTTCAGCTGGACCTGGGTGGGACTGCTCATCACAGATGACCACAAAGGTTCTCAGTTTGCATCAGATTTTAGAATGGAGATGGAAAAGAACAATGCCTGCATAGCTTTTGTGGAAAAAGTATCGTTTGTGGGAGAATCAACATATCATTCGCTAACCTATTATCAGATGCGTACTCTAGAGTCATCAGCAGATGTGATTGTAATTTATGGACCCATTAATTTCCTATTAACTGTAATAGTAGATATCTATAGAAAATACATGATGAATAAAATCTGGGTTATGAATAAAAACTGGATTAGCCCAAGTATTCATCCATATACAGTGTTACATTTATCCCATGGGGCTCTCACTTTTTCACCCCATCATGGGGAGATTGTTGGTTTCACAAAATTTATGCAGGAAGCCAATCCTGTTAAGTACCCAGAAGATACTTTTCTTCATATCTTGTGGATAGTTTTTTTCAATTGCTCAAAATTGCATTCTGCACGTAAAATTATCGAAAACTGTCTACCCAATGCCTCTTTGGGATTGTTGCCAGGGAGTCTTTTTGAAATGGTCATGACTGAAGAGAGTTACAATGTGTACAATGCTGTATATGCAGTGGCCCACAGTCTCCATGAGAAGAATCTCAATCAAATACAAGTTCAACCACAGGCAAATATTGATAGGACTCTGTTATCCCCCTGGCAGGTAATTTGCCTTTCTTTGTATTCTAGATTCACCAACATGACACAGATGCTTTAAAAGCTCTCAAACTAGTAATGCTATATTATTTTTCTATTCAATAACCTATAAGACATAGTGCATATTTCAGTGCTTAGATATCAATATAGTTCAATGTCTATGTATATGATGAGTGGCCTGTAGAAGATTCTGTTCAACAGACTAATTCTTCTTCTTGTAGAAATAGCAGAGATAGCTGGGCATGGTGGCACATGCCTGCAATCCCAGCACTTGGGAGGCAGAAGTAGGCAGATTTCTGAGTTCGAGGCCAGCCTGGTCTACAGCGTGAGTTCCAGGACAGCTAGGACTACACAGAGAAACCCTGTCTTGAAAAAGAACAAAAAACACCCAAGCAAACAAAAAAGGAAATAGCAGAGATATTTGTCTTGCTAATTTCTCAGTAGAAAAACCAAGATTTTCATTAATGTGCCGATCCCTGAAGAATCTTCATATCTTAGAGTTGGGAATACCCAGGGGATGCTACACCATCTCAGAGAAGTTGATGGGGGTTGGGTGGTGAGATGGATTAGTCTAAGAAGAGGAACTGCAATCAGGATGGAACTGAATAATTACATTGAAAAGCATACAAAAACTATAAAAAAGGAAATGTAGATCCAAATTCTAAAGTAGATTTAGAAGTAGAATGGGAATTGCCAAGAAAAGGTGATTAGAGGGTAAAGGCAATGAAAATGTTGTTTAGAGGATACTCCACTTTAGATAAATAAGAATAATTTGTTGTTTCACAGCATGACATACAGTTAGCTGTGATGGGTCGTCATAGTTGTCAATGTGACTGTATCTGCAATCCAAATCCAAATGCCAAGCTGCTGGGTCTCCTGGAGTTACCCTGGTTAAGCTGTCTTGAGAGGCATGTGTCAGGTGATTTTGGGCCATTAGGTCATTGGATCTAGGGAAATTTTGTGTGATTTTTATTCATAGGAACAATAAGCACTCTTTAAGTCAGTGAAGCATACAGGACAACTGTGTACCTCTGTGTTTCAGAGAAGTCAACATACATGTAAATCATGGCTACCAATTCATGTTAGGCTATGCTTTCTAGTTTGAAAACTGCCATAGTATTCTATGTTGCTAAGTTTATAAAACATTTGATTGTTTGAAATGCATGTACTCATTCTTGCAAATAAACCAGAACAAAAAGAAAAAAGAAAAAAGAAAAAATCCAGGTTTTCAAGTTCATTTTACACAAAATATATACAAAATTCCTGTATGCCATTAGAATAAGTATGTACTCTAAATCAGCCCACTCCTGATTATCCACCAAACTCAAATAACCTCATCTTAAACATTGAGGCTGTGAAAATGTCAGTGAATATAAGGATATACCTAGTTTTTCAAAGATGTTGAGATCTGTTCACTCCATAGTCCTTGAACATTTGGTAGTACTTGGAATAGTAATAAGATAGTTTCTTTAAACCATGGCAAAGTAATAGGGTCTTTTGTAGCATTTTATAGATTCTTGGAATTATATTTTATTGTATTAGATAATAGTGATAGAAATGAAGTAGTTTCAATCTTTTGAAAAGGGATAAAAAGTTGTGACTTGTTTGCTGTATTATCTTTGATCATTTGGTTCTTCTTGGCCTGGCATATTCTATGCAAACTGACATTTAAGACAAAAATTATATTTATTTTCTCCTAAGCTTTCTTTTGTTGTGTTCAATCTCATAGATAATTAATTAAAACAGTGTTAACGTCATACATTATTGCCAGGAAATAACTCCTTATTCATAATTAAATTATAAATCCATAATTTCAACTTCATCATAAGATTTCTCATATCTTTTAGCTTCACCCTTTTCTGAAGAATATTCAATTCAAAAACTCTGTTGGTGACCCTGTGGTTCTGGACTGGAAAAGGATGGCTGATCCAGAGTATGATATTAACAACATTTGGAACTTTCCATCAGGTCTTTCACTATTGGTGAAAGTAGGAACATTTGTTCCTAGTGCTTCCAAGGGGAAACAGCTGATGATATCTGAATACATGATTAACTGGCCCATAGGATTTACAGAGGTGTGTTTCTAAGTAAATTTTATATGCTTCTTGATGTAGTAAATCTTGGTTGTTAATATTTACCCCATCAATACACTCATAACTATTATTATTAAGAGTTTTACTGATCGCTCATTCTTGTGGAAGTGTTTTAAATATTTTTAAATTATCTAATCATTTTGACCTTTAAAGAAAGGTTATCAATTGCTACTTTCTGACATCATTGAAACAAAAGAGATATCAGGCTGTTTACATTAACTTCTAGAGTCCAATGTAATTTTTTTTCAAAGTAACATAAATTGAACTTCCCTGAGAAGAGGAATCTTAGTATAGATAGTATTTCTGAACTTCTTTCATCAAGAAAAACCTGTCGAGTATTATCATAAAACTTGGTAGTATAAGCGACCATTAATATGGGAGATATTTCCCTAATTCATTAAAAAATGGGATTAGAAAGAAATTAGTGAAAAAACACCCTTACCAATAATAACCACAAATAATGTAAACTATTTTTGCGTAACTCTAACCAAGGAAATCAACGACGTGTATGAAACCAAATTCAAGTCCTTGAAGAAATAAATTGAAGAAGATGTGAGAAGATGGAAACCTCTTTCATCCTCATGGATGAATTTGATTAACCTAGTCAAAATTGGAAGTTTAGAGTGTTACCTAAATTTTACAAATTTAATAAAGGAATCTACAGATACAGTTTAATTCCTATGAAAATTCTCACACAATTATTTACAGACCTTCAACGAGCAATTCTCAATTTTATATGGAAAAACAAAAACCAAGGATAGCTAAATGAACCTGAACAATAAAAGAACTTCTGGTGAAATCACCATCCTTGCCCTCAAAATGTAATACTGAGCAATGGTATAAAACCTTTATGATTTCCTATAAAATGAAAGTAGTTGATCGGTGGAATGAAATCAGTTCCCTGTAGTACATTTACGGACACTTGATTTTTGACAGAAGCTGAACCTTACAATGGAAAAAAAGAAAGCATCTTCAACAAATGATGTCTGTCCTACTGAATATATGCTTGTAGAAGAATGCAAATAGAGCAATATTTATCACTCTGAAGACACCCAAGACCAAGTGCATCAAAAACCTTAACATAATACCAAGATACACAGAGTCTAATAGAAGAGAATGTGGGAAATAGCTTTGAACCCATTGGCAGAGAAGACAATTTCCTGGATGGATCATGAAACCATTGATAACTGAACCTGAAATACTTCCATAAGGCAAAGGACATTATCAATAGGACGAAAGTGGCAGCTGATAGACCGAAAAGATCTTCATTAACATTACATTCAGTAGAAGTCTGATATTCTAAATAATAAGTAATTCAAGAAATTAGATTCCTTAATTTGAAAAGCTAATAACAAAATTTTTAAAATGTGGTAAAGAACTAAATAGAGAATTCCCAAAAGAGGAGCCTTGAATGTCTTAGAAGCAGTTAAAGAAATGATCAACAACCATAGTCATCAGGGAAATGCAAGTGAAAATGACCCTGAGAAATCATCTTACACCAATCAAAATAGCTAAGATAAAAAGAAATGCTCAAGAGATAGCATATGGTAGTAAAGATATAGAGAAAGGGCAGCACTCCACCATTGCTGGTGGGATTGCAATCTTGTACAATCACACAGGAAAACAATCTGTCATTTTCTCAGAAAACTGGAAATAGTACTACGTGAAGAAGTGTATATATACTGCTTCTAGGCATACACCCAAAACTGCTCTACCATATCAGAAAGACACTTGCTCTCCTATCTTTATAGCATCCTTATCCATAATAGCCAGAAACTGAAAACAACCCAGATAAGCCTCAATGGAAAAATAGATTCAGAAAATGTGGTTCATTCACATAGTGGTCTACTCTTCAGCCACTAAAACACTCGGCCATTATAAATTTTCAAGGAAAACGGATGGAACTAGAAAAAATCCTCCTCAATGAGGTAACCCAGACCCAAAAGGCATGCACTGTATTTGCTCCCTCTTGAGAGGACATTAGTCATAAAGTACATGATAGCCCTGATTCAATCCACAGACCCAACAAAGCTAAACAAAGCAAGATACTGAAGCGAGCATACTTGAATCTCACTTAGAAGTGGTTTTTAAATATTCATGATTGGTAGATGGAGGAAAGACCTGCGTGTGAGAGGGAAGGTGGTAGGGAATGGTGGTCTCAGTATCAGGTGTTGGGAGAGTTAGAAGAATGAAAGGCAATCTGTAGCTGCCATCAGTGGAGGATTTGGGGGAATCACAAGGAAGTGTCAGAGTCGTGGCTTTAGGAAGGGTACCAGTAGAAAATTCAGGTGACCATAGCTGAGAAAAATAGCAGATGTGTGGAGATGTGTAACATGAAGAGGACAAACAACTCCTATAACCATGCTTGCCCTGCCTTGGGAGGGATAAGGACAGCAACACAGACACAAAAATTTTGACCCCAAATCTGTCCTATTTAAAAGAAATGCAAGGATGGAAGAGAGATTGATAGAATGGCCAACCAATAATTGGCCCAATTTGAGATCCATCCTGGGGCAATACTCAGTCCCTGAAATAGTTAATGATATTTTGTTATGCTTGCAGAAAAAGACCTAGCACAAGTGTCCTCCAAGATGCTTCACCCAACAGTAGACAGACACAGATGAAGAGATCCACAGCCTAACACTGGACAGAGCTAAGGGTCTCTTATGGAAGGACTGAGGCCCAGAATAGTTTAGGAAGTGCACAGGAAGACCAAGAGTCTAGTAACCTCAACCCTTGGGGGCTCTGACAAAATAATCCACCAATCAAAGGCCATACATGAGATAGACATAGTCTCAACACCCTCAAAATATGAAGTAGATGTGCAGCTCAAACTCCATGTTTGTTCCAAAAAGCTGAAGTGGGGGCTGTCCTTAAGCTATCTGTGGGACTCACTCCACAACTTAGCTGTGTTCCTTGGCCAGAGTGGGAGAGTATGAAGCTAATCCTGTAGAGATATGGTGTGGCAGAGTGGCAGTAAATCCAGAGGGCCCACACCCTCTCAGCAGAGCAGGACAGGGGGAGGAGTGTTAGGGTGTGGACCAGGAGGGGCAGCATCCTATATGGAAATTGAATAAAAAAATAGTGAAAAAATAATCTCACAATGACACATAAAATGGAGTGGTGACAGGTGGTCCTTAGTTGTTTAAGAATCATGGGTGTGAAATCCATGATTAGCAGGATAGTAAACAGAAATACTGCACGTTCTCCATTTCTATTAATTTTCCAGTTTTCTGCTTTAACTCCTGTCCTTATTTCCATTGATGAGAAACATGTCTGTCCTCAGTTTACTATTGGGATGCTGTTTGATCACAATAGAAACCACAACTAAGACAACTAGAAAGGCAGTCACAGTCAGTTTTCAGGTGGCCTTTGCTTTTAAGCCTTTGGCAGACACACAACAAACTGAGAGGATGTTCTTTTATTTTTAAGTCTCATCTTGGAAAAATGGAGGCAACAAAACCAATGGGAGGAAAGTAGGATTCTCTTCAGAACATCACAGTTGGAGGGTGAAGTTCATCATGGCAGGGAATCAGGACAGCAGTGATTTGAGGAAATTGGGCAGATTCTGTCCACATTCAGGAGGAGGAAAGCGATGACTGTTGCTGGCCAAACTTCATTTCACTTTTCATTCAATAGTCAAGTTGGGTAAAACAGCAAGTTTGTACAATTTTAAATATAAATTTTAATTAATTCACCTTCTATTATAAAATATGTACTTGGGCACTGATTAGGAGCTAAGCATTTTGTATCTTGTATTAAATATTTTTCAGATGCCTCGGTCTGTCTGCAGTGAGAGCTGCAGCCCTGGATTCAGGAAAGTTGTCCTGGAGGGAAGGCCTACCTGTTGCTTTGACTGCAGTCCTTGCCCAGAGAATGAGATTTCCAATGAGACAGGTGAAGGACAAGTCTTTCACAGGGTTTTACATCCTCCCTACGGCGCACTGACAAAACTAAGTAATGAAAAAAAATTAGACAAGAGAACTATGTGTCAATTACATTACTTCAGATTAGCAACTAAATCTTTAAGTCTGTGCTCTTTCTTTAAAATTTTTTATTGTTTGTTTTGTTTACATTTCAAATATTATCTCCCTTCCTGTTTTGCCCTCAGCAATCACCCAATCTTATCCCTCCTGCATCTATGATGATGCCACCCCCACCCACACAACACCTTCCTACTTCAGAGTCCTAGCATTGTCCACCACTGGGTCATACACCCTCCACAGGACTAAAGGGCTCCCCTTCCACTGATGCCAGATAAGGTAATCTTCTGGTGCATATGCAGCTGTACCCATGGTTCTCTCCATGTGTTCTGGTTGGTTGATACTGTTCTTCCTATGGAGTTGCAACCCCTTCAGCTCCTGCAGACCTTCGTCTAAATCCTCCATTGGGATTCTTGTGCTCAGTCCAGTGGTTGGCTGTGAGCATCCCCGTCTGTATTTCTCAGGCTCTGTCAGTAGACACTTCTATCTGGCTCCTCTGAGCAAGCACTTTTATTAGTTATATTCTTTATTTATATTTCAAATGTCGCCCCCATTCCTGATTTCCCCCGGAAAATCCCCTAACTCATCCCCCCTCCCCCTGCTCACCATTCCACGGACTCTCACTTCCCTGTCTTGTGGTTCCCCTATACTGGGGCATCTAGCTTTCTCAGGACCAAGGGCCTCTCCTCCCTTTGGTGTCCAACAAGGTCATCCTCTGCTTCATATGTATCTGGAGCTATGGTTCCATCCCCGTGTACTCTATAGTTGATGGTTTAGTTCCTGGGAGCTCTGGGGGAGCTGGGTGGTTCATATTGTTGTTCTTCCTATGGCGCTGCAACCCCTTCAACTCCTTGGGTCTCTTCTCTAGCTCGTCCATTGTGCTCAGTTCAATGGTTGGCTGAGAGCATCCACCTCTATATTTGTCAATCACTGGCAGAGCCTCCCAGGTGTATCAGGCTCCTATTAGCAAGCACTTGTTGGCATCCACAATAGTGTCCAGGTTTTGTAACTGTATATGAGATGAATCCCTAGGTGGGGCAGTCTCTGGATTATCTCTCCCTCAGTCTGTGATCCACACTTTGTCTCTGTATCTTCTCCTGTGGGTATTTAGTTCCCCCTTCTAAGAAGGACCAGAGTATCCATACTTTGTTCTTCCTTCTTCTTGAGCTTCATTTAGTCTGTGAATTGTATCCTGCCCCTCTTTTCCCCTCATCATCTGCTCTGTCCTCCAATTTTCTCCCTCACGCTCCCATTATTATTTTCTTCTGTCTTCTAAGTAGGGCTGAAGGATCCACAATTTGATCTTCTTTCAGCTTGATCTTCATAGTTTGTCCATTGTATGGTGGGTATTACAAGCCTTTTACCTAATAACCACATCACTATGAGAGAGTAGTACATATGTTTCGTGTTCTTTTGCTGCTCGACATCCTCAGTAAGGATGGTATTTTCTACTTCCATCCATTTGAATGCAAAACTCAAAGTTCTCATATCTAATAGCTAAATAGCACTCCATTGTGTATTTGATGATAACTATCGTATCCATTCTTTCATTGATGGGCATCTGGGTTGTTTCAAGTTCTGGCTATTATAAAAAAGGCTGATATGATCATATTGGAGCATCTTTTGGATATATGCCCAGGAGGGGTGTAACTGGATCCGCAGGTAGTACTATTTACAATTTTCTGAGAAACTATCAGACTGATTTCAAGAGTGGTTGTACCAGCTTCCATTCCCACCAGCAATAGAAGAGTTTGCCTTTCTCCACATCCTTACCAGCATTTGCTGTCACCTGAGAGTTTGATTTTAGTTATTCTAAAGGGTGTGTGGTGGAATCTGAAGGTCATTTTGATTTACATTTCTCTGATGACTAAGAATGTTGAACAATTCACTAGGAACGTCTAAGCCACTTGAGATTCCTTATTTGGAAAGTCTTTTATTAGCTCTGTATTCCATTTTTAATAGCATTACCTGGTTCTCTGGAGTCTTTATGCTAACGTCTTTGATCCACTTCATTTGAAGTTTGGTTCAGGGTGATAGATATACATCTATTTTCATTCCTCTACATCAGACATCCCAGTAGCTCACCACTATTATTTAGATGCTTTCTTTTTTCCCCGTTTTATGATTTTGGGTTTTTGTCAGAAATTTAAGTGTCTGTAGGCATGTGGCTTTGAGGATTGATTCCATTGATCAATCTGTTTGTTCCTAGAGTAGTATCATGCAGATTTTATTACTATTACTTAAGGTCAAGGATGGGGTTATAATAGAACCTCCAAAAGTTCTATTATAGTTCAGGATTCCCTTAGTGATGCTGGGATTTTGTTTTTCCATATAAAGTTAAGATTACTATTTCAAGGTCTGTAAAGAATTGTAATTTTGATGGGAATTGGATTGAATACGTAGATTACTTTTGGTTTGGTAATCATTTACATAATGTTTATTTTGATTTCAAGGGCATGAGAGATTTTTCAACATTCTGATATCTTTCTCAATGTTTTCATCAGTGATTTCAAGATAATTTCTTATAGGTTTTCAGTTGCATGGCTAAAATTACATGAAGATATTTATATTATTTATAAATATTGTAAAGTAATCTGTTTCCCTAATTTCTTTCTCAGCTCATTTATCATTTGTGTAAAGAAGGAATATGGCATTTTTAATGTTAATTTTGTATTCAGCCACTTTTTTCTGATTTTTAATATTTCTTTAATTATTATTTCTGTTTTCTTTTTTATTAATTTTTAAATTTTATTCGATATAATTTTTATTTACATTTCAAATGATTTCCCCTTTTCTGGTCCCTTACTCCCCGAGTGTTCATCAGTTGTACGTGTTCTCTGGTAGAAATTTTTGGAATTATTTATGTTTATTATCATATCATCTGTCAAAAGCAATACTTTGACTTCTTTCTTTCCAATTTGTAGCCACTTGATCTGTTTTAGTTCTCTGACTGTTCCAGCTACAACTTCAACATCTGTATTGAATAGATTAGTGAGAGTGGGCAACATTGTCTTGTCCATGATCTTAGTGGAATTAGCTAAGTTTCTGTCCATTTAATTTGATATTAGCTACTGGCTTTCTGTATGTTGTTTGTGTAAAATTTAGATCTTTGACATATATCCCTGGTTTTTCAAATACTTTAAAAATGAATTGATGTCACATTTTCTTTCTTTTAATTAATTTTTTACACTCCATATTTTATTCACCCCCATCTACTCACCAACTGTTCAACATCTCATACTTCTTTCACACCCTCTGTCTCCACATGGAGGTCCAGAACCCCACCCTGCCTGACATCTAAACTCCCTGAGGTCTCCAGTCTCTTGATGGTTAGGTGCATCATCTCATAACACTGACCCATCAGTCCTCTACTGTATGTGTGCTGGGAGCTGGTATATGCTGCCTGTTTGGTGGTCCAGTGATCGAAGGATCACATAAGTCCAGATTAATTGAGACTGCTGGTGCTCCTACAGGATCGCTCTTCTCCTCAGCTTCTTTCAACCTTCACTAGTTCAACAACAGGTGTCAGCTGCTTCTGTCTATTGGTTGGGTACAAATACCTGCATCTGACTCTTTCTGCTGCTTTTTGGGATTTCCAGTGCTCTGTCAAGCTAGGAGGTTCCTTTTTGTGAATGAATTGGTATCACATTTTCATAATGTTTCTTTCAGCATTTTATGAGATGATCAATATGTTTTTTTTCTTCAGTTTTTTTATATGGTGAATCAGGCAGAAGGATTTTCATGTATTTGAACCATCTTTGGATCTCAGGGATGAATCCTACTGAGTTATGGTTTATGACATTTTTGATGTGTTCTTGGAATTGGTTTGTGAGTTTTGATTTTTATAGATTTTTTTTTAGTATTTCTGCATCAATATGCATAAGTAAAATAGGTCCGAAATTATCTTTGTTTGTTGAGTCTGTGAAATTTTTGTATCAGTTTGACCGTGGACTCATAAAATGAGTTTGGCAGTGCTCCTGCTTCTATTTGGTGGAGTAATCCGTGAAGCATTGGTTTTAGCTCACCTTTAAAAGTCTGGGAGAATTCTGAAATTAAACCACCTGGCCCTCGGTATTTGTTTTTATTTGATATAGTTTTTATTTACATTTCAAATGATTTCCCCTTTTCTGTTCCCCCACTACACAAAAGTCCCATAAGCTCTCTTCCCTCCCCCTGTTCTCACATTCACCCCTTCCCACTTCCCTGTTCTGGTTTTGCCCTATACTGCTACAAGGAGTCTTTCCAGAACTAGGGGACACTTCTACATTCTTCTTGCACATCATTTGATGTGTGGATTATGTTTGGGTAATCCAATTTTCTAGGGTATTTTTAATCAAGAGACATTTCATGACTGCTTTTCTTTTTTTTTTTTTTTTTAGGGTTTTAGAGATATTTATATAGGATACCTGATCTTGATTTAACTTTAGTAAGTGTGGAATTTGTTTAGAAATTCAGCCAGTTCATTAAGCTTTTCCAGTTTTGTGGAGTATAAGCTTTGAAGTAAGCTAACACTTTTTTTTTTCTTGTCTGTTTTTTTGCCTCCCGTTTCATTTCTGATTTTATTTATTTAAATATATATATATATTTATGTTTGATTAGATGTTTTCTTTACTTACATTTCAAATGTTATCCCCTTTCCTCATTTCCCCTCTGAAAACGCCCTATTCCATCGCCCCTCCCCCAGCTCACCAACCTACACACTCATGCTTCCTTGTCCTGGCATTCCCCTATACTGAGGCATCGAATCTTCTCAGGACCAAGGGACTCTCCTCCCTTTGATGTCCAACAAGGCCATCCTCTGCTACATACGAAGCGGGAACCATGGGTTCCTCCATGTGTACTCTTTGGTTGGTGGTTTAGTCCCTGGGAGCTCTGGGGGTGTTCTGGTTGGTTCATATTGTTGTTGCTTCTATGGGACTACAAGTTCCTTCAGCTCCTTGGGTCCTTTCTCTAGGTCCTCCATTGGGGAACTTATGATCAATTCAGTGGTTTTCTGAGATCATCCACCTCTGCACTTGTCTGCTACTGGCAGAGCCTCTCAAGAGACAGCTATATCGGGCTACTGTCAGCAAGTGCTTGTTGGCATCCACAATAGTGATTGGGTTTGGTGACTATATATGGGATTGATCTCTCTGTGGGGCATCTCTCTCTGGATGGTCTTTCATTCAGCCTCTGCTCACACTTGGTCTCTTTATCTCCTCCCATGGGCATTTTGTGCCCCCTTCTAAGAAGGACCAAAGTATTCATACTTTGGTGTTCCTTCTTCTTGAGCTTTGTTTGGTCTGGGAATTGTATCTTAGGTATTCTGAGCTTCTAGGCTAATATCCACTTATCAGTGAGCACATACCATGTGTGTTCTTTTGTGATTGGGTTATGTCACTTGGGATGATATCTTCTGCTTCCATTCATTTCCCTAAGAATTTCAAAATTAATAAATTCATTGTTTTTAATAGCTGAATAGTGTATTCTATTGTGTAAATGTACCACATTTTCTGTATCCATCCCAGTGTTGAGGAACATGTAGGTTCTTCCCAGCTTCTGGCTGCTATGAACATAGTGTAGCATGTGTCCTTATTACATGTTGGAGAATTATCTGGGTATATGCCCAGCAGTGGTAGAGCTGGGTCATCAAGTAATACTATGTCCAAATTTCTGAGGAAACACCAAACTGACTTCAGAGTGGTTGTACCAGCTTGCAGTCCCACCAGCAGTGGAGGGGAGGGGTGTTCCTCTTTCTCCACATCCTTGCCAGCACCTGCTGTCACTTGAGTTTTTGATCTTAGCCATTCTGACTGGGGTGAGGCAGAAATTCAGGGTTGTTTTGATTTGCATTTCCCTGATGACTAAGGATGTTGAACATTTCTTTAGGTGTTTCTCAGTAAGAGAAAGACATTACAAAAATAACATCCTTCACAGTAATCACCAACAATATAAAGTATCTTGGTGTGACTCTAACCAAACAAGTCAAAGATCTGTATGACAAGCTCTTCAAGTCACTGAAGAAAGAAATTGAAGAAGACCTCAGAAGATGGAAAGATCTCCCATGCTTGTGGATTGGCAGGATTAATATAGTAAAAATGACCATCTTGCCAAAAGCAATATACAGATTAAATGCCGTCCACATCCAAATTCCAACTCAATTTTTCAGATTTAGAAAGAGCAATTCTCAAATTCATCTGGCATAACAAAAAACCGAGGATAGTAAAAACGATTCTCAAAAATAAAAGAACTTCTGTGGGAATCCAGCATCCTGGACCTCAAACTGTACTACAGAGCAATAGTGTTTAAAAAGTAAATGGTAAACTGGTACAGTGACAGGCTGGTAGACCAGTGCAATGGAATTGAAGACCCAGAAATGAAGCAACACACCTATGGTCACTTGATGTTTGACAAAGTAGCTAAAACCATCCAGTGAGAAAAAGATAGCCGTTTCACCAAATGGTTATGCTTTAACTTGTGGTCAGCATGCAGAAGAATGCAAATTGATTCTTTATTATCTCCTTGTACAAAGCTCAAGTTCAATTGGATCAAGAACCTCCACATAAAACCAGATCCACTAAAACTAATAGAAGAGTAAGTGGGGAAGAGCCTCGAGCACATGGACACAGGGGAAAATTTCCTGAACAGAGCACCAATGACTTATGCTCTAAGATAAAGAATTGACAAATGGGACCTCACAAAACTACAAAGTTTCTGTAAGACAAAGGACACTGTCAATAGAACAAACACAATGGCAACCAACAAATTGAGAAAAGATCTTTACCAACCGGATATCCGGTAGAGGGCTAATATCCAATATACACAAAGAATTTAAGAAGTTAGATTCCAGAGAACAAAAGAAACCTATTAACAGTGGGGTACAGAGCTAAACAAAGAATTCTCAAGTGTGGGTTTTATTTATTTTGATACGATTGCTATGTAGTTAATATGGTGAGGTTTTGTCTATCTTATTGATTTTCTCGATGAACTAGTTCGTGTCTTCATTGATTAATTGTATTCCTTTTGCTCTAACTGATTGTTTTCAGCCCTGATTTGATTATTTCCTCTTCTTGCCTCCTTTTCCTGGTGTTTCCTTTTTCTAGAGCTCTCACATTTATGTTTAAATTACTCTTTTGAGAATTTTCAAATTAAATTCTTTATAAAGACACTCAGTGCAATGATCCTTCCTCTTAGCACTATTTTTACTGTTTCCCAAAAATTTGGGTTTGATGTGCTTTGTTTTTATTGAAATCTAAAAATTTCTTTATTTCTCCCCTAATCCAGAGATCACTGAGTAATGAGTTCTTCAGTTTTCATGAGTGTTTAAGTTTCATGGTATTTCTGTTGTTGAAGTCCAAATTTCCTCCAAGGTTCTCTCATAACAGAAAAGATGATGTTTCAATTTTCTTGTATCCATGAAGGATGCTTTGTGACTGATTATCTGGTAAATATTGGGGGGACGAATCCATTAGGTGCTGAGAAGACAGTATATTCTTTTGTGTTTGTGTGAAATATTCTCTAGATGCCTTTTAAGTTCATTTGATTCATAATGTCTGTAAGTTTTGTTATTTCTCTGTTTAGTTTCTGACTAAATAACATGTCAATTGGTGAAAACAGGGTGTTGAAATTAAGCACTAGTAATGTTCAGAGTTTGACATGTGGTTCAAGCTTTATCAATGTTTCGTTTACAAATATTCATGCCTTTGAACTGGAGGCATGCATGTTGAGAATTGAAATATCATCTTAGTAGATTTTTCCTTTGCTGAGTATGAATTATCCATTCCCATCTCCTTTTATTAATTTTAGTTGGAAGTTATTTTAATAAGTATAAGAATGATTATTTCAGCTTACTTCTAGGGCTTTTTGTCCTGGAAATTTTTTTTAGAACTTACTCTAAGGTAATGTCTATTGGTATTGCTGAGATGTTTGTTTTATACAGCAAAATGAAAGCATCTTAGTCAGGGTTTCTATTCCTGCACAAACATCATGACCACGAAGGAAGTTGGGGAGGAAAGGGTTTATTCAGCTTACACATCCACACTGCTGTTCATCACTAAAGGAAGTTAGGACTGGAACTCAAGCAGGTCAGGAAGCAGGAGCTGATGCAGAGGCCATGGAGGGATGTTACTTTTGGGCTAGCATCCCTGGCTTTCTCGGCCTGCTTTCTTATGGAAAGCAAGACTACCAGCCCACGGATGGCAACACTGACAAGGGGCCCTTCCCTGTAATCACTAATTGAGAAAATGCCCCACAGCTGGATATCATGGAGCCATTTTCTCAAATGAAGAACCTGTCTCTGTGGTAAGTCCAACCTGTTTCAGGTTGACACACAAAACCAGCCAGTACAGATAGTTCCTGTTGTTGTACTTGTTCTGTTAGTCTGTGTCATTTATTGAGAAATTGAATCCATAGATGGTGAGAAATATTAATGGTCAGTGTTTGTTTATACCTATTATTTGATGTTGGTGTTGTGTGTATATGGGTTTGTATATGTTTAAATTGATTTTCCTTGTATGGAATTACCTATTTCTTGTGTTTCCTTCAAATTAACTATCATCTTTCTGTTGGAGTTTTCCTTCTAGCATTTTGTTGTAGGAATGGAGTTTTGGATAGATATTGTTTAAATCCAGACTTGTCTTGAATTATGGTTGTTTACTCCATCTATTGTGATTGACAGTTTTGCTGGCTATAGGACTCTAGGTTGGCATGTGTGATTGTTTCATAGGTTTTAAGATATCTGTCCAGGCCCTTCAGTTTTTAGAGAATCTATTGAAAAGGCACAATTCTAACAGGTCTGCCATGGAATGATACCTGGTCTTTTCCCTCAGTGCTTAGTCTTTCTTAGTTCTCTACATTCTGCATTTTCATTATTTTGTTGAGAGAGGACTTTTCTGGCCCACTCTATTTTGTGTTTCACAAGCATCTTTTATGTTTATAGGTATTTCTCTCTTTACATTGTGATTTTTTCTAATATAATTTTGTTGAAAATACTTTCTCACCCTGGGATCTAGGACTCTTTACCTTCTACTATTCTGATCATTCTAAGGTTACTTGTTTTCTTTGTATTCCAGATTTCTTGGCTTTTTTGTTTCTGGGATATTTTAGCGTTAACATTTTCTTTTACTGATGTGCCAGTTTCTATTTTTGTATGCCTGAGATTCTCTCCTACATCCTTTTATCTTATTGGTGATACTTGCATTTGTTGTTCTGTAAGCTTCTTTAGGGTTTCCATCTGCTGTTTACCCTCAGTTTGGATTTTCATTCTGGCTTCTATTTCCACTTTCATTTCCTGAACAGCTTTACTTACTCCCCTGCTTAACTGTAGTTTCTGCTATTACTTTACGAGATTTATTTGTTTCCTCTGTAAAGTCCTATATATGTCTGATTGTGTTTTCCTTTTCTTTTTTAAGCATTTTATTCTTTCATCTTTAACGGCCTCTATCATCTTCATAAGACTGGATTTAAGGGCACCGTGGTTCAGTTGTGTTAAGATTTGCAGGGCTTGCTGTTGTAGAGTAAGTTTGCCCTATTGGTGTCATAATATTTTTGAATTTTGTTGTTTGAGTTCGTTTCATGCCTTTAGCTATCTAGATGTTTTTTTTTAATAATAAAACAATAAATAAAACAATAAACAATTCGACAACATAAGGAGGTCAAAGCGATACAAATTGGAAAGGAAGAAGTTAAACTATCATTATTTGCAGATGACATGGTAGTCTACCTAAGTGACCCAAAAAAACTCCACTAGAGAACTCCTACAGCCATCTAGATGTTTTAGTCACTGCATGTTCCTGTTATGATATATATTGGGATGATGGCTAATCACCGTGATCTTGGTGTGACAGGCCCCTGGTGTATATTTTTGGGCTATATGGTTCTGGAATAGCAGGTCTTAAAAAGATGGCAAGAGACTTGGCAGAAAATTTTATATCTGGCAGGGACGATCTCCTCAGAGCCATGCCTGACAAAGTTCTTTGGGCAGGGATGATTAGAGAAGGAAAGAAATCTAAATGGGTTGGTTCTGGATCAACAGGCTTGATGAAGCTGGGCAGAGAGGTAGTGGGAGAATAGAAATCTGGTGCAGATTTCTGAATAATTATATTTCCTCATCTATTAATTTCTATTATTTGACTGTAAAATATTTTATATAAGGTATTTCTCTGCTACATATAGACTACCTAATTGCCTGTTAATTCGGTTATAGTTCCTGTATGCAGATTGAAGACATATAAATTCCACTTACGAATTTAATGTGGTTGTAGAAGGACCACTTCAACTGTCTCCCCAAAATGCTTCCTTTATTACAGACTGAAGTTCGGACACTTTAGAGATATGTACATTTGGAGGGATAGAATAGAATAAAGGTTTAGACCTACATCACAGTATCAGATTGTATTGATTAAAAATACAGCTACATATATGTTGAACACTCAAAAGTTAAAGAAATTCCTGATCAAAGGAATTTGAATACAGGGAAATATAATAAACATATATTTCAAGACAAACCATAAGCCTTATACAAAATGATTTTTTTCTTATAGATCAGTTGCCATAAATTAATGAATATTGTTTATAAGATACAATATTAAAAGCTAGCATAACACAGCAACAAAAATAATCTAACAACAGAGCAGAACAGATTTATGTAAAAGTGTTACATTAGCATGAATAGTCACATTGAGAAAATGTTAACTATTTGACAGGAGAGTTTAAGAAAGCATAAGAAAGATACACAAATGCAGAACTGAGTGTAAAAAGAAGTAAATGTAGTCTTTGTGTATCTTTTAAGGAAAAGTGAAACTATAATAGTTTTTGAAATGAAGCCTTTACAAAAATACGGAAAGTTATTTGTGACAAGAAATATGTGATTAAATAATATTAGGAGCATTTATTTTTCTCCTCTGAGTTTTATTCACAAAGATTTAGTTCTTAAAATCTATTCAAAGGAACAAAGAAAACATAAATTTAACTATTAAGTAGTTGTTTTCCTGAAAATCTTTCAAAAAGTTTTTTCAAATCAGTAAACTAATAGCCACGAAATTATCTCAATATGAAAAGGAACTTACATTCCCTACTCTACCCTTAATTTCATCACAGAACCCAGTAGTAGTTAAAAGAGAAAAGGCCTACTAACTTTTCTCAAACATCCATATATTCACTATAATACCTGTGAGAACTTCCTTCCATCAAAAATGAAAGGGGCTGGGGAAAGATAAGGAATGCTTTGAAGACATATTTAGTAGTTTCCAACAACCAAGATCACATGAGAAGAAAACATTTTTAAACAGAAAGACATTTATAAGTAAAAATGAATTTGTGTCATACATCCCAGACTAAAAAATCATTTTACATAAGAAATTCAATGAAAAATGTCTATTTCAAAATTGAATTCGCATCTTCTATTGGAAATTTAGAAATATTTTTGAGAACTGGCATAAAAATTGAATTAGTTATTGTCATGTAATTTGGTATTTTCTAGTTTGAAAATATATGCTTCAACTGTATTACAAAATATAAATAAAAGAGAGGTAAATCATGGTATGCAGTCACTAATAAGTGGTTATTGACCTGGAAAACTGGAATACCCAAAACATAATCCACACATCAAATCAGGTACAAGAAGAAAGGAGGAGTGGCCCCTGGTTCTGGAAAGACTCAGTGAAACAGTATTCGGCAAAAACAGAACGGGGAAGTGGGAAGGGGTGGGTGGGAGGACAGGGGAAGAGAAGGGGGCTTACAGGACTTTCAGTGAGTGGGGGGCTAGAAAAGGGGAAATCCTTTGAAATGTAAATAAATTATATAGAATAAAAAATGAATTATTGTCATATATCCCAGAATAAAAAATCATTTTACATAAGAAATTCAATGAAAAATGTCTATTTCAAAATTGAATTCGCATCTTCTATTGGAAATTTAGAAATATTTTTTGAGAACTGGCATAAAAATTGAATTAGTTATTGCAATGTAATTTGGTATTTTCTAGTTTGAAAATATGTGCTTCAACTGTATTACAAAATATAAATAAAAGAGAGGTAAAAAGCAAAAAATAAGAATACTTCAATATACAACTAAAATAAATAGGTTCTAGGTATGAGATTGTATGGGTGTTTTCATTGTCAATTTGACACATTCAAGATTTATGTAATAAAAGAAAAACCACAATTGAAAATCCTTTGAAGGGCTGGACTGTAGCAAAGATTTTTGTACATCCTCATGTTTAGTGGTTGGTGTGGGCTGCGCTGCCTCACTGGGTTGGTGCAGCTCTGAGGAGGTGATCACAAGCTACATAACAAAGCAGGTCAGGGAAAGTAGTAGAGGCAGGGCAGGCAGCACCACACCCCAGTGGAGTCACCTTTAGTTCATACCTCCTTATTCTACCTTCAGTTCCTGCATGGTTTCCTCAGTGATATATTTATAATGTATAATGTGAAAAATACCCTTTTCTCTAGAAATGGATACTCTTCATGGGGTTTTTGGAAAGAAGTATAAACCTTAACTTGTGTGATTATTCACTTTAGAATACTCATATCTCTATACCAAAAGTGACAAGGGAACATGGATGTAATAACAATCCAATGAGTTTGAAGCATAAAATGTATTAGGATAAAGGGAAACTTGACCATGCATTCATGATCAACTTCATTTCCACCAGGTATGGATCAGTGTGTGCACTGTCCAGAAACTCATTATACAAATGCAGAGAAGACACACTGCCTGGAGAAAACTGTCGCCTTTCTGGCCTATGATGATCCCTTGGGGAAGGGACTCACACTCGTGTTCCTTGGATTTTCTACTCTCACAGCTCTTGTTATTGGGGTCTTTGTAAACCACAGAGACAATCCAGTAGTCAAGGCCAATAACAGATCTCTCAGTTACATCCTGCTCATCACTCTGACTCTCTGTTTCCTCTGTCCATTGCTCTTCTTTGGTCTTCCAAACACAGCCACATGTATCCTGCAACAGAACGTGTTTGGACTTCTGTTCACTGTGACTCTATCCACTGTGTTGGCCAAAACCATCACTGTAGTTATGGCCTTCAAGATTACAGCTCCAGGAAGAAAGATCAGATGGTTGCAGATATCAGAGGTCCCTAAGTGCGTCATTCCAGCTTGCACTATGATACAAGTACTTCTCTCTGGCATATGGCTGGGAACATCCCCTCCCTTTATTGACATGGATGCTCACTCTGAACAGGGACACATCATCATTCTTTGCAACAAGTGCTCAGCTGTTGCCTTCCACTGTGCTCTGGCCTACCTGGGAGTCATGGCCTTGGGTAGTTACCTCATGGCTTTCTTGACCAGGAACCTTCCTGACACATTTAATGAATCCAAGTCCATGGCTTTCAGCATGCTTGTGTTCTGCAGTGTATGGGTCATGTTCCTCCCTGTCTACCACAGCACCACTGGGAAGGTCAGGGTAGCTATGGAAATGTTCTCTATCCTGGCTTCCAGTGCAAGCATTCTAATTGTAATCTTTGTCCCTAAGTGCTACATTGTTTTGTTTAGGCCAGAATTAAACACACTTCCTCATACCAGGGATGAAAGACACCACAGGGGCAAATATTTACTTAAAACATAGTTCACATGATTCTTCATCTAAACTGAATTTCACTGGATCTCTACCGTTCTGACCATCACATATTAGGTCACAGGTTTTCCTGTGATGGCTTTGTGGGTATGGCCTCTTCTCACCAGATATTATATTCTGAGCTTAATTCCCTGGAACCCCATGATGAAGTAAGGAATCGATTTTCTGAAGTTGGACTAGTGCATTTCCAGTCGCCAAAATAAGTAAACATTTGTAATATAACTTTAGAAAACCCTTTTGAAAACAATCATAACATTGAGATATGATTGCATGAGCTCTTATTGTTTCCACTGACTTAAATTATTACTTTTTCCTATTGAAATCTCTCACATTTTGCAATAAGGACACTCTATTCTCCAAATCATGTGATGGTCTTGGGGCTTTTTCTCTAAATTCTTATTTCTAAATCATATTAATTACTTCAACCAGTGGTGTTTTTTCCTTAAAGGACCTTTTCATTTCTCCCAGTGCTGACTATGCAATGTCTTTCTGGTGGCATTGATTTCTAACAGTTTCACATGTCATGAATTTCACACAGTTTGACTGCCACATAAAACTTCATACCACAACATTCCTCATAAATTTTCACATTTTCAAATCTTTCAGTACTGTTCTTATTTCAACTGAAGTCCTGAAACAGCAATCAGCAGAAACCATAGCATAGCTAAATGTGACCCATCTTGATGTCTGTCCTGTTAAATAACCAATTATTTCTCTGAGTCTGAGGTCAGCATCATGTGGGCGAATCCCTGACACTGCTTCACATTATGCACAATGTGTAACATGATTATATTGACCAATAAAATTCTTGTTCCTCTAGAACCATAAGTTAATTGTGCCATCACTCTAACCATTATTCTCTACCTTCTTATCCAAAATTATGAAAAGTGTCCTTTAAACTCTTCCCACCACATTTTGAAAATTTTGTGTATCTCAAAATCCTAAATTATTTCTTGACACCATATAAGGATAACAGTGGATTAAATCCCGAGTCTTTGCAAACAAACAATGTGCTCTAAAAATTATGCATAATTTTTAGCACATAGAATTCTTTACTTTTAAAATCTATTCAAAATGTGGGCATGTTACCCACATTTTTCATACTACGTTAGCAGACCACTTGCCCAAAACTCACAAAGGTAATGGTTTCCTCCTAACATGAATTAAAATTTGCTTGACCATCTTAAATCTGTGGTTCACATGCTCTATAACTCTGTGAACCTTAATATATTCCCAAATATTCTGGTTACTCCAATCATAAAATTATTTTCATGGATAATTAATCACAATAATTCTGCTACCATTATGAATCATTAAATAATTATCTCCTGATTCAAAGGTATTTGGTGGCTCTTGTGAAGAGTCCTGTGAACACAGAGGGGACATGACTCAAAGGTTAAGAATCACTGCTCACTGAATTTATAGTAATTTCAGAACTTCAAAGGCATCTTTCTTTACTTTCAAAGGAAAATAAACTAACTCCAGTATACTCTCGTTTTCTTCCCTCCTTCTTCCTTCTTTCCTTCCTTCACTCCTTCCTCTCTGCTTCCTCTCCTATGTTTTTCCTTTTCTACTGATAAAATCTTCCTTGAAGCCAAAATTATCTGTCTTCAACTAAAAGCTACTTGTCTAGATGACCATCAGCAGCTTTGGCAGTCTAAATCTTTTAGGGGAATATTTTTTATTCTCTCTGAACCAAAGACTGCTATTAATAGCTATAATGGACTCATTTATTTACTGTACTTTAATACAGTTTAAACATTTATTACCAAGTCACATATTCACCAACCATTGGCAACTTATCCCTTTTGTTAAAAATTGATTCTTTTCTTAAACAAAATATCCTGATTACAGTTTTATCCCACTCTAATCTTCCCAGTTTCTCTCTACTCTCATCCCTTCTGGATCTAGTCCATTTCTTTTTCTCATTAGAAAAGAATAGGATTCTACAAGGTAAATACAAAACATAGTAGCAAATCATATTAAGAAAAAAAGTCCATCTCATTGGACTAGGACAAGGCAAATCAACCTAAGGAAAGGAGACTAAAAGAATTCTTTTTTATATTAATTATTTTAATTGTAAACACAGATATTTACAGTTAAGGGTCTTTATGGAATGTAGAGTTTCATGATATTTAACAGATGTCCTAGAAAGGTTGAGACTCAGTCTCATATCTGTTTTATGATATAATTAGAAATTGTACTTAGCAAGTTTCTTTGTGATTATTTGTTCTAGTGGTAAAGCTACCAATGGTACTTCATATTTTTTATTTATTATTATCAGTATTATTACTAATCCCCAATTTATTTTTACAATTCAGTCTCTATCTCTTTCCCACTCTGCCCTCTGACATGTCCTCACCCCATTCCTCCACCACAGTCTCCAAGGGAATGGCCCAACCTCCAACACCCCCACCCCTACCACACACCACCAGGTCTACACATTTCCTGGGACCTCAAGTCTCTCAAGGGATAGGTGCGTCTACTCTCAGTGAGGCCATTTCAGTGAGTCCTCGTGTGTGTGTGTGTGTGTGTGTGTGTGTGTATGTGTTTGTCTGTGTCTGTGTGTCTGTGTGTGTGTGAGGGGCCTTGGGCCAGCTAGTGTATGCTGCCTGCTTGGCAGTTCATTTTCTGAGAGATCTTTTTTTTTTTTTTTTTTTTTTGTCATGCCACATTTATGTTTCATTTTTTTTTATTATTCGATATAATTTATTTACATTTCAAATGATTTCCCCTTTTCTAGCCCCCCCACTCCCCGAAAGTCCCGCAAGCCCCCTTCTCTTCCCCTGTCCTCCCACACACCCCTTCCCACTTCCCCGTTCTGGTTTTGCTGAATACTGTTTCACTGAGTCTTTCCAGAACCAGGGGCCACTCCTCCTTTCTTCTTGTACCTCATTTGATGTGTGGATTATGTTTTGGGTATTCCAGTTTTCTAGGTTAATATCCACTTATTAGTGAGTGCATACCATGATTCACCTTTTGAGTCTGGGTTACCTCACTTAGTATGATATTCTCTAGCTCCATCCATTTGCCTAAGAATTTCATGAATTCATTGTTTCTAATGGCTGAATAGTACTCCATTGTGTAGATATACCACATTTTTTGCATCCACTCTTCTGTTGAGGGATACCTGGGTTCTTTCCAGCATCTGGCAATTACAAATAGGGCTGCTATGAACATAGTAGAACATGTATCCTTATTACATGGTGGGGAGTCTTCTGGTTATATGCCCAGGAGTGGTATAGCAGGATCTTCTGGAAGTAAGGTGCCCAGTTTTCGGAGGAACTGCCAGACTGATTTCCAGAATGGTTGTACCAATTTGCAACCCCACCAGCAGTGGAGGAGTGTTCCTCTTTCTCCACACCCTCTCCAACACCTGCTGTGTCCTGAATTTTTAATCTTAGCCATTCTGACTGGTGTAAGATGAAATCTTAAGGTTGTTTTGATTTGCATTTCCCTAATGACTAATGAAGTTGAGCATTTTTTAAGATGCTTCTCCGCCATCCGAAGTTCTTCAGGTGAGAATTCTTTGTTTAACTCTGTACCCCATTTTTTAATAGGGTTGTTTTGTTTTCTGGAGTCTAACTTCTTGAGTTCTTTATATATATTGGATATTAGCCCTCTATCTGATGTAGGATTGGTGAAGATCTTTTCCCAATTTGTTGGTTGCCGATTTGTCCTCTTGATGGTGTCCTTTGCCTTACAGAAACTTTGTAATTTTATGAGGTCCCATTTGTCAATTCTTGCTCTTAGAGCATACGCTATTGGTGTTCTGTTCAGAAACTTTCTCCCTGTACCGATGTCCTCAAGGGTCTTCCCCAGTTTCTTTTCTATTAGCTTCAGAGTGTCTGGCTTTATGTGGAGGTCCTTGATCCATTTGGATTTGAGCTTAGTACAAGGAGACAAGGATGGATCAATTCGCATTCTTCTGCATGCTGACCTCCAGTTGAACCAGCACCATTTGTTGAAAAGGCTATCTTTTTTCCATTGGATGTTTTCAGCCTCTTTGTCGAGGATCAAATGGCCATAGGTGTGTGGGTTCATTTCTGGATCTTCAATCCTGTTCCATTGATCCTCCTGCCTGTCACTGTACCAATACCATGCAGTTTTTAACACTATTGCTCTGTAGTATTGCTTGAGGTCAGGGATACTGATTCCCCCAGATTTCCTTTTGTTGCTGAGAATAGTTTTAGCTATCCTGGGTTTTTTGTTGTTCCAGATGAATTTTATAATTGCTCTTTCTAACTCTGTGAAGAATTGAGTTGTGATTTTGATGGGTATTGCATTGAATCTCTATAGTGCTTTAGGCAAAATGGCCATTTTAACTATATTGATTCTACCGATCCATGAGCATGGGAGGTTTTCCCATTTTTTGAGGTCTTCTTCCATTTCCTTCTTCAGAGTCTTGAAGTTCTTGTCATACAGATCTTTCACATGTTTGGTAAGAGTCACCCCAAGATACTTTATACTGTTTGTGGCTATTGTGAAGGGGGTCATTTCCCTAATGTCTTTCTAAGCCTGCTTATCCTTTGAGTATAGGAAGGCCACTGATTTGCTTGAGTTGATTTTATAACCTGCCACTTTGCTGAAGTTGTTTATCAGCTGTAGGAGCTCTCTAGTGGAGTTCTTTGGGTCACTTAGGTAGACGATCATGTCGTCTGCAAATAATGATAGTTTGACTTCCTCCTTTCCCATTTGTATCCCTTTGACCTCCTTATGTTGTCGAATTGCCCGAGCTAGTACCTCAAGTACAATATTTAAAAGATAAGGAGAAAGGGGGCAGCCTTGTCTGGTCCCTGATTTCAGTGGGATTGCTTCAAGTTTCTCTCCATTTAGTTTGGTGCTGGCTACCGGTTTGCTGTATATTGCTTTTACTATGTTTAGGTATGGGCCTTGAATTCCTGTTCTCTCCAAGACTTTAAGCATGAAGGGATGCTGAATTTTGTCAAATGCTTTTTCAGCATCCAATGAAATGACCATGTGGTTTTGTTCTTTGAGTTTGTTTATGTAGTGGATTGCATTGATGGATTTCCGTATATTGAACCAACCCTGCATTCTCGGGATAAAGCCTTCTTGATCATAGTGGATGATCGTTTTGATGTGTTCTTGGATTCGGTTGGCAAGAATTTTATTGAGTATTTTTGCATCGATGTTCATAAGGGAAATTGGTCTGAAGTTCTCTTTCTTTGTTGGATCTTTGTGTGGCTTTGGTATCAGCGTAATTGTGGCTTCGTAGAAGGAATTGGGTAGTGTTCCTTCTGTTTCTATTTTGTGGAATAGTTTGAAGAGTATTGGTGTTAACTCTTCTTTGAAGGTCTGGTAGAATTCTGCACTGAAGCCATCTGGTCCTGTGCTTTTTTTGGTTGGAAGACTTTCTATGACTCCTTCTATTTCTTTAGGCATTATGGGGCTGTTCAGATGGTCTAGTTGGCCCTGATTTAATTTTGGTATTTGGTATCTGTCAAGGAAATTGTCCATTTCCTCCAGATTCTCCAGTTGTGTTGAGTATAGGCTCTTGTAGTAGGATCTGATGATTTTTTGGATTTCCTCAGTTTCCGTTGTTATATCTCCCTTTTCATTTCTAAGTTTGTTAATTTGGATACTTTCTCTGTGCCCTTTGGTCATTCTGGCTAAGGGTTTATCTATCTTGTTGATTTTCTCAAAGAACCAGCTCCTGGTATTGTTGATTTTTTTGTATGGTTCTCTTTGTTTCTACTTGATTGATTTCGGCCCTGAGTTTGATGATTTCCTGCCTTCTACTCCTCCTGGGCGAAATAGCTTCTTTTTGTTCTAGGGCTTTCAGGTGTGTCATTAAGCTGGTAATGTATGCTCTCTCCATTTTCTTTTTGGAGGCACTCAGGGCTATGAGTTTTCCTCTTAGCACTGCTTTCATTGTGTCCCATA
This sequence comes from Apodemus sylvaticus, assembly GCF_947179515.1. Taxonomy (NCBI): domain Eukaryota; kingdom Metazoa; phylum Chordata; class Mammalia; order Rodentia; family Muridae; genus Apodemus; species Apodemus sylvaticus. Next base: position 59,012,274 of record NC_067491.1, on the reverse strand, counting down.
AATTTGGGTATGTTGTGTTTTCATTTTCATTGTGTTCTAAAAAGTCTTTAATTTCTTTATTTCTTCCTTGACCAAGGTATCATTGAGTAGAGTATTGTTCAGTTTCCACGTGTATGTCGGCTTTCTGTTGTTTCTGTTGCTATTGAAGACCACTTTTACTCCATAGTGATCAGATAGGAGGCATGGGATTAGTTCTATCTTCTTATATTTGTTGAGGTCTGTCTTGTGACCAATTATATGGTCGATTTTGGAGAAGGTACCATGAGGTGCTGAGAAAAAGGTATATTCTTTTGTTTTAGGATAGAATGTTCTATATATATCTGTTAAATCTAATTGGTCCAAAGCTTCAATTAGTTTCATTGTGTCCCTGTTTAGTTTCTGTTTTCCTGATTGGTCCATTGAGGAAAGTGCAGTGTTGAAGTCACCCACAATTATTGTGTTAGGTGCAATGTGTGCTTTTAGTTTTAAAAAAGTTTCTTTTACGAAAGAGGGTGCCCTTGCATTTGGGGCATAGATGTTCAGGATTGACAGTTCTTCTTTTTGTATTTTTCCTTTGACCAGCAAGAAGTGTCCCTCAGGGTCTCTTTTGATGACTTTGTGTTGAAAGTCAATTTTATCTGATATTAAAATGGCTTCTCCAGCTTGTTTCCTGAGACCATTTGCTTGTAAACTTGTCTTCCAGCCTTTTACTCTAAGGTAGTGTTTGTCTTTGACCCTGAGGTGTGTTTCCTGTAAGCAGCAAAATGTAGGGTCCTGTTTAGGTATCCAGTCAGTTAGTCTGTGTCTTTTTATTGGGGCATTAAGTCCATTGATGTTAAGAGATATTAAGGAATAGTGATTGTTACTTCCTATCATTTTTGACGTTATTATTTAAATTTGAATGCTTAACTTCTTTTGGGTTTGATGAAAGGTTACTATCTTGCTTTTTCCAGGGTGAAGTTTCCCTCCTTGTATTGGTGTTGTCCTCCTATTATCCTTTTTAGGGCCGGGTTTGTGGATAGATATTGGGTAAACTTGGTTTTGTCATGAAATATCTTAGTTTCTCCATCTATGGTGATTGAGAGTTTTGCTGGATATAGTAGTTTTGGTTGGCATTTGTGTTCTCTTAGAGTCTGCATGAGATCTGCCCAGGACCTTCTAGCCTTCATAGTCTCAGGTGAAAAGTCTGCTGTGATTCTGATAGGTCTTCCTTTATATGTTACTTGGCCTTTTTCTCTTACTGCCTTTAGTATTCTTTCTTTGTTTAGAACATTTGGTGTTTTGATTATTATGTGACGGGAAGTATTTCTGTTCTGGTCCAGTCTGTTTGGAGTTCTGTAGGCTTCTTGTATATTCATGGGCATCTCTCTCTTTAGGTTAGGGAAGTTTTCTTCCTTAATTTTATTGAAGATGTTTGCTGGCCCTTTAAGTTGTAAATCTTCACTCTCATCTATGCCTATAATCCTTAGGTTTGGTCTTCTCATTGTGTCCTGGATTTCCTGGATATTTTGGGTTACAAGCTTTTTGCATTTTGCATTTTCTTTAACTGTTGAGTCCATGGTTTCTATGGAATCTTCAGCATCTGAGATTCTTTCTTCTATCTCTTGTATTCTGTTGTTGATATTTGCATCTCTGTCCCCTGATTTCTTCCCAAGGCTTTCTATCTCCAAAGTTGTCTCCCTTTGAGTTTTCTTAGTTGTTTCTACTTCTGATTTTAGATCCTGGATGGTTTTGCTTAGCTCCTTCACTTGCATGTTTGTGTTTTCCTGTAATTCTTTAAGAGATTTTTGTGTTTCGTCTTTCATGACCTCAGCCTGTTGACCAAAGTTCTCCTGTATTTCTTTAAGAGATTTTTGTGTTTCGTCTTTCATGACCTCAGCCTGTTGACCAAAGTTCTCCTGTATTTCTTTAAGTATTTTTTGCATTTCCTCCTTGTTGGCTTTTGTATTCTCCTGGATTTCTTTCAATAATTTTTGTGTTTCCCTTGCAAGGGCTTCTAACTTTTGATCCATTTTCTCCTGAATTTCTTTATGTATGTCCTTCATGTGTTCCTGTACCAGCATCATGACCAGTGATTTTAAATCCAAATCTTGTTTTACTGGTGTGATGGGGTATCCAGGACATGTTGGTAGAGGAGAATTGGGTTCAGATGTTGCCATATTGCCTTGATTTCTGTTAGTGACGTTCCTGCGTTTGCCTTTTGCCATCTAGTTCTCACTGGTGTTAGTTTATCTTGTCAGTGCTGGACTCACCAGTGCAAGCTGCCCCTTCCCAGTTGGCCTCTGGTGCACAGCTTACCTCCTGCACTGCTTGTAGACAGTGTGCTGCTGCCCAGGCTGTTCCGATCCCAAAGCAGGCACCCGAAGGCTCCCGCTGGGGCCCGCTGGATTCACTGGAGCACACTGACTTCTCCCAGCTGGCCGCCCGGAAGCCCAGCTAGCCACTTGCAGGACTTGGAGATGTAATGCTGCCGCCCAGACTGATCTGGATCCGGAAGCAGAGAGAGTAGAGCTAATGGCTTCTGCCTGAGGCCTTGCCCCAGATTGTGTCTGTGGACCAGATGGAGCCTGTGTGTAACCCCAGGGAGTGCCGATGGTGTATGCTACTGTGACCTCCCCTGTGTTCCGCTCACTCCGCTGGGCAGCCGATCCGCCAACCGGGCTGTCGCACACAAGGTTAGCCTGGCCGCCCAGTCCCTGAGTCCAGGCAAAAGCCTGGGAGGCCAAGGTCCGAGCAAAATTCCCCTAGGGCTATGACTGTTAATTGGGTCTGCCAGGTGACTAGGATGGCGGGCGTGTGCGCCCGCGCTCCCTGAAAGCGCCAGGAGAGTCTGCTTTGCTAACAATCACCTGGGCGGGTTGACTCACAGATGGCCCACCAAGCCGCCCAGTTCTTGGGGTCAGTTCTGTGCCTTTTGGGGCCTGGACCCCTGCTTTGTTAGCCTTAGGCTATGCCTGTTACAGGTCTGCCCGCCTGAGCTCTCTGTCGTCCTGCAGGCAAAATGGTGGTGGCACGCTCGCAGGCCTGGGCAAAAAACCTCCTGGCTGGGTTGGCACCCCGATGGCCCCCCGACCCGCCCAGGGCCTGGGTGCAGGCCAACGCCCGTCGGGCTCAGACCACCTCGGTGTTGGCCTCGGATTATGTTTGTGTACCTCAGTCTGTCCGATCCCTGGAGTACGGAACCAAGATGGATGCACCTCTCCTGACTGGTGGGAGGCCGAGTTCTAAAGTGGCCTCCATGCAGGACAGGCGCAGCACAACTGCAGCTGCTTGCTGCCCGGCTGGTCAGCGAAGGTCAGTGGTCGTGGGCGCAGGGCCTAACTGGTCCCTGTGACGCCTTGGTTCCACTGCTGATGGCCCTTCAGCTGGAGCAGCCACTGCTGCCACTGCTGCCGCCGCCGCCGCCACCGCCGCCGCCCTTTCTGAGAGATCTTGAGACAACTGGTCTTCCTATGGGTCGCACTACTCTTCAATTATTCCAGCCTTTCCCTAATTCAGCTACATCTTAGGATCAATAATAGTGTCAGGCTTAGAGCCTCCCCTTCAGATGGGGTCCAATTTGGACTTGTCACGGGACCTTCTTTCTCTCAATCTCTTCTCCATTGTTGTGCCTGCAGTTCTTTCAGACAGGAACAATGCTGGGTCAGCATTTTTCACTGTGGGAAAGCAACCCTATGCCTCCACTTGATCCCTGTATTTCTACCAGAGGTAGAGTCTTTTTTTATAAAGATTTATTTATTTATTATATGTAAGTACACTATAGCTGTCTTTAGACACACCAGAAGAGGACGCTGGATCTCATTTTGAATGGTTTTTAGCCACCATGTGGTTGCTGGGATTTGAACTCAGGACTGTCAGAAGAACAGTCAGTGCTCTTAACTACTGAGCCATCTCTCCAGCCCCCCAGAGGTAGAATCTACAACTTCCCTCTCCCCACTTTTGGACATTTCATCTAAGGTCCTTTCTTTGTGTCTTGAGATTCGCTCATACCACGTCTCTGGTATGTTCTAGAGGGTCTCCCAACCTCCTAACTCCTGAGATTGCATATTTCCATTTATTATGATGGCCCTCTGGGCTTCACTACCACTCCTCTCACCCCCACAATATCTGATCATGTTTCCATTTTCCCTGACCAACCCTCCATCTCTTCCACCCAGTTTACTTTGTCCCTCTGTCCTCTGTTTCTTCTCCCTCCTGAGTGAAAATGAAGCATCTTAAGTCAGGCGGTGGTGGCGCACGCCTGTAATCCCAGCACTTGGGAGCCAGAGGCAGAGGCAGAGGCAGAGGCAGGCAGATTTCTTAGTTCGAGGCCAGCCTGGTCTACAGAGTGAGTTCCAGGACAGCCAGGGCTACACAGAGAAACCCTGCCTCAAAAAAAAAAAAAAGAATTAAAAAAAAAGAAAATGAAAATGAAGCATCTTCACTTGGGCCCTTTGGCTTCTTAAACTTGAGTTCTCTGGATTGTATCCTGGGAATTCTGTATATTTTTGGCTAATATCTGCTTATTAGTGAGTACATGCCATTCATGTCTTTTTGGGTATGAGATACCTCACTCAATGTGATATTTCCCTGTTCCATTCATTTGCTTGCAAAACTCATGATGCCCTCATTCTTAATAGCTGAAGAGTATTCCATTGTGTAAATGAACCGTATTTTCTGTTTCTATTCTGTTGGTGTAGGACATCTGTGTTGGTTCCAGCTTCTGGCTATCAGAAATAAGGGCACTATGAACACAATGACGCCCGTGCCCTGTGGCGTAGTCAGGTACCATTAGGGTGTATGCCCAGGAGTAGGATAGCTGTGTCTTCAGGTACATCTATTTCCAATTTTCTGAGGAACCTCCAGATTGATTTCCAGGGTAGTACTTTCAGTTTGCAAGCCCACCAGCAACCAGGAGTGTTCATCTCTCTCCAAATCCTCACCAACAGGTACTGTCCACTGAGTTTTTTCCTAGCCTTTGTGAATGGTTTAAGGTAGAATTGCAAGGCCATTAAGAATTGCATTTCCCTGATCACTAAGGAATTTGAACTTTTGTTTAAGTGCTTATCTGTCATTCAAAATTCCTCTGTTGTAAATTCTCTTTAGTTCTATACCTGGATTTTTTTTTTTTTTATTGTGTTGTTTGGTTTTGTTGGAAGTTAGCTTCTTGAGTTCTTTATATATTTTGGATATTAGCCCTCTATCAGATTTGGAGTTAGTGAAGATTGTTTTCCCCAATTTGTAGGTTTCTGATTTTTCCTATTGACTATGTACTTTGACTTGCAGAGGTTTTTCAGTATCGTTAGGTCCCATTTATCAATTCTTGATCTTAGAACCTGAACCATTGGAGTTCTGTTTAGGAAATTTTGTTCTGTGCCAATGTGTTTGAGGATCTTTTCCACTTTCTCTTATATTAGATTCTGTGTATCTAGTTTTATGTTGAGGTCCTTGATCCACTTGTAGTTGAGCTTTGTGCAATGTGACAAATATGGATCTACATTCATCTTTCTACATACCAACTTCCACTTAGACCAGCACAATTTATTAAAGATGCTTTCTTTTATCCATTGTATATTTTTTACTTCTTTGAGAAAGATGAAGTGTGCATAAGCGTGTAGTTATATTTCTTAGTTTTCCATTCTGTTTCATTGATCAACGTGTCTGTGATGTACCAATACCATGCAGTTTTTATTACTATTGATCTGTAGTATAATTTTAGATCATGGGTAGTGATTGCCCCACACATTGTTTTATTTTTAAGAATTGTTTTTGCTATCCTGGCAGGTTTGTTTTCCATATGAAATTTAGAATTCCTATTTCCATGTCTTTGATAAATTTTGTTTGAATTTTGATGTGGATTGAAATGAACCTTTACAATACTTTTGGTAGGATGGCCATTTTTACTATGTTTAAACTATCAATCCATGAGCATGGGGGATGATTCCATTTTCTGAGGTCTTTTTAGATTTCCTTCATGAAAGACTAGAAGTTCTGGACATACAGATCTTTCACTTGTTTGGTTAGAGTTAGACTAAGATATTTTATATAATTTGTGACGATTGTGAAGGGCATTATTTTGATTATTTCTTTTTCAGCCCGTTGATCATTTGTCTAAAGGAAGGATACTGATTTTTTGGAGTTAATTTTGTATCTGGACACTTTGCTAAAGTTGTTTATAAGTTGTACTAGTTCTCAGGTGGAAGTTTTGTGGATGTTTACATATACTATCATATCATTTGCAAATAGTGATACCTTGAATTCTTGCCAATTTGTATCCCTTTGATTTCCTTTTGTTGTTGTAGTTCTCGAGCTACACCTTCAATTACTATATTAAATAGATATGGGGAGAGTTGGCATCATTGTCCTTTTCCTGATTATGGTGGAATTGCTTCAAATTTCTCTCCATTAATTTGATATTGGCTGTTGGTTTGCTATATGTTACATTTATTTTGTTTAGGTATGTGCCTTGAATTCCGGTTCTCTCCATTATTTTAACATGAGGTTGTGTTGATTTTGTCAAATGCTTTTTCAATATCTAATGAGATGATCATGTGATTTTTGTTCATTTAGATTGTTTATATACTTGATTAGGTTAATGTATTTTCACATATTGAATCAACCTTTCATCCCTGTGTTCTTGTATTCAGTTTCCTAGAATTATATTGAGTATTTTTTCATTGACATTCATAAGGGAAATTGGACTGAAGTTGTCTTTCTTTTTGGGGCTCTGTGTGGTTTAGGTATCAGAGTAATTATGGAATCATAAAATGAACAAGGTTGTGTTTTTTTCTGTGTTTGCCTTAAGAAATAATTTCAGGAGTATTATTTTTATCTCTTCTTTGAAAGTGTGGTAGAATTCTACACTAAAGCCATCTGGGCCCTGAGCGGTTTTTGGTTGGGAAATTTAATTTTTTTTAAGTTTTTTTTATTTGATATAATTTTTATTTACATTTCAAATGATTTCCCCTTTTCTTTTTTTTAATTTTTTATTCGATATAATTTATTTACATTTCAAGTGATTTCCCCTTTTCTAGCCCCCCACTCTCTTGCAAGCCCCCTTCTCTCCCCCTGTCCTCCCACCAATCCCTTCCCACTTCCCCGTTCTGGTTTTGCCCAATACTGCTTCACTGAGTCTTTCCAGAACAGGGGGCCACTCTTCCTTTCTTCTTGTACCTCATTTGATGTATGGATTATGTTTTGGGTATTCCAGTTTTCTAGGTTAATATCCACTTATTAGTGAGTGCATACCATGATTCACCTTTTGAGTCTGGGTTACCTCACTTAGTATGATGTTCTCTAGAGCAATTCATTTGCCTAAGAATTTCATGAATTCATTGTTTCTAATGGCTGAATAGTTCTCCATTGTGTAGATATACCATATCTTTTGCATCCACTCTTCTGTTGAGGGATATCTGGGTTCTTTCCAGCATCTGGCAATTATAAATAGGGCTGCTATGAACATAGTAGAGCATGTATCCTTATTACATGGTAGGGAATCCTCTGGGTATATGCCCAGGAGTGGTATAGCAGGATCTTCTGGAAGTGAGGTGCCCAGTTTTCAGAGGAACTGCCAGACTGATTTACAGAGTGGTTGTACCAATTTGCAACCTCACCAGCAGTGGAGGAGTGTTCCTCTTTCTCCACACCCTATCTAACACCTGCTGTGTCCTGAATTTTTAATCTTAGCCATTCTGACTGGTGTAAGATGAAATCTCAGGGTTGTTTTGATTTGCATTTCCCTAATGACTAATGAAGTTGAGCATTTTTTAAGATGCTTCTCCGCCATCCGAAGTTCTTCCGTTGAGAATTCTTTGTTTAACTCTGTACCCCATTTTTAATAGGGTTGTTTGGTTTTCTGGAGTCTAACTTCTTGAGTTCTTTATATATATTGGATATTAGCCCTCTATCTGATGTAGGATTGGTGAAGATCTTTTCCCAATTTGTTGGTTGCCGATTTGTCCTCTTGATGGTGTCCTTTGCCTTACAGAAACTTTGTAATTTTATGAGGTCCTATTTGTCAATTCTTGCTCTTAGAGCATATGCTATTGGTATTCTGTTCAGAAACTTTCTCCCTGTACCGATGTCCTCAAGGGCCTTCCCCAGTTTCTTTTCTATTAGCTTCAGAGTGTCTGGCTTTATGTGGAGGTCATTGATCCATTTGGATTTGAGCTTAGTACAGGGAGACAAGGATGGATCAATTCGCATTCTTCTGCATGCTGACCTCCTGTTGAACCAGCATTATTTGTTGAAAAGGCTATCTTTTTTCCATTGGATGCTTTCAGCCTCTTTGTCGAGGATCAAGTGGCCATAGGTGTGTGGGTTCATTTCTGGATCTTCAATCCTGTTCCATTTATATGCCTGCCTGTCACTGTACCAATACCATGCAGTTTTTAACACTATTGCTCTGTAGTATTGCTTGAGGTCAGGGATACTGATTCCCCCAGACTTTCTTTTGTTGCTGAGAATAGTTTTAGCTATCCTGGGTTTTTTGTTATTCCAGATGAATTTTATAATTGCTCTTTCTAACTCTGTGAAGAATTGTGTTGGGATTTTGATGGGTATTGCATTGAATCTGTATATTGCTTTTGGCAAAAGGCCATTTTAACTATATTGATCCTACTGATCCATGAGCATGGGAGGTTTTCCCATTTTTTGAGGTCTTCTTCCATTTCCTTCTTCAGAGTCTTGAAGTTCTTGTCATACAGATCTTTCACATGTTTGGTAAGAGTCACCCCAAGATACTTTATGCTGTTTGTGGCTATTTTGAAGGGGGTCATTACCCTAATTTCTTTCTCAGCCTGCTTATCCTTTGAGTATAGAAAGGCCACTGATTTGCTTGAGTTGATTTTATAACCTGCCACTTTGCTGAAGTTGTTTATCAGCTGTAGGAGTTCTCTAGTGGAGTTTTTTGGGTCACTTAGGTAGACTATCATGTCATCTGCAAATAATGATAGTTTGACTTCTTCCTTTCCAATTTGTATCCCTTTGACCTCCTTATGTTGTCAAATTGTCTGAGCTAGAACCTCAAGTACAATATTGGAAAGATAAGGAGAAAGGGAGCAGCCATATCTAGTCCCTGATTTCAGTGGGATTGTTTCAAGTTTCTCTCCATTTAGTTTGATGCTGGCTACTGGTTTGCTGTATATTGCATTTACTATGTTTAGGTATGGGCCTTGAATTCCTGTTCTTTCCAAGACTTTAAGCATGAAAGGATGCTGAATTTTGTCAAATGCTTTTTCAGCATCCAATGAAATGACCATGTGCTTTTTTTCTTTGAGTTTGTTTATGTAGTGGATTGCATTGATGGATTTCCGTATATTGAACCAACCCTGCATTCCCAGGATAAAGAAAACTTGATCATGGTGGATGATCGTTTTGATGTGTTCTTGGATTCGGTTGGCAAGAATTTCATTGAGTATTTTTGCATAAAGGAAATTGGTCTGAAGTTCTCTTTCTTTGTTGGATCTTTGTGTGGTTGTGGTATCAGCATAATTGTGGCTTCGTAGAAGGAATTGGGTAGTTTTCCTTCAGTTTCTGTTTTTTGGAATAGTTTGAAGAGTATTGGTGTTAACTATTCTTTGAAGGTCTGATAGAATTCTGCAATGAAACCATCTGGTCCTGTGCTTTTTCAGTTGGAAGAATTTCTATGACTCCTTCTATTTCTTTAGGCATTATGGGACTGTTTAGATGATCTATTTGGTCCTGATTTAATTTTGGTATTTGGTATCTGTCAAGGAAATTGTCCATTTCCTCCAGATTCTCCAGTTGTGTTGAGTACAGGCTCTTGTAGTAAGATCTGATGATTTTTTGGATTTCCTCAGTTTCTGTTGTTATATCTCCCTTTTCATTTCTAAGTTTGTTAATTTGGATACTTTCTCTGTGCCCTTTGGTCAGTCTGGCTAAGGGTTTAACTATCTTGTTGATTTTCTCAAAGAACCAGCTCCTGGTTTTGTTGATTCTTTGTATGGTTCTCTTTGTTTCTACTTGATTGATTTCGGCCCTGAGTTTGATGATTTCCTGCCTTCTACTCCTCCTGGGTGAAATAGCTTCTTTTTGTTCCAGGGCTTTCAGGTGTGTCATTAAGCTGGTAATGTATGCTCTCTCCATTTTCTTTTTGGAGGCACTCAGGGATATGAGTTTTCCTCTTAGCACTGCTTTCATTGTGTCCCATAGATTTGGGTATGTTGTGTTTTCATTTTCATTGTGTTCTAAAAAGTCTTTAATTTCTTTCTTTATTTCTTCCTTGACCAAGTTATCATTGAGTAGAATATTTTTCAGTTTCCATGTGTATGTGGGTTTTCTGTTGTTTTTGTTGCTATTGAAGACCACGTTTACTCCATAGTGATCTGATAGGAGGCATGGGATTAGTTCTATCTTCTTATATTTGTTGAGGTCTGTGTTGTGACCAATTATATGGTCAATTTTGGAGAAGGTACCATGAGGTGCTGAGAAAAAGGTATATTCTTTTGCTTTAGGATAGAATGTTCTATATATATCTGTTAAATCTAGTTGGTCCAAAGCTTCAATTAGTTTCATTGTGTCCCTGTTTAGTTTCTGTTTTCCTGATCGGTCCATTGAGGAAAGTGCAGTGTTGAAGTCACTCACAATTACTGTGTTAGGTGCAATGTGTGCTTTGAGCTTTAATAAAGTTTCTTTTACAAAAGAGGGTGTCCTTGCATTTGGAGAATAGATTTTCAGGATTGAGAGTTCTTCTCGTTGTATTTTTCCTTTGACCAGCAAGAAGAGTCCCTCAGAGACTCTTTTGATGACTTTGGGTTGAAAGTCAATTTTATCTGATATTAAAATGTCTACTCCAGCTTGTTTCCTGAGACCATTTGCTTGTAAAATTGTCTTTCAGCCTTTTACTCTAAGGTAGTGCTTGTCTTTGACCCTTAGTTGTGTTTCCGGTAAGCAGCAAAATGTAGGGTCCTGTTTACGTATCCAGTCTGTTAGTCTATGTCCTTTTATTGGGGCATTGAGTCCATTGATGTTAAGAGATATTAAGGAATAGTGATTGTTACTTCTTGTCATTTTTGACGTTATTTTTTAAATTTGATTGGTTAACCTCTTTTGGGTTTGATGAAAGGTTACTATCTTGCTTTTTCCAGGGTGAAGTTTCCCTTCTTGTATTGGTGTTTTCCTCCTATTATCCTTTGTAGGGCTGGGTTTGTGGATAGATATTGGGTAAACTTGGTTTTGTCATGGAATATCTTAGTTTTCCATCTACGGTGATTGAGAGTTTTGCTGGATATAGTAGTTTGGCTGGCATTTGTGTTCTCTTAGGGTCTGCAGGAGATCTGCCCAGGATCTTCTAGCCTTCATAGTCTCAGATGAAAAGTCTGCTGTGATTCTGATAGGTCTTCCTTTATATGTTACTTGGCCTTTTTGTCTTACTGCCTTTAATATTCTTTCTTTGTTTAGTACATATGATGTTTTGATTATTATGTGACAGGAAGTATTTCTGTTATGGTCCAGTCTGTTTGGAGTTCTGTAGGCTTCTTGTATATTCATGGGCATCTCTCTCTTTAGGTTAGGGAAGTTTTCTTCCATAATTTTATTGAAGATATTTTCTGGCCCTTTAAGTTGTAAATCTTCACTCTCCTCTATGCCTATAATCCTTAGGTTTGGTCTTCTCATTGTGTCCTGGATTTCCTGGATATTTTGGGTTACAAGCTTTTTGCTTTTTGCATTTTCTTTAACTGTTGAGTCCATGGTTTCTATGGTATCTTCAGCATCTGAGATTCTTTCTTCTATCTCTTGTATTCTGTTGTTGATATTTGCATCTATGTCCACTGATTTCTTCCCAAGGTTTTGTATCTCCAAAGTTGTCTCCCTTTGAGTTTTCTTAGTTGTTTCTACTTCTGATTTTAGATCCTGGATGGTTTTGCTTAGCTCCTTCAGTTGCTTGTTTGTGCTTTCCTGTAATTCCTTAAGAGATTTTTTTGTTTCCTCTTTCATGACCTCAGCCTGTTGACCAAAGTTCTCCTGTATTTCTTTAAGTGTTTTTTGTGTTTCCTCATTATTAGCTTTTGTATTCTCCTGGATTTCTTTCAATGATTTTTGTGTTTCCCTTGCTAGGGCTTCTAACTTTTGATCCATTTTCTCCTGAATTTCTTTAAGTCTGTCCTTCATGTGTTCCTGTACCAGCATCATGACCAGTGATTTTAAATCCAAATCTTGTTTTACTTGTGTGATGGGGTATCCAGGCCATGCTGGTAAAGGAGAATTGGGTTCAGATTTTGCCATATTGCCTTGATTTCTGTTAGAGGCGTTCCTGCGTTTGCCTTTTGCCATCTAGTTCTCACTGGTGTTAGTTGGTCTTGTCAATTCTGGACTCACCAGTGCAAGCTGCCCCTTCCCAGGTGGCCTCTGGTGAACAGCTTACCTCCTGCACTTCCTTCAGACAGGGTGCTGATGCCCAGGCTGTTCAGATCCCGAAGCAGACACCTGGAGGCTCCCACTGGGGCCTGCTGGATTCACCGGAGCACACCGACTTCTCCCCGCTGGGGGCCCGGAAGCCCCTCTTGCCTCTTGCAGAACCTGGACATGTGGTGTTGACGCCCAGGCTGATCTGGATCCAGAAGCAGAGAGGTCTGAGTGCTCCTACCAGAGGCCTCCGGACTGGAGCCTAAGCTCTGTGTCACTGGTGCAAGCTGTGCTGTGAGCTCCCAGACTGCCTCTGGGTGCACACCAGGTCTCACGCACTTCCTGGAGACCGAGTGCTGTGGCCCAGCCTGTTCAGATCCCAAAGCAGGCACCTGAAGGCTCCTGCTGGGGCTCCCTGTATTCACAAGAGCACACCGACTTCTCCCCGCTGGCCGACCGGAAGCCCCTCTTGCCTCTTACAGGACCTGGAGATGAGGTGTTGCCACCCAGGCTGATCTGGATCCGGAAGCAGAGAGATCTGAGGGCTACTGCCAGAGGCCTCCAGACTCGGGAAGTTTAATTTTTCAATTTCCTTAGATGATATGTGATTTGATGGTGTACCTGATCCCAATTTTATTTTGTTACATGGTATCTGTCTAGGAAATCATCCATTTCATTAGATTTTCCAGTTTTGTTGAGTATAGGCTTTTCTACAAAGATATGAATTTTTTTTTTTAATTTTTCGGCTTCTGTTGTTATGGCCCCTTTTTAATTTCTGATTTTGTTTATTTAGATTCTGTCTCTGGGCCCTTTATTTAGTTTGGCTAGGGGGTTTATCTATAATGTTGATATTTTTAAAGGAACAGCTTTTGGTTTCTTTATTTGTATTATTCTCTTTGTTTCTATTTTTTTGATTTTGGTTCGTAGCTTGACAATTTCCTACCCTCTGCTCCTCTTGGGTGTGTTTGTTTCTTTATGTTCTAGGGCTTTCAAGTGTGCTGCTAGTGTGTTAGTGTAGGATCTCACCAGTTTCTTTACTAGGGCCTTAAATGCTATGAATTTTCCTCTTTGCCCTGCTTTCACTGACTCATAAGTTTGGGATGTTGTGCCTTCATTTTCATTGAAATCTAAAATGTTATTCATTTCTTTCTTTACTTCTTCCATGACGAAGTTATCATTGAATAGAGAGTTCTTCAATTTCCAGATGTACATGGGTTTTCTGGGGGGTTTTGTGTTGTTTTTGAAATCTAGCCTTAATCTGTGGTAATCTCATAAAATGCACGGGATTATTTCAATCTTCTTGTACCTGTTGAAGCTTGTTTTGTAACTGAGTATATGACTAATTTTAGAAACAGTAATATAAGGTATGGAGAAGAAGGTATATTCTTTTGTTTTAGTGTAAAATGTTCTCTATATATTTGTTAGATGAATTTGAGTCATAACCCGTATTTGTGTCACTGTGTCTCTGTTTAGTTTCTGTTTCAATGATCTGTCCTTTGGTAAGAGTGGGGTGTTGAGGTCTTCCACTATTATTGTGTATGATACAAGATGTGTTTTCAGCTTCATTAAAGTCACCCCTTATGAATGTGGATACCCTTACATTTGTGGCACAGATGTTCAGAATTTAGACTTTCTCTTGGTTGATTTTTCCTTTGATTAATATGAAGTGTCGTTTGCCATCTCCCTTGAAAATTTTTGGTTGAAAATCTATTAGCTATTAGAATGACAACTCCTACTTGTTTTTTGGGACTGTTTGCTTGGAAGACTTGCTTCAAGCCTTTAACTCTGACATAGTGTCTACCTTTGTCATTGGGGGTGTGTTTCTTATATGCAGCAAAATGCTAGATCCTGTTTGCATATCCAGTCTGTTAGCATATGTCTGTTTATTGGGGAATTGAGCCTGTTGATATTGAGAAATACTAAGGATGGAATATTTTAGTTCCTGTTATGTTTGTTGTTGTAGGTGGCATTATATGCTTGTGATTCTCTCCTTTTGATTATTTTGTTCTGAGATAACTCTTATCTTCTTTTCTCATTGGTGAAGGTAGCTTCCTTGTTTTGGAGTTTTCCTTTTAGAATCCAAGTAAACATCAAAGCAATCATCCACCATGATCAAGTAGGCTTCATCACAGGGATGCAGGGATGGTTCAATATACAGAAATCTATCAATGTAATCCACTATATGAAGGAACTCAAAGGAAAAAACACATTATCACTTCATTAGATGCTGAGAAAGTATTTGACAAAATCCATCACCCCTTCATGATACACGTAATCCACTATATAAAAAAACTCAAAGAAAAACATCACATGACCATTTCATTAGATGCAGAGAAAGTATTTGACAAAATCCAATACCCTTTAAGATAAAAGTCTTGGAAAGATTAGAAATTCAAGGACCATATCTGATAATAGAAAAGCAATACACAGCAAAGCAGTAGCCAACATCAAACTAAATGGAGAGAAACTTGAAGCAATCCCTCTAAAATCAAGAACTAGACAAGGCTGTCCACTCTCGCCCTACCTGTTCAATATAGTTCTCAAAGACCTAGCAAAAGCAATTATACAATTAATGAAGGTAAAAGGCAAACAAATTGGAATGGAAGAAATCAAAATATCACTATTTGTAGATGATATTTGCCTAAGGGAGTACTACTCAGTTATTAAAAACAACAAATTCGTTGAATTCTTAGGCAAATGGATGGAACTAGAAAATCCCATCCTGAGTGAGGTAACCCAGTCACAAAAGAACACACATGGCATGCACTCACTAAAAAGTGGATATTAGCCCAGAAGCTTGGAATACCCAAGACAGAATTCATAGACCAAATGAAGCTCAAGAAGAAGGAAGACTTCAGTACTTCTTCGAAGGGGGAACTAAATACCCACAGGTGGAGATACAGAGACAAAATGTGGAGCAGAGACTGAAGGGAAGGCCATCCAGAGACTGCCCCACCTGGGGATCCATCCCTCATACAGTCACTATTGTGGATGTCAGCAAGTGCTTCCTGAAAGGAAGATGATATAGCTGTCTCCTGAGAAGCTCTGTAGGTGCCTGACAAATACAGAAGTGGATACTCACAGCCAACTAATGAACTAAGCACAGGGTCCCTAATGGAGGAGCTAGAAAAATGACCCAGGGAGCTGAAGGATCTTGCAGCATCGTAGGAGGAACAAAAATATGAACCAACCAGCACCCCAGAACTCCCAGGGACTAAACCACCAATCACAGAGTACACATGGAGGGACCCATGGCTCCAGCCACATATGTTGAAGGGAATGGCCCTGTCAGACCTCAATGAGAGGAGAGGCAGTGGGTCCTGTGAAGGCTCCACGCCCCAGTGACAGGGAATGCCAGGATAGGGAAGCGGGTGTGGGTTGGGTAGTAAGCAGGTGGGGGAGGGATGGGATAGGGGTTTTTGGAGGGGAAATGAGGAGAGGGGAAAACATTTGAAATGTGTATAAAGAAAATATCTAATAAAAAAGTGAGTGAAATAAAAAGTAACAAACACATTGAAAGTAAGAGCATTGTTACATCAGAGCAGGAGGAGGGAGCAAGATTAGAAGGAGAATGGAGAGTTTAATATCTAAAATATAACGCAACTTTGTAAAATAAGAGCAATATGCACAATGCAGAGAGAAAGAGGCAAAAAGAAGAAACTACAGAGAGAGTTGAAAGAGCAGGTAGGACCCTCCTTACCACAGGATAGAACAGGTATTTTCTTTCTTTTTTTTTTATGTTTTTCTCTCCTTTTTTTTGATATTTTTTTATTCGATATATTTTTTATTTACATTTCAAATGATTTCCCCTTTTCTAGCCCCCCACTCCCTGAAAGTCCCATAAGCCCCCTTCTCTCCCCCTGTCCTTCCACCTACCCCTTCCCACTTCCCCGTTCTGGTTTTGCCCTGTACTGCTTCACTGAGTCTTTCCAGAACAAGGGGCCACTCCTCCTTTCTTCTTGTACCTCATTGATGTATGGATTATGTTTTGGGTATTCCAGTTTTCTAGGTAAATATCCACTTATTAGTGAGTGCATACCATGAGTCACCTTTTGAGTCTGGGTTACCTCATTTAGTATGATGTTTTCTAGCTCCATCCATTTGCCTAAGAATTTCATGAATTCATTGTTTCTAATGGCTGAATAGTACTCCATTGTGTAGATATACCACATTTTTTGCATCCACTCTTCTGTTGAGGGATACCTGGGTTCTTTCCAGCATCTGGCGATTATAAATCGGGCTGCTATGAACATAGTAGTGCATGTATCCTTATTACATGGTGGGAAATCCTATGGGTATATGCCCAGGAGTGGTATAGCATGATCTTCTGGAAGTGAGGTGCCCAGTTTTCAGAGGAACCGCCAGACTGATTTCCAGAGTGGTTGTACCAATTTGCAACCCCACCAGCAGTGGAGGAGTGTTCCTTTTTCTCCACACCCTCTCCAACACCTGCTGTCTCCTGAATTTTTAATCTTAGCCATTCTGACTGGTGTAAGGTGAAATCTAATGGTTGTTTTGATTTGCATTTCCCTAATGACTAATGAAGTTGAGCATGTTTTAAGATGCTTCTCTGCCATCCGAAGTTCTTCAGGTGAGAATTCTTTGTTTAACTTTGTTATCTAGAGTCGGAAAAGAACACCATCGAAAGGACAAATCGGCAACCAACAAATTGGGAAAAGATCTTCACCAATCCTACATCAGATAGAGGGCTAATATCCAATATATATAAAGAACTCAAGAAGTTAGACTCCAGAAAACCAAACAACCCTATTAAAAAATGGGGTACAGAGTTAAACAAAGAATTCTCACCTGAAGAACTTCGGATGGCAGAGGTATTTTCTTAATAGCAAGGCAAGCTTAGTCTTACTAAAGAGGACAAAGCGTTCTGCTATGGACTTGGGTTAAATTCATTTAGCCACAAACTTGAAGAAGCTTTTCTTTATCTATGCAATAAAGATTGGAGCTCATTTTTCATCCAGAATGAATGAGTTCATTCTGTGCTGGTGCTTGATCTTTTGCTCCAAATGCATTTGTAAGTATAGATATGTGTGTGTGTGTGTGTGTGTGTGTGTGTGTGTGTGTGTGTGTGTGTGTGTATGTAAGTAATTATGAGATAAGGATGTAGTTTGGCCCAACTGGTTTTAATGGAGATATATGAATGTGAAAGCACAAATCCATACATAATTTTATGTGAGTTTATCCATGTTTACTTATGTAAAAGATTCTTCTGCAAATTTGACTCTTTCTTCTGGTTCAATAGAAGTTTATTGCTGCAAATCTCACAGTAGCCAAACAAGCAAGAGGCATCTGGACATTAGGGGAAGTGTTCTAGCAAGCAATCCCTTACTTAATCCACCGCTGTTTTAAAATGAGTTGCTAAGTGCCAGTCTGATTTGAAGATGCTATAATTTTGTTGTATGGTTTTGGCTTCTTTAACAAAAGATGTGTCCACAGGTGTGTGGGTTTAATTCTGGGCCTTTGATTCTATTCAGTTGATTAACCTGACTGTCCGTGTCCGCTATCATGCAATCTATATCACTATTGCTCTGTAGTAGAGCTTGAGGTCAGAGATGGTGATTCTTCCAGAAGTCTTGTTCAGAATTGTTTCATTCATCCTGGTTTTTTGTTTTTCCATGTGAAACTGAGAATTGCTTTTTCCATGTCAGTAAATTATTGTGTTGGTATTTCGATAGGGATTGCATTGAATCAATAGATTTCTTTTAGTAAGATGCCCATTTTCACTGTATTAAACCTATCAATCCATGAGATTGGGAGACCTTTCCATCCTCTGCTTCCCCAGTATGGCTATTCTTTTTTTTTTTTTCATTTTTCTTCAATTTATTTTTTTTCTTAATAGCAAGGCAAGCTTAGTCTTACTAAAGAGGACAAAGCGTTCTGCTATGGACTTGGGTTAAATTCATTTAGCCACAAACTTGAAGAAGCTTTTCTTTATCTATGCAATAAAGATTGGAGCTCATTTTTCATCCAGAATGAATGAGTTCATTCTGTGCTGGTGCTTGATCTTTTGCTCCAAATGCATTTGTAAGTATAGATATGTGTGTGTGTGTGTGTGTGTGTGTGTGTGTGTGTGTGTGTGTGTATGTAAGTAATTATGAGATAAGGATGTAGTTTGGCCCAACTGGTTTTAATGGAGATATATGAATGTGTAAGCACAAATCCATACATAATTTTATGTGAGTTTATCCATGTTTACTTATGTAAAAGATTCTTCTGCAAATTTGACTCTTTCTTCTGGTTCAATAGAAGTTTATTGCTGCAAATCTCACAGTAGCCAAACAAGCAAGAGGCATCTGGACATTAGGGGAAGTGTTCTAGCAAGCAATCCCTTACTTAATCCACCGCTGTTTTAAAATGAGTTGCTAAGTGCCAGTCTGATTTGAAGATGCTATAATTTTGTTGTATGGTTTTGGCTTCTTTAACAAAAGATGTGTCCACAGGTGTGTGGGTTTAATTCTGGGCCTTTGATTCTATTCAGTTGATTAACCTGACTGTCCGTGTCCGCTATCATGCAATCTATATCACTATTGCTCTGTAGTAGAGCTTGAGGTCAGGGATGGTGATTCTTCCAGAAGTCTTGTTCAGAATTGTTTCATTCATCCTGGTTTTTTGTTTTTCCATGTGAAACTGAGAATTGCTTTTTCCATGTCAGTAAATTATTGTGTTGGTATTTCGATAGGGATTGCATTGAATCAATAGATTTCTTTTAGTAAGATGCCCATTTTCACTGTATTAAACCTATCAATCCATGAGATTGGGAGACCTTTCCATCCTCTGCTTCCCCAGTATGGCTATTCTTTTTTTTTTTTTTTCATTTTTCTTCAATTTATTTTTTTTAAAAATCTCTTTGCATCCTGACTGCAGCCCCCCATCTCCTCTTCTAGTTATGATCTTACAAATCCCTCTCCCTCTATATTTCCCTCTACCCTGTGCACAGAGAAGAGGAAGACCCTCTTGGGTACCAACCTAGCCTGGGACATCTAGTCCCAGGGAAAGGCAATAGCATGGCAATTCTAAAACTTCCTTCTTTCAGTGATCTACTGTCTGAGAAATCAAAAGTCCCACCTCTGTCTCCCTGTCCAGTCATTTGCTACCAGCAGATTTATTTAGCATTTAGCACAATTTGGGAGGAGGGACAGTGTCTCAAACGTAGACATGCAAATTCTCCTATAATTTGGGAACCCCATTAAGATAATATTAGCAATAAACCAAATCTACAACTGTATATACATACTTGTAAGTGGATATTAGCCAAAGAGTAAAGAAGATGGTTGAAGCTGGCATCAGGGGTGAGCCTGGGCAGGGCCATGCTGTACCACTTCTGATGGGGTGGAACCCTTCAGTTTCCAGGATGCACTGCCTCATCAGGAGTCCTAGGATCCCGCTGGATGGAGGACACCGGGCTCGAGGAGGCCAAACTCAACTGGTCCAACCATAGTGTGTAGGGCGGAGGCCCTGGAGTCTGAGCTGGAGGCACCACAGAGGAGTGGCATGGCTCACAGGAGGCGCTGCTGTGGCTGCTGCTGCCAGTTGCTGCCATGGGAGTGCTGGGCGGTGGCTTCCTCCTCTTGCTCCTGGACATGTGTGGCAATGACCTCACAGCACTGGGATCTGATCTGCTGACACTGAGCGGCCTGCACATGCTGCTGGTCAGGAACAACCAGCTGGGCGGCCCAGGCTCGCTGCCCAAGGGCCTGCCTGGCCCAGTCACTGCTCTGCTGCAGCCTGCTGGTGCTTAACCTCAGTGGCAACATCTTGCAGGACCTGCCCATCTCACTGCTGAGGCTGCCAGAGTTTACGGGGGTAAGAAGAGGGCACCAGATCCCATTGAACTGGAGTTAGAAGGTGCTGCTGTGAGCTGCTGTGTGGGTGCTGGGATCTGAACCCTCATCCTCTGCAAGTGCACTGAGCACTCCCAACCTGAGTCCACTCTTCAGTCCCTCATGACATTAAAGGTTGAGGCAAGGACTCTCACTCAACCTGGAGCTGTGCAGTCCTGTTGGACTGGCCAGCAAGCTGCAGTCCTGGGTTAAGGAATGCACTGTCTCCTTTGATGTGATTATTAGGGTGGCTAAGGTCCTCTGGCTTGCACAGGGGTCACCGTCCTGGCTGACCTTCTCCCCAGCTCCTTAGGCAGCTTCTAGTTATTAGCTGTGTTATGGATGTGCACGCCTTGGATATTTTTTGTTGTTGCAAAACCGTGACTCTTGTCTGTGTCTCTTTGTGACTGTACTTAAGATCAAACCCACAGCTTTGACTCGACACCGAGTCACAGGGACAGTGGATACTGAGGTAATTGTCTATTTCATGGCTCACATGAGGGAACTGAGGGTGGGCCTGTTAGAATGAGGTCTGTGGTCTGCATAGCGGTCAACAGGATTGGACATACATTTCACTTTTGTTTTCTGGGTGCTGGGGTTTTCTGGGTGCTGAGAACTCTGCCTTAGCCTTATTGTATCTGCTAAGGTTGGAGAGCAGCTCGGGGGGTGCCAGGGTTGGGGAATGACTCCTCAGAGTCTCCAAAAGCATAGATCTTTGCTGCCGCTTGAGCAGTGACTAATATCTTTGTAAGATGAGGTGATGACCAGCAACCCAGACCGACAGCTGTCACAGCAGTGGCTCTGACTGTAGTATTGGGAGCCTGACCGTGTGCTCCTGCTAGCTGTGGCTGCTCCAGGAGCAGGCAGGGGTTGGAGTTGGTGAACTGAGGGTCAGGAGGGGAGACGGTTGCTCCAGGGCCTCCTGAAGGAGTGTCCCGTGTGCAAGCCTTCCCTCAGGTTAAATATTGTTTCTCAATTTCAGTTTTATTTTATGTGTATGGGATGTTCTCCTGCATATTTCCGTATATGGGCGGTAATCGTGGAGGCCACAATTGAGAACTGGAGTTACAGATGGTTGTGAGCCACTGTGTGGGTGCTGGAAATTGAACTGATGTTCTTTGTAAGAGCAGCCAGTGCTCTTAACAGTTATACCATCTCTCCAGTTCCCCTCGGGTTAAATTTTTACTTTTATTCCAGGGGATCTGTATTAGATTCTGAAAACCCACAAGGTAGTCCACACACAACAGTTTGCAACTTCAGGTCCAGGGAATCTGATGCCTCCTTCTGGCATCTGAAGGCATTGCATGCATGTGGTACACAGAGATGTTTCAAAACATGCATACACATTCAATAAAAATAACTCCTAAAGACAATTTATTTTTATTACTTTATATGTGTGTGTGTGTGTGTGTGTGTGTGTGTGTGTGTGAGCTTGGCAGTGGTGGTGCACGCCTTTAATCCCAGCGCTTGGGGGGCAGAGGCAGGTGGATTTCTGAGTTCGAAGCCAGCCTGGTCTACAGAGTGAGTTCCAGGACAGCCAGGGCTACACAGAGAAACCCTGTCTTGAAAAGAACAGCAACAACAAAAGAAGTGTGTGTGTGTATGTGTGTGTGTGTGTGTGTGTGTGTGTGTGTGTGTGTGTGCATGACTACAGGTACCCTCAGAGGCCAAAGGCATCAGATTTCCTGGATTAGGAGTTATAGGTAGTTGTGAAGAGTAGGATGTGGGTGCCAGGAACTGAACTTGGGTCCTCTGCAGAAACAGTCAGGGCTCTTAACTGCTGAGCCACCTCTCTGGCCCTGTTTGCCTGAGTTTAGAGTTGCACTCCTCCGTGGCTGCCAGCTCCCCAAGGAGCTTGCGGCTCTGCCTCTGGGTCTCCCTGACCTGAGTGGCTGTCCTTTCTCCCAGGCTGTCCTTCTACTCTGGCCACTCCTCCTTTGGCATGTACTGCATGTATTCCTGGCGGTGAGTACCCATCTCCTTCCCGGGGGACCTTATGGGGCCACACCTTCCCTGGGTCTTGGTCTTCCCTTCTGCACAATGGGGTGTGTGGAGGAGGCTCTAAGGGTGGGAGGCCTTGCGACTCTCGCCCCGGGCTGGGCAGGCTGTGGACACTCGTGGGCCCAACTGACGGCAGGCTGATGTCCCATTAGCTGTAAGTGCATGCCCGGCACTGCTGGAAGTGGGCCCAGCTGCTGAGGCCCACCGTTCAGTTCTTCTTGGTGGCTTTTGCCATCTATGTGGGCTATACCCGAGTGTCTGACCACAAGCACCACTGGAGTGAAGTCCTCGTCGGTCTCCTGCAGGGAGCCCTGGTGGCCTGCCTCACAGTGAGTGCTGCTTGCCTGACCTACAGGATCTGCTCTGCCCGCTTCAGATGCCCCGCGACCTCTGCCTGCTGTTCTGTCTCCAAGAGCTTGCCCCTTGTTGCTACTTTTGTTTCCAACCCAATTCCCCGGTAAAAGATATCTCAATAGTTTAACAAAACAAGCTACAATCCTAGATTGGGCAGATCTCCCGCTACACTACTCTATTCCCATCTATATTAGTCCATGTAACTTGCAGTTTCTCCAGGCCAGGAGCTTCTCTCTGCAGCCTAGCTGGCGATCCCAGTAGCCCCTCCCCTCCTATTTATCCCTCATAGCCCCTCCCCTTCTATTTATCCTCCGTAGCCCCTCCCCTCCTATTTATCCCCCTTGGCTCCTCCCCTTGACTCTCAGCTCCTCCCCCTTCCTCCTGCCCAATCATTGGCTCAAGCCTTCATTTGAAAAGTTAAGGTGGGGAGAAGGTTTCCAAGGCAACTCCTCATCTGTAGCCCCTCTGAGGAGTGGAATTGGCATCAAACAGCCCCTCACTGCTGGCCCCACCCATCCACATGACTACCCCCCCTCAGCTTCTCCCTCAGGGACCCCAGAAGAC
Organism: Apodemus sylvaticus; assembly: GCF_947179515.1. NCBI lineage: Eukaryota > Metazoa > Chordata > Mammalia > Rodentia > Muridae > Apodemus > Apodemus sylvaticus. The sequence continues at coordinate 58,989,193 of NC_067491.1, read as the reverse complement.
ATTCTTTTTCTTCCAGACCTACTCACTGCCTTTCCCCCTCCCCAGGTCCGCTATGTTTCAGATTTCTTCAAATCGCAGCACCCCAGCCCTGCCAGGAGTGTGAAGAGCCAGAGCGCAAGCCCAGTCTGTCGCTGACGCTGACCCTTAGTGACCCACCCTAGCTGCTATGGAAGCTGGAAAGTCACCCGTGGGCCAGTCAAGTGTTGGCCCCATGCCCCTGATCAGGCACTCCTGGCTTTGGAGCTGTCCCGGGGTCCTGGCTAGTGACTGTGGACCAGGGTCTTGGGTGCCTGTCTGGCCCTGAGTGTGGGCAGGGCTCATCGTCAGCATTCCTTGACTATCGCATGGCCTCAAAAGATGCGGTCCTGCTCGGAGGGCTTCTCTGGTCACCAACGGGTTTTCGAGGAGGGCCATCCCAGCATGGCCCCGGGAATGGTTGGCCCGAGACTGTTCACAAAGTCAGCACCCTCCTTGATGGCCCTGAAGGTGATGAACACCTTGTTAGCCTGCGTGGGCAGGTGGCCTTGGCCTTGGGAAGATGGCTGTCAACCCTTGGACTGCCTGGAAGTTCACATGTTGCTTTTGGTCTGAAACCTTTCCTCAAGCCTATGGAAGATTACTGCTCGGGGCCTCCAAGCCCCTCCCTCTGGCTTGAAGTGCTGTCCTGTCCCCACTCTGACCATGTGGACCAAATGTGTAGCCAGGCATTGGAAGTAGGTCCTCCTGGATCTGCCCTTCCTGATTGTTTCAAAACACTTTAAGTTACTGTCTCATGGGAGGATGTGTTATAAACTTTGTACCAAATGTCTCTGCTGTGCATGTTGCTTTTCAAGCTCTCCTGGTGAGGTAGAAGGTCCTCCTGTGCCTACCTAACCTGTCAGTGCATCATTGTGCAGGATCTGCCAGTCTTAGCAGAGACTTGGGGGACAGAGACCTGTCCTGGGTGTCTTGTATATAGGCCAAGACAGAGGCCTCATAGGCAGTGTGGCCTTCCTCTGTGCGTGGTGGATACTTATCCTAGGTCCAGCTTAGAAAACACAGACCCTTCATGGTCAGTGCTGATTAGGAGTCTGATCGTGCTCCCAGGGTGCCTGGCCGGTCTCCCAGGGGCAGCAGGGAGGGTGCAGGTCTTGCTGTATCCCAGGACAAGGTGAGTGTTTTTCTGGGAATGGGCGGGTTCCTTATGTCCTTCAGGTCTTTGGGTCTGGGAGCTTGGGGGGGACAGTCAAAAGTACCGACTCCCCCCTCCATTTCCTTCCTCTCCTTAGAGGCTGGGTCAGGATCCTCTGTATGCCACTGGCAGACACTAAAATCCAGGAGGCCCAAGGAATTCAGCCCAACTCAGAGAGCATGCCGGATGCCTCTGCCCTTGGTAGCTGGTGTTCAGCCTTTGACAGCCTGCATTTTCACGGGGATCCTCCCTGTTAAGTGACTGCGAGCCAGCCTCCTCCAGCCAATGCTCTGCACTGTAGGGTCCTACAGGTCCCAGCTGTTCTGTTAGAGGCAGAAGTTCCCAGTGAAAAGGCGGGCTCACATCCTGAGCACAGCAGGGCTCTGCTTGTACAGATCCTCTGTTTGGCCTGACTGCAGCTGAGCTGAGCCTCTCCCAGGCACCCATGCCTGCCTCTCTGCCTCAGTGCCCAGTGCTGGCTCTGTTTAGCAGGCACAGAGACTGTGGGTGTGGGACTCGTGCCTGTGACACTGGCACTGGCTGGTTGAGGTAGTAGAATGGGGAGTGTGAGACCAGCTTGTGCGACAGTGATTCTCCTGTGTGCCTGCGCATGTTCGTGTGTGTGTGTGTGTGTGTGTGTGTGTGTGTGTTTGCATGTGGAAGTCAGAGGGCAACCTCAAGTTTTCATTCTTAGATGTTTTCTTTCTTTCTTTCTTTCTTTCTTTCTTTCTTTCTTTCTTTCTTTCTTTCTTTCTTTCTTTCTTTCTCCTCCTCCTCCTCCTCCTCCTCCTCCTCCTCCTCCTCCTCCTCCTCCTCCTCCTCCTCCTCCTCCTCCTCCTCCTCCTTCTTCTTCTTCTTCTTCTTCTTCTTCTTCTTCTTCTTCTTCTTCTTCTTCTTCTTCTTCTTCTTCTTCTTCTTTTAATATAACAAGGTCCCTAATTGGCCTGGAACCTCACCAAGTAGTCGACCTCACATTGTGGATTTCACACTTCATGTCAAGTCCCTAAAACAGTGGTGCTCAACATGGGGGGTCACAACACCCACAGGGGTCACGTACCAGACATCCTGCAAATCAGATATTTACATGATGTTTCATAATGGTATCAAAATTACAGTCATGCTGTAGCAATGGAATAATTTTGTGGTTGGAGAGATGGCCCAGATGGCTAGTGTGCATGGTAACTCATGACTGCCTGTTAGCTTCATCATCAGTGGTACCTGATACTTTCTTCTGACCACTGGGCACTGGGTACTGTACACGTGTGCCCATACCACTCCCTCCCAAATCCCATACACTTAAAATAAAACATTTTATTTATTTATTTATTTATTTATTTATTTATTTATTTATTTATTTATATATATATATTTATTTATTCACTTTTATTTATTCATTCATTCACCTGGTTGATGCCCTCCCTCTTGGTCTTCCTCTCACTCAATCCCTCCCCCCTGTCACCCACCTCCTTCTCCTCTTAGAGTACCTCCCTCCGGTATCCCACAACCTTGTGCATCAAGTCTTTGCAGGATTACGCATATCCTCTGTCACTGAGCCCAGACAAGGTAACCAAGTTAGGGAAACATATTTCACAGCTTTAGGGATACATGCCACTCCACCTGTTGGAAGACCCACATGAAGACCTAATTACACATTTGCTACATATGCGTGTGGAGGCCTAGGTCCAGCCCATTCAAACATCTTTGGTTGGTGATTCAGTCTCTGAGAGCCCACAGGGGTCCAGGTTAGTTAACCCTGTTGGTTTTCCTGTGAGTTCCTATCCCCTTCCAGGCCCTCAATCCTTCCCCCAACTCTTCCATGAGATTCTTGTAATGGCTGTTCCTGGTTGTCAGCTTGACTACATGTGGAATGAACTACAATTCAGAATTGAGGGGCATACTTGTGATCCAGGTCTTGAGGCTGGAAGATACAAGTTTATGATTTGGATCTTGGCATGGAGATCTTGAGGCATAGTGGCCATGAAAAGATTAGGCCCAGGTAAGGTGGTACACGCCTTTAATCCCAGGGGACTGAGGCAAGGAGATCTCTGAGTTCCAGGTCAGCCTAGGACAAAGCAAGCTCCAGATCCAGGTGTGGTGGCATACTCCTTTAATCTGGGCCACAACTTCTGCTGGAGACCTACATAGGGACATTGAAGGAGGAAGATTCACTCTTTTTCACCCACTTGCACTTACTTGCCAGCACATCTGTTGGAACCTACTTCTATAGAAGATCAGCTGAAACAAACAGCCTTGTGGGGACTGAGCAACTACTAGATCCTTGGACTTCCCATCCACAGCTGACCATTGTTGGGTTAGTTGGATTACAGACTGTAAGTCATCACCATAAATTTTCTCAATATAGAGAGACATTCCATAAGTTCTGTGACTCTAGAGAACCCTGACTAATACAAGTCCCCCAGTTCCATCCCATGTTTGGATGGTTCTGTCAGCTTCTGAGTGGACCCTTTCAGAGGACAGTTATGCTTGGCTCCTGTTTGGAATCATAACAGAGTATCATCATAGTGTCATGGACTGGTACTTGCCCGTGGGTTGTGTCTCAAGTTGGGCTGGTTATTGGTTGGCCAATCCCTTAGTCTCTGCTCCATCTTTACCCCTCCATTTCTTGTAGACAGGATAAATTTTGGGTCAGAAGTTTTGTGGGTGGGTTGGTGTCCCTATTACTTCACTGGGGTTCCTGTCTGGCTACTGGAGGTGGCCTTTTCAGGCTTCATATCTCCACTGCTGTGAGTGTCAGCGAAGGTCGTCCCTACTGATTTCTGGGGACCTCCCCCATCCTAGGTTTTTGGCATGTCCTTGTGATGCTTCCAGCCCCCAACCCTGCGAGTTGCAGATTTCCATTTATTCTCCTGGCCTTCTGGGCCCTTCTGTCTCCCCACCTGCTCCTGAAAACTGTATCACCTCATTCACCTCCCACAAATTAAATGATGTCCAAAAAGAATGGAGGAGTGGCCCCTGGTTCTGGAAAGACTCAGTGCAAGAGTATAGGGGAATTCCAGAACAGGGAAATGGGAAGGGGTGGATGGAAGAACAGGGCCTCGGAAGAGGGCTTATGGAACTTGCGGGGAGTGGGCACCCAGAAAAGGGGAAATCATTTGAAATGTATATAAAAATGTATCAATAAAAAAATAAATGAAAAAAAAGAGAAACTTGAAGCAATCCCACTAAAATCAGGGACTAGACAAGGTTGCCTACTCTTTCCTTACCTATTCAATATAGTACTCGAAATCCTAGGCAGAGCAATTAGAAAACAAAAGGATGTCAAAGAGATGCAAATTGGAAAGGAAGAAGTCAAAATATCACTATTTGCAGATGATATGACATAAGTGACAGCAAAAGTTACAACAGAGAGATCCTACAGTTGAAATACAACTTCAGCAAGTGGATGAATATAAAATTAAGTCAAACAAATCAGTAGCCTTTCTCTACACAAAAGATAAACAGGCTGAGAAAAAATTAGGGAAATAACATGCTTCACAATAGTCACAAATAATATAAAAACCTCGTGACTCTAACCAAGCAAGTGAAAGATCTGTATGACAAGAACTTCAAGTTCCGGAAGAAAGAAATTGAAGATGATTTCAGAAGATGGAAAGATCTCCAATCCTCACTGATTGGCAGGATTGATATAGTAAAAATGGCCATCTTGCCAAAAGCAATCTACAGATTAAATGCAACCCCCATCAAAATTGCAACTCAGTTCTTCATAGAGTTCGAAAGGGCAATACGCAAAATTATTTAGAATAACCAAAGCTTCAGGATAGCAAAAACTGTTCTCAACAATAAAAGAACTTCTGTGGGAATCATCACCATCCCTGACCCCAGAGCAATAGTCATAAAAACCACATGGTAGTGGAACAAAGACAGGCAAATAGATCAGTGAAATAGAACTTAAGACACAGAAATGAACCCACACACCTATGGTCACTTGATCTGTGACAGAGGAGCTTAAACCACCCAGTGGAAAAGAACATTTTCAACAAGTGGTGCTTGTTTAACTGAAGGTCAGCATGTAGAAGACTGCAAATAGATACACTCTTATCTTCTCATACAAAGCTCAAGTGGATCAAGGACCTCCACATAAAACCAGATACACTGAAACCAATAGAAGAGAAAGTGGGGAAGAGCCTCGAGCACATGGGCACAGTAGAAAATTTCCTGAACAGAACACCAATGACTTGTGCTCTAAAATCAATAATTGACAAATGGGACCTCATATAATTGCAAAGCTTCTGTAAGGCAAAGGACACTGTCAAGAGGGCAAAACTGCCATCAACAGATTGGGAAAAGATCTTTATCAACCCTCCATACAACAGAGGGCTAATACCCAATAAATACAAACAACTCAAAAAGTTAGAATCCAGGAAAACACATAGTCCTGGTAAAAGCGGTGTACAGAGGTAAACAAATAAATCTCAACTGAGGAATATCAAATGGTCGAGAAGCACCTAAAGAAATGTTCACCATCATATGATCAGTGGAGCAGCTGGGACAGGAGCCCTCCTGTCACCATTTGCTCCAGGGAGCCCGGCAGCTCCACTTCTCTCTGTGCACTGCCAACCAGGAGAGTGGGATCTCCCAGCAGAGCCTTCACTTCTGGGTGTGGAGGTGAGATCCACACTTTTTCTCCAATAACTGTCTGGAGGGGCAAGGTTAGGAATGCACAGGGCATCCAGTGGAGCAGCTGGGACAGGAGCAGTCCAGTCACCATCTGCACCCTGGAGCCGAGAGGCTCCATATCCATCTGCACACAGATCCTGTCAGAAGAGTGTTGGTCTCCTATGTGTGCTGACACAGGCTTACAGGCCCACAGGAGGGACAAGCTCCAGCCAAAGAAAGGAAGAACAATGAACACCAGAGATAACCAGATGGCAAAGGCAAGCACAAGGTCATAAGCAACAGAAACTAAAGCTACTTGGCAACATCAGAAACCAGTTCTCCTGCCATAGGAATCCTGAATACCCCAACACACTGGAAATGCCAGAGCTGGATTTAAAAATCACATCTCATGATGCTGATAGAAGACTTTAAGAATAACATTAGTAACTTCCTTTATAGAAATACAGGAGAAAACAGGTAAACAGATAGAAGCCCCTAAATAATCACAGAAAAACACACTCAAACAGGTGAAGGAACTGAACAAAACCATCCAGGATCAAAAAATGGAAATTGAAAATTTAAAAAATCACAAAGAGAGACAACACTGGAGATAGAAAACCTAAGAAAGAAATCAGGAGTGCAAGCATCACCAACAGAATACAAGAGAAAGAAGAGAGAATCTCGGTTGCAGAAGATAGAAAACATTGACACAGCAGTCAAAGAAACACAAAATGCAAAAAGCTCCTGACTGAAAACATCCAGTGTAGAGAGTCTTACTGGGGTGCCATGCCACCTGGCAGGAACTTGACATTGACCAAGGTGAAGTTCTTCTCCCAGTCTCTGAGCAGAAATTCCTCTGTTAGCCATAATCCTCTCCACCTAGGGTAGAGCACTCAGACCAAGGTGAAGTTCTTTGTTCCTCCAGATTTACAAATTCCTGAATTAAGCAGGTGACCCACCCAGCTGCCTGAGCAGTGGAGCCAATGCCAAGTGAACAGACAGACCAGTTCCCCAGAACACACCCTAAAATTTGGGGGAAGAGTCTTGCCTGAAACCTTAAAATTCTGAGTCCTCCATTAAACCTTGAGGCTTTGAGCAGGTGCTGTTGTCTTGGTCTCCATCTCTTTCCCCCACCTTTCCATCCATCCCCAGCTTCCCTTCTAGGGAACCTATTCCATGTAACTGTGGGCAATTACAGATTGGTGCCCAACAAGTGTCCAGGCACAGGAAGGTTTCCTGAGGTGACCCTGTCTCGGCAAAGCTTTGCAGAAAATAGAAAAAGACAGTACCCTGCATGGGGAGCAAATACTGGAGCTAAATACTAACACTAGTCTAAAATTTCATCTTTTTGAGGCTGTTGTTGTCGGTGCAGAAGGATACAGGCTAAGTGGGACAGCGTAGACCCAACACTGAGTTTGTTTAGGAGGTAACAGTGGGAAATGGGATAGGAACTTCAAAACAGGCGTTTGTCGGCAGCCTTCAAGACCTGCTTCAGGAGAAAGAGTACGGTTTGAAAAACAATGGTTAGAAGGTTTTTTTTTTTTTTTAGATCAGATAGATTCTTGTTGCCCATGGTTCCGAGAAAAAAAGAACTTTATATAAGAGAACCTGGGAAAAAATTGGAAAAGCACTAAGAGCCACCAAGGCAGATAATACTACCCTCTGCCTCCGGATGCTTATAAAAGATGCTCCTGATGAAGAGATCTCACAGGCACCAAATATCACACTTGAGGAATCTCAAGAAGGAAGCCTGCCAGAGAGGACTTCCTCAGAAAAGAGTCTTTTCAACCTTAACTTAGAAAGATCTAGAGACACTACTGATAAGCTAACATTAGAGGAGAAAGCTCATTCAGACAAAGGAGCTGCCTAATATTATGGTGAGGATTGGCCACCTAGTGCACCTTCTGCTCTGCCTATGGCCTCTACTGTCTGAGATGATACCAAGATGGAGATGCAATTACATGAATTGGAGTTTGAAATTAAGTTGCAGAAAGGGTAACAAGTGCAGGAAAGAGCAGTGATCCTGAGACACACCAATCACCACAAGAAAGAGCTGTAAGTCAAGCTCACAGGGAAAGACAGGACACATCTAACTTTGTCGTTGAGATCATAGACCGGCAGAATATAGTTAGACAATATCAGACCTTGGAGTTCAATATGGAGGCAATGCTAATCAGATTGGGTTCCCTGTTGGAGTGTATGCACAGGTTGCAATGGCTGCCCACCACTCGTGGAATCAATTACCGACTAAAGGGGATCTCAGTGGAAGTTTAGCAAGCATTAGACAGGCACCTGGTGAACTTTTTTCAGGATTTTGTGGATAGGCTACTGAAATCAGCTAATAGAATTTTTGGAAATTCTCAAGCAGAATCTTTGTCTCACAATTGGCTTATAAGAATGCTAATGCAGCTTGTCATACCACCATTAGACCTTACAAGGGACAGATAGACTTAGCTGGGTATATTTGCGTTTGTGCAGAGATTGGGCCTTCATACAATCAAAGTCTAGCTATGGCTACAGCTTTGCAAGGAACCACCATGCAAGTGATACTCTCACAGAGAGGAGAGAATAAAATGTGTTTTAAATGTGGAGGTTTGGGTCATTTTAGAAGTGATTGCCCTAGGAACAGAGGCGCTGTAAGTGGGCAATCAAGTTATCCCCAGGAGTTTGTCCTAGATGCAGGAAAGGTAATCACTGGGCCAGGGACTTAAATCTAAGATAAATTCAGGGCTGTCCCATGTCGGGAAACAGGCAGAAGGGCCAACCTCAGGCAGAGGGCCAACCTCAGGCAGAGGGGCCAGCCTCAGGCAGAGGGGCTAGCCTCAGGCAGAGGGGCCAGCCTCCCCCCAGATGCCCACAGCAAGCATTTTGTGGGGCCATGAAGCCGCTGACAGGCCAGGGAAATCCGTTTTTGAATTTATCAGGGCAACACCAGGCAGCGCAGGATCGGACATCTATTCCACCTCCCATGTTGTATTAACCCCAGAAATGGGAGTTCAGACCCTGCCTACTGGAGTTTTTGGATCTTTGCCTGCAGAAACTTGTGGATTGCTTCTAGGATGAAGCAGTACTTTTGTAAAAGAACTGCAGAGTTATCCAAGTGTCATAGACAATGATTATGAGGGAGAAATTAAAATTGTGGCTGCTTCCCTTCATGGTATTATAACTATACCTGCTAACCAAAGAATTGCTCAACTTAGTTCCCTTGTATCAACTAACTACCTTCCAGATTCCAGTAAGAGAGGACAGAGTGGCTTTGTTTCCTCTGTTGTATACTGGGTTCAATCTATTACTAGTAAGAGATCTAACCTTAAATTAACAATTAAGGGAAAAAACTTTGAAGGATTAATAGATGCCTGAGCTGATCTGACAATTATTAGAGGACAAGACTGGCCTTCAACTTGGCCCTTGTCAGATATGCTCACTCAACTCTGAGGGATTGGTTATGCCAATAACCCAAAGCAAAGCGCTAAACTTCTAACCTGGAAAGATGAAGAAGGCAATTCAGGACAAATTCAGCCTTATGCAAAATTGCCTACTACCCTTTGGGGGAAGAGATCTCTTGTCACAGGTGGATCTTATAATGTGTAGTCCTAATAAGGTAGTGGCTACTGCTTTACAGTAAATTGCTTTCACTGTGTTTGGGTATGGGCCTTGAATTCCTGATCTCTCCAAGACTTTTATCATGAAGGGATGCTGAATTTTGTCAAAAGTGATTTCAGCATCTAATAAAATGACCATGTGGGTTTTTTTCAAATTTTGTTTATGTAGTGGATTACATTGATGGATTTGCATATATTGTACCATCCCTGCATCCCTAGGATGAAGCCTACTTGATGATGGTGAATTATTGTTTTGATGCATTCTTTGATTTGGCTGGCCAGAGTTTTGTTGAGTATTTTTGCATCAATGTTCATAAGGGAAATTAGTCTTAACTTCTCTTTCCTTGTTTGGTCTTTGTTTGGTTTAGGTATAAGCATTATTGTGGCTTCATAGAATGAATTGGCTGGTTGGCTGGTGTTCCTTGTGTTTCTATTTTGTGGAATAGTTTCAAGAGTATCGGTATTAACTCTTCTCTGAAGATCTGATAGAATTCCCCACTAAACCCATCTGGTCTTGAGCTTTTCTTTTCTTTCTTTCTTTTTCTTTTTTTTTTTTCCTTGGGAGACTATTAACAACTGCTTCTATTTCAACAGGATTGATTTAACTATTTAGATGGTTTATCTGATCCCGTTTTAATGTTGGTACCTGGTATGTGTCTAGAAAATTATCCATTTTGTTCAGATTTTCCAATTTTGTTGAGTATTAGCTCTTGTAGTAGTATCTGGTGATTTCTTAATTTCCACAGTTTCTATTTTATTTTATTTTTTCGAGACAGGGTTTCTCTGTATAGACTTGGCTATCCTGGAACTCACTCTGTAGACCAGGCTGGCTTTGAACTCAGAAATCCGCCTGCCTCTGCCTCCCAAGTGCTGGGAATTAAAGGCGTGTGACACTAATGCCCGGCTAGTTTCTATTGTTATATCTCCCTTTTCATTTCTGATTTTATTAATTTGGGGAGTGCCTCTGTGCCCTCTGGTTAGTTTGGCTAAGGGTTTATCTCTCTGATTGATTTTCTCAAAAACCACCTCATGGTTTCGTTGATTATTTGTATAGTTCTTTTTGTTTCTATTTGGTTGATTTCAGTCCTGAGTTTGATTATTTCCTGCAGTTTACTCCTCTTGGGTGTATTTGCTTTTTTTGTTGTTGTTGCTGTTCTAGAACTTTCAGGTGTGTTGTCAAGCTGCTAGCGTAAGCTCTGTCCATTTTTTTTTTTTTTGAGGCACTTAGAGCTATGAGTTTTCCTCTTAGCACTGCTTTCATTGTGTCCCATAAGTTTTGGCATGATGATGTGTCCTCATTTTCATTAATTTCTATAAAGTCTTTAATTTCTTTCTTTATTTCTCCCTTGAGCAAGCTATCATTGAGTAGAACATTGTTCATCGTCCCTGATTATGTATATTTTCTGCTGTTTTTGTTTGAACTAAAGTCCAGCCTTAGGCCGTAGTGATCTGATAGGGTGCATGGAATTATTTCAATATTCCTGTATCTGTTGAGACCTCTTTTGTGACCAATTAATTATATGGTCAATTTTGGAGAAGGTACCATGAGGTGCTGAGAAGAAGGTATATTCTTTTTGTTTAGGGTGGAATGTTCTATTAATATCTGTTAGATCCATTTAGTCCATAACTTCAGTTAGTTTTGCAGTTTCTCTGTTTAGCTTGTGTTTCCATGATCTGTCCATTGCTGAGTGTGGGGTGTTGAAGTCTCCCACTGTTATTGTGTGGGGTGCAATGTATGCTTTGAGCTTTAATAAAGTTTATTTTATTAATGTGGGTATCCCTGCATTTGGAGCATAGATGTTCACAACTGAGAGTTCATCTTGGTAGATTTTTCCTTTGACCACTATGAAGTGTCCCTCCTTATCTTTTTTGACAACTTTTGGTTGAAAGTTGATTTTATTTTATACAAGAATGGCCACTCCAGCTTGTTTCTTGGGACCATTTGCTTGGAAAATTGTTTTCCAACTTTTGACTGTGAGGTAGTGACTGTCTTTGTTACTGAGGTGTGTTTCTTCCCCCCCCCCCCATAAGGTGTTTATTGAAGTAGCTATTGTGAATTGGGTGGTTTGGACTGTGCAAAAGGGGCCATTGTAGCAGCCCCTTACAGGAAGAGTATGAAGTAAGACAGAAAATATATGACTGGTTTAGTTGGAACACTGGCCTTATTTGGATCATTCCAGTGCAAAGGTCCTCAATTAGGAATTAGATGTTTCTACGTGGTTAAGATGTTTGCTAGTGAGCTGAATTTCAGTTTGCTTATATTTGCCCTTATAACTCCAGGGCAGTGGAGTTAACTCAGTCTGATTTCTTTCCAATTAATTGAGTAGAAAATATTAAGCAGATGCCAGATACATCATTATTTCATTGCTATTTAAGATGAAGGCTGTTTTTAGTTTTGTTGCCACTTGAATTTTTATTGATTATTTTATTTGTTTACATTTCAAATATTGTGCCCTTCCTGGTCTTCCCTCCTCAATTCACCCATTACATCCCCTTCCCCACTGCTTGTAAGATGGTATTCCCCCACCCATCTACACACCCTCTCCCACCTGGATGCTCTAGCATCCCCCTATGCTGAGTTATCAAGCCTCTACAGGATCAAGTGACTCCCCTCCCATTAAGGCCAGATAAGGCAATCCTTTGCTACATGTGTGGTAGGAGCCATTGACCCACCCATGTATATACTCTTTGGTTGGTAGGAACTCTGAGGGGTCTGGTTAGTTGATATTGATTGTTGTTCTTCCTATGGGGTTGCAATCCTTTTCAGCTTCTTCAGGTCTTTCCCCTATCCACTGGGGTCCCTAGGCTCAGTCCAATGGTTGGCTGTGAGTGCCTGCATCCTATCAGAGAACAACCATGCTGGACTCCTGTCTGCAAGCAATTCTTTGCATTAGCAATCGTGTGTGTGTGTGGCGGGGGGCGGTTGGGTCTGCAGATGGGATGGATCACTAGAAGGAGCAGTCTCTGGATGGCTTTTCCCTCAGTCTCTACTCCAAATTTTGTTTCTACATTTCCTTTAAACAATTCAGGGTTAAAATTTTTGAGATGGGTGAGTGGCCCCTTCCTCAACTAGGGGCCATGTCTATCTACTGGAAGTGCTTTCTTCAGGTTGTATATCCAGTCTGTTGGGTATTTTGGCTAATGTCATCCCCATTAGCCCTGGGAGCCTCTTGCATCCTTGGTGTCTGGGACTTTCTAGTGGTTCCCCGTTCTCTATCCTCACTGCTACATATTTCTATTCATTTTCCTGATCCTCTGGACTTCTATCCTGTCTCTTTCCATACCTGAACCTGCCCCACTTCCCCCCTCCCTGTCCCCTCTCCCAACCAGGTCCCTTCTTCCCTCTGCCTCCTATGATTATTTTTGCTCCTCCTTGTAAGCAGGATTGAAGTATCCAATCCACACTTTGATCTTTCTTTTTGTTGAGCTTCATATGGTCTATGAGTTGTACTGTGGGTATTCTCAGATTTGGGGCTAATATCCATTTATCAGTGAGTATATACCATATATGTCCTTTTGGGTATGGGTTATCTCACTCAGGATGATACTTTCTAGTTTTATCCATTTGCCTGAAAAATTCGTGGTTGTCATTTTTAATAGTTGAGTAGAATTCCATTGTGCAAATATACCACATTTTCTGTATGCATTCTTCTACTGAGGGATATCTGGGTTGTTTCCAGCTTCTGACTATTATAAATAAGGCTGCTATGAACATAGCGGAGCACATGCCTTGTTATATTTTGGGGTTTCTTTTGGATATATGCCCAGGAGTAGTATACCTGGGTCTTCAGGTAAAATGATTTCCAACTTTATTAAGAACCACTGAGTTGATTTCCAGAGTGGTTGTACCAGCTTGCAATCCCTCTAGCAATGGAGGAGTGTTCCTCTTTCTGAACATCCTCTCCAGCTTCTGCTGTCACCTGAGGTTTTTTTTTTTGTTTGTTTGTTTTTGTTTTTGTTTTGTTTTGTTTTGTTTATAGACAAGTGTGTCTGGCTTTTTTTATTCGATATATTTTTTTATTTACATTTCAAATGATTTTCACTTTTCTAGCCCCCCACTCCCCGAAAGTCCTGTAAGCCCCCTTCTCTCCCTCTGTCCTCCCACCCACCCCTTCCCACTTCCCCGTTCTGGTTTTGCCGAATACTGCTTCACTGAATCTTTCCAGAACAAGGGGCCACTCCTCCTTTCTTCTTGTACCTCATTTGATGTGTGGATTATGTTTTGGGTATTCCAGTTTTCTAGGTTAATATCCACTTAAGTGAGTGCATACCATGATTCACCTTTTGAGTCTGGGTTACCTCACTTAGTATGATGTTCTCTAGCTCCATCCATTTGCCTAAGAATTTCGTGAATTCATTGTTTCTAATGGCTGAATAGTACTCCATTGTGTAGATATACCACATTTTTTGCATCCACTCTTCTGTTGAGGGATACCTGGGTTCTTTCCAGCATCTGGCAATTATAAATCGGGCTGCTATGAACATAGTAGAGCATGTATCCTTCTTACATGGTGGGGAATCCTCTGGGTATATGCCCAGGAGTGGTATAGCAGGATCTTCTGGAAGTGAGGTGCCCAGTTTTCAGAGGAACCGCCAGACTGATTTCCAGAGTGGTTGTACCAATTTGCAACCCCACCAGCAGTGGAGGAGTGTTCCTCTTTCTCCACACCCTCTCCAACACCTGCTGTCTCCTGAATTTTTAATCTTAGGCATTCTGACTGGTGTAAGGTGAAATCTCAGGGTTGTTTTGATTTGCATTGCCCTAATGACTAATAAAGTTGAGCATTTTTTAAGATGCTTCTCCACCATCCAAAGTTCTTCAGATGAGAATTCTTTGTTTAAGAATGTACCCCATTTTTTAATAGGGATGTTGGTTTTCTGGAGTCTAACTTCTTGAGTTCTTTATATATATTGGATATTAGCCCTCTATCTGATGTAGGATTGGTGAAGATCTTTTCCCAATTTGTTGGTTGCCAATTTGTCCTCTTGATGGTGTCCTTTGCCTTACAGAAACTTTGTAATTTTATGAGGTCCCATTTGTCAATTCTTGATCTTATAGCATACGGTATTGGTGTTCTGTTCAGAAACTTTCTCCCTGTACCGATGTCCTCAAGGGTCTTCCCCAGTTACTTTTCTATTAGCTTCAGAATGTCTGGCTTTATGTGGAGGTCCTTGATCTATTTGGATTTGATCTTAGTACAAAGAGACAAGGATGGATCAATTCGCATTCTTCTGCATGCTGACCTCCAGTTGAACCATCACCGTTTGTTGAAAAGGCTATCTTTTTTCCATTGGATGTTTTCAGTCTCTTTGTCGAGGATCAAGTGGCCATAGGTGTGTGGGTTCATTTCTGGATCTTCAAGCATGTTCCATTGATCCTCCTGCCTGTCACTGTACCAATACCATGCAGTTTCTAACACTATTGCTCTGTAGTATTGCTTGAGGTCAGGGATACTGATTCCCCCAGACTTTCTTTTGTTGCTGAGAAAAGTTTTAGCTATCCTGGGTTTTCTGTTATTCCAGATGAATTTGATAATTGCTCTTTCTAACTCTGTGAAGAATTGAGTTGGGATTTTGATGGGTATTGCATTGAATCTGTATATTGCTTTTGGCAAAATGGCCATTTTAACTATATTGATTCTACCAATCCATGAGCATTGGAGGTTTTCCCATTTTTTGAGGTCTTCTTCCATTTCCTTCTTCAGGGTCTTGAAGTTCTTGTCATACAGATCTTTCACATGTTTGGTAAGAGTCACCCCAAGATACTTTATACTGTTTATGGCTATTGTGAAGGGGGTCATTTCCCTAAATTTTTTCTCACCCTGCTTATCCTTTGAGTATAGGAAGGCCACTGATTTGCTTGAGTTGATTTTATAACCTGCCACTTTGCTGAAGTTGTTTATCAGCTGTAGGAGTTCTCTAGTGGAGTTTTATGGGTCATTTAGGTAGACTATCATGTCATCTGCAAATAATGATAGTTTGACTTCTTTCTTTCCAATTTGTATCCCTTTGACCTCCGTATGTTTTCGAATTGCCCGAACTAGTACCTCAAGTACAATATTGAAAAGATAAGGAGAAAGGGAACAGCCCTGTCTAGTCCCTGATTTTAGTGGGATTGCTTCAAGTTTCTCTCCATTTAGTTTGATGCTGGCTACTGGTTTGTTATATATTGCTTTTACTATGTTTAGGTATGGGCCTTGAATTCCTGTTCTCTCCAAGACATTAAGCATGAAAGGATGCTGAATTTTGTCAAATGCTTTTTCAGCATCCAATGAAATGAACATGTGGTTTTTTTCTTTGAGTTTGTTTATGTAGTGGATTGCATTGATGGATTTCCGTATATTGAACCAACCCTGCATTCCTGGGATAAAGCCTACTTGATCATGGTGGATGATCGTTTTGATGTGTTCTTGGATTCGATTGGCAAGAATTTTATTGAGTATTTTTGCATCAATGTTCATAAGGGAAATTTGTCTGAAGTTCTCTTTCTTTGTTGGAACTTTGTGTGGTTTTGGTATCAGCGTAATTGTGGCTTCATAGAAGGAATTGGGTAGTGTTTGTTCTGTTTCTACTTTGTGGAATAGTTTGAAGATTATTGGTGTTAACTCTTCTTTGAAGGTCTGATAGAATTCTGCACTGAAACCATCTGGTCCTGTGCTTTTTTTGGTTGGAAGACTTTCTATGACTCCTTCTATTTCTTTAGGCGTTATGGGACTGTTTAGATGATCTATTTGGTCCTGATTTAATTTTGGTATTTGGTATCTGTCAAGGAAATTGTCCATTTCCTCCAGATTCTCCAGTTGTGTTGAGTACAGGCTCTTGTAGTAGGATCTGATGATTTTTTTGGATTTCCTCAGTTTCCGTTGTTATATCTCCCTTTTCATTTCTAAGTTTGTTAATTTGGATACTTTCTCTATGCCCTTTGGTCAGTCTGGCTAAGGGTGTATCTATCTTGTTAATTTTCTCAAAGAATCAGCTCCTTTGTTGATTCTTTGTATGGTTCTCTTTGTTTCTACTTGATTGATTTCGGCCCTGAGTTTGATGATTTCCTGCCTTCTACTCCTCCTGGGTGAAATAGCTTCTTTTTGTTCCAGGGCTTTCAGGTGTGTCATTAAGCTGGAATGCTCTCTCCATTTTTTTTAGAGGCACTCAGGGCTATGAGTTTTCCTCTTAGCACTTCTTTCATTCTGTCCCATAGATTTGGGTATGTTGTGTCTTCATTTTCATTGTGTTTTAAAAAGTCTTTAATATCTTTCTTTATTTCTTCCTTGACCAAGGTATCATTGAGTAGAATATTGTTCAGTTTCCATGTGTATGTGGGTTTTCTGTTGTTTTTGTTGCTATTGAAGACCACTTTTACCTCCATAGTGATCTAATAGGAGGCATGGGATTAGTTCGATCTTCTTATATTTGTTGAGTTCTGTTTTGTGACCAATTATATGGTCGATTTTGGAGAAGGTACCATGAGGTTCTGAGAAAAAGGTATATTCTTTTGCTTTAGGATAGAATGTTCTATATATATATCCGTTAAATCTAATTGGTCCAAAGCATCAATTAGTTTCATTTTGTCCCTGTTTAGTTTCTGTTTTCCTGATCCGGATCCATTGAGGAAAGTGCAGTGTTGAAGTCACCCACAATTATTGTGTTAGGTGCAATGTGTGCTTTGAGCTTTAATAAAGTTTCTTTATGAAAGAGGGTGCCCTTGCATTTGGAGCATAGATGTTCAGGATTGAGGAATTCTTTCTTGTTCTATTTTTCCTTTGACCAGCAAGACGTGTCCCTCAGAGTCTCTTTTGATGACTTTGGGTTGAAAGTCAATTTTATCTGATATTAAAATGGCTACTCCAGCTTGTTTTCCTGAGACCATTTGCTTGTAAAATTGTCTTTCAGCCTTTTACTCTAAGGTAGTGCTTGTCTTTGACCCTTAGTTGTGTTTCCGGTAAGCAGCAAAATGTAGGGTCCTGTTTACGTATCCAGTCAGTTAGTCTATGTCTTTTTATTGGGGTATTGTATCCATTGATGTTAAGAGATATTAAGGAATAGTGATTGTTACTTCCTGTCATTTTTGACGTTATTTTTTAAATTTGATTGCTTAATTTCTTTTGGGTTTGATGAAAGGTTACTATCTTGCTTTTTCCAGAGTGAAATTTCCCTCCTTGTATTGGTGTTTTCATCCTATTTTCCTTTGTAGGGCTGGGTTTTAGATAGATATTGAGTAAACTTGGTTTTGTCATGGAATATCTTAGTTTCTCCATCTACGGTGATTGAGAGTTTTGCTGGATATAGTAGTTTTGGCTGACTTTTGTGTTCTCGTTAGAGTCTGCAATGAGATCTGCCCAGGATCTTCTAGCCTTCATATTCTCAGGTGAAAAGTCTGCTGTGATTTCTGATAGGTCTTCCTTTATATGTTAATGGCCTTTTTCTCTTACATGCCTTTAATATCCTTTCTTTGTTTAGTACATTTGGGGTTTTGATAAGTATGTGACGGGAAGTATTTCTGTTCTGCTCCAGTCTGTTTGGAGTTCTGTAGGCTTCTTGTATATTCATGGGCATCTCTCTCTTTAGGTTAGGGAAGTTTTCTTCCCTTAATTTTATTGAAGATATTTGCTGGCCCTTTAAGTTGTAAATCTTCACTCTCTTCTATACCTCTAATCCTTAGGTTTGGTCTTCTCATTGTGTCCTGGATTTCCTGGATATTTTGGGTTACAAGCTTTTTCCATTTTGCATTTTCTTTAACTGTTGAGTCCATGGTTTCTATGGTATCTTCAGAATCTGAGATTCTTTCTTCTATCTCTTGTATTCCTGTTCTTGATATTTTGCATCTATCTTCCCTGATTTCTTCTCAAGGTTTTCTATCTGCAAATTTGTCCTCCTTTTGAGTTTTCTTAGTTGTTTCTACTTCTGATTTTAGATCCTGGATTGTTTTGCTTAGCTCCTTCCCTTGCTTGTTTGTGCTTTCCTGTAATTCTTTAAGAGATTTTTGTGTTTCCTCTTTCCTGACCTCAGCCAGTTGATCAAAGTTCTCCTGTATTTCTTTAAGTGTTTTTTTGTGTTTCCTCTTTACTGGCTTTTGCATTCTTCTGGATTTCGTTCAATGATTTTGGTTTTTCCCTTGCAAGGGCTTCTAACTTTTGATCCATTTTTTTCCTGAATTTCTTTAAGTATGTCCCTTTATGTGTTCCTGTACCAGCATCATGACCAGTGATTTTAAATCCAAATCTTGTTTTAACTGGTGTGATGGGGTATCCAGGACATGCTGGTAAAGGAGAATTGGGTTCAGATGTTGCCATATTGCCTTGATTTCTGTTAGTGACGTTCCTGCGTTTGCCTTTTGCCATCTAGTTCTCATTGGTGTTAGTTGGTCTTGTCAATGCTGGACTCACCAGTGCAAGCTGCCCCTTCCCAGGTGGCCTGTGGTGCACAGCTTACCTCCTGCACTTCCTGGAGACAGGGGTGCTGTTGCCCAGGCTGCTCAGATCCTGAAGCATACACCTGAAGGCTCCCGCTAGGGCCCACTGGATTCACCGGAGCACACCAACTTCTCCCCGCAGGCCACCCGGAAGCCCCTCTTGCCTCTTGCAGGACCTGGAGATGTTGTGTTGCCTGCTCAGGCTGACCTGGATCTGGAAGCGGAGAGATCTGAGTGCTCCTGCCAGAGGCCTCAGGACTGGAACCTAAGCTCCCTGCCATTGGAACGGGCTGTGCTGTGAGCTCCCCAGACTGCCTCTCGGTGCATCACCAGTTTTCCCGAACTTCCTGGAGACTGAGTGCTGTGGCCCAGGCTGTTCCAGATTCCCAAAGCAGGCACCTGAAGGCTCCTGCTGGGGGCCCGCTGGATTCACGACCCGGATCACACCGTCTTTCTCCCCTCTGGCCGTCCAGAAGCCCGTGAGGTGGGTTTCTTGTATGAAGCCAATTGTTGGGTCTTGTTTACATATCCAGTCTGTTAGTCTATGGCTTTTTATTGGGGAATTGAGACCATTGATGTTAAGAGATATTAAGGAAAAGTGATTACTACTTTCTGTTATTTTCATTGTTAAAAGTGAAATTCTGATGGTGTGGCTATCTTCTTTTGGGTTTGTTGAAAGAAGATTACTTTCTTGCTTTTTCTAGGGTGTAGTTTCCCTCTTTGTGTTGGTATTTACTACTCATTATCCTTTGTAGAGCTTGGTTTATGGAAAGATATTGGGTAAATTTGGTTTTGTCATGGAATTTCTTGTTTTCTTTGTCTATGGTAATTGAGAGTTTTGCTGGGTATAGTAGCCTGGATTGACATTCATGTTCTCTTAGGATTTGTATGACATCTGCCCAGTATCTTCTAGTTTTCATAGTTTCTGGTGAGAAGTCTGGTGTAATTCTGATAGGTCTGCTTTTATATGTTTCTTGACCTTTTTTCCCTTACTGCTTTTAATATTCTTTCTTTGATTATTGCATTTGGTGTTTAAATTTTGTGATGGGAGGGGTTTCTGTTTTGGTCCAGTCTATTTGGAGTTCTGTAGGCTTCTTGTATGTTCATGGGCATCTCTCTCTTTTTGTTAGGGAAGTTTTCTTCTATAATTTTGTTGAATATATTTACTGGCCCTTTAAGTTGTAAATCTTTGCTCTCTTCTATACCTATAATCCTTACGTATATAATCTTCTCATTGTGTCCTAGATTTCCTGGATGTTTTGGGTTACAAACTTTTTCTATTTTGCATTTTCTCTGATTGTTGAGTCCATGCTTTCTATGGTATCTTCAGCCCCTGTGATTCTTCTTTCTCCTGTATTCTGTTGCTGATGTTTGCATTTATGAATCCTGATTTCTTTACAAGGTTTTCTATCTCCAGAGTTGTCTCCATTTGTGATTTTTTTGTTGTTTTTTCTACTTCCATTTTTAGACTCTGGATGGTTTTGTTCAGTTCCTTCGAATGTTTGGGTTTTCCTATAATTCTTTAAGGGTTTTTTGTGATTCCTCTTTAAGGGCTTCTACCTGTTGACCCATGTTTGCCTGTATTTCATTAAGGGATTCTTGTGTTTCTTTTTTTTAAGGGCTTCTTGTTGACTCATGTTCTCCTGTATTTCTTTAAGGGAATTATTTATGTCCTTCTTGAAGTCCTCTGTCAGCTTCATGAGATGTGATTTTAAATCTAGATCTTGCTTTTTGGTTGTGTTAGGGGTATCCAGGATCAGCTGTTGTGGGAGAAATAGGTTTGGATGGTGCCATGTTGCCTTGGTTTCTGTTGGTATTATTCTCCTGTTTGCCTTTTGCCATCTGATTATTTCTGGTGTTAGCTGATCTTGCTGTCTCTGACTGTGGCTTCTCTGTCCTGCAAGCCTGTGTATCTGTACTCCTGGGATTCCCGTTGTCTCTGTGCACACTGGTATGTAGGCACTCCTGGGAGACCAGCTCTCCTGTGGTGGTGTTTGTGGATGTAGGTCTGTGGTCCAGGATCATCACCATGCTCCCAGGCCCTCCCACACTCCTGCAGAGGGACCAAATGCTCTGAGTGCAGTGGGTTCTTTATGATGTATCAGGAGCCGTTGTCTTCACTATAGCAGACCCAAAGTCCCTGAGTGCTTCTGGTTCTCAAATGCTCTGAGTGCAGCTGATTCTCTAGAATGTATCAGAAAATGGTGTTTTCACTATGGCAGACGTGGGAAGAGTCTGCCCCAGCAGAAATGACAGGCAGCACCAGCCCATATTATCCTTTTATCAGATGTAGGGTTGGTAAAGATCTTGTCCCATTCTGAAGGTTGTTGCTTTGTCCTATTGACAGTGTCCTTTGCCTTACAGATAACAGGAAGGTCACGAAGAAGGAATATCAATCTCCAGATGGTTCACTTCTATTTAGAAAAGAGAACAAAATAATCACAATAGGTAGATGGTGGGAGGGACTTTGAAGGAAGAGAGGAGGGAGAGAAAAAAAGAAGGAGCAGGATCTTGAGTGGGAGGAGACCTGGGATGTGTACAGAGGGTCAGGAAATTGAACAGAGGTCTGTAGCAATGGCGGATGGGAACTGGGGGTAGCCAACAGGAAGTCCTAGAGCAAGGAAAGCAAGAGGCTCCCAGGACCCAATGGGGATGACTTTAGCTGAAATATCTAACAAAATGGGGATAGAGAAACTATAGAGACCATATCCAGAGGTTAGGCAAAGCCCCTGGTTGAAGGATGGGGTCACTCACCCTTCTTAAAATTTTAATGTACAATTACTCCTGTCTAAAGGAAATACAGGGACAAAGAATGGTACAGAGTCTGTTTTCCCTCACTGGTCAAAAGCCCATCATCCATTGGATGAATATACTTATATCCACTGAGTTGTTTAAAAATTAATAATTAAGGGGGAATTGTCCCTTCCCCCACAACATTAAGCTTTCTGCAACCCCCACTCTTCCGATGGGTTACCTCCGGCCGTTGTTCCTTGGAACAATAAGGCGCCTTCACCTTGACTACCAACACTGCCTCAAGGTGGTTTCACCTGGGACCCAGCAGAGACCCCGCCAGACTGGAAGCAGGTGACCCGCTGAGATTTGGAGCCAAAGAGTTCTCGGCCTGCCCTTTGATGTGACCAGCTTCTAGGAGGGGTTGGGTTATTCCCCTAAGACTATATATCTTGACATAGAAATATTAAAGTTAGTCTTGACTGGCACTGTCGCCTTGACTCAGTCTCTCTTTCGCCCCCTTCCCATCACCCTCAGAATTCTCTTCCAGGAAACCCGGTTCGTATGTGGCCACTGGCGGCCAACATATTGGCGCCTGAACTCGGACAGACCTGATACGGGAAAATTTCCTGAGGTGACCCTATCTGGCGAAGCTTCGCAGAAAAAGTAGAAAGAAGATGGTATCTGCACGGTAAGCAATATAGAAGTCAAATGCTAGCGCTAGTGTAAATTTTTATTCTTTGAAACTATTGTTGTGAGTGCAGAGGGATATGGTTTAGCAAGCAAAATTGTGCTGACCAGGCACAGGGCTGCTTGGGGTGGAGTGATAGGGAAAAATGGGACAGGAAAGTTCGCGTGAAATTTGCGCCCGCAACATTCAAGAGTTGCTTCAGGCGAAAGGGATAGTGTTTGAAGAAGGAAGATTGGAGGATTTCTTGGACCAGATATATTCTTGCTGTCCTTGGTTCCAAGAAAAACGAACGTTAACGAGAGAACTTGGGATAGAATTGGTAATTCACTAAAGGCAGCCAAGGCAGATAATATTACCCTCTCCCTCTGGACACTTATAAAGGATATCATATATGAAGGAGGCTTGGAGGAATTAGATATTATTCAAGAACTTGAGGAATCTCAAGAAGAAAGCCTGCTGGAGAGGACCTCTGCAAAGGAGGACCCTCCCCACCCTAAGTTTAAAAAAAACGCAGAGATAGTGCTGATGGGCTAATTGTAAAAAAGGCAGCTCATCCCAAAAAGAGAGCAACTGAATCTCATGGGGAAGAATGGGCCCCTATCGTGCCATCTGCTCCGCCTATGACCTTGATGGCAGGAGATGAGATCCAGAGAGATATGCAGTTACAAAAGTTGGAGTTTGAAATTAAATTGCAGAAATTGACTAATGAATTACAGGAGGTAAAAAGGATGTCAAATACTAGAGAGAACAATAATTCTGAGACCCTCCAATCACCACTAGAAAGAGTGATAAACCAGGCTCGTGGAGAAGGGCAGGATATGTCAGAAATCTTAGCTTTTCCGGTCCTTAAGATAGAAGACCAGGAAAATGTGATTAGACAATACCAGACTTTGGAATTTAAAGTAATAAAAGAATTAAAGCTAGCTGTAGCCCAGTATGGCCCTACAGCTCCTTTTACACAAGCGTTATTGGATACTGTGATAGAGTCAAATTTAACTCCACAGGATTGGAGAATCCTGTGTAAGGCTACCTTGTCGGGAGGAGATTTCTTGCTTTGGAGTTCTGAATGGCGTGAGGCTAGCAAAAGAACTGCCTCCGCGAATACTCAGGCAGGCCATCCAGAATGGAATGCTTATATGTTACTGGGAGAAGGTGTATATGAAGGAAATACTAACCAGATTGGGTTTCCCATCACAGTGTATGTACAGATTGCGATGGCTGCCCGCCGTGCTTGGAATCTTTTACCATCAAAGGGAGATCTTAGTGGAAACTTAACAGGTGTCAAACAGGATCCTGATGAGCTTTTTCAGGATTTTGTGCATAGATTGCTAAAAACAGCTAATAGAATTTTTGGAAATTCTCAGGCAGAAAATCCGTTGGTTACTCAGCTAGCCTACGAAAATGCTAATGCGGCCTGCTGGGAGGCGATCAAACCTCATAGGGGGAAGACAGACTTGGCTGGTTATATTCGTCTCTGTTCTGAAATTGGCCCCTCGTATAATCAGGGTCTAGCAATGGCTGCAGCGTTGCAGGGAACCACCATCCAGGGAATATTTTCGCAGAGACATGGAAATAAAAGGTGTTTTAAATGTGGCAGTCTGGGTCATTTTAAAAGTGATTGCCCTGATAACAGGGGTACTATAAACGGGCAATCAGGTTGTTCACCAGAAATCTGTCCTAAGTGTGGGGCAGAGACCTTTCATCACAGATGATTTTCTAATTGCAGGAAAAAAATCCTCAGACCTTGCTTTTATGTTTTAAAGATTTACAACAGGCTTTAGCTGCTAAAGGATTGCAAATAGCACCAGAGAAGGTGCAGACCCAGGATCCGTATAATTATCTGGGTTTTAAACTTACAGAGCAAGCAATTTTTTTCCCAGAAGATAATTATCCGTAGGGACAATTTAAAAACTTTAAATGATTTTCAGAAGTTATTGGGTGACATTAACTGGCTTCAGCCATATTTAAAGCTTACTACAGGAGAATTACAACCTTTATTTGATATTCTAAAGGGGAATTCTGATCCTACATCCCCTAAGTTATTGACTTCAGAAGGACTTTTGGCTTTACAGACAGTGGAGAAAGCTATTGAAAATCAATTTGTTACCTATATAGATTATTCTTTACCTTTGCGTCTGCTCATTTTTAATATGACTCACTCACCTACAGGTTTATTATGGCAAAAGGCTCCTCTGATGTGGATTCATTTGAGGGTGTCTTCAAGGCGTAATATCTTGCCATATTATGAGGCAGTAGCCCAAGTAATTGTGCTTGGAAGAAAGCAGGCGCTAACGTATTTTGGCAAAGAACCAGATGTTATTATTCAGCCCTATAGTGTAAATCAGGATGCTTGGTTAAAACAGCATAGCACAGATTGGTTGCTTGCTCAAATAGGCTTTGAAGGGACTATAGATAACCATTATCCTCAAGACAAATTGATAAAGTTTTTAAATATGCATGAGGTTGTATTTCCTAAAATGACATCTTTACAGCCGTTGCATAATGCTCTCTTAATTTTCAGACGGCTCTTCCAAAGGAAGAGTCAGATATCGTATTAATAATCAACAGGTGGTTGTAGAGACCCCTGGGCTTTCTGCTCAGTTATCAGAGCTGACAGCGGTGTTGTGTGTCTTTCAATCTATAGATTGTATTTTTAATCTCTTTACTGACAGTGCTTATGTTTCATTTTCTATACCACAATTAGAAACCTGTGGCACATTTAATTTTAATACGCCAGCTGGATCCTTGTTTTCACAATTGCAAAGTATCATTCTTGCTAGGAAAAATCCCTTTTATATTGGCCATATACGAGCTCACTCATGTCTTCCTGGACCTTTGACTCAGGGTAATGAGTGCATTGACAAAGCTCTCGTAGGAGAAGCTTTAGTTTTAACACCTATAGAATTGGCTAGATGTGATCATGATAAATTTCATCTTTCTAGCCATACATTAAGACTCCGTCATAAGATCACAAAGGAGCAAGCAAGAATGATTGTAAAACAATGCCCTAATTGTCTCACTTTAGCACCAGTGCCCCACTTAGGGGTTAATCCACGTGGCCTTATGCCCAATCAAATTTGGCAAATAGATGTAACTCACTATGCAGAATTTGGGAAATTAAAGTTTATACATGTTTGCATTGATACGTGCTCGGGATTCATTTTTGCCTCCCTGCATTCGGGAGAAGCCTCTAAAAATGTAATTGATCATTGTTTACAAGCTTTTAATACTATGGGATTACCCAAAGTCATTAAGACAGACAATGGACCAGCCTATTCTGGTAAGAACTTTACCTCATTTTGCAAGGAATTTAATATAAAACTTAAAACTGGAATTCCTTATAACCCAATGGGTCAAGGAATCGTAGAGCGTGCTCACCGCACCCTTAAAAACTGGCTTCTTAAAACAAAGAAGGGGAACCTATACCCCCGCCCCCCAGGTCTCCCAAATCACATCTTGCCTTTGTCTTATTTGTTTTAAATTTTCTCCAAACGGATGCTAAAGGTCAGTCTGCAGCAGAATGACACTGGCACCCAGCTACTTCCAATTCCTATGCCATGGTTAAGTGGCGGGACCCTTTAACTAATACATGGAATGGTCCAGACCCCATTTTAATCTGGGGAGAGGGTTCGTCTGCATTTTTCTCAGGGAGAAGATGGAGCACGCTGGCTGCCAGAGAGATTGGTACGACAGGTAAACATACCCTGAAAGCTGCTGGTAAGTATAATTAATTCAAAAGGCTTTCCCTAAGCCGCTTCCCACTTACTTGGGAAGAAAGGTTCCGTTGTGTTCTTGCAATTAAGTTGCAAGCCAGGCCTCTTGCCTGTAGACATTAATTTTCAATCAAGTTAAACATCTTGGGCCTTCCGATACTGACCGAACAGGTTTTTTCTCTTAATCTCCTTTTATATTTCAAGCAGATAACACTCAGAAGATAAGCTCCTCCAGCAATGGCCACCAGGTTGAGGATGGGTGGTTATTATAGCCAGCCAGCTCATATCCGCAGAACATTTACTTTACCAGTGGATCCTCAAAAAGGAGGCTGCATAGTATTCGGAACTATGCATGTTTGTTTATATAACAAACATGGGCATCAGTTTGAGGTGCGAGGCGAGGCACTGCAAGGGAAAAGGAAAAAATCCTGTCTCCGAATTTCCCTGAAAAGCATGTCCAGCTGCATGGGGGTTGACATTGAGAGACTGTCCTTAAATTATTAAGGCAGTCTATTTCCCCTCCCCTGAAAAAGATGTCGTTAATGTTTAAGGGGGTTGGACCTCTGTTTTCCCTCACTGGTCAAAAGCCCATCATCCATTGGATGAATATACTTATATCCACTGAGTTGTTAAAAATTAATAATTAAGGGGGAATTATCCCTTCTCCCACAACATTAAGCTGGCTGGCAACCCCCACTCTTCCGATGGGTTACCTCCGGCTTTTGTTCCTTGGAACAATAAGGCGCCTTCACCTTGACTACCAACACTGCCTCAAGGCGGTTTCACCTGGGACCCAGCAGAGACCCCGCCAGACTGGAAGCAGGCGACCCGCTGAGATTTGGAGCCAAAGAGTTCTCGGCCTGCCCTTTGATGTGACCAGCTTCTGGGAGGGGTTGGGTTATTCCCCTAAGACTATATATCTTGACATAGAAATATTAAAGTTAGTCTTGACCGGCACTGTCGCCTTGACTCAATCTCTCTTTTCGCCCCCTTCCCATCACCCTCAGAATTCTCTTCCAGGTAACCCGGTTCATATGTGGCCGCTGGCGGTCAACAACAGAGAATGAAGGAGAGGCCATCCATAGACTGCCCCACCAGGGAATCCATCCCATATGCAGCCAACAAACCCATTCACTATTGTTGATGCCAACAAGTACTTGCTGATGGGAGCATGATATGGCTATCTCCTGAGAGGCTCTGCCAGACCCTTAGTGATACAGGCATGGATGCTTGCAGCCAACCATCAGACTGAACATGGGGACCCCAGTGGAGGAGTTAGGGGAAGGATGAATAAGATGATGAGGTTTGCAACCCCATTGGAAGTACAACAATATCAACAAACCAGACCCCCCCAGAGCTCTGAGGAATTAAACCACCAACCAAAGAATACACATGGAGGGACCATGGCTCCATCTGTATTGGTAGCAGAGGATGGGATTATCTGGCCACAATGGGAAGGGAGGAACTTGGTCCTATGAAGGTTTGATGCCCCAGTGTAGGAGAATGGTAGGGCAGAGAGGCAGGAATGAGTGGGTGTGTGTGGGAGAATTGTCATAGAAGCAGGGGGAGGGAGGGTGGAATAGGGTTTTTTTTTTAGTTTAAACTGTGAAGGCAGATAGCATATGAGATTTAAATAAATAAAATAACCAATAAAAATTAAAAAAAAAACAACAAGAAGAAAGAAATACCAAAGTAGACAGGGAAAGACAAGGGTACATCAACCCACCAAAATGAAATGTTTCCTTTTTGAAAATTTTGGCTCCAAACTCAACTAAGAAGTAATCCACCCACTAGAAATGCCACACCAATTATTTGTCTAATAAAAAAGATTGAGCCATGAAATGCACATGCAAACAATGTGAATACATTACTTAGACTAAACTGTTTCTATTTGCAATATATTTTATATACCTATATCCATACGAGTTTAACAAAAATTCATGAAAAGTAGCCTGTAAAAGTAAAAGAAAGCGAGGATTGTATATTAGAAATTTGGGAAGAAAGCAAGGGAAGGAGAAGGCAGAAAAATACATTTACTGCATAAGGATCACAAACTATAAAAGTACTATTTAAATGAAAAAAGCAATTTTCAATAAATGTAAGTTTTAAAAACACTGTAGAGTCAGCCATATTATCCCTCCTCACACGGCAACTAAAGCATTTCACTCAATGTATTAGCCATGGTTTTTGTTACAATATATGTTATTGAATTGTATTCATACCTGTGTCCACCAAAATGATGTTATCCTAATTTGACTACATGAACATAAAACAAATTTCCAGATAGAAACTAACAGATATCAATTCGCAAATACTTCATTAGCCATTGAGAAGAAACAAGTCAAAGAATTCATGTAATTTATCTCTATGTAGCTCATGCGCTTTGTGTACCAGTTGATAAGGTTGCTAATATGTACAAGTTTTATTCCTGACACTTGGTGTAAGATCATATGTAGAGGCTTCCTCCTTAGTGAATACTGATTCATCTTTTTAGCAGTCCTTGCATGCCTGTATCTATTTACCTTGGGCTGGATCTTGTGAGATTAACTCTTATACTTTGTGATATCAACCACTGTTGTCATTATAAAGATCTTGTTTAGGCACAACTCTGGAAATCAGTTTGGCAGTTCTTCAGAAAATTGTACATAGTACTGAGGACCCAGCTATACTACTACTGTGCACATACACAGAAGATGCTCCAACATGTAATAAGGACACATGCTCCACTATGTTCATAGAACACTTATTTATAATAGCCAAAAGCTGGAAAGAACTCAGATGCCCCTCAACAGAGAAATGGATACAGAAATTGTGGTATATATATACAATGGAGTACTACTCAGCTATTAATAACAAAGAGTTCATGAAATTCATAGGCAAATGGATGGAACTAGAAAATATCATCCTGTGTGAGGTAATCCAATCACAATAGAACACATATGATGTGCACTTGCTGATAAGTGGATATTATCCCAAAAGTTTGGAACACCCAAGATACCATTCACAGACCACATGAAGCTCAAGAAGAATGAAAACCAAAGTGTGGATACTTTGGTCCTTATTAGAATGGGATCAAAATACTCCTAGCTCACCGTCACCTAATGGACTAGGGTTCCTAATGGAAGAAATGGAGAAAGGACACAGGGAGCTGAAGAGGTTTGAAGCCCCATAGGAGGAGCAATAATATGTACCAACCAGTAACCCCAGAGCTCCCAGGGACTAAACTACCAACCAAATATTACACGTGGAGGAACCCATGGCTCCAGCTACATATGTAGCAGATGATGATAGTTTCAGGCATCAATGAGAGGAGAGGCCATTGGCCCTGTGAAGGATTGATGCCCCAGTGTAGGAGAATGCCAGGTCAGGAAAGTCTGGGGATGGTAATCACGTAGAAGGGTGATGGAATAGGGTGTTTTTAGATGGGTATGAGGAAAGGGGCTAACATTAGAAATGTAAATAAACCAATTGAATAAAAAATTCCAACCTTAAAAAATAAAACATTTTAGAAGGGCAAAACAAAATTTCTATAAATAGAAGTTTTAATAACAATGTATTGTTATCCATATTAGCCATCCGCACACTGCATCGGCAACAGGTCATTCAATGTCTTAGCCATGTTGTGGGTTACTATATGTATTATAGAATTCTATTAATATTTTCAGCCAAAATGACATTATTGTAGTTTGATTACATCAACAACAAAAGAATTTCAGAAAAAATTACCAGATATCAATGACTAAAGAATTCATAAACAATTTAGAAGACATGATTCTTTAATTTTGCCCAATGAAGTTATATGTACCAGTTCATAAATTTACTGGTATGTATCTCTTTTTTCCTGACCTCTATGGGTTAGATATTAAATATGGCTTCATCTCCGTGAATTGTGATTTGCTTTCTTTACAGAAGTTTTTCCTTACCTGTATCATTCACCTACACGTGGGGATTTAACCGTTTTACATTGTTTTCATTGTTAAGGAATTATTTAATATATTTACATTCCAAATTTTGACCCTATCCCAAGTTCCCCCTCCCAGAGTCTTCAAGCCACATCCCCTCCTGTTTTATTCTAAGAGAGTATTCCCCACACACCTTACCCACAACCACCACCTCACACTGGCCATCACCCTTCCTTGGGGTCAAGTCACTGCAGACCTTGGCACATCACTCCCACTGACCCCAGACAAGGAAGTCCTCTGACATTTAAGCACTAAGGGAGATGGACCGGTTGATGTTCTCCTTGGTTGGTGGCTTAGTCACTGGAAGCTCCCAGGGATTTTTGACACTGTTGGCCTTCATATTGGGATGCAATCAATCCCCTGCAGCTTCTTCAATCCTTCCCCTAACACTTCCATAGGAGGCCCTGATCTCAGTTCTTTGGTAGTCTCTAAGTATCTGCATCTGCCTCAGTCAGCTGCTTGTAGAGTCTCTCAGAGGACAGCCATGCTAGGTTTCAATCTGCAAGTACAACATAGAATCAGTAATAGTGTCAGGGTTGGATACGTGCGCATGGGACTGATCCCAGATTCGGCTGGTTCCTGAATGCCCTTTCCTTCAGTCGTTGCTCCAGGTTTGTTCCTGCATTTCCTTAAGACAGGAACAATTCAGGGTCAATTTTTTGAATGCTGATTGGTGACCCAATTCTTCCTGTGAATGCCCTCTCTAACTACAGGAAGTGGTCTCCTCAGGTTTCATTGCCCCACTGTTGGTCCTTGTTAGCTAAGATCACCCATATTGACACCTATGAGCCTTTCACCTCCCAGGTCTATAGGATTTTCTAGAGAAACACCTTGATCTCTGCAACCCCCAGCAACTGCACATCTCTATTCCTTCTTCTGACCCTCTGGGCTTCTCTCTTGTCTCTCCCTATACCTGATCCTGCCCCATTTTCCACTCCCCCTCTCCTATTAAACAAATACAAATAAAACGTTGGGTCTAGCAATGGGGTTATTTGGGCATTTAAGTGTTCATGCTGCTGTTGTTGCAGGGAGCCTGAGGAAGAGCCTCTAGGATATACTTAAGTAAACTCGAAGACATCTTAAACGATAGATCAGAGGATCATGATCCTCTGTCCCTAAGACATTCCTGATGTTATGCATGCATGAGCACACATGCACACACACATACTTACAAATAAAGTATTATTTAAATTAGCCATAGAGTCTTATAATGGAACAAATAAAAATGTATGATTTATGTAGTAACCATGTGTATTCCTGAAAAATGAGACAAATAACTAATAGTTTCTGCTTAGCGCATTGCCTCTTTAGAACAGATACATTGTAACTATTCACTACACATATGGTATTGGTGCACTCATGATGACAATGGAGTTGACACTAAAATTCAACAGGTATGTTCTTATGTCACAGTCAGAATTAAAGAAAATGTGGAGAGAAAACACAGTAATATGCTCATATTAACAAAACTTCCATTACTATATTACCTGTGTTCCTTTCTTGTATTACAGGTGAAGGAGACAACATAATTTATCAAAATTCATTGAAGAAAGTCATTGCACATACATTCTTTTAGTTATTATGTTGTACAACCTTCATGGAAATCAAACTAACAGGAAAATGCAAGCACGTCTACACTACAGAACAATGTATTTATTCTGCCTTAAAATTGTTTTATTGTTTGAAAATAGTCCCTGCTTATGATACATTTGTTGAGTAACTCCACGAAAGAAACATAGAGACCCCCTCAGCATATGGTATGTTATTTGGAGAAACGGGGGGCATTTCTCTAATACCCTCATGTCAAAAAAAAAGGGAATGTGTGGTTAAGAGGGCAATGAATTATATATATATATATAAATGCTCAGTGTTCCAGAATGGATTAAGATCAAATTATTAACCCGATTTCTACCTTGAAATTAAGTTATGCATCTGAAGTAATAACTTCACCTTGGTAGTAGGTTACACAAGAATGTGACACAAATGTGACACAAAGGTATGCAGGAGTAAACTGGCCAAGTATTGGTATGTAGACATGCGTGTATGAAAGATAGAATTGTCTCAGAATCCTAAGAACCATAGGAGAGTAAAAAGTGAACTTAAGAACAATACTATTAAGTTTTGTGGAGCATGGTGCACCTTTAATTAAGTTCATCTGTTCTGGTATGGGTCTTTAATGTGTATTTATATTTTTCCAACAGTGATTTCCTTTGATGTGATATGTGGGCATTATCTTGAAGGGCTCTCGAATAAATTCTTTTTTCGTAAACATTTTAGGCCATAAACACAGAGGCAGAAAGCAACACTGGGGTGTTTCAGTCTTGGAGTAATTATTGTGATTCCTAGTGGAAATGAAAGTATGTCCTTTGATGCTGTAATCTGTTTGTCATTGAGTGAGGTGACTCATATGGATAGCCTCAAGGATAAAGTGGCATAGAACTCTCAAAGGGTGAATGGAAGGATCCTTGCACATATCTCTGGCTGTTTAGAGTGAAATATTCTGTCATCATGTCAACAACAACAGTGCAAACACACTCACACACACAGGCACGTACATGCAAACACATATGAGCACTGAATATATATATATATATATATATATATATATATATATATATATATATATATATATATATATATATATATATATAAATAACACCCCATAGGTTGTACCATCCCACGACTTAGATCTTGGCAGAAACATCTCTTAATATGCTCATCTCTTGGTTTTTTATCTTCTGGATTTTACAGATGCGAACACCTATCTGGATCATTGCAGCCCCTTCTGGCCTAACAGAATCAGAACATGTACTGCACCACGATGGGTCTGTGGTCATTGGTGCATTTTTTCCTCTCTTAGGTGACTCTGCTACAAATTTAAAAAATAGAATGGAAAACATTACCTTTGGGCACATCTAATGATTTATGGTAAGTGATTTGTATCAACTCATTTTTAAATATTCATTTGTCCTACTTTAAGTGTGGATTTGAACCTTATTCCAAAAATTTCTCCTCTTGAGGTTTCCTTCATATACTCCCTTCCAAGTTCCTCTGTTTAATTTTCTTTTCTTGGTGACTCCTTATGTCCTCTCAAGTGAGAAAAGAAATATGTCATTACAGAGTTATGTGTTTCATATTTGGTCATTGCAGTTTGATCACCTTTCACCATGCTGTCTGTAATTCCTCAGACTGTGAGCACATATCATGCCAGTCCTGTACTACAAGGGATGTTGGCAGTA